>NC_090947.1:32919643-33544643 GCF_040807025.1 Struthio camelus | reverse complement strand
TGTCTCATGCTGGGGTTTACTCCATGCCATGAGTCTGTCGCTGCTCATTGGTGCCTCATGTCATCAGCCCTCAGCCTGGCCAGTACAGCTCTCTGAGCATATCTTAGGGACTCCAAATAAAAATATAGAGATATCGGGCACTGAAGGAGTTGACTGTTACACTACCTTCATGAATCACTACACCTATAGGAACTGAAAATCTCGTTAATGGATGAAGTTAATCAGAATCAGCTTTATCACTAGATAAGATTTAAGTGTAGAAGACTGTTTGAAAACACACATTTGCAATAATTGAGCAAAGTTACAACAGGAAAATACAACATGCATATCATTAAGATTACATTTGGCAATGCAGATTTTCCTAAGCTGCAACATCTTGGGGAGCCTGTGGCACTGGCTAATTAATCTTCCATGTCCTTCCTCAGGCCTAGTAGGCTCTGGGGAGTTCTTAGAGCTATATCTTTTCTGCTTCTTTTGTTAAAAACAGCTTGTGTAGAAAAGCCATGACGTGCCCCTCTCCTAGCTTGAGAGGGAGTGCTGCTCCTCTTTAGCTGTGCCCTGTTTCTTGTGACTGGGAACTACAGCATCCCATGATAATGCAGCCAATAGACTCATTTCTCACCATTTCCCCCATTAAGCTCTTTCAATTTTTATTTTACACCTTAATTAGCACTTTCCTGGCAACACCTTTAAATTGTTCTTATTTCAAGACATTTAAAAAGGCAGTACTGAAATGTATAAATCTCCTATTAGAACAGCGTTCATCACACGTGTTCTAGCGATGGCTGGAGTTGGCCTACACTCAGTAATCTCTTGAATGTAACATGACTGTTAAACATGAACACATTGTGGAACTGAGGAGTAAGGCGTCCACACTGGAAGACATATTTACATCTGGAGTATTTGCAGATCTCTTATCCGTTGTCAGCGCTGGGCGTTGTGCACCAGGTACTGTGTAAGGAAACACAGCCAGAAATACACAAAGAGCTTTAGGGAGCTGTACGCTTCAGTTCTTTTTGAAGTTAGCAGCCCAAATACAGTCGTAAATTGACTCATTCTTTTAAGGTGTTGTTTGTGGAATATTGTCATGTGTACTCAGCACAAGTGGGGTTGGGGTGAAAGAGGAACCTCCACCCTTCTGTGCCCATGTTGCATGCTTTGGATAAGCATTCATCTTTCTGAAAGTGGAATTATTTTTATTGCAGGTATCCTCCCTGGGCCTACCTTGGAAGCTAGATCTGCAGCCGCCCTTCAGTCATGGTTGTTTCAAGATTAAAGGCCATTTCCCTGTCATTGCCAAGCCTTTTTCTTCTTGCTTTTCATCTCTCAGCATCACAGAATGTACCTGAATACTCTGAAGCTGAACATCAGCAATGTGTCAGGAAAGAACACCCCACAATTGCTTTTGAAGGTAAGAGCTTCTGTTCCTGTTTCAAGTTCCAGTAGGATGATCCATTTTGAAGTCCTTCTTGGTGTTGTTATGGATGATGGTTTAGTCTGCACTGTTTTCCTTAAACCAATGATTCACAGGCAAGTGGTCTGTTGAATCGTATTCACTTTGATGCCTTGCAGTGATTTCACCATGTGGTTTCACAGCAGTCACTTAATGCAGTTAATTTAGGGACTGCTTGTCTAAGAATCTCCATTTCCAATGGAGGCTATCTGTAATCTTGCGCCACCCTGAAACTGTGTTTCAGTTACTTTTTCCCTAAATGGATTCAGTAATGCTCATATACCTCACATGGCTGTCCAGACCTGGATACGTAATAAACGAAGACTGGTAAAGCATTTGGACGTATCTGAATGTGAGAGAAATAAACCATTTTGAAATTGCGGTGTGTGGCTGCCTTTTTGTTTGTTGCTTCTTCTGTATGTACTTATCACCTCTGCCATTAATTTCTCTGTCTTTGATCTGGGCACTGAACTTGACAAGGTTTTAAGAATGTAAGAGGGGACCTTTATACTGCAGTGTCCTGCCATACCACACACAAAAACGTGGGGAGTCCTTTTTCTGTTTGTCCACAACATGGGATTTCCCGTATTCTTATCCTTGTTGGATTTTCCATGGGTGTTTGTGTGCCCCTAGGATGCTGTCTGTCTGATCAGTCCACTTACCCGCGCTACACTTAGATCATGATGGAGGCATCAACATTATTGCTAAATTCACCCCCATCTAGTATATTAAGCTCGGTATGCCCGCAACATCAGTTGAGTCTCCTTGCTAAAAATGGTTTCCTCCTAAATGTTGAACTATTGATTTTAGTTCCCATTTAGGGCCTTGCAATGCATATCTAGTTACATTCTTTGCTAAAGAAATTGCCTTTGCTAAAGGCAATTAAATACCTTGCCATGTGTCTCAGGTTAGGTTCTTTGCTAAAGGCAATTAAATAAGGGTTTTGTGACCTTTGAGATAGGGTTTCCAGGAAGAAAGCAGTCAAAGGGTTCCCTGCTGACCTTTCAGGGTTCTTCTAAAGAGTTTTACTCTTCCTCAGAGAGGAGGAAACTATTGTCTCTTCATTTGGAAAGTGTAAGAGGTTTCTTGTCTGTTTTCCATTATCTATGCTTTAAAGGTTTAAGTGGATTAAAGCAAATTAGCAGAATCTTTAAGCCTACGTAGCATGGTACTGGCTCTAACCTTGTTCCAGTGGAATGGGTAAATAAACTTCGATTTTAATTGCTTAACAAGTCTGACCATATGTTTTACTAGGGAGGGGTGAAAGGAGAAACCGTTGCGGTTAAAAACGTGTTGGAACTCCATTGGCTATTTAAAAACATAATACAGTAATGAGCATGTTATAGATATAGAAAGGGGAAAATGTATGCGCTCTTCATATTAACCAGGAGGCACCAAATTTTGAGCTTGCAGAGGACATGTTTGTAGGATCCGACACTAGAGATATCATTCTGCAGGGAATATCGGAGCCCTGAATCCTGATCCTCAGGGAGAGGTGTGCATTTCTAGCACTCAGTGTGAGTCATATAGTGCTTCTCCACAGAAGGGACGGCCATGTAAAGACGCTCATAATCTGCCAGTTGGCTTTGTATTAATCGGGCATGGAAGATTCCCAGAAAAAAATAAGTCTGTCCTCCCCTTTCACTGCTCTTGCTCCCTTCCCTCCTTTCATGATAAAGGGCAAAAACTGCTGGGAGTTAATTAGAGCCTAACAGTTATACAAAAGAAATAAAGAAGGAAATTGCAGACACGTCAAGCAAATGTCTCAGATTATCCCTTGGATCTCTTAAACCCAAGTTAGATTCATGGTTATTGTTTGTTTTTGGCACCTGTTTCCGCATGATTGTTCAAGATACAGTTTAATCCTATCTCCTCTGCTGCAAGGCCCTGCTGGATATGAAATTAAAGGCACTTCATTCCCACTGCCCACAGTGTTCAAATGCTATAGAAGAGGGCTCACACCTCTGAAAACTCATCTGAGTTCATAATTTAATTTTACCTTGAAGCTATATCCTGTTCTGACCCCAGCACAAGAAGGTTCAGGCTGCGAGGGGAGCCAAGCAGGGAAATCTGCATCTTATCTGCTCTTAGAAATTGCCCTGGGGAGGTGTCTGCACTCAGCAGTGTCTCCTTGCAGGTCTCCAAGCACACTGTCCCATGGATCACAACCTGCTGTGCAGCGATGGTGTAGAGCCAGCAGCTGACAGTGTGACCCTCCCGGTAGCTCTGTGGATGCTCCCACTGCCAGGGGAGAGGATTATATTACACCAGGAATTTTCAGTGGTCGAGCAGTAATAATAAGAAAGACCTCAGACCATTCAGTCATACAGGATGCATTAAATTACTGCTAGATTAAACAGACTAACAAAACAATATATGTTACAAAGGGGTTGAATAGCTTCTTCTTGTTCACAGCCTTGCTGGCCAGGCTTCTAGCTGCAAGGCAAAGGGGATGCTGGTAACATGCTTCTTCAGTCTTCAGTTCCCGCCTTGCTTATGCCCAGCTTCTTTTTTATTGTGCTTTTGCTTCTGGATTACAATATTATTAATTTCCAGTTGGCTAGATGTTAATGTTGTGGAAGAATCCAAGTGAAGCTTGTTTTTGTCCACTTTTTAGCTTCTTTTCTGAGAAATTCTGTATTTGCTATACCTCATCTCTTGTTTGCAGTATCCCATCCACACTAGTCAAGGGCCCGATTGAATTGACATTGCTTTTTATTGCTATGGGAGGGATAAGAAAGAGGGAGAATACATTACATGACCTGCTCATTTAAGCAAAATGCAATCTGCATGTGAAAAATGATGCTACTTTAGCTGTGTGCAGACCTGCAGAAACGACTGTTTCCTTACAGAGTCCATTCCCCAGCCACCTGCCATTACCTGTGACCTAGAGAAAAAGTTCTCAGAAAGTCAAGAGACCTAAGTGTGCCTTTTTTACATGTTCAAGCTCAAAGCTTGTGCTACCAGGAGAGACAGGGGCTGGGAATGGGCTGTGGGCTGAATGATTTGTCCTAGCAGACTCCACAGAGCCTGTGGGCGACAGGTTAGGAATTTGTGCTGGAAGCTCTGTTGGGCATGTTCGTACAGCACGAACACAACGGTGCCCCAATTTCCCTGGGGCTGGGAAGTGCTGCTCGTAGTATAGTTCACCAACAATAATAAGGTACCCAGTTTTTCCCTTTCCTAATTAGATTATTCTACTCTGTGCATATAGAAACGCCATTTAAAGTTTGATTTCCCTTGTTAGATCAATGAGAAAATGATCTTTCAGTTCCCAGGAACCTGTTTCTGTGTCTTATTACCTGTTTGACTGCGAGGGGGTAGCTACACTTAGGATCTTGCATACTTGTTTGTTTTTCAATGAGCTGAGAAATTGTTGAAACAAGTCAGGTGTATTCTTAGTGCAACCTTTTTTATTTATACATGCACACACACAGGCATACAAGTCCCATTTCACTAAACAGTGTGTCAGTACAGCACAGCTCCAGCTCAGAAATTCACATATGGGCCACTTTGGTAAGCCAGACACCTGAGAAACTCTCTCTGGTTCCTGTCAGTCATGCTCGTATGCTAACTTTCTTGTCTTTTCCACATATATCTTGTAAGCAATAGATCAGTCCCGGCATTTGCAACTGGGCTGTGCGCTTGCCACGCTGTCGTGTTTCTCCAGCAGTAGCCTTCACTGTAGGCAGCTGTTTCTCAGACATGAAGCAGCTTTGTGACTCATTAAAAACATCTGGAGTGCCCTTTGCAACATGTCCCTCAGGAGCAGCCAGAAACAACTTCTGCCATAGCAAGACTATGTAAGATTTGGTTTTTTTCAGGAGCCGGAGCCATGACTGCCGTATGCACGTATGTCCGTAATGGGTGGAGTGGGGAGTGTTTGGTTTGAGCTTGTTTACCAAGGAAGTGCTTAGAAGTTTGCAAACTCATCTGCGTTACACCAATCGCTTGGAAGCTCACGACTTAGCTGGAAATGAGTTGTACACAGGTTTTCACTTGCAATTTCTGCAATTATTATTTCTCATTAGTTCTATCCATTAAATTGCTATGCTTAGTAAAAAGTATGGTAGACTCCCCGGGTCCTTCTCTGCTCTGGCTGCCAGTGCGTTCTCCCCTGGGTCATGGCAGTTAGCGTGAGCTGAAAGAATATCATTTGTGCTCCCCTGCTTTAATATTTGCGGCCTTTCTTTGTCCTCAGAAGCACCTCGGCTGGTCTCATGCTGAAGCACAGGAGGGAGGCAGACTTGGTTAAATGCTTATATCCTGGGTCTTCCCAGGACCGCATATTACAGCTTTGCAGACTGTCTCATAAGTGCTGGTGTGAGCTCTGGGCATGCAGCATTCGACCCACTGCCTGGTGCTCCCTCTCTCCTAAATGCAGACAGGGTGCTCTGCCTGTTACCTCAGATTTTAAAATGAATTGGTTTGGTAGGATTTAGATCTGGGATTTTACTTCAGACTCTCCGTAATTATTACCTCCTACAAGATGAATGTGATTCAGGTTGCTTGAGTGTAGCTTGCTGTATATTTTCTCAATATTTTTTTTCTTTAAACAGCATTTTATTGAAACCTGGCCAGCTTTGAACACTGAGATCTGTGGGGAGCAGTTAAGTGTTTGCTTGTTGTATTGAAAGCAAAAGCTGTTTTAACTTTGTGGGCTGAAGGATAATGGGATATGATTTATTTCTTTTGAACGTTCCTGACATTTTACCAAACACCCCCACTATTGTTGAATTGGTCACTAATACATTATTCCTTTTACTGTACATTGATGGAAAAAAAGCACATTAGCATCCATCAACTCCAAAATCCAGCTAGGAAAGGCCCTTAGGAAATTTTGATAAAGATTTATACTTTTCTTGAGCAAGTGAGATTTTGACAATCCAACCCGAAACTTTAGTTAACAGAGGATGAAGGTTATGGGGTGAAGTCTGAGAAGTATATCTGGATAAACTTCAAAGGGAAGGCCAAATACATTATAGGAGAAATTTCTTCTATTTTTCTCGATACAGGGAGCCAAAACATTAAGTAATGATGGAGTGTTAACTGGCAGCTAATGGCATCCTATGCATAAGATTGGGGTGCTACAGAATATTTGACCTTCAATGCATTTCAGTAAAGATTTTGTTTCCATTACATGAGCCTTGTGGTGATTTTCATTTTAATCTTGAAAAATGGGAAGGTGGCAAATGAAGCTGATATTTTCTTCCTTAGGGTTGACTTAGAATTTGTTTTAAAATTATGACTAATAAAGCCATAAATACATAGCAGTTAGGAAAGTAATTTGCTCTCAGGCAAACTTTTGAAAATTACACCCAGCAGCTCTCAGTATCTTTTTCATTTCGTAATAATAATTATGACAATAATGATGCTAGTCCTTTGACACTTCCCCATTAATGGTGTCCAAGGCCCCTCACAAATAAACACAATGAGATTTGATTGAAAAAATGATTCAGTGTGCTGTTCCTTGGGGCCTCCAGGAGAAAAGGGGTCTTGGAAGAGTGCCCTTCATTCACAAAATGCTTTACACAGTGCAAATCACTCTCAAGAAGGAGAGAAAAGGAAGATTTTACGGTAAAGCTTCAGGAGGTGAAGTGGTTGAGTAACTCTCAGATGGTGGAGTGGGGGAAGGTAAATCTTTAAAGAGGTACAATCACTCCAGTGAAGAAGCATCTTCTGACCACGAGTGGCAGTGAAGAGGTGAGGGGAGGTGTCCTCAGCAGGGAGGCTGAGTGAGGAGGGCGTTGTAGTGTGGAGGAACAGATACCCAGAAGGTCACCAGGATAGGATGCATGCACCAAGGCCATGCAACGCTCCGGTCAGCAGCAGAGTAGCTTCCTTATATTTTCAAGTGGTACTGCTGGTGTAATGGCGATGACATCAGCAGGCATTGGTCCTGCTCTTTGGCTCAGGTCCAAACGGTTGGGTCCAGGATGCAGAAGTGGGCTGCTGCTTTTTGAGTCCCAGGGAGCATCTAAGTGAAAGGAAACTGGATGGAAAGCAAAGCAAAGCGCTTTTCTTCTTTTTCTGTGGTTCAGTGCAAACAGAAACATGGCTTATGGAGACCTCATTCTCAATTTTAAAGTTTACTTAACATTGTTCCCTAACTGAATAAGTTTGTGAGCCAGTAGTGTGGCAGACTTCATTTATTTAGCACATTTACTTGTGATGAGTATTACTATATCTCATTCTCCTAAAAAACTCCATCCAAGGATGTTATTGTGCTTTGATAAAATTCAGCTTAGTAGTAGCACTCTCGTAGGATCATTCTTGTTTAACTCTGCTGGGTTCACCCTGTAAGGTGATAAGTACTATAGCCCCAGCTCAGTCAAGCACTTAAATATGTACTTACATTGAAGTCAATGGGACTGTGTACTTGAAACCATTATTTGCTTATGTGCTTGGCTAGGCCACAGTCAGGGTACTCAGCACTGAACAGATCAAGTCCCTGAATGGAAACCATAACATATAATTTTGTTCCTAGAGAATTTTGCTACCACAGGTCCAACTGGCCAACTTGTTTCTCTGATATAGCTAAAGCAAGCGCTTAAGAGGTCCAGCATATTCCTGGGCTCTGTATAGGATTAGCTGGATGAAAGTCTGTGGTCTGCAATATACAGTAGACTGGATTAGAGGTTTTTATGATCATTTCTAGCTTTGGGATGTGCAGATAAAATCCTTAAGAAACTCTTTATGCTTTGGCTTTAAAAACTATGACTTTGTAAATCATCCGTTCCTTCCTTTTTATTAGCATTGGGCGATCCTTAGAATGTTTTTAATGGAAAAGCTTGAGCTGCAAAATTCAGATTTGTATTTTAAACATGGGGATTGTTCAGTATTAGAGCACATTAATAAAAGAGGTGGAGGTCACTGGTGAAATGTGGTCTTTGATAATCCCTTACTATTATTAGCTGGCTTCTGACTTAAAAACAATGATCCTTTTGAGAACAGGCTCATTTCAAAACTCTTCCAGTATTTTACTCTTACAGTTATGGCTTCTCCTCATCCCTGGTTCATTGATTCATTGGTGTAGCTGACTCATGATGGGACCCTTTGTTCACATAAGATAGGAGCCCTCATAGGCCTGGCTAGCGAAAAGTACAAATTACGCATTTGTCTTTGACAGGCCCCAGTTCAGTTTCTGGTGAGCCAACAAAGATGGCCAACTTCTATTTCAGATGTTCATCAAAATCAGACACGCCTGCTTCTGTGGCAGATCTAGGTACATAGGTATATGCTGGTGTAACTCAAGAAGGTGGACTTGGCCACACTTGCTCTGCCCTCTTTCAGCTTCATGAGTGCTTGCTATATTGGAAACGGTTGTCCTGAATCTTGCGCTGTGTCTGTTGGCACAAGTGGCTGGAGTAGAGGCATAATTGAAAGGCTAGTGAAAAAAAATCTGCCTCTAGATGTGGGAGAGGCAGACGGAAGGTTGAATGATGACAAGAGTATTTTTTCCATCAGACTGCAATGGCTGTAGGAGCCGAGATGCAGCTTGCTTTCCTGTCTGAAAAGAGGGATTATACTGATCAGACTGTCATAGGAAGCTGCAAGTGATGCATGAGCACTTGCCTTATCTTTCTCAGCGAGCGAGACTGCGTGACAGCTGCAGGGCTTGTCTCAGCTCGCAGTACCTGACCACTCTGCAGCATGCTTAAGAAAGCCAGGAAGCTTTGGATGAGCTAAGAGTGGGGCTATGTGACACTGGTGAGGATGATTTCACCAGGGGGTGATGGGGCACAGGTCTGTGGTGCCATGACGCAATGTGGTGCCATGCAGAGAGAGCAGGCAAAGTTTTCGAGAGGATTTGTCGAGGACAGGAGGCAGTGTCAGGGCAATGTTTTCCCAAGTTGGTAGCCTGCTGAGGAAGGCTAGGTCTGTGCTTCCCATGCGGTGTTGTGCCATGCAGACACACACCCATGGCCCAGTCACAGGATCACAGTATCACAGAATGGCTGAGGTTGGAAGGGACCTCTGGAAATCACGTATTCCAACCTCCCTGCTCAAGCAGGGTCACCTAGAGTACATTGCCCAAGATTGTGTCCAGGTGGCTTTTGAATATCTCCAAGGAAGGAGACTCCACATCCTCTCTGGGCAACCTGGTCCAGCACTCAGTCACCCTCACAGGAAAGAAATTTTTCCCCATGTTCAGACGGATCTCAGCCACGCAAATGGTCACCCTCGTGACTCGTGGCTTTACATCTGTATCCCACACGCTTGCAGCATTGTGGCTGTCTCCTCTTCCCTGTAATTGTGCGTGCCTGATTTGCGGTGATCAGCCATTTCCAGCTGCTGTACCATGGTTGGAATTTGTGGCCTTATGGGGCTCTGAGCAAGAGGAGCCAACCTGAGGATGGAACAGTTTCTCTCTTCTTTCTCCATTACCCAGCCTGAGGCCTGGGCACCCACAGATTGGAAGTCTCCTGCTGTCTTCCTCGGGGTAGGGGTAGGTCTCCATTGAGCTGCTGCTTGCCCTTCACCATGGGCAAATAGGTGAGAGGAACCCAGGTGAAACAGTGAATGGACCAAGACCTGCCCCCCATACAGAGCAGAAATGCTGGAGAGTGTAAAGAAATGGGAGTGTGACGCACAGTCCTTCAGTCTCCTTCCTTGGGGGGCCCCCAGGAGAGCGTAACAGCACATGAGAGCAAGCACTAGCTCATAGTTATTATCTGGTGTTCTCTTTATATGAGTTTGAATCCCTGAGTTTTTGCTGAGAGACAAATGTGTTTTGCCAGCTGCTCAGTATTAATAATAAAAAAATAGACAAACAAGCAGTCATAATTGTACTTTTGCAAAATATAGGTTTGGGCTAAGTTCTTTTTTTCTCCATATTGAAACAATTTAGCAACGCTTGTTTTGAAGAAATGGTTAATATTTAGGAAACAAAGATTTGAGATGCTCTGTATGTTTTAGCAACAGTACCTCCTGTACAGCACAGCTTTCAAGTGCTTTACAGATAATTAGGCCTTGATGCCCTAGCTGGTGTCAGTAAGCCCATTTTACGGTTGAAAGAACTAAGGCACTAAAGGGTTTCCTGATTTGCCCAAGACAGAAAAGAGCTCCACTGCCAGCAGAGATAGGCCCTTAGAGCCGTGCTTACGTCACCAGGTGCCATTTCTCTCTTGTGACGGAAAAAGCTCAGCCAGGTCAGTTTAGGAAAGAGCTGTAGCTAGTGAACCCAGAGGCACAAAATCATCTGGATATGATACAGCTTTAAATGATAATATCACGTTACTACTACTCTGTGAAGGTGCAAGGTGAGTCTTCAGCTCTTCTTTTCCCTTCAGGGTGGTAAGGAGCAGAGCCTTTTCTTCAGACTCCTTCCTTTTCTTGGCAGCTGAGAGATGGGGCTGTTCGCTCTTTTATGATACCAAGAGAGAGAAAGTCATATCCTTATCCAGTTGTTTCCTACCCACCTAACCTTATTGCCTCTTGGCTCTCCTGGAAAGGGAATGGCTCACTGCAAGCAGCTATCACAGTGAGGCTTATGCCACTGATGGGTTAGCTCATTGTTTCTCCCATCTTTGAAGGAATTTTATAGTTGGCCAAGACTGGAAGAGTTGATTGAGTGGGCAGGAAATGAGGTAGAAACATGGGTGGAAGGTGAAGACTGCTAGAAAAGAAAGTCTGAGTGGGAGAGGAGGTGACTGTGGGGTCAGGGGGGTAAACTGAGTGAAAACCATGAAAATGAGACATCTGGAAGAATATTTCAAATTGGTGAGAAGGAAACTGCTGCTTACAACACAGGGTGGAGTTGGTCTGTTTTGTAGAAGAGGAGGTTACTCTGCCAGCAGCCTTCTGAATCCTCATAACTGTGACTGGAAATTGGAGATTTAGGAAGGCAATGAAGCTAGAAATTGCAGCAGTTGGTATGAGGACATATTTAATGTACGTTTAAAGATTTCAACAGATCAGGTTAAAGAAAGAGAGGATATCAGTAATGAGGTGGAGGTGGTGATGGGAAGAGAAGACAGCAGGGTGATATGCAAGTGTGGGAGGATTTTTGGGGTAAAGCCAGCCTGAGTTTTCTGGCCTCCTGAGTGAAGTTGAGCTCTGAGTGCTGACACGCTGTTTGCTCAGCTCTGCCAGCGCAGCAAGGGATTTCTCCTTCCCCTGAGAATTTTGCTGAATTGTAGGGTGGTTTTGTGTTGTGGAGGCTACTTTTACATCTCAGCATGAGGTAGGAGTGAAACTCATTTTCAAATGACTATTGCACTAACCTGTGGCATGACCTAAAACAGAGTTAGAATTTAAAATGAGGCTGATATTAAAATATGATTCATTGTCAGGCTAATAAAGATAACGCTGTAAGTTGACTGTAACTTTTATGTGTCTTTGGAAGTGTCTACACTGAGGCAAGGAGGCAGTGAAGTAGAAGACTGAGCTGATGAGATAGCAAAGTTGTGAGTTGTGGCTTTTGCTTTTTGTGCCCTGCTGGTTAGGGTGCTGCTGGGAGTGATTTTGCAATGATAAATACATGCTGAGTTTGAGAAGACAGGTGGCAGCATGGAAAGCCCTGAGCTTTCTGACCTGTTAGTTACAACTTTGCTTTGTCCCTGATGCTGCCTGGTCACCTCTACAGAGTGGAGACTGTGGCCTCAGTCTTAGCAGGCAACTGTCTGCTTCATGAAAAATACTCTGAATACTGAAGATTAGCGAGATTATCTCTCTAGTTGAGGTAGAAGGTGGTCTGAGTTTGCAGGTCTTGACAAGTGAATAGATGGTATATCAGATTCTGAAAATGGGACGTTTCATTTGTGTTTACCGAAAAGACAACCTCGTGTTACAAAGTGATTTACGTCTGTTGGTCATTGGTGGGCTCTAACACCGAGAGTCCTCTAGGCTAGGGGGTGGTCTGAAAAAGACCTCAGTAGTTGAGTACCTGCAAACTGGAGTACCTACTGGTCTCTAAACTTGGTTTGCCCTGTGCCAGGGCTGAAGCGAGCCAAAAGGCTTCATGAGAGGAGTTTTCACAGTTGCAGGGGTCAAGGCTGTAATCTGGGCCTCTGCATGACTGCTGAAATTTTCACACTCACAAAGTAAACGTACCATGAACTAGTAAACTGAGTGAAGAGAGCTTTTAAGAGGGCATCTTGAGGCAGTAAGGGAAGCACTCAAGTTAATGCTGCCCCAAAGTAAGTCTGAATATGTGCAGAACAGGTATTAATTTAGGCCCATTGAGTTTGCCAGGCTACCAGTGCTATATGTATGTTTTGCTTTATTATACAAGCCTTTATTGTTGAATCAGCTTATTTTACAGGGGCTTTACATAATATAAATCTTTGGTCTAAAAGAAGTTTCTAGTTCGCTTTGTATTTTCTGGAATGGAGTCCCTGGGTCTTGCTTCTGGTTTGTCTTCTTATATCCTTGAAGCTTTTCTGTGCAATCCATCCTCTCATTTCCAGCAGGGGACTGATGTTTCTACATGGTGGCACACCTTCAATATGAGTTACAGCTTGCCCACACCTGGCACTAGTTACAAGGGGCTGTTCCAAAATAACTCCACAGCTGGACAGTCTTAACGTGTGACTACACAGCTACTCAAAAGTATGAAGAGGGCACACACCTGATGCCTGAATTACGTTTCAACTAGCTGAGTCCAATATAGATAATGATTTTGCGGTTGTCAGTGTGGTATTCATGCTGGGAAGCAAGCTCTGCCCGAAACACAGGAGAAATACTTGGACAAGTAATTCAAGCTGAGTTTTTTGCTCATGCAGTCACGCTGTTACTCATATCAAAGCTACTGCAGATACATATATGGGTGGTTTATATGTGTGGGTATACCCTTATTTTGCACGAAGAATCCTTGCTCCTGTTTAGTTTAGCTTCTTTTGTTCCAGACTAGGAGAACTCATGCTGTGAATTATTCCGGAAGAGGTGCTCTTGAATAACACAGGGTTAGCCATGCTCCTTGCACCTAGAAATGGCTTTGCAACTTCAAAGCATGGGCATTTAACCTCTGTTCTTGTGTGGTGTGTGGCTGGATGCACGAAGTTGCTGCAGGCTGCTGGTGATGGGCACTGCAATTGGGCACCAATGAGATGAAGCACTCAATGCTGTCCTTCAGGCAGGGGAGTCTCAACTCAGTGCTCACATACTTCTTTTCTCCAAAACACTTGGGATAAGGGTGAGGTAGGGAACAGCTGGTTTTGAGGAGACGGAGGCTCAAGTATTACCAGGTCTACCACAAGTCTTTAGAAGCTGATCCAAAACCCATCAAGCTCGGTGGAAACGATCTGAAGAGCCTCTGGATCAGGCCCCTTAAACCCAGCTCCTTCAGTCTGGCACGCGGTCCTCTGTGCAGCTGACTGATCCTTGTCCCAGTCCTATCCTGTACTCTCAGGAAATTGGTGCAGAGCAGCGTGCTAGCAGGCTGCAGGGACCACCCTCCGAAATGGCAGAGGGTGTTTTTTCACCTTGTCTTATGCACTCATGAAAGCATGAGCACAGCTGCATCTGCAGACTTACATTTCCTGCGCAGCTCTGTGCTCTTTGCAGCTGGATACCTGAACCACCTTGAGCTCGGAGGGACTCGGAGAGCTTTAGCGGCTCTGAATCATATGGCTGGCGCAAGACGGGTTTGGAAACTATTAAACTTTTGTTTGTTGGTCCTAATGTGGAGGAAGTGAGAGCATGGATCTTTAACCCCCTGGAAATGATTAGAGATGAGGAGCACAAAGGAGGCCTTGATGAGCATTTTGCCCTTAAGCCATTCGGTTCCTAGCTTTCCAGCTCCTGCTGCCGACATGCAAAGCCAGGGCCTTGGTTTTTAATTTTTCATACTGTTTTTAAACAGATACTTTTGCAAATGTAAACATGCCCCAGCACCGAAGGTTTCCAGCCAAATTAAAGAGCACTGGAAAAATCAGCCTTCTGAGAAAGGTCAAATGCAAGCAAACTCTGGAGTTCATTGGGTCCATATGTGTAAACTTCAGCTAATATGGGATAGGCCCAGGGCAGCACTTACCTAGCAGAACTGAGCTTGTTTTAAAATGAAAACCTGGACCTGTCCTTAGGGATGCTTGTGGTCAGAGCAGTAGATTTGAATGTGTCAGATGAAAAAAGACCCATGTCCTGTCTCTTTCTTGATTTCCATTGCACTTTATCCCTTTCCTCTAACAGGAAGAAAGAAGGTTGGGAAGGAAAACGTGCCATTTGGCATTAATTCTGACAACTCACAGTTAGACATTCTTAGCTGAGACCATGCTGGGTTTAATAATCTCCAACTACATGCCTTTAAAAGCTTAATTTTGCTATGAGGATGCATGCCTTGCAGCCTTTAATTTAATAACTGGGAAGGGTTTCTTTATAAGTTGTACCACCTGCAGTAGTAATAGAAATCAAGACACTGCCTGTTATTTCATGGGCTTGATTGACATTTAAGCCAACATGGAAAGACTCAAGCCACCTACTGCCTTTATTTTTTTTTTTAATTATTTTTACCTGTAATTTGTCAGAGCTTGCCATTAAAAAGAAGAACTGATGAGCGTACCTCTCTGAAGCGAGGAGCTTTTGCTTAGAGCAGCAGATGAGGAAATATTCTTCCTTCTGCTGCACTCTAATAGTGGGTTAGTTAGCAGGAAAAAGTTGGTAGGAGAGGAGGTAAAATGACAAGAGAAATCATGGCCTAAAAGCAGGATCCTTAAAACATGTCATCATTATATAGCAATCCTCTAATCCCACCCCCGTCAGCCAACACAAATGCCAGGAGATCTGCAGCACATGTCAGCTGGCTAACCTGCCTGAAAAGTGTTGTTGTTGCTGGTTCTGCCGCTTGGCTCAGAAATGTCTCTACAGCTAAAGAGCTACAGGGAAAGACGACAGAGCCCCATTAGTTAGGAGAATGCCAGAGGTGAAACTGCGGTACCTCCCTGGTGCTAGTACATCATTAAGGGTCCCAGAGGAGTGTAGGAGGTGCTGATGTTTAAAGGTTAGACTGGCTGAGTTATTCTTTAACTCTTGCCTTTTCCTTGAAGAGCAGAGGAGGTGCATGTGTTGTGTGTGGTTACGTTGTGTGACAGGAATGCTGAGAAGGGCTGGAAGCCTCCAGCTCCCAGCAACAGGGATTTTGGATTGAGGGGATGGAGGCCTCGTTGTCAGAGGCACCCTGACAGCATTGAGTCAGGCAGGGCGCGGAACCAGGCCTGATGGTCAGCCCCATGGCACAGGGGCTTAGGGGTGGTTGTGAGACATTGTGGCATCCACAGCAGAGACAGAAGCTCCATGGCAAGGTCCTGCTTTAGGAAGGAAAGCAGACAAGCAGAACATGGAGAGATTGAACCGAAGGGACTTTAGTATGTGTTTTCTCAAGGTTTTGGTAACTCAAGGGCTTAGTTAGCTTTCATCTGTCCTGGAAGGAGAAGAGGCTTGAGATTGCCCCCAAAATATCCCTACATCAAGGGTTTTAAACCCTTGCACAGCTGAAATCCTGCAAAGCATGCCAAGATGCCAGAGGCCTTGTAAGCAATGAGAACTCTTGTCAGCATTGTCATCTCACTCCTGTGGAAGGGGGGAACTAATGCCTAGACCAAAATGTTCAAGCTTGGCTGTCTTCAGTGAGAGGTCTCAATTTATCATTGGGCACATGAAATGACAAGGGGGCACGCTTTCTCAGAGCTCTTTTGAACTGGTCCGAACATAGCTGCATCATTATTGTTATGAGTCATCGGATCATTGCCTTGGGCAATGTTGCCTTGGGCTCCTGTTGGCATGAGGCCAGAAGATCGTACCCTTCATGTTCAAAGCTTTGAGCCTCCTGGATCTTCAACATCCATCTCTTGAAAGAGGCAGGGTTACTTGTCCCTAGGTCACAGAGGGATTTCAGATGTACTGATTTGATGTCATTTGTGCCTTGTTCCCTCAGATGTCTGGCCTTATCTGTGTATTTAACAGCCAGAGTACTTAAACGTTGGAACAAATTCCCAAGAGAAGTCCTCCCAGTAAAAGCAGATGGCTTTCTGAAAGGTATACATTAATCAAGCCCCAGTTATTTCGTGCAGTAAAGGTGTAAGGTGAGACAGTGAAAATCTCTAGCATAAGAGCTGAGAGTACCCTAAAAGTAGTTTTTTAGTTTTTTTCTTTTTTAAAAACAGGTGTATTTTTATTACGTCAGGACTATCTTGCTGTAGATCTGTCAATAGATGTTGCGTTCATAGATGTAGCCTCTGTAAGAAGAGCTTTGTCTCCATGAGTGTAGTTTATCCAGATCTATTGCTCTGCATTAACCTGTGTGATTGCAGTTTGGACAAGTGTCTAGGTTGGCAGATCCAAGCTAGTTGACAGAACCGGTTTCAAGCCTCTGGAATCTCTTAGCTACCACAGCGTTGTGATAGGCACCCTCATCTTGGTTAAGAAAGGCTTTAATTGAGGGGGATCCCAAACACCAGGTAAAGCGAAGCCTAGAACAGAACCTAAAACCTAGAAAAGAAGGTGAAACCTGTCTTTGCGGCAGTCGGGTCTTGAGTCTTCTACTGTAACCCAGTTTTCAACCAATTAATCCCACTTTCCCTTTCTGGAGGGCAACAGTTTCCCTTTGCTTACCGTAGAAGGCGCAAGGCTGTGGAGGTGTTACAGGGGGAGCCTTGTCCCCTTACACTGCCTAACCCTGGCCCCCCAGTTTTGACAGGAGTGAAAGCAAGCTGCCGTTTTCTCTGGAGCCAGTGCTGACACTCCCATCTTGGATGTGAAAATAACTGCTGAGACAGCCCCGCGTTTATGTGCAATTTTTGCACATTCTGTGGAGGATGAGAATAAATAGTAACCCTTTAAATAGATTATTAATTATCCTTCCCCTGACAGATAACTCTGTAGGAAATCCATTAGTGGATGTCTGGGTGAACTCACTGCTAGAGCAGCTTTATTGTTTTCTGCTTTTTCATTGTCGTTGCAGATCTGAAGCCCTGGGTGTCGAATTTCACCTATCCAGGTGTGCATGACTTTTCTCAGCTTGCACTGGATGCCAACAGGAACCAGCTCATTGTGGGAGCAAGGTAAAGATAATCTTTTAATTAGACTAGGCTTGCTGCTCAAACTCTTTACCTTCAGGTTCTGGCTTCAGAGGAGAGTGTGTTTCCAGCTTATGTGGCCAGTCTCCCTCTCAAAGAGAAAGCTATAATTTATGTAGAGGGATGTAGAATCCCAGTATAATTGCAAAGAAGAGAAAATTACTAGAATTAAAAAAAAAAAAAAGATGCAATCAAAATGACTGGTTAATGAAGCAGAATGCTGGCATCTCCCTCAGTATCATGAATGTTAGGGGAGTTGTAGTAAATCATTCTACACCATCACTCTGCCAGCAGGGAATTTGGCTTTATGGTTTATTTACCATGGGCAGACTTTCCGTCTGTACCAGGTCATCCACACACCTCTTATAAGCTGTAGTGAGACTGTGGTGGCGTAAGAGGTTGGCTTCTTCTCTCTTCCTTTAGAATTCACTCCTCAGCCTGTTCACTTCATCCTGCTGACAAAGCCAGATCCTCACCTAATGCATTTTGGTGCAACTTTGTTGTTCTGGGCCATTGCATATAATTAGCATGTATTTTCCTCTATTTTTCAACATTATTTTTATTTAGAATGCCATAAGAGAAGGTTAGAAACACAAACACAGTATGAGCCTAGGCAAGCTCTAACAAATTTAGAGCTGCATTTGTTACAGGGAAAAGAACTGTGGTTCATTGAAATAATATATGTCAGGAGTGGTTGAATCATGGGCCCCAGCAGCAACTATTTTTATTGCATAATAAACAGGTAAGACAACCCAAAAAGAAAAGACTAAGCATAGTCCAGCAAATCAGCCACCAATAGCGGTTTAAGTATAACGTTTGGAATCAGATAACATTGTGGCAGCAGTCTGTGCCATTAATGAAAATGGAGGAGGAGACTGCTTTCTTTCTAGTTATTCAGCATTAGAGGACAAGGAGGTGAGAAGCAGAGCTGGAGGAACCCCTGATATGAACAAGAGAGCAAGATGTATAGTGGAGGGGGAGTTTCTGGCTCCAAAGAGACAACTGAAGTGGTATTTAATATACATTTTCTGTGTGCGTTTATACAGTAAATACCATCACATAACTGTTTGAATCACCAGAGGCCCTCCTGCTTTTCATGCAGAAACATTTTACTCTTTCAAGCCGCGGCTTTACCTGTGCAGGAAACTTTAACCAGTGGTTATTAATATTTATTACTTCAGAATGGCATCGCTTTGGGGACAGCTGTGAACAGTGCCTTCTGCTAGGCATTGTACAAACACAGGCTTGTCACTCGGAGGGATTTATGATTTACATAACGCGGCTGCACAGCAGGTTTCCCCCCGCATAGACATTGCTAACGCTGATGCACCTCACCCCTGCTCAGACCCCAGCGACAAGTCCTGGAGGGAGGCTCTCTCCCCGCGCGAGTTTGTACTAGTGTGGTCAGACACAAGGCAACTGGATCGTTATAAGCAGAGGAATGACAGCAAATTTGGCTTCCTGCTGGAAGTACAGTATGGTGCAATGTATTGCTTCATGAGAAAACAGTGACAGGTATTTACAGAATTTGCTTGGAAAAGTCGGTGTTCATGAACTACCACCCACTCGACTGGGAGACTCTGAGTTTTGGTAGCATCACATGGCTCTGCCAAGCAATTTTGGATGCGGTTTAAGGAGACATAGTTGCCCAGAGTGGTTTGTGTGGGGTGGATGTGGTCTTAGTGTGGAGGAAGAGGGGAATGCTGAGCCCTTTCCCTCCCCACTGCTGGTTTTCTCCTCTGCGCGACGGCCAGGGAGAGGTGCGTGGATAGGAGGCTGCAGATGGGGAGCAGCCCGTGGTGCTCGGTTCTGCACAGCCCTGTGGGTCCCTCGGGTGCCACGTGCCTTGCACTGTCCGGAGCTGAATGCCTGGAGATGCCAGAGAAATGGGAACGGGAAGTAAAGCCTTTTCTGTTCCCTCCTTCCCTGATAAATCCACACCTTGTTCTGGACTATTTTTAGGGGTGATTTTTGAGTCATTAGTTGCTCGTGCACCATCTGCTTGAATTTGCAAATGAAACAATACCTCAAAGAGATAGGAGCTGTCTCTCTCCATCTCTACAGGGTGTAATTTATGAAACCTAAATTTAAATGTTAACCATGTTTAAATGTGGTACTGCAGATCGTATTAGTAGTAACACCAGCTATTCTGGGCTCGTGGAAGGAGTTTGGGATCAGGGTGGAGTTTATAAGTACTCCCACCTCTCAATTTCCTGGTTAACATCACTCTCTTAGATGACTATGTTATAAATTATTTCAGACTAGTTCTTTCTATTTGAAAGCAGTATGACCTCACCATAGCATCTCTTTAGCTTGGTTCACCCTGTGTTTCTTCTGTCTCAAAGCTTCATAGCAACTGCTTCCTAGAAGGAAGGAAGATCCTGGGGCTCACGAGAGTTTTTGGTTTCAGGAATCGGACACAGCGTGACTGAAACTGTAAGAGGTATTGAGGGCATGCTGTGCGGAAAGGGAGTTAGAATAAGGTGAACCTTAGATTTTTAAGCTTTATCCTTATCTGAGAGCCTTCCCCAACTGCCTAGTGCTATCTAAGCCCAAACCAGAGGAATCTGATAACTCTGCTGTACCAAACACCTGCCAAGTCAAAATCCCAGAAACAAAAGAATTAGTTTCAAAAGCCCATCGTGGTTTCTAAGCAGTGTATTTGCTTGTCACGTCATTTGTAAAATCCAAACACTTGCAAGTAAGGATATGAATAGTTCGGAACATTGTAAATCTCACACTGCCCATATTGTGAACCACATTTTGTTAAGTATGAAACCACACATTTCAAAAATTGATGACCTTCATTTTGACTCATAGTTTCTATGTTTCATTTTTGTTTCAAATGTAGTGCTAGTATTTTAATGTACTGTTTTTCTTCTGTGAATGAGTGATTGTTTTGAAACATTTGCTGCTTTTTTCAGCTCTTGAGCTTGTGTGATTACTATTTGAGCTTAGTTTAATGGGAGGAAAAACAATCTTCTAGACCTCATTATTATTGAGAAAAAACTTGAAAATGTGATCTGCACAGCTCAAAAAACAAGAATCGTAAATCTCCCCATGCATTTAAAAAAATGATGATTTTGGGAACTTGAGTCTGGATTTTTGTATGCTTCTATCAGCAATGCCACTTTGTCCAACTCTTTTTGCAAAACAATCCTCTTTTCTTCAAAAATAAAACTTGAATTTTTCAGACCTGAGCAAATTTCCAAGCCAAAGCCAATAAAGGAGCTGAAATGGAAACAGAGTGCAGCCTTGACTTTGTAGAAACTGCCATCTCTCTAACAGCATGATCTAGAGTGCTTATTGTCTTTACTTTCAATTTTTTCCCCCCATTATTAGATCTCAGATTTAACTCTGCTATATGATATTCTTAGTGAGCAGTTTGCTTTTATTAACTCAGGGCCTATTTGCGCTACCTAAACATCTGAAATCAAAGAGTAATGGTGAGGAAATGGGTGATAGTTTCTTGCAGATTAGTGTCACATAATGAGTGCGGTAGTTTTAAATTACAGACATACGTTGTATATTTGCTGCCATGGCAGAAGAGCCACAGAAGAGATGATTTTGGTACCAGAACAAAGGTGAGGCAGCCGGGACACTGCTCTTTTGTCAGTTATACAGCTGGGGAATGGACTGGGAAGAACAGCTTGAATGAGCGCTTGTAAAATAAATGGTTTAATGAAGGAGATAAGCTGACTTTTCTAACTTGATGGGCAGGCGAAAGAGACTTGTGTTAAAAAGTGGTGGCTTAAAAGATGCAACTGTTTTAACTGAGAGTATCGGCTTGCCGTAGCCGAAGGGCAGCTCTAGACCCTGCCGGTAGCC
Source organism: Struthio camelus (assembly GCF_040807025.1). Classification (NCBI taxonomy): domain Eukaryota; kingdom Metazoa; phylum Chordata; class Aves; order Struthioniformes; family Struthionidae; genus Struthio; species Struthio camelus. Next base: position 33,523,349 of record NC_090947.1, on the reverse strand, counting down.
GTCTAGAGGAGCAGTCTGCCGGGGCAGCCAGACGTCCACGGGCCCTCCACCTCAGCCAGAGCCTGTGGAGGACACACAGGGTGCTCCTGCTGTGGAGGGACGCAGGAGGTGACGGGGACCAGAGGAAGCTCTGTTCCCGTTGCCATTCCCATTCCCGCAGGATGTTCCAGCTCAATTCTCCAAGGTTCTCCTTGGGGCTCTTTGTCCCCTCGTCTCCCCTTCTCCCCTGCCCAGGCCATAGCAGAAGCAGGCTGGCCTTCCCCACATCCCTGGGGCAGTGATTTCACCTGCACATCTGCAAAGCAGTGCCCTGCTCTCTCAGCTGCCCTGCACCGGGCAGGTGCCCGAAGCCTGGGAAGATGGGTTTTGTGGAGGAGGTGCACTGCCTAGTTGTGACATCCCACCCCCTGCTGCTCGGACTTACTCCTTGAGGTTATCTCATTACAGTACATTTCAAAAGAAAATTTGATATGAAAGGCCCTGCTTGGAGTCAAGCCAAAAAGTATGCTTCACAAGAGCTTCCTGGCGAGGAGAGCATAAAAGGTTTAAACGAGGACGGTTGAGACACCATGTGACGATCTGGCACGACAGCAAGCTGAAGGGAAACAGCTTGGACAACAGGAGGATGGTGCCCAAACAAATGGCTGTGCAGAGAGTGCCTGGGAAACCCTAAGGGAAACATTTGACTTCTCCCAGAAGGACGCTGCAGGGGTGTCAGCTCGGGGCAGGAGCCTGCTGGGGCTGCGGATGTGAGAGGCCTGGCTAAGAGCATGGGCCATTTGCAGCGAGGGGACGTGTCGCTGTAGAAAAGCAGCCAGAAAGCGTCATGACCAGAAGTATTCATTGTCCTGCCTGCCACGAGGGCTGTCAGCTTCATCAGGAGCTAGGATGGGGTTGTTTCTCATGGCTTGTCAGAAATGGGCTTCACTGAGCAGAGCCTGGAGGCAGAGGGTGGTGGGCAAATGCTGCATTAAGGGACTTGCAATGGGCAAGTAAAGTGCACGTCCTTCTGTGGCTGCCAGCTTCTTCTGCAAACTCCTTTGAATGTAAAACGACAAAGCTGTCGGTGATGCAAGCCTGGATGCTTTGAGAAGGAGTGATTTTCGTCCCTAATTTAGAGCTGAGCTGAATATACCTGTTAATACCAAGCAAACAGGCACTGAAGAGAGGAATTAGGATTAATTTAGGGAGAAGATGCTTTACGAACTTACAATGCTGATTATAGATCAGGCCAAAAGCTTTGCTTCTGACTCTGGGATGGAGGGCTGTGAGTGTGAACCGCAGTATTGGGAGGGTCACTTTTGGGTTTGAACAGGACAACTTGGTGATAAACTGGGAGCACCACAGCCTGGGTACACCCCTTCCTGGCTGGCCTTGTTCCAGAACATATGAGCAATAAAACAACTCTGTATCACATAGGCTTAGGAGCCAAAGACTGAATGGAAGGAGTGATGTCCCAAAAGAGTTGCTTCAAGCTGCAGCTTGCAGAAATAGGGGGGATTGTAAATATAGCCTAGGATCCTCAACCAGCAGGTCTGGCACCCTGAGTTTATTGAAACTCTCTAGTGTATGATAGATTAGTCTGTCAGACCCCAGGTTTCGTGCAGATTTCTGGCTGAACATAGGCTCTTTCCTGCATAGTTGGCAGAAAGCTCCAGAGAAGTGCACTAAAACTCACAAAACCTGTGCTGCTTGGAAAATATCACTCTTACCCTTGGGCACCTTCAATCCTATCCAGATCTGGACTGCCACCTAACCCTGAAGAGAATAAATCTTAGCAGAGTGTGTTGCCTGAGCAAAAAGCACTTTGCAAACCAGGAAGTTGGTTCCGTGGCAGAAGTCTTGGGTCAGAGCTGACTGCAGGTTTGGAGCATCAGCATCAGGTCTAAGCTCAGTGAACAACACTTTCTCTTGCCAAATGTTCAAGGCCCCTGACCAAGATTTATCCTCATAGGACTTCTGTGAGGCAGGAAAGCACTATCATAAATTTCACATTATAGATGAGAATCTAAGGCCCAGAGGGGTTAAGAGCAAGCCTGCCCTGTGAAACAGGCTGTGATGGAGAGACACATGAGCTTGTAGATCTGAACGACAATGCAGTGCTGCACCTGACACAATCAATACTGCAGGAAGACTGCAGCTTTTGGAGGTGCCAGTTGATGTTTGCACAACCCCAGAGATCTCTGCACTGTTTTGCTTGACTAATATGGACATACACAAAGCAATATTTTGTATGGACTCACAGAAAGTCTGTGGCAGAGGTGGGATTTGTACCCTTTACCTTTGGGGTTCTGGCAGTTTATTCACCCACCCTCTACCTGACATGTCCAAAAAAGACATAAGTCTTCAAAATGCTGGTGAGAGTCTGAGAGTCCCACAGACCTGCACTGGGATGGTGGGACTTTGGCATGTCTGAAAAAAAATCACGTCTTGTGCCGTGGAGAGACTGGCATGCAAGCAATTTAACATTGCCCACAGTCACATGGGCCTAACCAAGGGTTAAATAGTGCACAGGCTTATTCTGTTATCAACAGGCAAAGACATGCCATTCTTCACTGACTGCAGAATTTGACTCAATACTTCTCCGAGACAAAGTGACTGAGCTGTGTTACTGCCATGTTCTGGTGGCTCGCCTTGCTGTCGCCCCCTCTTACGTCGGCTTTACCCCCTACAGAGTCACATTTGGCTGGGAAATTACCTTGCCAGTTGAGGTATTAATGAGGACGTGAGCAAGCAAAGAGCATGATAATGTATGTGTTTGATTATATCCAGATCATAGGAAGGTATCTGAGAGCTGTGCTGCAAAGGAACCTAGAAAAACAAGTATCCCCCCTTCTCACTGTGATTTTTCCAATCAGACAAAAAGAAGGCTCTAATTGAAGTTGCATCCTCGTTCCAGGAGGAGGGAAGGTAACACAGTAGTGTGAGAAAAAAAGGGGGATCAGTCCCAGGAATTAACAAAAACTTTAAAAGGACCATTAATGGTTTTTAAAGAAACTGCTTGACCTACATGAAAAAGAGCATGGCGAAGGTGAGAAACTTGTGATTAGACATTACGGCTAGTTAAAGCCATAATCGGGGGTGTGCGGTTTCCTTATCCAGGGAATAAAAATGTGGTCTGAAGTGCAGATTTTATCTCTGTAGTTGAGCCTGGAATAGTTTAGAGAGAGATTCTCCTCTCTGATGCTGTGCCAGATGAGCTCAGCTCAGCCCCTCTTTAAGTGTGGAGGGGTGAAGCCCCATTGGGGTGCCTGGCTCTTACCTGTAGAGTTTGCTCCCTTCAGCTGGGCTGTAGGAGTCTGAATTTGTCCTACCCTGAATCTGTGCTGTCCCAGACCATCCCTTGAGGAGGAAGGGAAGAGGTGTGGACAGGAAGGGGTGGAAGGAGAATTTTTGTAGCTTATGGGATTCTGGGAACTTTGGAGCCTGGCCTAAATTTTGTTCAAAGTATTTATTTTTTTCTTATGTAAAATTTGGCCATTTACCCAGAGCACAGGACGGGAATTTTAGTTTGCACAGAATAAATAAATCCAATAAAATGCAGTGTACTGCAGCACCGGCAGGTTGCTGGGCCTGGCCAATGCACAGAAGTAGCAGCTATAAGAGAGCAAAGAGAAAGAGAAAGCTTTGCCCCAGGTATTGTGCCTGGAGAACAGGCAGTCTCAGGTTTGTCATCCTTGTCAGCAGAGAAAACAGTTAGTCTTCCAAATAACCTGTAAGGCAGTACCATCTACCCCTCTGCTGATGAACCCTAAGGTGGTAGTCAGGGCACTTTTGCCCATTCCCAGAGCAGAGAGAAAGGAAAGTGGCCATCAGCTGCTCCTGGCCGGTGGTCTCACAGCCAGGACGGAGTGAAAGGCGATCTGGGCGCAACGCAGGTTGGTGCGAAGCACCTTTACACAGCAAATGCAGGCCTGGCTGGAAAAGCATCTCATACTCCAGATAAAATGAAAATTGGTAATATGCTGTCACAAAAGCAGCCACTCATGAGAGACTCACTTGCTTTAGTAACACATGGGGAGTAATTCAGTTTAAAGATTGTATTACAGAGAGGGGTATGAGGTCAGGAAACGTTGGCGAATACCTTGGGGGTTTCAGCCTAGCATGTGTTTTACAGCATTGTGGAACGGGGCTGCAGAGCAGTTTCCTTTTGCATTACTGAAAATACTCCTTTGTCCCGGTTAAATTAGTGACATGTCAGTTTTATATGGCAGGGTTCACCAGTGACTTGCGTGTCACTTTATATCCAGATGTTTAGGTGCTAAACCTACTGTTCTGTGCCACAGCTAAGGCATAAAAAACCTGTAGAGGGACGGGTAAAAAGAGAAGGCATTGGTCAGCAATAACGTGAGCTGGCCAGCCAGCTGTATCAGTATTTGCATACAAGTCATGTTGAACTCCTCCAGAGTTTGAGGAAAGCCTAACAGAGCTGAGCATGCTTATCAGCCTAAGCAGGGGGGCTGCCAGGGAATATTTGAATGATATTCGGTGCACTGGAGGAATTTCACAGGTGGGCATATGAGAGCGCAACTAAAACTGATGTGCAAATAGGAGATCAAAGGTCTCCATGTGGCTCAGTGCCACAGCAAGGTGCTGTAAGCGCTCTGTTACTCTGCCAACTGGGATGAGAGAGGGACTGAAGAGTTGTCAGTCACATGTCAGGAGAGTCTTGAGGTGGTATGTGGGATAATATGTGATGGGCTGAGAGGTGGACTCACTCCAGGAAAATGGGAACCGACCCACACAAATGTTTTGTAAATTTGACTCAGTTTCCTTCTACGAGGTTTTAAAGAAACTCTTCTAGTGAAATGGAGGAAAACGTAAGAAAAAATTATGGAAATTTGCCTCCATTTTTTAACATACATTCAAATAATATTAAGAACAAAAATCCCCCTCCTGATCCTCCTGAGTGTGTACATATTGTTACCCTCCAGAAAATGGCTGGCTCAAGGTATCTCAGGAGCATGGGCAAAGCTGCCAGCCCTGCGGAGGTGGGATCAGAGACATGCTGCTCCTGTGAGGTGATGGGAGAGGAGACGAGGCTACTGCTCCGTGGCACGAGCCCCTTCTTCCCACCTTCCCTCCCACAGCAACCAGCACTCCCTAAAACGTGATGTTACTCGGTGACAGTAGCAGCAGTCAGTCTGGATTTCTGAATAGTCATATAAGCCAAACGTGCTGGAGCTATGCTGTGGTCCTGCGTGGGCTGCGTCTGCCTGGTTTGACTTTTCCGAGCGCTGGCCCTGAATATACAGCATCGAGACTGCACAGACCTGAGTCACATACCTGTACTGCTACAGCTGATGGTAGCTCTCCTCTATTGACTGGGATATAGAGGATTTGATTTTCATCCTGGTTTCTACTGGGAAGTACTAAATGGGCCTCATGTGCAACACAGTGACAATCCAGAAATGCTAGCTGGGACCCTCGCTTAACTTGGAAGCTACTTAATCAGAGTGATTCAGAAATGTCTGGAATGCTTGCAGAAGAGCCTCTTTTAAGAGGATGCTGCTCCTGCTCTGGCTAGATTTATCACAGAGAAATGTTGCTTTGGGAAAGGCAATTGCTCATATGGCAACTGCATCATATTGCTGTGTGCCTTTTAGTATGGTTCTCTGTTGAACGTCTATTGATTTTTAAGAAAGAATGATGTACTGGACAAGTTTTTCTTCAATAGAAACAAAATTACTGGTGAATAGGGTTCCAGCTTGTAAGAGAGATGCTGGCTCACCACCTTTCTCCAGCAGTTGTATGCCAGCCCCTTCAAATTAATCACTGACGCAGCATTTGCTAAAGGATCATCACATCAAACTCTGACGCAAGCATGTAATTAACTCCTTCTGAGAGCAAAAGGCAGAATCACCCCTCAGGAGCAGGGTTTCTTGGGACAGTTGGCTTGTTCAGAAAAGTGGATAACCATCTGAAAAGTTCAGCCACAGCTGGACCTCCATAGAGGCACTATGCTTTAGTCTAGCTTGAGATTTGCTAACCAAGAGGCCTGAAGTCTGATCTCAATTCCATCGCTGACCTGCTATGCGCTGGGGAGGTGGTCATTTAACATTTCTCTGGCTCATTTTCCCGTTATTATAATGAGGGAGAACAATACTAACCAGCTCGCCGGGAGTTGTGAAGCATGACTAAGCTGTGTTTGTAATATGCTGTGGAAGTGCAAAGTATACCTAAGGTCTCCAGGAGCAAAGGCAGGAAGAGATGGCAGGAGCTCCTGGCTCCTAGCCCGAGGCTCAGTCCTAGGATGTGGCTTCTAGGAGAGGGCCAGGAGGGAGCATTAGGTTTGTCACAGGTGTAATTCCATGTCTTGTTTCACATCACCCAAAGGACCCTGTTCTATTGATTATTTTTCTTATTATCTACACTGTGACAGTTGTGAGTCCCTGGTGTAGACCTGCACCTGACTGTAGCACAAGCATGGGAAATACCTTCCCAGAGCCCCACTAGTATACTTGAAGTCTCCAGTATCTCAGTTAAGCTGCATTAGACGGCTGTTTCAGTGCGATAGTAGCCCCAAAAGGGGAAACAACTCTTCACTCAATCCTCTCCAGCTCCCTCCAACCATATTTTTTTAGCATGATCAATTGTTACTGTTGGCTTCTGCTGGCTTTGTGTCTACTTCCAGGGTAATTTTCTGTGTACAGAGAGGGGGTTTGAGATAGCCTGCCCTGGAAGGAGGCAGGGGCAGGCTACCTCGCATCTATTATGAGATGCGGGAAGGCAGGAACATGCAAGTAGATGTATATGTCTTACAGTGACACAGAACAACTGGGGCAAGATAAGGTACTGTTCCTTATCTTGAGCAATAATCTGTGTGTGTGTTGAAGTCTGGAGAGGTTCCAGTAATGGCCTGTGTTAGGGATCTTGTGGCTTCCCATCGCTAGTAGGGATCGTGCTGGAGCACAGACAGTTTACCCTACCTCCTCGGTGTGGGGGGATGGAGACAGCGGGGGGGAAACGTGAACAAACCTTGCTCATTAAATAGGAAAAAAGATACTGATGCTAGGTAAGCATTCATATACACCTGTTCAAAACCTGTTCAGGCCAGCAACTGCAAGGAAGTTCCTCCCAATTTACTACAGCAGAACTGAACTGAAAAGCATGCTCCTTTTTAATTAGGAGGAAGTATCTTTTAATCAGCAAGCAGAGTGCTGTCAGATGTAGTGCCTGAAAAGAGGACTTTGCTCAGAGCTGGGAAGGAGCCTGTTTGTAGGCTGTGTCTAAAGCATGTTGCAGGCCTTATAATTTCTAAACTCCTTAGAGGAAGGGTCTCAGTGTTTATTTATTGCAGTGCTCTAGTTAGGCAGCTTCCTATTGGAAAGGTGTAGTTTTTCTTCTAGCTCTGTTGCTCAGTGACATTGTAGATGAAACATTTTGTCTTCCCTGTGAATTGTTGCAAGGCCAGGTCATGTGTGAACAAGTGCATGGACATCATGTTACAAAGTTCATCCAAGGAATGCTTGGCTGTATGAAACGAACTCCTAATAAGCAGCTTTGACTTGGGAATTTCATTGGAAAGCAGATTTAGGTGGATATATTCTTTCGCCCTTTCTTAAAACACATCTCAGCTGCTCTCCTGCTGTCTCGTACGCGTTCGTTGTGGTACCAGGCACAGGAGCGCTTAATCGTTTTACAAGGCAGCCAAATACAAATTACAAAGCCAATTAACAAATACTTTCATCTACAAGATTTGTACTGCAGCTTGGCTCTGTCCATAGGCAGACTAGGACAGAGGGTGCAAAGTACTTGAGCGTATGCCCAATTTCCATGACTGTAAATGACACTTCAGCACAGGCTTAAATGCCGTTCCCCAGCTTGAGGGAAAAGTCTTCCTCCTAACCAGGGCACTGGCTAATGGACTAGGAGATCAGCTCCCGGTTGTGCTGCAGATGTCTTCTGTGACCTTGACCAAGTTTCTTACTCTGTGCTTTAAACTGAAATGAGGATGCTATCTCTTTTTTGCTCTTCTCTACCTGTTTAGATAGCAAATTCTTCAAGATTAGGTTATATAGAGCAAGAGGGTCTTTACAGCAGCAAAATTCATATACTTGCATTAGGGCTAATATCTCCCTGCAATCAGAGAGATAGGGAGAGGATCCACCCTCAAGTTGTTTAAATAGGTTTCTCCTGTGAATCACTCCATAGAGGAACCACCGTCAACCCACTTTGTGTCTAATGTAATAAAGCTGCAGTCCTGACTGAGCTGTCAGGGTATTAATGATTAACATGGGTATTTTCAGAACCGCACTGAGGTTCCTGAATAATGTTGGTAGTAATAATAATTAGCAGTTTGAGGCACCTTACACCGTGTATAATACAATTTATCCCAGAATACTTAAAAGAATATAGTCTCTTGGTCTGCAGATGGCTGAAATGCAGCCAATTCTGGGATGAAACAAAGTTACTGTTTTAGTACCATGCAGCAAAGCTGTGTGACCTTTTAGGACAGAAAGTGAATAAGAAGATTGTTCCATCCCTCCAAGTTTGTGCACCAGCTTTTTATACTGGAGAAGGAAGTTAATAGAATAGCTAGTTGCACCAAGCTATTGCTCTTCTCGCCTATTCCAGGTGGGCCTACTTTAAGAGAGAAAGTAATTAGCCAGCATTTACTGAGACGGCAAAATGGGAGGAAAAAAAAGAAAAGCCCAAGAAGGCACCTCATCCATTCATGCAGAGATCTTAGTGTGCTCATATATTTCTTAATCCTATTCTTCCAGCTGCTTTAAATTATAGTTCAGCAAGGTATTAAACAGACATGACTTCGAACATGAGCAGAAAAAAGGACACAAATGGGGCAATTCTATGCATAATAAACCATGCCTGTCATTCAGAGACCCTGTTCATTCTCAGACTGAAACCACAGTTAAAAAGCAATTCATAAAAACATCACAGTCTTATTCAGCAGATCTCCCCCCGTTGCATTTTACTCCTGGTATGGCCTCACAGAACGAACGAGGTTAAAAGAGCATGTTATTAATTAAGGATTAGTCAGTTCTAGCTGGGCAGGCCAACTGGAGTCCAGAGGGGTCTCTGGTAGCCTAGTCCAGCCGCCAGCGCTCATATTACTGCTGATGAGATGTGAGAAGGATCAAACAAATGGAGAGAAACAGCCAGTGGCTGTGCAGATGCCCGCTGAGGCCAGCTGATGAAAAGTAAAGGGAAAGCCCCCTTTCTGTAAGAAAGCTACAAGGTTGGACTTCAACAGTTGAGTTTAGTATGAAGCCTTTGGAAGATCATTGTGCGACTAGCGTTAGTACTATGTTCCTGCCTGGTTCAGGTCTCAGCCAGCTGAGTGATCTCACTGCTAATGCGTTGTTCAGGTGCTACACAGCAGTCACTGAGAGGATAGAGATTGTCTTTATTTAAATGGACACTGTTGCTGTCTGCATCTGTTTTGGCCGGGTGCAAGGAAAATCATGTCCTTTAGATACGTCTCTTGCATTAAAGATCTTTTGGTTGAATTTGCTCTGCAGTGCTACTAGGGAAAAAAATCTAATATTAAAACTTGTTACTCAGTCAAGCTGTCCAGCTTTTTACACGACTAAAACAAGGAGCTGGAATCTGTGTTATAAGACTTCCAAAATCAATGCATTTAAATAGCATGCTTAACAACAGGATAGCAACTTCAAGTCCCTAGTTACAAGAACTTTCTCCTTAGGGTGTTGCAAGATTAGAGGCCCGTGACACGCTTAACTCCTCCAGGAGAAGGATTATTCCATGATATCTTATATATGGGAAATGCATTAGTATTTTGGTGAGGGTAGCATGTGCTTTTTCTAAGGGAGCTAAGTCAAATCAGTCACTGGATGAGAATTTCCCTCCATTTTGAGATCCTAGTTATATGTAAGCTTAATCCCTCCAGTCTGCTGCACGCAGCAGGACACAATATTTAAGTCTGTAGCTGATGCTAAAGAGTTAATAAATAATTATGTGGGAGGGTAGGCAGCCCTTTGAGAAGGAATATGATTTCAGAATTCAAAAGAACTCCTGGATCTCAGGTGACTGGACTAGGAGAGATGATGGAGATTTTGTGTATGTACTTCTCTGCATACTTGCATTACATATTACTGATATGTTTTGTTCAGGTATTGCTAATGGGTCTCATTCTTCTTTGGGTAAGTGGTCTCAGTACAGAATAGGCTAGAGATGGTGCAAGTTAGAGCTACATCAGCTGAAGATCTGCTCCCAGGAGCTTGACTTCCAGAGTTCCTCATCATCCTTGTTGCTATCTTTCTTTATAGACAGTCTGCCAGTGGTTGAAACCCTTAAATCTATTTTTAGAATTGGGAAAAAATATATAGACAACTCTGTGGTTATGACTTGTGTGATATACAAAAGAGATAAGACAAGAAGGAAAAATTGTTCTTGGCTTGCATTGGTCATTGTGACCCAATATGAAATTGTTGTCCATTGAAGTTAGAAAACTTTCCCAAATAACTTTCTTTGCTTGGGCAGAGTGTGCTGCTGACTACAGACTCTAAACAAAGCTCTTCACCAAAGCTGCACTTCGTACTGTTAAAATAGAACCACCTCCAAACACATAGTTCACCTGGTATACTGCAAATGCATCTTCTCTGGGAGACTGTGGTGACGGGGATGCTGGAAAGGGATCACAGCTCTTCACACCCCCAACTGATGGGATGCAGAAATATGAAGTTAGACATGGCCAAAAGCCTCAAGCACACAGTCAAGTCACTATGGCTTAATATATGTTAGCTGATTCCTGATAGCTGCATTGTCTTAGCAAGCAAGATCCTGTTAACTAAGCCTCTTCCGTAGATATTTATGCAAATGTATGTTCTCTCCTATTTGTGATGGGATAAGAACATGCAGAGGGACAGATACAGGTGTTCAGCTGATGTGTGGAATCTCATGCAACAGCGACTTGTCAGGAATTCCCTTGCTTTGTCTGTGGAGATGTTATGACAGGAGGATTGGGAGTATCGGCAGTCACTGCCTTGATTTCCCTGCTGGTTTTCTGTGCAGAGAAGTGCCTGTCCTCTTCTCCTCCTTTCCCACAAAGTCCTTGAATGGGAGCAGCTAGGAGGGTGGGCTTGCGGGGAGCATAATACAGGAGTCAACCTTGCTCAATTTGCCTTTTGTCCAGCTCCAGGCTTCTCAGTATGAAAAAAGAAAAATAAGAGCACAGCCCCTACAGGGCTTGAATGAAAGCCCACTGAGGGCTTGGAAGCAGTCCCTGTGTTGCTGAGATTTCACTGTGGGTCTCCATTATGACATTTGGAAAATTTTGCTCCAGAGTTCCTCAGAGCTTTGTTATGAGGTTCGCTAAGACACGGATGCACAAGGGGCATCTTAATATCTTTGCATTCTGTGGAGAGGAGTCCAAGGAGAGCTTGCTGCCCATACAAATGAATGACCAAAAACTATGACTTCCTTTTATAACTTTCCCCTCCCTTCTTTGGGTAATCTAACAGTTTGTATTTCTTCTGCTTCCTTATGCAGGAACTACCTCTTCAGACTTAGTCTGCACAACGTTTCTCTTATTCAGGTACGTTCACATTTTACTCTCTTGTTTTATTTGAGTTGCTAATGAATGTTCTGTAATATTTGATGTACTTTTTCAAAAGGCCGTAGAGTGTAAATTTGCCCAGAGTGAGGGAGCAGGGAGAAGAACAAAGTCAAAATCAGATGCTTATTCCCACTCAGAAGATAATGCTGGGGGAATGGTACTTGCCCATTTGGACAACACCCTGCTCTTGATTCTTGAGTGTTTGAGTGGTAAAGGGATGTGCCAAAAATACGGCATCTTAAAGGAACCAAGCAGGTAGTGAGACCAATAGTTGGTACAGGCTTAAACACAGCAGTCAAAAGAAATCCTTGGCTTTCTTTAGAGGAGATGTCGGCAACATGCAGGAAAAGCTTTTACTATTCTTGTCCATCCTCATTTTCAGCCTTTGTTGGCCTTTTTGAACACAGACTGCTGAAGAGCTGTGTTTTACTGCGTGCATTGCTAAAAACAAGATTGGACTTGCAAACGTTCAGGAGGCAAGACTAGTTGCAAAATGTGTGTTACCTATAGCACAATGGAGGCAAAGCAGCTGAAGTTTGAAAGGATTTGCAAATATCCGGCAGAATTAGGACTTTTCTCCTATTGTACTGACTCTGGAATTGAAAGATGCAGCAAAAATTGTTAGTAAAAAACCCAACTTTACATAAATAAATGCGTATACTCTGGGATATTTACTATCTTCTGTGATTGCTAGAGACCCAAAGATGAGTTCAGCAATTTTCAAACAGAAGAGCCTTCCTCCAGAACCTGGCTATGCAACAAGCCGCTAGGCTGGTATTACCAGCCATTCCCATGTACACTGCATGCTGTCAGCAGGAGACACAAGTATAGATGGAGAGAAGAAAAGATGTTTAATGGTTGTAAAATGCATTAAATCTTTCTTTGAAAGGAAAACAAAGTCTGGAGTTACCAATGACAACAACAAAGAGTTAGAGAAGCTGATACTCCCATTTGGCAGGAGTTTCCCTTTGCAGAGCCATACTAGCATGGCTGGAAGGATTCCAGCAAGTGCACAGGAGAGGGAAGTCTCTGTAGTTACGCGAGGTGCCGTACCTTCTACAATGTCTGTTACCACACTGCCTAACACAGCCTCTTGTGCTTGTCGGAGGAGGGATTGCTTTCCTCCGAACCCAACTCTGAATATGCCTTATACAGCTCTGAAGTCAGGCTGAGCTTGGGCCCTTTTCACTGCAGTGAATTTCTTTTCCTACTCCGCAAAAAAATGGGAAGTCTCCTTTTATGGAACTGGAGGATGCTGTGGGATCTCCGGTTAACATAATGAGCTTAGTTTGCTCCTGCTTTCTGGGTGTATCCGGCCACTTTGCCAAGACTTTTTGCATGACAAAGAAAGCATGGAATTATGTTGACACACGTGTTGGGAATGATGGAAGTGATTGTTTCCCGACCTAATGGTTGCCTAAGTAGCTACTTGGCTTGTCTCCATAAAGCACACGATGGTGCTTAGAGAAACCCCCTCCCGCCTTCCCTTCGCTGAGCATCATTTTAAAGATAGATCAGAAAGCTAGACAAGAAATGCAAGGAATTTGCAGTTAGATCTTTGGAAGGCAAACAGACGGTGACAATGCAGTTTAAGAAGTAATCCCAATGCTAATTTGGGATGTTTGCTATCCCCTTGTGTTTATAAGTAAAATATAGCATGGATCTTGTTAGGTTGATGTGGGGTAGGTTTTCCTTCTGAGATTGAGAGTCTGATTTATTTCTGCTCATGGGACTTACTGTTCAGGTTGCCAGTGGTGCTAAATCTGCTCAAAGGTACAGGATTGTGTTGGCAAATATCTGCTCCCTCACATTCGTACTTCCGTGTGGTTTACAAAGACAGCAGGATATGCTGGTTGGGGGACAGAGCTTGGCAATGGGAGGAATACTCCCCTCTACAGCAGTGTTAGCTGAAGCTTGAAGTTCTCCTGTGAAGGAGACAACTCTTCTTTGCCTTTCAGTGAGGGTGGCAACAGCATCTCACTGGGACAGTGTCCCTGTGCTACTGTTTGCTAGCAGAGCAAATTTAGTACTTTAGCCTCTCATTCGGTAATGGGTAGATTTATTCACTTACTCTACATAATGCATGTTTTCCTTGCCAGTTATCTTTATTTTAACCAAAAAATGGATATTTCCTGCTATTGAGCAAGCCATAAAGTTTTTCATCACAGCATTACTTCATTCGTTGCTTTTCAATGAGAATAAATTCTTTTTCTGGATTATAATCCTCTTTATGTCTATCACAAGATCAGTGTTAACCGTGTCATTACTCTCTGATTTTAGAAAGGCTTTGAAATCTCAGACTTTAAAAGACTGTGCTCTTTCCTGCTACCTGTTGAATGATTGTGAATGGCTTTCATTTAGGCACAATATAAAACCCATTGAGATGAGCAGGAATTCTCCATCGCCTTCAAGGATGTATTCGTAAGACTGTCACTCCTGAAAATACATTTTAGGAGTCTCTAGTTCCAGCAACTAAAGTTCTGGTATTATTTCTGGATATATCGTGGACTGCCATTACTATAAATTTTAAGTTTGTAATCTGCACAGAAGATAAGACTCTGTATTAGCAGGTAGCCATTCCATGTAGTTGAAATAGGAAATTACTCCCAGGAATTTGTTACACAGAACTCTGATCTTGGACTTGCAGTAGACTCCAAGATAACAATACCCTATAGAGAGGTTAAGGTTTCAGGGGAGGGGAGGAAGAGAGGGAGATTCACGGAGTGTTTTCTTAGGATGTGTCGGTTTTTGGAATATCTTATACTTCAGTAAAGGGGTCTTTTCTTTTCTTTTCATGGCTTCCAGCTCCTTGTCTTGAATTCCTTCTCCAGCACTTTTGTCTCTGCTGTTCTACCATGTGGCAAAGTTTGCTCCTGACTTCGAATTTTCTGTTGGTTCTGCTGAGGTTGTTTCTTCATGACCTGTAACACTGAGCTTTTATGTGGGAACCAGGGGGTGGCGCAGAGCAGGAACTGAAGCAGAACAAGCTCATTTCTTACTCCAATCAGAGAAGTGGAGAATGAGAACGTCTAAAACTTTCTCTGTTGTATTTTTTTCCTTTTCTGAAATTTGTTTCAGAAATACCATTCTGGATCTGAGAAACCTTTCTCCAAATGAGTTTTAGTTGCATGAAAATCTTCGGTGGCGATTGATTTTTCTGTGAGAATTGTGGGGGATTTAAATTGCAATGTCCCAAAGGAAATTAGGGCCAAAGTATTTTGGGGGTCACTTATGTTTTTGTTACCTCAGTCGTTCTTGCCAAAATTAAGGCACCTTGTTAGAAAATTTCTGAAAATTAGTCTCTTTGAGATGCCCCAGGTGAGGTATCCAAAAGCACCTGATAATTTTTAAAACCTTAGCTTGTAGCATTAAAATTCTTGCAGCAGTCAGGAAATAATAGTTTTAAAATAGATAGTGATCTTAACCTTTTGAACAGAATCCATGCAATGTTTTATCTCCATCTTTAAAATGACCTCTTGTATGCGTTATGAGCTCTAAATTTTAGACATTTTATAGAACACATTTTTGAAATGATGTGCACTTGGAGCACATGCTGTTTAATTTATGCATGAGCCTGAAACAAAGTTAGCTCCTAATCTCCAGATTTCACACTGAGGCCATAGAAAAGTCTGGTTTATACTGGACTTTGCAATTAATAGACTAGGTGGAAGGGTCATTTTAAAAACATAAGCCTTTGAGCAAATTTTAAAAAATGCAGTATGCTAATTAGGACTTCTTACCAAGGAATGCTACTCTCTGGTGTGCATCAAAAGCAGGCTACTTGGCAGGCATTTCATAAATCCCAGTGTAGTGCCTACCTCCTGTTCACCCTGATTTTACCTGGAATTTAGAGATCTCACTAGAAGTGTGTGGGAAGTGATTTTTTTTCATCTCAAAAACCTTTTATAGCTATCGAGATATTTTGCACTGAGATGAAAATAAGACTTTTTGACATATTTGTGAAATCTGAAAGAGATAAATACATGGTTATTTGGGATGCAAGTATTCTAGGTCAAGTCGTTATCTGAACTGAGCAGAGAGAGGACTTGAATGTACATTTTCCCATCTCAAGAGACTGACCTGGTTTGTTTGAAGTATATTTTTTCCTTTCCTTTATGTTTGTGACCAAAAATTCCCCTCTGGACCCAAGGGTCCCTTCTGGGCTCTCTTCTGATAAGTTTAAGCTGTTGGGGCTTCATGAAATGTTTTGATTTCAGTTATTTGCTTTAATGGAATATCTTTTCTGTAAAAGTTCCTAACCAGCCCTGTGAGGTTTTTATGCTGACTAATTATGTTATATTAGGCTAATAATATTTAAAATTACATACTTTGGGAATATATATTCCCTTTGTTAAAGGTACACTATATCTTAACAAAATATGACAGAATAAATGCATGTGCCTATTGCAAAATATTTGGAAGAGGTAAGCTGTCTCATCTTTTAAGAAAGACATAAAAAATAAAATATGCTTTAATTAACAATTCTGAAACAAATTATTTGTCCTCTTGAGTTAGGACAAGTTTAGCGACAGAGCATATTGCTTCCCAGACCGTCATAACATGGAGAGTGGTAGGGCTGCCTGTGGAGTTTGGCTCTGCCCTGGGCCCCCAAGGCTGCCAGCATCTGGCTTGCTGGATACCCCACGGCAAAACATTAACATGCTGCAAAACACAACTTTATTTGCTTTCGAGTTTTTGCCCCCAAGCTGTGAATCGATAGGATGTACATTCATGTGGGTGCTTCTGAAAATGTTACCCATTCACTAGGGTATAATTTTATGAACTTTTCAGTCCCACTGAAAGCATAAGACTAAAACACTGGCTTAAAGTTAGCAATGTGCTTAAGCAGAGGCAGCTCTGAAGGCTTGATGTGAAGCTTATGAAATCAGTTTCTTTCTGTTAATATCACTGGGTTTTGGAATGGGTGTTTTTTCAAACCTAAAGTTGGGAGAAAATGATGAACTGCAGCTGTGTACCTAGTGCATTTCCAGTAAAGACAGTTTCACCCCACTTAACTTTTTCCTCTCTTCATCTAAGAAGCAGAAACATCCTTGTTGAAAAGATCACGCTCATAAACTGAAGAGCTTCTCCTGAAGTCACACCTCCCTCCCTGCTTATCCCTGAAGGGATCTTTAACTCCTATAGCACCTATCAACAAAGTGTAGTTAATAATAATAGAACTCGCCTATTGGTCCTAAATATGTCATAAAGCAACAAAAGGAACATGTTTTGTATTTTGCAATTTGAATCAAACTGAGCACTAAATGCATTATTTTCTATTTATTTAGGGCTCAGTAGTACCACATTTATATGGGCTGATGAGAAACATGCTCTGCAAGTACATGAAAGTGTGAGGAGTGGTGGCAGAGTTTGACTCCTGGTGTTCCTCTGTATAGTTAAATAAAATATGATGAACAAAATTAACAGAGAGCAGTGAATAATATAGTGTACAGTATAAATTGTCACTCTATTAATCTTTCATGGGGAGAATAGTTCACCGGGAAATTTTAAGGATTCAGAATATGTTCACAAAGCTCTGGCACTCATTAGAAAGCTTATAAACAAGAGAGAAATTTTACGTCCACCCAAGACAGGAGGAGACAGTGTGTCCTAAAGGACAGACACCAGACTGGGGCTTGGGAGGCACGAAATCTCCTTGCTGGCTCTGCCTGCCCGTGGCTGAAGGAAAGTTAATCTGTCTGGTTGATCTACTTTGTGTTTCCTCGCATGTGAGCTAGGGACGTGGCATGCCTTTATAAAGTTCTGTGTGTTTTGTTAACAAAAAGAGGTAAACACATTGTATTTCAGACTTTTTTGCAAAAACAGGCTTGAGTCAGAGCTGTTCTTAAACTCTCTGAAATTAGGAGGACCCCGCACATTGATGCGACAGGACAAACCCAAGGATTTTCGAAAGCAGGCCCAAGTTTGCTGAAGATACCTGTTTTGGGAATCTAGCTGGAGTGTCAAGATTATCATGCTATTTAAAATCCAGTTTGGGGAGTAATTTTGGGGAGGCTTGAGAATGCTTTACCTAGCTTTATCTGCCACTGGGCCACAAGACAGCAACTCCATTTTGAAATGTTCAGGAATAAGCTTCACTTCCCAGAAGCCGTTTTCTTAAAAGCAGTTGATTATTTGTTTAATGCAGATTCCCAGATACTTCTGTGAATTATATGGTACATATTTCTAGATACAACATGTATTTCTTTATTTTTAGGCCAGTGCAGTTCCCTCATCTAAAAACATAATCAAAACCTCTACTAGAGCAGATGCAGTCTTTAATATGTGGCTCATAGCTCAGTTATGATTGTCAATATGCTACATTTTTTTATTAACAGGTTAACATATACTTCTATTCATAAATCACCTTCCAAAGCTGTACCTAAAACCCCTTACTCTCAGCCTAGAGGTTTAAAGCTATTCCATAATAAAGCTTATATTGGCTGAACAAACTTTCTGGCAAATTCAGCTGTTTATTCTTATGGTTTCAGGCTCACAGATCAAGTCTACTCCCTGAATATACCCTTCCTTAAAAAGATAGACCAGGAGCTGGATTGCAACATTCAGGTGCTGGTCTCCCTTCCCAGGATTTATCTAAGAGCCTGGTAGAAATCCTGGGTTTTCAAAATCTTGATGTGCAGAGGGAGATTAGTGGAGAAAACAGTCATGTCCAGCTGGAGATGACCATGTCTGAAGGTCACACTTAGTCCTCTAAGGACATGCTTCTCTGCCTACTTGCTGCAGGAAATTGTACTCTGTTAAGGGCCCTGGCCTGAGCCGTTTTGGGAGCAACCCTTGTGCTGAGATATTGGTTACAGGTTACTCATCAGCTGATATTCAGAGAGCACAGGAAGCAAATCTCTTGTCACACTCCTTGTTCTGAGTGATTTCTGAACACAGCATCCCATCTGTCTGAAAGAAGCGACTCAGGAGTCCATTTATATCCGGCAAAGCTTTTCAGCCCGTGTTTAGCTTTAAATAAATGCCTATTTTCCTTTGAGAATTGTCAAAGTTAAGAACATGCTTGCATGCTCTACTGAGTGAGAATACATTTCAATATGTGCATTAATAGATTTGCTAAACTGGCTCAGAGTACATCATCTGGTTGTAATCAATACGATTGCCCTCTAAAGTGAGCAGTTAGACGTGGTATAGGAAGATCTCATATATATATATTTCCACATATATGTGTTACATGTATATGTACATATCCACATACAAAGGCAGATTATTTCTGTAGGGCCATACAGTGTATATAGGAGGATCAGGAGCTACACTGGTTTAGATTCTTAGCTGGCATAAAACGGCAACTTTCTTGGAGCTGGTGACGGCCACGGAGTTGATTTACGCCTGGAGGGGCTCTAGCCTGTTACTCACACGGTGTGAGTGAGGCTTCAGTGATGACTGTCAGCTGTGGATTGTCAGCCTGCTCTCCTAGATAACATGTTGGTTGTCATTCCCTCCCTCCCTGCCTCACCTCACCTAAATGCTGGAATTACTACAGGGGTTTTGGTCTTTGTCAGCAAACATTATGAGCACGATTCAGAAACCAAGAATTTAATTAGCTGCTGAAGTCACTTACTGATAACAGTGGCATATTGGGCTTTTTATTTGATAAAACCCTGTCAGGCATTTTATGTGTAGGGGATGAAGACTGATGTTCTTATTCCTTGCAACTTATAGTCAGGACCATTAAACATCCTTTATACAGGGGGAAAAAAAAGGAAAATGACAAAAAATTCCCTTGGACTTCTCATTTCTTATAACCAGTGTTGCTTCTGTATCTTTGCAAAACATATTTTGCTTAGCATATTTGCCTTTTTTTCTCTGCATGAGGCTTCCAGCTCTACCAGCTACAGGAGGCTTTAGGAGAACTCTGTGTACTTTTGCCCTGACTCTCCCCTTCCCTAACACACGCATTTGTCTGCTGCTGTCAACAAAACCAGCTCTGCAGATGTTCTTGAGAGGCAAATCAACCTCTTGTTGCAGGCTACACCATCACTAAATTGACATGTTGGCAGAGATTTATATAAAAATAGGCCAGATTTTATTATTATTATTTTAGGGATGTGGGGTATTCTTTGACACAGGAAAGATTTATTCTGTAGCTGGGAATCCTGGCTCCTTACAAGGCAAGGGGAATATTTCATAGTTGCTCCTGTCTAAATTACGATAGTCTAATGCAGTCATCAGTGAAGGCTCTAGCATAGGACAGGGTAGTGCAGCACCTTGGCGTCAGAAGACTTGATGGGGCAACGGTGACCTACTGAGTTTCACATGCCGAGCGCAATGCTCGTGTGGTTTGCTCCTGCCTCCTGCTCTCCTGGAGAGACGGCGATACGTCCTGCAGCGTCTGGCCTGTCTGGCCAGCCCGGGGTTGCGTAGATGGCGGAGCCCACCGCTGCCTGCCAGCGGAGCCGATGGATGGCATCACTCTGCCAGGGAGAGGTTGGGGCCCCCTGCTGCACCCGCTTCCCAGGGCTGTGCGCGCAATAAAGTGCGCTTCCTAACTGGGACGCAGCGCCCTGACCCTTCCCTGGCATTGGAGCTGAGTTTCACATACTGGAAAGTCAAAAGGATGAGAAGTCCTCGATAATACAGAACACAGCCTCTTACCAGACCAATGGAGTATTGGGGCCAATTACTGTAAAAAAAAAAAAAAAAAAACTGGCAAAGTTTTTTTTAAGACTAAGAATATAGGGAAGTATCTACGTTTTACGCTCAAAGCAGAGCTTAAGAGAGATTTAAATGATGCATGTGCTTTGCACTGGCTATCTGCACAGGATTAAGTTTGACCCTGGTAGCATCCAGTCATTTATAATGAGAGCATAAAAAATCACCACTTATTGATTTGCACCTCTCTAAAAGGGGCCTATAAATGACCTCATGTGTTTCCTTTAAAACCAACTATTGAGCTCTTGGGAAAAAAAAAAAAAGAATTATTTTATGGTGAATACATGTCATGTCACTGCATGTGGTTTTTCCCCTGGATAAATAGTCCTGCTTTTTTTGTTAGTAACAGTTTAGCTGATGTGTGTTTTACAGCTTCTTTTAGATGTAAGAGTTCAGAATGAGCAATACTAAGGGGATTATATGAGCCTGGAGCTATACAGCAGAGTCACTAGCGTGGACTGCACAGCCATTGTGGTAAATCCAGAGCTGGGGAGCAGAAATGGGAACAGTTTGCTCATCATTCCCACAGGACATTGATTCTACCTCAGCATGGTAGGCACAGCTTCAAAAAGCTTTGGGCTTGAAGGTTTCACCTACTTTCTCCAGGCTGAACACAAGAAAGCACGATCCATGTGAGGACTAAAGAGTAAATAGGTTGATTATGCCTGCAACCTCTCCAGCTCCCTTGACCGAAGGAAGATGTCATCATGGCAGGAGCAGGGACGGTAGGACTGGAGGGACAGGATGCCATAAAAGAAACTGATCTATTGGGAGGTGTTATTTCCAGCTTTGCTGCGTAACTGAAGTTTGGGTCAGGGATCCACAGGGCCTGTGACGCCCGCTGAAGCCCTGCAAATTTCCATATCAAAACAAAGTCTTCACACAGATGCAGATCTGAGGTGCTGTGGAGGTTTCTCAGGGGCGCCTGAGCTCGGAGGTAGCTAAAGGTCAAAGAAGAGCTGGACAAATATTGTCCGCAGTGGGACACATCCATTGAGGGGTGGGCTAGGAGACCTCCTCAGCCCTATTTTTTAGGACACGTGATGCTTCCATGTGTTATGTTTGGTCTTTCAGAGATTTGTAGAAACAGGTAACACTTTCATTTAGTCCTGCTGATAGGATCAATGAAGGCAAGCCAGTTTTCAAGCCCACAAGCTTCTCTTCAGGGCTGTAGGAGGGGGAGCGAACTGCCAGCGAAAACAGCATCAGGGAATGGTTGCTGTGACTTTGCATGCAGCTCATGGGCGGATAGTCTGGGAGGAAAGTTAGGTAGCACCTCTGGAAAGGGTGAGACTGTGTGGCTCTGGGATGTAAATGAGTTGCTGGGCACCACCACAACTTGACTGCTCAATAGGAACAACATTCTCACAGGTTTCCTACATCACTGAAATGCTCCTTTCATCTAAAAGTTACCACATCCGCTATGTTTTTGTTGGTAACATGGCTGAGTGGGCACTGCACTACTTTGAGGTTGAGGAGACCAAGCACAGGAATCAGTGGAAGTCAGTGAAAGGAGATGTCCAGAAAAATTGCCTATTGCCATCCATTCTCTCTAAGGAGAGCCCAGATAGCGTGGACTAGATGCCTAATTTTTAGACAGCTGCGTAAGGTGAGGTGCTTTCCAGCCTTCTCTGCTCTGTGCTTTCTTTCCTCTACATGTAACGCTGAGATAATGATATTTGTCTTTTTAAAGTGCTTTGAAATATGTAGCTTAAAAATGCTTTTTGTGTAAGACCAGAGTATTAGACGTGAAGATATGCACTTGTAAATATAGTGGAGTTGCCTTAATCATGAGGTTGCAAAGTTGTTCTATTCTGATTGATAGTACATGTAATATTAAGCAGTTGTTATTAAGCAGTTGTTATCTTCACTTCTGGTTTTTTTGTAAGTAATTATGCAGCTTCAGAGTGTCCTCATGTTTAAAATGAATCCATTTTTCACTATTTTTTTCTAAACTTTATAACAGAAAACCTTTTAACGTAGCTGGGTTTTGGTAGAGGAAGAAATGCAGTAGCAACTTATCCTTTCAGATAAAAATACTTAAAATGCAAATAACTATGTAAATTATTGTTTAAAAAAGTGAACAGCCTGGCAAGACTTGGTGGAGGGGGTTTAAAAACACTTTTTCATTTTTGTGTGAGAAATCTGAAACACTTCCAAACATTATTTTAATTATTAATTAATCATTTCAGAAAGGAGACAGAGCATGATTTTGAGCTTTTTGAGAGTGTTTTCTTCCCTTGTAAATAATGAGCAAGGAATAACAGGGCTGCAGCCAATTGAATAAGCTGTGAGTTGTTCAGAGAGAAGAGGTTTGAGCTGTATTAAGAATGACCACAAAGTTCTTGAGCTAGCTTGGGCATAGTGAGAGACAAACTGCAGTTGCCTAAGAGCACACGATTTTGATGCATGGGGGAGAAAGGAATGATCAATGGTTCATAAATATACTAGTGGTAAACACAGTGACAGGAGAGAAAATGTATGTGGCCAATGTAATTGTTACAAATTTAGTAGATTTTATTGTGAGATCAGCTACTGAGGATTTAAGAACAAGGGGAAAAAAGGCTTTCTTTCAAGAAAAGATAAATGTAAAAGCACTGAGAACCACCAAGAATGAGGTTGGCAGAACAAGCACAGAGAAGAAGTGTGCTGCATTAAGGCTGTTGGAGAATCATTTTGTATTCCCTCATCTTAAGTATCAGACATATTCTCAAAGCTTACTTGTAGAATCTTTGACCTTGGCAGAGGTTAAGTACCAGGGTTTTGGAAGGGAGGTAAGGGAAGAGACAGGTGGCAGAGGGAATGTAAGGGCAGGACGCAAAGTGAAGAAAACTGGAAAATAAATCCTGGATTGGCAGGAGAATGCAGACTGGAGAACAGATCCGAGAGGAGCTGGGCGGAAGGAATAAAAGACACTGCATCAGAGTCGTCTTTGCAGTAGAAGGAGCAAATAAATTCCTTATTTGAGATGAAGCTTGGCAGAACTCACTCGAGCATCAGGTGCTGACGTCTGGTGTTGGAGAAGAAGAGGCAGAAGCAAGGCAAACTGTGACAGACCAAGCAGGGAGTCTGAAGGCATCTGTTTCTGAGCCTTCAGAGGAAGCTAGATGGAAAGATGCTTCACGAAGCGGTAGGGCTCTGCTTGTGTACAGCCGCAGCAGACGGGGACTGCTTCCCCCTGGGGTGGCAGGAGGGGTTTCTGCTGGAAACACTGGAGCTTTTGGTGGTGGCATAGGAGGGGGATGACAGCCATCTTCTGTAACATTGCAGTCCTGTTTTGATTCAAACTACTGCACACGGCCATGTTGCAACAATAAACGTGAGGCTTGAGAAAACAGACCTTTTGGACTCTTGATAAATCTACCCCATCACTTTTTCTCCAGACTGGCTCCTTGTGTTTCTCTGAGAGAAGTGTTGGATTTTGCTTTGATCAAGTGCTGAACTCCAGTCACTGCACGTACCACTAGTAATGTGATTGTATATGGAATGGGAAGCCTCAGATGTAGATGTAACGAAACCAGGAGATTTGGGTCCTGTCTGGCCTGTCATTTCTCCACTGACCGCTGAAAGTGTTGCTGCCTGTCACGGAGGTAGAAATGTAGCCTGCTCGGAGCCTTCCAGTGTGTTTATGATTGGATGGTTGCTGGTTTTGGACTTAATTGGAAGGAATTGCTGGGAAGAGGAGTTGGGGGCAGGGTATGGGGAATTCAACACTGTTGGGTCTTCACTTTCTCACTGCTTAAGTGTTCCTTGCTGATGGAGCACAGATGGTCTTAGATTAAGGAAAAACATGCCAGAACTGCAGGCTAGGCTCAGATTGGGGAGTTAAGCTTGACATGAAATAAGCAGAAAGCTGGAATTAGCTTATCAAGAGCATTAGGCACCTGGCGGAGGAAAGCAGATATGTAATGCACAAAGTAGCTGTGGCACAATAAAAAAGGATACTGAAATCTGTTTCATGAAGCTTGAGGGACTTTTCGTTGCTGACTTCCTCTTCCAGCCCAGCCTGGTAGCGTCTGAAAGGTTCCAATTATTCCTGGTTATTAGTGATTTATGAGAAATGACATTTTCTGGCAGTTTGTGATACTGAGCACCAAACGTCCTAGAAGCCAGAGAGTGCAAAGGTCAAAATCAAGGTGTGTTGCCAAAAACTTTCCTGGGAAGCTTGCACCGCATTTGCTTGTGCCCCATGTGTGCTCTGTGGCAGCACTTACCAGCCATCTCCTTCCTCCCATCTGTTCTTTCTGCTTATTTTTGTAGCCACATGTTGTTTTTCATCTTAACCCTAGGATACAGGCTTTTTGGGGCAAGGATTGTCATTTAATTTTGTGTAGAATGCCTAGCAGAATGCATCTGAGAATTCCACCTACTACCACCGTGCATGTCAAATTCATAGTTTCTAGGAGCACTCGTCTAGATCCTTTCTCTATATATGTGAAACAAATGGAAATTCAAATATGAGCCTGCTGAATTGAATAGGGAAAGTACAAAGACTCCTTTTTAGTGGAGGATTTCGTGCTTTTTTTGCCCCTATTCTTAAGTGCTATCTCAATAGCTATAACTTTAAAATGGAGTAGAGCAGGAGTGAGAGTCTGGTTTCACTTATGTTCCCCATGGTACAGGCAGGCTCAGGCGAGATCTCTGTTTTCAGCCTGCCTTGCAAAACTTTTGCAGTCTCTCTGCTTACACGAAACTGATCTTTGCTAATTAAAGTAATCGCAAAGCTTTCATTTGGTCTCAAATCATGCATCTTTCACTTAATTAAAGATTTCCACTGCCTTTTTTCCCTTTTGGTTGCACTACACCAAGCTTAAGTGAACAACCAGAAAAGAATGTTGATAGGGTAAGTTGAATCGCATGCACGTTTATTTGTTTAATTGCACCCTGCCCCTTTTTCTCAAGCTAAGACAGGACTAAGCCTGTGTTGAACCTCTTGTACAATTTTAATGAGAATATATTGCAGTGTTTTGTCATCTGAAAGAGTATTAGGCCCCCCCCGATGCAATACATGCAATTTCCCTGAAGAGGAACAGGAGGCATAGCGCAGTGAAAATGTCATCTTGAGCTGTTCATTAGTCTCTTTAATACTGCAGGATGTGCTGATTTTGATTCCTGAATCTCAAACCAAGTGTTTGGAGAATCAGACCCAAACTGGACATTTTTCTCCAGCTCATTTCAGCTCCTTCTCAGAGTGAACGAATAAATGCTGAACAAGTATATTTTCTGATGTAACCTGAAGAAGAATGAGGAATGCAACATTTCTCCAATTACTTTGGAAAGCTCATAACACACGGCACATTTCACATGTGCTTCAGTGATTACATTTTCAGTTTGAAGCACATACAGGAAGATTGCTTTCATAGCTGAACTTTTCATGTGGGTGCACAAAAATGCACTCTGTTGACTGTGCAGGATTCATCCAGTCTGTCTCAGAAGTGGAAAAATAAAAGCATATATAGTGGGGAATCCTTAACATCTCTACATAGCAGTGAGCTTCAAAGAGGCACAACGACAAGGAAACCCAGAGCAGAAAAATGAAGGAGAATAAAATTGCCTTGCTTGATGCAGAAATACAAAGGAGACTATAGCCATGCTAAATTGATTTTGTACTGAATATGGGCTGGTCCATTGGAAGGGTTTTTGAATCTCCTATTCCAGAAATCATTGTGCAAAACAGTAAGAGGAGGCTGTTTAGAAGTCTTGTCACATCCATCAGTGGAGCCCACAAAGAGGAAGGAGGGATTTAGTTCTGAATGGCGACTCTGCTAAATAACATAAAGGGGTGGAGGTGGACATCTTTTGGTGGTAGAGGGGCCTCGAAGGAAGGATTGCCTTCATTTTACCAGCAGCGACCATTGCTGTGACTCCTTTCGTTGGCGCACTTCTTAGAAATAGCTTGTTGCACCTTATTGGTAGCGACTGAAGGAAAAAGAATACAAACCCTGTACTTTACAGAATAAATAGTTCTGTGGTGTGAGGAACAGTGCCACGGGGTGTCTACCTGTCCGGTGTCAACCCCACCAGCACGAGCATTGGCTGTACTTACATTGCTGGCCTGGGCCTGCCTGCAGTGGAATTTTTCCTTAATCATTTCTGACTGCGTATATTTTAAACTCTATATTTAGTTCATTTATTGATTTATCATATAATCTTATGTCTTTGTAATCTCCAGTGCATTTAGTAAATGTTTGTTGTCATAAGCTGTAAGTTGAATGTGACATGGCAAGAAACCAAATTCCACTCTGGATGTTAATTACCCACTATGCTAAAAGCCTTGTCTCAGTTCCTGTATGCTTTTGATCTTCGGTAATAGGAAACACTGTAAGTCATCCTTCCCTAACATCTTCCATGCTGTTCTCTGGTTCTGGATGTTGTCATTCATTCTGAACTGGCTGCGGGCAAGTGCTTTAAGGTCTTTTTTCACTTCGCATGCTGAATGTCCCCGTTAACTAAGATCATCAGTTTGCATTTGGCCCAATACATGCGTTTACATACTTAAAAGCAATAGAAAAATTGAATGGATTGGGTTGCTTTTTAAAAAAGATAAGCATTCCCATATAGTACTTGCAACTAAATCATTGCGGTGCTAAGTACTTTTAAGCAAAATGAAGTGGATCATCAGCAAAATGAAATCATTGTCACAGACCGATGTTTTTCTTTGCATAGAATGAGAAAAATACAAAGAGTAGATGCTGGAAAAAGAAATCCAATGCCATCTTTATCTGTATTCTCTGGAGTGGTATCTTTCTTCCAAAGTAATATCTTGGCCTGTTCATCTAACATTGCTGCATAAATATGTAGCTGTCAGTCTAAGCTCAGCATACAGCTGCAGCACAGCACGTTCTCCTCCTTTCTTTACCCTTATGCACCCCTTTACAGCGCTGCAACTGATCTGTTGCTAAAACCTGTAATCTGGGCATCGTTCTTGATTTCCACAATCCCTTCTGTCCAGGTGTGGCATCTCTTAAGATATATCCTTAGGTCCTTTTTTGACTGGGTCAGCACTGGCTTTGCACCCTTCCACTGTTTTCCACTTTCTCTGTGGAGCCCTGCATTAGTGTTTGTCTTTCTTTTTCTGGGTCTTTCATGGGCCTGCTTATGTACAACACAGCCTGCCTCTCTCTTATGCCTCTCTCTTTGGATCAGCCTGTGAAGCCTGCATCTCTCCCTGCTTTGGTCATATGTGCTTCCTCCTCTTGCTTTTTCCCACCCTGCAGTTTGCATCTCAGAAGACTCCTGACCTTATTAAACTAAAACTCTTCTGTTTATGAAAACCTCAAGACTAGTTATGTTGATATCATGCTGAGACCTTTGCCCCCTGTGCAGTTATACTTTGCTGTTTCTTTGTACTTCGCTGTCTGTTGCCACTTGAGGTCCTGTATATGATGCTTTGCTTATAATCTGCTTGGCAAGGCTGTGTCTGCTCAGTGCTTTCGCAGAAGCTTGCACAGGAGGTCCTGGGCCATGGTGGAAGCTCTTAGGCACTTAGTTACTACTGTGAAAATGGCAGTTTTGGATGACAGACAAAGAAAGTTCAAAACTTCCTTATCTAAAAAAGCTCAGTTCTAGCAGAAAATTAGCAGAAAGGCTAATTCTGCTCAGTGTGGAATGCAGCATCGAGTTGCAAATGTTTTACAGCAGGGTTACTGAGAGGATATGTAAAGCACTGGCAAGTCAATCTGCGTGTTTCACACATGAATTTTAGGTTGACAGTACCTCTCCAAGGATGAGCCGGCTGCTGCATTGTAAGCTGTCCTTTGTATCCTAAAAATCACAAAGAGCTGAAAAGTAGAGGTTGTAACCTGGACGTGATTATCTATATTTATTGTTTATCTTGCAAAACACCATTTTACTTTTAGTACTTGGTATCATATATTCTTTACTAAAGCTTTAGACAATTATCTTAATAATAAAACCTTGCACTTGCACAGTGCTTTCCATCTGGGTATGCTTTAGAAATCGTGATCTGTTAAGCCTCATACAATACTCCTTTCAGATAAGGAAATGCATGGTCTGGAGCTGTAAATTCCTACCTGACACTGCAGAGAGAGGGGAGTGTCTGATTTACAGAGTTTATGTTATTTAATGGATTCCCCTGTAGGATAAATGGAAGTTGAAGGCACCAGAACTCAAATTTGGGGATTTTTTTTTGAAGTTACAGACGGTGGCCTTGCCCTAAGATGACAGAGCAGATCAGAGGAAGGGGAGGACCTGAGCGCGTGGCATCTTGGCCATTGTTCTAATCTCTAAACCCGCCCCTGCTGCACATCACCAATTCAGTGGACGCATTTTGTGATACTACTTGCATAAAAATGCTAAGAACATGTTTTGTGCTAGACAGGGCCATCTTGAGTCCTCAGGAGAGTAGAGTTCAGTTCTCAGCTCTGCCCCTGACCTGCTCCGTGGCTTTTCCTATGCAGTTGACCTCTCTGTGCTTCTGATTTTCCCCTCTTTCTGTGCGCGTACGTTGTCTTTTTAGCTTGTAAGTGCTCTCGGACAGAAATTCTTGCCTTGCTGTATGTTTGTGTATTGCCAAGAAATACAAGGTCACAATCTCAGTTCATTCCTCTACGTGCTCCTATAATACAAGTAAATAACAAAGGATTTGGAAGCTGTGAAAGAGAGAAAATAAGTAGCATCGACCATCCAAGAAGAACTCAAAGCAGCTGAAATACTTTCCCCCAGAAAGCAGTGAGTTACGTTTGCAGTCGAACACAGATTCTCTCTGCAGGCACAGACCCATGGCAGAGGCATGGGAGCTTCCTGACGTACCACTTGCCAGGAGAGCCCCGTTGCTGGTATGTGCTCTCTGCTCGGGGGGAGCAGGAGGTTGGCAGTGACAGATTTAAACAATCATTTTACCTTGCATTTGAGATAGGGCAGAAGCACGGACAGAGTAGGAGACCATGACTTAGCGAGCTCCTGTTAACTCCTTAGGCTGGAGTAACCTGATCAGAGAAAGTAGAGCTCAGATAGCTGGAGGCTGGCGCTTCTGCTAGGTAGTGTTTAAATGCTCTGTCTGGATGTGCCTACAAACCTGATTACGTAAGGCAGGAGCACACACTCTGTTCTAAATCAGTGATGCCCGAGAATGAAATGTGATTAAAGTAACACAACCAGCAAAGGGAACATAGTCAGTCCTCCTGGGAAGTCTTCTCCGTGTCTAGGAAGCACAGATGTAGACAATTTATGAAATTTTTGTACAACGGGTGAGCCAGGACTGAAGAACTGCCTCGAGGCTATTGCATTTCTCATTGTAAGGATCTGGTAAGAGTCCCTGAGACACACAGGTCCATGCGCCTCGGTTGCTATTACTTGGGGCTGAGGTAAAGATCCAGTCTGAAAAAGAGAAAGTCTTCTTTCTGATGAATTATTCGTTCCTCACTAGGCCCGCATCTAGCATCCACTGCTGTTCTCACATAGAGCGAACCTGTTCAGTAGCCAACAAATACCAGGCCAGAATCGGTCCCAGTATAGTAACAGGCTGACTTTCGTTTATATAGAAAAGGTCTGATTCAAACATTAGGGTTATGGGAACAGAAGCCCACTGATGAATTTTTTTGCATGTTTGCCAACCACTAAGTGTTACATTTTGAGGTCCTCTCCAGGTGACTTATGATACAGCCACTTCCAGAAGAGCCTGAAGTGAGAGCTCTCACTTCCGGAGAGTGACTGTGCCAGTCACTGTCGATACACACACCCTGGGAACTTAGGTTGAGTGAAGCATACAGCTTGAGTTTTATCACATCCTGAAGAGTCTGAGATCGCTTAAGGGAAATCAATTAATAATTTGATAAAACACAGTGCAATTCCCTTCATCCAAGTCTCCCCTAAAATGAATTGACTAAATACTGTGATAATTCCTCATAGCTGTCACCGCATGCAGCAATGATCTGTAATTTGTGTACTGCAGTATGCAGCTGAACTGACTGTTTCTTGAAACTTGGCATTATGTTCTTTTGGTATTAGTTATCTGTTTATCAGACATATTTATCACAGTTTTAATAAATTACCTGTACTGGAACTTCAGAAACGGCCTCTAGGGTACTATGCTACTGCTCTCTATTACTAAGAAGTCAGATTTCAGTAAGTTTAATTTACAGAGTTTAATTTAAATGTGCCTTATCCTTAAGAGACAAAAGCCAATGCTTCAAAAAGGAATTTAACTTTTCCACTTATAGAATAAGGCAGGAAGTCTTTATGGAGAAGTCCTGGAGTATTTAATAAGGAAGAAACAGCTAAAGTTATGTAGAAATGTTTTTACAATAAGTTTTCTAGAAACCTAAGTTGAACAAGACCCTTTTCAAGGTCCAGCCTATAGAACTCTTTCAGAGATTTTTTTCTTTTAAGTGCTATAAGAACCAGTATTTACCTGTTTCTTTTAAATGCTGTTGAATTTGCCCAAAGAAAGATAGAATAACACTGTCACTGTCTTGTGTGGAGAATGCAAAGTGTATAGAAACATAGAAATAAACTTATAAAATGGATTTGTCACCATCAGGAAGAATCTATGAGTTCTATTTTAGAGGTCTGAAATCTGTTCATCTATATGGATGAAAAGGTTCAGGCTAAGACCTTGTAGGGCAATGAACTGTCCTCTGAGCAGTCACTGCCTCAAGGTCTTGATCTGCAACCCAATTTAGCAAAGTCCTGAAGTATATGAGTAAGCTAGCATGGGATAGTAAGGTATGTAAATATGTGCTTTATTTCCGTTAAAGTGAGCAGATGTTAAATGCTGTGCAGAAACATGGCCCCTCCATGTGCCCAGCTTCCCAGGACTGGAGAAAGTTTTCCATACCTTCCTGTGAAATGGGCTGATCTGAAAACGGTTTGTAAATGTGAATAAGAGATGCAGAGATTTTGAGGTGGAATAAGGAATACAGGAAGCTGCATTGGAGCACATCTTTTTTCCGGAGGTATATCTCAGGGAATATACTAGTGCCTTGTACAGTAGTTGGAAAAGAAGATGTAAATAGATACACAAGGAAAGAAATGACTCTGCCAGCTTGGGTCTCTAGTGCACAATAACTGTCATATCATAACACCTCCTGCCCTCCCTTCTTCATGCATAACTCAGCAAAGGGTTACGTGACTGGCAGCCTCTGCTCAGGGCGCCCGACATGGCTCAAGTGGAGAACCAGAATCACCTCTTAGCCCTTGGACGGATTGAAAAGTCTCCTGTGTGCATTGCTGATGGAAGTGGAAGTTCCTGCCGTTAGCAGTCCCCGCGGACCCGAACCCCAACACACTGTGCTGCTGCTGCTTCTGCTGACCCTAGCAGGAACCTGGGCAGCTTGGTACCTTTTGGGAAATGCTGAAATGCTGAGCATCTTGCAGAATCAGTCTGTGTTTTTTTCTTTTACAGTAAGCCTGTCCTTGCTCTTTCAGCCACTTCCAATCATAAAAAATGTAAGTTTTTATGTTACAAATTTCTCCCCTAATAGGAGAGAACAGCATGGTTCTCAGCCTGTCTGCAGGCATATAGGGCTGCCAGTAGCTGGTATGGAGCACTTATTTAATGGAAGTGAGGTTGGTAACAGATGGATAGGTTTGTAATAAGAGACTTTAGAAATTAGAAAAGGGTTTAATTTACCCGATAAAAATGCATGTGGCTTATTCTCTTCCAGTCTTCATTTTTCACTTTTAAAATAACGTTTTGATTTGGAGCAAAAACTGGCACCTCTGCTGTGCAAGTAGAGTGCAGGGATTAATGTATGCTTAATTAACTAAATTCATATGTGGTGTTTGAAGTAATTATAAATTGCTGACCTGAATGTAAAATCTGATCCGTAGAAGTTGAGGAGGCTTCCACATCAGCATTTGAGGATGCACATGACTATTGACAACAGGACTTCCTAGTGACAGACAGGTACTTTCAGTGCCAACCTTGAGATGTGCGGGTAATGAAATAAATGTATCTGGAAAGCTTTTCTCAGCAGTGTGTGCTGAATAACTGATTTGGCAGCATATGACAGGCTAGAATTTCTAGATCACTTTTGATCTGCAGTCTGAACTGGGGGCAAACTTTGATGCTCATAATTTATTAGAAAAGACCTTAACTCTTTCTGTGTCTCAGTGTGACATTTGAATGTTCAGACTTGCACCAAATTTTGCCATTGTGACCCATTTCTGCTAGTCTCTAGTTGGCCAGTGTTGCACCACATACCCACAGTGGTGTGAATGCTTCTCCTGTGATTGTCCTCCTTCATGTGACTTCCTAAAGGTGCAGAAGTAAACCCTCTCCCCTCATTTTTTGGGAGAAAATCTGTCTGCGTAGAACTCAAGAACTGAAACAGAGATGTGAAGAAGCAGATGCCCATGCAAATATGCTGATGTGCAAATATGCACTTTCAATTGCAACTTCAGTTCAGGGACAAAGTTGCCAAAACCTTACTGCCTGTCTTGCATGGCTGGCTGGGCAGCCCTACTCATGGTTTGCACGGCTCTTGTCTTCCACGGTAGCTGCACCCCTGCACTAGTTGTTTCAGTTGTATGGCATATGACTCTGGGGTTCTCACATTCTGCATATGGGCCATGTGGTTGCATAGGAGATAGAAATTCTGCATTTCTTCTGAAATTGCAAGAGAGAAGGGATGCTGGCAAGTTTGTAAGGAGGTAATGTGAAGAGCTGGAATGTCTTGGCAAGGAGGTAAGGGAAGGAAATGCTGATGTCCTGTCACCCTGACATCCTAAAAATGTGTTTGCTTAGCTGCTTAAGCATGTGGCAGGTAGGGAAGCAGCTAGGAGAAAGAATGTGTCCTGTGTTCGTATGTAGCCTTGTTCCCAGTTTTTGTCACATTTTCATCCAGACTCTGTTTTCCATGACCTATGCCATGAAAGTTGTTTTATTGCCGCGTGGCTTCAGAGGTGTCCACTCTACTGCTTTTGACTGATATGTGGCAGGGGATATAGAAATAATCCCAGATAAGTTTTCTGGATCTGGGAAAAACTTAAGTGGCTCAGACAACTGAGAAAATGAGTGATAAATTCAGGATGATCGCCTAATGGAGTGACCAAAAATGTATAGTTGGTTCAGTTTGTACCTCAATCAGGAATGCAGAGTCAGCTTTCAGCAGGAAAAAGAAATAATTTTAGTTTGGTTTATTGAGGGAGATGAGGAAAGGAAGCGGAGGCAGGCAAGCTGGCTATCGAGAAGCATTATGATCAGATTAGGAGGCAAAAGTACAAAGCATCCCTTATAATGCTGCAGTGCTGTGCAAGTGTAAGCAGATGCCCACATCACTGAGAAAACTCTGGGCACACGTAGCTGAACTAGTTCTACAAACATGCTTTGTGAACTTGATGTTCTCCAAAAGACAGAGATATTTCTGAAGACTTCTCTGCCCAGTGTCCAGGATGTAGTTTGAGTCTTGGACAAAATGAATCTAAGGGAAAGGAAGAAAATTTAATCTGAGAAGGAATGGCTTGGAATGGACATACCAGTGACATGCATGAAGTAGAGCACCATACACAGGGAGTTTGAATGAAGAGGCCCAAGATAACAGAGATGACAACAGTGGGGAGTTTTCGTCTGAAAAGAAACCTGATTAGTCATGTAAAGAAACCCGAGAGGGCTAGAAAAATCATGCAAAGGCCACAAGCTCAGGGTTCAGAGCCTGCCTAGGCTCACGGCGTCCAGCCCAAAGACTATGACTGCAGATGTGTAAGGGCTCCTGGGAGCCCAATAGAAAGACTTGTCTGGGCTGCAGATCATCTGACTGGTGCATGTTTATACCTGGAAGTACAATTATTTAAACATATATTAGCTGCTTGACTTTGCAATTATATTTTTACTATTGACAAGATGTTCTGCTTTGCAGGGTCATTCACATTTTCTTTGAGTCACTTGAGGTCATTGGAGTTACTCAGTCCTCAAACTAATGTGTCCCTGCCCTTCTAAAGACATGTGTGGGACTTGTAAAACATGCTCTAGATTGCTATATTGCTTAATTATACTCATAACTAATGAAATGTACACTGACTAATGGTGCAGTCACAAACAACATGTTCCCATAATCTGGGCCATCACCAAGAAGTTCTGTTATCACTAGATTCATCAGGGTAGTGCTTCAGAAAGCTGAAGAGCAGTGAAGTCTAGTAAAAGAACATAGCTGGAGGGATAAATGCTCTGATAAGAGCTCTTTGGGATGTACCTGAAAGCTCTCTGGTGCAGGTGTCTGGCAGGAGGAGCTAGGTGTCCCCTAGGTGGCCAAATTCTGCTCTGTTAGGTTGCTAAAGTCCCAGAAGGCCCAGAGTATTTGTTGAGAAGCAGCACTGATTGCTGAAGTAACTAATGATTTCTGTTTTCATTTTGTCCTATTAAACATTGTCAAGGTAAACTGGGGCTGTAATGGGAAGTGTTGTGTCCTTGTTTTTAAGATGGAAAGAAGAGCCACCTAATAAGCCCTAATGAGGGTTTTTTGGTATTAAGCTTCTCAAAAATTGATCCAGGAACCAAGAATACTGAGGCTGGATGTATATGGGCCAGAATTGAACTGAGGATCAAAATGCTGCTGAGCAGTGATTCTGCAGATGTTGAGGGTCCCTGGGAATCACCAGTCAAAATTCCTCACTCTACTGTAATAGTTTGTCAGAATGAGCTTTCTCTTCCGATGACAGATCCCCTCTCAGGATATGGCTGACCTGATCCTTTCCAGGGAAGACTTATCCCACCTCTCACAAAAGTTACTTCTGAGGCACAAGCTTTTGGCTGTCAGCCTGGATTGGACTACATACAGTATGTGGGAGGTATTTCCCAACCGACTCCCACAGAGAGATCTCTGCTCTTCCCACTAGATCTTTTCATGTGCTCCTAGGGTCTTACTTCAAGCCAAATTGAACTGAATGCTCAACTAACAATAGACAAGATACAGTTTTTCAAAGTGAGGTACCAGTATCCCTCCCCTAAAGGTGTAATATAAATGCGTTTCCTGGGCGGTGGTACTTCTTGCAGTTATGTGTTTTCACTGGGGGCTGAAATTCATCCCGTCTTCTTACCGGACTACCATCTTCCTACTGGAACAAACAGGATTTGTCGTGTATCGAGGGGATAATTTTCATGGAAATCCAGTGTTTAAAAAAGTATATTGGCAGCAGTGAGAAAGTTCAGGAAAAGTTCAAATCCGGACCGAACTTTAAAGCTATTTCCTTTGTTGGTAATGGATTGAAAAAAAAAAAAAGGAATCCTGGCTATTTTAGAGGAATTTTGGGTCTGTATCTGAACTTGCAAGCCTGGCCTTTCCCTCTGTAGCAGAGCTATTTTTCTTGTACTCAGAATGATGTATTATGTATAATATGGATGTTTATATTTATTTTCACCTCCGGCTAACAATACCTGCCTGAATTTGTTATGACTATTTTAAAAATGTGCTGAAGGGAGGAAAATTGCAGAGGGCACTGAATGGTTGGGTATGTTGTTGAAGTTTTTAAATCTAAAAGTTTTCTCTAATGGAGCTTTGCTAGTTTGACTTTTCTTGTGAAGGAAGGGATCTCTTTGCTCTGAAGGAGTCAGAGTGCGCTTGGCTAGGGCCTAGCAGCCCAGTCAATAGTGCCTTCAACCCTAATGCGTTTTTCTCCACCTCAGGATCTGACCTCACATCTCTAGCGCTACAAATTGCCATCCTTTTCTCCCTGCTTTCTGTCTCTCTGGGTTATGCCTTTCGGCTTCCCATTCATGTTTTTTGCGCTCACTTTTCTGCATGATTATTTAGAAGGTGACAGTGTTGGGAATAATTTTAAGGAGACCAGCAGATGTGTACAGAACTTCTGAGCTTTGCTGTAAGGAAGGTTTTTGTCTTGGTGAGAGAGCTGCGTGGGATTGTCCCTTTGAAAAAGGCAAGGGCTTCACATATGGGGCTTATGTCTTGGACCCTTCCAGTTAGAAAATAATCAGAAGTTGTATTTCTATGTAAATTAAAATCTGTTCTCTGTTAACATTCTAGTTATTTCTACCTCTGGACATTTCATCTATTTATCATTTGTGTGCACTGTGAGCACAGTCGGTGTGAGATATGTTTACTGTCACAATGCGGGTTGTAAATTGGGCTGTATAAATTGGCTGGAGACACTCACTCTTTTTTTGGGAGTCTCCAGGTGTGGTGGTTCGCTGCACTGTCATGTGACTTTTGCATTTTGATTTCCTAGGCAACCGCATGGGGTTCAGATGAAGACACCAGGAGGTCTTGTCAGAGTAAAGGAAAAACTGAGGTGAGTTTTGCCTTGCTAAAAAGATACTATGAGTAATTTCTTTGCATTATTCCATTAAAAACCTACATAGGGAGTGTCTAACACCAGCTTAGGTTTGTAAATCTGCAGCCTTTTAGAGCTATCACCACACCTGTATGAGCAGCACGGAGCAAGCCATTTCAAATGTCCCTATCCAAGTTATTAGACTTGCACTGCATGAAATTTAAAGGTAATTTGACTGCTGGAGAGGACACAATCTGTGGCACGTCAAGGAGCAGAGTGGTGTCAAACCAGAAGTAACATTGTGCGGTGGGGCTGAGGCTGGTCAGGTCAGCTTACACTCACTACTCAGCAGTGAGCTGCTGGAGTTCAGCCACGTGGGCTAGTGTTCAATGCTTGTCTGCAGTTAGAGCTGGTGTTTGTATAATTCGCATGAACATGAGAATTAATCTGCTAGCACAAAGCAATTATTTTCAGGTGGAGTATTAGAGAGTTCCTCAGGACGCAGGTGTGCAGTCTGGTAAACTGCAATGTAAAGCAAGAAGTGTTTGAACTAAGGCCTTCTATCTCACAAGTCTGGAGTTTGCAGACGTTTCTGATCTGAACACAGGTCCTCTTCTGCCCCTTTTCTGAGAATCTTAAAAAACCCCCATGTGTCTGAAAGCAGGGAGTGCTGTGAGTTTTCAAATGTGTTGTTAGTGGTACTGCAGAAAAACCTTTAGGCCTCAGCTAAGAGGGGGTCCTATTGTCCTAAATGCTGTACCACAAAGAGTTTTCAGTCTGAACCAGAGGATTCTGAAATAGAGTAAGAGAGGATAAACTTTATCTTTGCCGTAGACATGGGCAGCCAAGCACAGAATGATTGTTCAGCACACCCAAAATGCTGGAGTTCTGCTGAATTCCAGTTCAGTGCTTTAAACACAGGACTATGTGATCTTCCATTGACGATGTTCATTTGATATAATAAATTTTATGTGATTGCTGTGTTCATTTGTATATACATGAAAAAGCCTGCTTGAATTTTGCAGGATGGGCAGCAGTGAGCTTCAGGTAGTTGGGGAGCACAAGGGTACGGGTATCCTAGAACATCTATTAGAGTTTTGCATAGGACTATATTTTGCAGGAAAGAACCATGGATGCTCCCAGGCCAAATGAGTTAGGTTAGGTAAACACCAAACATGGCCAGCCACTAGAAGAAGAAGAACCCAAGTGAAGATGGACAGAATTCAAAAACTCCAAAACCCAAGACACTGGGAATTTCTTCTATATTTTAAAATGTGTACTATAAAGAGAAGGTTTTACTCTTTTCTTCCATTGTAAAGTTTGTAAGACTTAAATAGTATTCCATTGTTCAGGAAGTATTTGAATTTATAACCCAGAATTATTTTGTCAAACCCCAGATAAAGCCCTACATGAGATTCCATGCGCTTGGCTGAACACGTTCTAGGATAATTTCAATTTATCTTTTTTATTGTCATGCCAAAGGAAGCCGATGGCCTGAGCATCTTTGCTGCTGCTGCCTCCTCACGTTGCAAAGAGTTTGCCAAGCATTTCATGAGGATAATGCTCTGAACAGCTGAGTGTATGCTCATTGTGGTCCAGTGCTTAAAATTGCTCAGAGGGCGCAGTCACCCTGTGTGTGCACTTCTGAGGAACAATAATTAATCAGATTGTTAGACACTTCTTGACATACAATTAATTCCAAATAGAGGTATTGCCTAAAAATCTGACAAGAGGACGTGGAGCTACAAAGAAAGGCAGGAGGATTCTGCAGTGGTTGAGTAAACTCAGATCTCCCAAGTCCATATCTTTTCTAACCCGTGTGTCCATAGACAAGTCACTATTGGGAAGTTTACACTGTTCATTGCATTGCAAAGAAATGACTTAGCATTAACTGCAAAAATATAGATCTTAGCCAGCTGGTGAAGAGCTTTACTCCAGCTAGTAAGCCCAGCTCTGACGCAATATCTCTGCCCTGGGCTGGGTGAATGCATCAAGGGAGGTCAACACTAACGCGCATGTTTCTGTTCCGGCTGTGCAGTGGTGGTGTAAGCACCAGGGCTTTGTCTGCCTCAGTTCTGCGTTGTCAGAACTTGACTAATGGCAGTTTTTTTACCTTGCACAGATGATTTGATGATAAATATGTTATGGATTGTGAGGCACTTAGATATGTCGTGATGGACGCTAGAAATAAGGAGGACCTTTGGCTCTTATATTAATTCACAGTGTAGTCTGTCTAAGTTATATGACTGATCCATTTTCCTTACCTATTTAATAATACGTGTATTTTTAGGGTGAGGCTTTCAAAGCCACCTGGTGTATTAAAATGCCTTATTTCCCTTCATTCTTATGCCTGTTGAGTATCTAAATCAAATTCCTCCCGCCGCTTAGAAAAATCTCTTCCTAAAATGCCTAGAGCTTTACCATAAGGAAAATAAATAGTGCAAGAGTAAAAGCCACATAAGGCTTACATTTTCAGCATTTCATCACAGAAATGTAGTTATTATGGCATGATGGTTACTCCACATCTGATCACCCATTGGCTATGGAAAAGGGAGATCAGAAATCTGGGTCCCAGATTCAAGACTAGAAGGTACCATTAGGTCATTTCTTCTCACACCTTATGCAACTCTGGCCATAAATTTCACCTACTCATTTTTAAAATGAAACTGGCAACTTGTTTTTGGCTACTGCGCCTTTTCCAGGAAGGCAGAAAGCTTTGAACTGAAGTCCTCAAGCAGTGGACATCCCACTGTGTGCTTTGCTGACTTTTCTGTTGACTGATCACCCTCACTGTTAACTACAGGCACTTTATTTCCTGTTTGAGTCTGGTTTCAGCTTTGATTGGCTGGGTTTCATTTTGCCCTTCTCTGCTTGATTAAAGAGCCCTTTAGTTACCAACATTTATTTTTTGCAGATGGACCTATATCCTCTTGTCAAGTCAGTCCTTAGGCTTGTTTGGTAAACTGGAAAGCTGAGTTCTTCAAGCCTCTTGCTCTAAGTAGTTTTTCTACTGCCCTTGAATATTTTTTGTGTCTGTTTTCTGCACACTCCAATTTTTCACCTGTGTTCCCTTGTCAGTCTCTCTAATGCCTGAGTGTGATTAAAATAGTTTTCCACCTCTTATTCACCCTCCTCTGTTCATGTACCTAGCGATTTCATAAGATCTTCTGTCACAGAAGATCGTGCAGAATTGTGTAGCCACTATGACCACTAAATCCTTTTCACAGTTGCTAGTTTCAGGATGCAATCTCCCAGTGTTTGCATAGAGCCCTTTTGTTCCTTGCTCTTTAATGTATAATATCTTACAAAAGTGTATTTTGTTGGGCCCAGATCACCAACCAGCCTAGCATATATCACTATTTTGGCTTCATTGTTAATTGTCATTTTCCTAATCTTTGGGTTATCTACAAATGTTTGTTAGCTATGACTGAGGAAAATGTTGACGCTGGACTAGTAGCATCCCTTCGGGAGCCCTACTAGAAGCTCAAGTTTGTGAAAGATTTCTCACTGAGGTCTTTTTTTAGTCCAGTAATGTATCAGATTTTAATCCATTTAAGGCATATAGTTGTGGTCTTCATTTTAAAATTAACTCTCTGTAGTATGTCAGGTGGATTTAAACACCTGAGAAATGTTGTTTTCATTTATATTGTTACTTTTATCAACAAAAACTTGCGCATTCCTCAAAGAATTGTCTGCTTTATTTTCCATGTCTCTGTAGATCCATGCTGGCTTCCATTAGTAATTATTCATATTTTTGCAGCATTTAGTAATTGAATCCTGTTTCCTAATCAGTACCTTAAAATCCTCCCCTGAAAACACCCACCTTACTGGTAGACAATGCAGAGAACAAAACCAGCGTCATGCTGCCTTTCTTTCTGTCTTCCAAGTGATATCACCCGGAGGGTGTAGTTAAAATGAGTGATGGATAGAGTGGCAGGGGAAGAGGTCCCACGAGGTCAAAACATATTTAATTTCATTAGAGCTAGCTCAGCTGCTAGTTTTTAATTGGTTTGTCTCTGCGTAACGGTCCATATCTATCACATCTAAAGAATTTTGCCTGATATGGAGAGTGGTAGCTTTCTAAACAACTTTGGTCTTTCTCTTGGCTGAACATAGAATTATTTGATAACTGTCCAAAAGCCGCACACTGCCATTTCAAAGAGTGAATGGGAACTGTTTGTGAAAACAGCAGTGATCCAGGTCTGCAATATGCTGTCGTTAAGAGCTTTGTTTGCATAGATGTCAGTAGTACGGGAGCAGGAGGAAAGGTGATGCAATATAACGGCTCTGGAGCAAGAAAGGCAACCCAAGAGAAATGTCTAATAGACAGTCCAGCTACTGGTTGTGCCACCATATTGCCAGTATAGTTTCTTCCTATTCTTGGATGATATCCTGATGCAAGGAGTTCTTGTGGTTCACGTGAGGTTACAAAGAAATCCTAGCCCAAGGCTTAAGCTGCGTTTAAGGCTTAAGCCCAGCTAACTGGGTGCGGTGCAGAGACTGCTAGTGGAAGGCTAGTGGAAGAATCTTCCATTTTAGGCCTTCAAGTGACTATGCGTCAAACAGGGGCTGTGTCCTCGGGACTCTAGGGCAGCTGGAAAACTCCATGCCCTTTACAAATAACAGGCATCCAGATATGACGAGCACCGTATAAATCCCCAGGCAGATAAATGTAACTGGGAGGCTCAGATCTTTTTTTCCCCTTACAGTTGTCTCCTGATTTCTCATCCTACATTCCTAGTACTTTTGCTAAGCTGTCAACGCAGAAGCAGCCCCCAGATTTGATCCAAAGTCCATTAAAGAAAACTTCACTGGAAAAATCATTAGCAATTCTCTTTGCTATC
Source organism: Struthio camelus (assembly GCF_040807025.1). NCBI lineage: Eukaryota > Metazoa > Chordata > Aves > Struthioniformes > Struthionidae > Struthio > Struthio camelus. Next base: position 33,482,105 of record NC_090947.1, on the reverse strand, counting down.
TATTGCACTCCAAAGAGAAAGATAGTTTGGTCAGGGTATTGGCTTAGACTGATTAATGGAATTGTTTGTCCGAAGAAATAAATATAAATATCTGAAAGCATGTTAATAACACTGCTCAAGAACATGCAAGGTGAACTTTTTTTTCTTTTTTTTTAACAAATTAGGATGAACTGCAACAAATAAATTGAATGTTTGCTGCACTCCAAAACAAAATATCTTTGAAGGGGTTGCATGGTGTTCTGCTGGTTAATTCCCTGTACTGCAGATTATACTTCATAGCCAATGTACCTAGTTTTATGAAAAGAGACTTTTTGGATGGCTAGTGTAGGTAGAAAATACAGCTAAATGGACCAGAGGACCGCATGGTTGAGGAGCAGGGAGAGCAGTGTGGCCTCTCAGTTCAGTGGAGAGACAGAAATCCTCTCTCTTCCCACCATGAGTGTAGACAGCAGGAATGATCTGGCTGATGGCAGTGCAGGAGCAGAGTGGCTGGGGCACGACCACCTGAGTGACTGTTTTTGTTTGATCCACCCAGTGTGGCTCCGGCTTTCTCTTCTGGCAGGCTAGAATAGTCCTGATGATCGTATTGAGGCAAAGCAGTGGATTGTCCTGCCTCCTGTGCTGGCCAAATCTGGCTACTCCAGAATAATGTGCAGGAAGATCTGCATCAATAGAGGAACAACCTGCCGTCATGGTAACATCTCCTGAAACAAGAATTCCTTTCTTCTCCACTGTCTGGATTTTTTATGGCAGTGTTGATGTAGTCAGGAGGAGCTAAATGTAAAAGAGGAGCCAGGTTTGCAAGGAGAGGCAATGCCCTGCCCCTGCTGATGTAGTTGGGAAGGACAGGCAGGCTTAGGGTTATCGGTCACCAGCTCTTTATGAGTTTTTAGTAAAGCTTGCTGTTTCAACTCTAGATGTCCTTATTCCCATAGACGTTCCCATTTACTTGTTTTATCTTACTATATTCTGGCCTCAGTGAACACCTGGCAGTGAGTTCTGCAGGTTAATTGCATGCTGTATAAAACTATTTTCTTTATTCCATAGCCCTGCAGGAAGGTCATAACTATGTATTTGCCAAGTTTCATCGCATTTCTCCTCTCTCCAGCCCTGATCTAAAACCTAAATAAATTTGCTTATTCTGAAGAGTTTGCTTTTCTTTGCTGAGGACAACAGACCATCTGAAACATCTGTTTTCATGATACAGCATATAACTGCATTTTTAATCTATGATTGTAATATTATATAATGTAATATTACATAAAATTATGTAATATGATAATTATCTTGGTATATGATGAAACAGTGTTATCAGAAAAAAAAATAATTAAAAGGGAGATTTCTGAAAGCAGAGCTTGAGTGGTTTATTCAAAGTAAAGGCCAATTAGAGCAGTGCCTATATTCACTTAGACTTTCAAAGAAAAATACATCTGTGCAATGAGATTAAGGGCTTAAAACATTTCAGAACTCCCATGTTCAGAGATGTCAGATGAAATGACTCAAGAAGCACCTACAGCTGGCTGATTCTCGGTATCCTGAAAATGTCTTTTTGAATTTTACCTTAAACCAAAGCCAGCAGGAGTTCAGCCCCTCCGTTTGGTGGTCTCTCCTCACAAATGGTATAACAGGGTACCATGCTTGGTGTTGGGGTTGAAACGCGCTTTCAAAGCAGCCTGACATCTGTATGTGCTAGAAAGAGCTCTGCCCTTAGCCGCTGTAGTGGGCATTGCAGCGTTCACAGAGCAGACACATTTAAAGCTAAAGGTTGCAAAAAATGAAATAAACCAGAATAGGCTTAAACTGAGGGGAACAGAACTGCAAGAGGGGGAGGCGATGGGCCTCAGTAAAGTTAATTCTCTTAGTTACAGTGAGACCCTCTGCCCTATAGAGCTGAGCATTAGAAATCATGTCCTGTTGCTTTCCAGGAAAACAAGGGTCTGTTCAATTTAAAGCTTTATCTCCAAAAAGGAGGCAGCACCAATTCTAAGGAAGGAGCAAGAACCTCAAAGTGGGAACATGGAATTCATGAGAAAATCAGAGACATACTTAATGCTCTGGCAGTGAGCCACAGGATTTATCAGCTCTGCCATAAATTTAATAGTAATCCCAACTAATATAACTGGGTTATTCTCATTAACCATATAAATATCCAGTCTTCCCCCTTTATTTAAATCCTCAATCTCTTGATCCCAATAATATCTTCTGGTGATGAGATCTGCAGACTGATCATACACAGATTTAACGGGCTGCTCCATAATATGAGAGCAGGATCCAAATGTTATCTCGTCTGGACAGAGCTGGAGTTCAAGTTTGCCAGATTTTCCAACTGTATTAAAATCCCACTGGATTTTTTTCTCCTGCACAGTTGAAGTTTTCCAACCACATGGAAGAAACTGCACTAAATAGCTCCTGTTTTCTGTAAGTGCTTGTGAGATCATATTACTAACCAGTTGCCTCAGCTACGAATTGTTGTAAAGAGCAGTGTGTTGAATGATTCTCAGAGCAAATCCAGGCTGGTTTAAAGAACACAGAGAAGAAGCTGTTCCATTCTAGTTATTTTGAGAGTGGGGTAGAAAAGGGACCTAGCGTAAATCTCACCGTCAGTGTCTCAAGAAAAATCTTGCAGGCTGGGGCATTTAAGTGGTTCAGCTTCTTCCTTGCTTTTGTTGGAGGCTTTCATAGACTGAGCTGACTGACGGTGGATACAGCAATGAAAAATACCAATGCGTGCAGGATTCCTCTTAGGGCCAAGCAGGTCAGAGAGGTGGGGAATGGTAGTTAAATCTTCATTTTTCTCTTTCAGAATTTCCTGTGACTCAATGTGTCACCATGGCAAATCCTTTCGCACTTCTGTGTTTCAATTTACACAGCTGAGAAGACAGGGAAAATAATGCACATCTGTTTCAGAACATTAGTTAATGCTGTGTAAATTACTTTGAGGCTCGTGGATGAGAAGTACATGTTATCATTGCTCTTCCTCCAGAAGTGCGGCGTGCTGTTACCATCGTTAGAAAGGCACGGCCAGTGAAAGCACCTGCTCAAGGCTTAGGCAGTTAATTCGTAGGGATACCTCTGGTTGGATATGGCCCACGCCAGGTAGCATCATTATCTAAGCAGCGTAGGAAACATTTACTGGTTACCCCAATTTTTTTTTTTATAGCCAGTGATCTTGGTGCATCCAGTTCTGTGAAAAGTATCAGCTGTCAAATGTTTCTAGTCTAACATCTCATCCATCCTGACTATGCTCTTTGCTAGTACAATTGGGAATGGGCTGGGAGTCAGAGGTGAAATAATCTGGTACAGATTCAGGCAGCAGTAGAAACCTTTGCTCTGTATGGAGTCTCCTCTGTTTCAATAGATAACCTCTGCTTTCGACTGAATGGGTACAAATAAAACCATGCTTAATTAGGGAAAAATGACACAACATCTTACCAGCTTCCAGCATCTTTACCAACCTGGGGTGCTTTGCCTCAGAGTAAAGTGTGCCTCAGATGCATTGCTGCCTGCAGACTCCAGAAGACTGGCTGGCATGGCCTTGCAGACAAATTTTTTTGTGTGCACTGTTTCCTCAGCTGAGAGGATTCTTATAAAAAAAAAAGCTTGGGACTCTGTAATATAGTTCTGTGCAAAGAAGAGGATTCTGCAAATTAGAATTTTAGATTTCAGCAGAACAGGATTTTATTTAGCAAAAAATTGAAAAACCTTTGCAGGAAAGAGTCCAGCAATATAGATGGTGTTAGCTGGTTTAGGTCAGATGCTACATTCAGACTGCAGAAAGCAGCGAGTGTTGGAAGAGGTAGGGGAGCAGGTGAGTACTCTTTTATTGTGGAGAATTTGGATACAGAGCTGCGTTCTGGGTTACATGCCAAATTTCAATTATATTCTTGAAAAGAAAACTTTGTCGGGAGAGGAGCCCATACCTTATTTTCTCTATAGCATCTCCTCCTCAAGAATTTCTGGTCCTTTGCGGTTAACTATGTAGTGGCCCTAATACTATTTGGGCCTGAATAACTATGATCTACAGAAACAGGAATTACTTCACCCACTCATGAAATGCAAACATCCCTCGGGCAGGGTATGATAAGTAACTAGGCACACAGCGGAGCGTAACCACAGAGATAGGCTTGGCAAGCCCTTTATCTATCAAAGAAAGCAATGAGAGTGAGACCTCTAATCTCAACACACAGCAAGTGGGACCTTGTTTCTCAAGGTCCTGTTTGATAGACTGATGCACAATAGCCATGACTGATCTGCTTCTGAAATATGTAGTGCTGGATCGACCCAGCTATAAATTTAAGGTTCGGTTCGTGGGTGCCAGGCATTACGTATCTCATCCCTGATGTCCCTGCTGAGAATTAAGGCTGGCAGCACCTGCTCCATGGCACTCCGTAGCCTCTGCCAGGGTTGGGTGAGTGCTCCCGGGCTGGCTGTAAAGTGCAGTTTCTGTGATCTTCTCCATTCAAAGTGAGCCCCCAAATGTCATGCCCATGCTGTTGCTTGTCTGTGGCTAACACTGGTGGGTTTTTCCCTAAGTGCCATCCTTGAATGAGTTGATTTTCCGTACAGCAAATGAAAGGAGATGGCACTTAATCCAGCTAAGCAAGCCTCTTCCTTTCCAGATGATACAAAGTGTTTTTACACTGCTGAATCTTGCAAATGAAGTCTTCAGGGAAATGATCAGCAGTGTGGAGCTCTGTGAGACAGGGAGGCTCGCAGAGTGATTGCTGCTTACGGGAGGAGAAACGGTGTCTGCAGCTGTAGGCTCAGCTTAGTGGCAAATTATGATCTATTGGAGGGAGGAAAGCAAAGCAGATAGAATAACCCAACTGAGGTGGTTATTTTTTAACAAGTTTCCTTTTCTGTTTACAGTAGAATATAATTGACTTTTTTCACTTGGGGCCCTGTGAGTGCCAGGCATGAGCCATTGCTCCTATCCTTTCCTCTGAGACGGAGGGCTGACCCGGAGCCCCGCGCAGGCGGTCTAGTGCCTGGCGCATGAGACATCTTTCACTGGGGCTGTTAGCATGAGCTTCGGGGTCCAGCAGCTGTCAGGTCTCTTGCATTGCACGTGAGACTTGCACACAAGGCTCATGCTGCCATATGTGGCCTCTTCCTGCTCCGTTGCTTAACATCCCCGGCGGCTGGCTGGCCTGACCTGCAATCCACAGGCGTCTGGATGCGCCTGTACTGGCTGTAGGGTGAGAGTGGGACTGTGGCACTTTCCAGCAACTCAAAGGAGCTTTTTGGGAAGACCCACCTGCAGGCTTGTGCTGCCACCGCTAACCCATCATGGGGTGACTGGAGTTGCAAACTTTTGGGAACTGGCAGGTTGAAGGAGCTGCCTGTTTGTAACAGCGAGAGGTCATGCAGTTGAAAAAGAGGGGACTTGCTATCTCTCACTGGCCTGGCCTGGCCTGAGAGATTCCTTCTACTATGGAAAATCCTGAGCGCGCGATCCTTAGGGGAGGCAGGGAGTAGAAGTCTGTTCAAGCAAGTGATTCTTGTGACCAACCTGGTCTATGAAGCAGAAAGTCCTCCCTGTTTTCCCTGCTAGCACTAGTGCGAATTGTAGTGCAAGCAGAGCCTCTGTCCTCCACTGGGGTTTGTGTCTGGTTAATGTTGTTAAAGCTGCAGCATTTCTGGGAAAAATAGGCCAGGACTATCCTCCTGAAGAGGGAGAGGATCCCTCCTCCAAACTAAGCAGAGCACAGAAAGAGCCAGTTGTGTAGTTAATACAGAGTCAGCCTGATGGAGAGCAGCTTATCCAGAGACCATTTGTGCGGGGCTATGATTAGGGAAATAACCAGCAAATTGGGCTTGCTCACTTGGGCTGCTAGCTGCCTTGAGCTAGGCTCTTCTGCAGCACTTGATGCAACAAATCCTGGTCCTGGTTAGGCCTAAGGAAGGTATATTCCAGCAGGAATAAAAGTAAATGTGTTTTTATCTAATAAATGACCCCACAGTAAAGAGCCTCAGTCTCTGTCTTGTGTCCCTATAGGAAGAGTGCCAGAACTATGTCCGAGTGCTGATTGTTTATGGGAAGAAGGTGTTTACCTGTGGTACCAATGCCTTTTCACCGATGTGTTCCAGTCGACAGGTCTGTTTTGCCTCTTTTGCAGGGATGGGGTGGGAGGAGGAAGAGGGCTGGATACGTACCCTGGGGAAGGCCAGCCATCTGGCAGGGCATCATGGGTGCAGAGAGTACGTTCCAAATGTAGCTGATCTGCAATTGTTTTGGCTTTTTCCTTTGGGCCCTTTTGGGACAGCGGGTGTATCTGCAGGTGGGGAGTGAAAAACCATGTAGCAGGTGAGCTAGATCTGGACAAAGTGCTGCACATGTAAACCCTGGCTATCCTGTTGAAAATGGGGAACCCAGACAGAGCTTAGCAGTGAGCTCTTCCTGAGCTGAATACTTAGATGCTTCCTTCAAAGGAAATGTCAAAACTCCCTTTAGATTCAAGGGAGGCAGGAGCAGGTCCAGAACAATGTTTATTTTTATTTTTCTATGCCAATATACATTCAGAAAGCATCTATTGAAGATTAGAAACCTGTGCTAGCAGCAGGAGCGGCTGATTACACTGAGTGGGTTGGGCCCTAAAGGCTTTATTGGGGGGGATTACCCTCCTTACAAAGCAATAGGATCAGTGAGCCTCCAGCACAGTTCTTTCATTGGCATATGATGGATGTAATGATCAATTTACAATCCTCCTGGGCATTACTTTTTTATAGCTACCTGTTTTTTTAAAATCAGGGCTTTGTTGTTAGGTACTCTTGGGCAAACTGAATTCTCTGTACCAATAAGAAAGCCAGCTGTTCTTTAAATTCTCTCCTCTCTCCTTTTAAATACAGGTAGGAAATCTTAGCAAAATCATTGACAGAATTAATGGAGTGGCTCGGTGCCCCTACGACCCCCGTCATAACTCGACAGCTGTGATTACATCACGAGGAGAGCTGTATGCTGCAACTGTAATTGATTTCTCTGGACGGGATCCTGCTATTTACCGCAGCCTTGGAAATGTTCCCCCACTTAGGACAGCACAATACAACTCCAAATGGCTCAATGGTAAAGTCATGTGGGTCATATCTGAGCAAGAGGTGTATTGAAGTCAACTTGGCAGGCTTGTAAATCTTTCCCTCTGTTTTCCTATTGGAATCTAGAGTTATGATGGGGAAGAGTTTCCGGTGCAGTAATCAATACAGCATAGAAGAAGTTTAAAAATAGCCTGGAAGAATTTCAGAGTAGTTGGTTTAGAATCTGGAAAGTGGGTCTTACAGGCTGCTTAACATATATATGGGTCTCTGTCTTGTGAGCTGACCAAATACGTCATTTTAACAAGAAAACTACTAAAGACTTGAAGATCAGATCCAACTTAAATAGAGCATCATATTGCTGACCCAATTCTGCACAGTGCTGAGCACCCTCTACTTCCATTGACTCAGCTGAAGATGGTTGGTATCAATGCAAGACCAATCCCAAAATGAGAAATTTCAGAGAGTTATGTTCCATGTAGAGCTGCGCTATTGCAGATTTATAGCTATTAGAAGCAGCCGTTACCCCAATGTGCTAATACTCTGCATCAAGCAAGCTACAGAATTTCACCCCGTAGTTTCTGCACTGAGTCCACATCTTCTGACTGAGGCAAAGCACATCTTGACTGGACAGACTGTAGTGGTGGAAACCCCCCATGTTGCCCTCTCTCCTTTGGCCTAAGTTGGCCACATATTCAGAATCTTTCCACTGGCTTTCATGGCCTTTCAATCAATTGTGTGAGCATTGGGAGTGCGCCCTCTCTGGAGCTTAAAGAGGCTGAACTGGGCTTTGGCAGACAGTTGTATATAGACTGAAGTCAGTATGGAGAACAGGAGGTGTAAGAGAAGGATGTCGTCAGGCAAGACTGTGATGTTAGGTGCAAGAAGCAGCATAACTCCTATACACTCATTAAAAATATGTGTCTTGTCTGCACAAGAATTAAGAATTTTCAGAAGGAAGTCAAATTAAAACAGGGGAGTTTAAAGAAGGACACACATAAACTGAGTTTCTAGTCTCTGGTCAGAAAAGCTAACATGACTCTTGGATTTATAACTGTGTGCAGTATTGTTGACATGGCACTATTTCATCCTGTTCTGATGGCCATTTTTCAACAAGAAGTAGAAAACTTGAAGATGGTTCAGAAAAGAGCCAGCGAGTGATTTGAAGTTTGGAAAGCCTGCCTCAGCGAGAGACTTAAGGAGCTCAATTTATTTATCTTTTTGAAAAGAAGATAAAGGTGATTTGTTCATGATATGGAAGTACTTGCATCAGGAGAAGATCTCTGGCAGGATAAAGTTCTTTAATCTAGCATGCAAGCGGTCTGTAGTCACTGAAACAAATCACTGGGGAAAGTGATGGATTTGAAATCACATGAAGTTATCCAGTAATATCAGGTCTCCACTGAAAGATATGGTCTAATTCAACTGTTGGTTGTGGGATCAGATGATGGAATTACAGGGTCAAAATCTCTGGTCTGTGTTGGACAGAAGGTCAGACTGGCAATCACAACAGTCCCTTAAGGTTTACAATTTGTTCTTAAGTAAAAGTTTGATTGGAGATGCTTTGCAGTGCCCTCTCCCCTCTGTATCATATTCTACCTCCAAAAACTGCCTTGCACCAGCAGCAGAACCTGATTTCCCCCTCCCTCTGCTAGACTCTGTTCTCCTTTCACTCCAAGGCTGCAGCATTAAAGGAATTCTGTATTTTTTTGGTTCTTGCTTTGAGCATTACTCAGAAGTGAACATCATAAAAGCATCCTATAAAACCAACAGCTCTTTTGTTTTTGTTGTTTAGTCAAATATTATTCATTGGCCAGTCTTTTCCCTTTACCAAAGAAACCGTTGGTGTGAAAGACTGTACACTTTAAAGCCTTGTTTAATAGCCAGTTAAAATATTCACTTCAAACCAGTTCCAGGTTCTTTTCAATTCTTGTGAAAATAATAACAATTCCAGGAGAAAAAGAATTAAGGAGAGCTTGCTTTGATACTGTCAGTTTGTGGTGTGGTTTTGTTTTACGGACAGAAGATAATCTTTGGTGCCTGGAAACTGGAAAAGCTTCATGATAAAAGCCAGATGTGATTGTGTTAGGAGAATAAGTTGAATGTTTCAATACAGCAGTCTCGGGAATTGGGCGGATGCAAGCAGCATATTTAACAGAACATAAGGTGCATTTCAGAAGTGAATAGGTGGAGGAACCCAATGGGAAGGCATTATGTTGTAAAATGAGTATAGGTACAGGGAATAATCCTGCATACACCAAGTGTTGAACTCTGCTTTCACTAAAGTCAGTAGCAGCTTTGCCATTGAAGTGGGAAAATGATGGGGTCTTTCCAAGATCTGAAAAATGCAACTAGAGCTATATCCCCACATACCGTTATTCTGATCTACTGTTTGTATGTCCTCTAATGACTGAGAACTCCCTCTCATCCAGCTTTGACAGCCTCTGTAAAAGGTGGTGCAATGCACTTGGTGACTCAGTGAACACGGATTGATTTCTGACCTGTATAAATCTCTTCACATATTTGTTTTTCAGAGCCTAATTTTATTGCTGCCTACGACATCGGTTTGTTCACCTACTTCTTTTTCCGTGAGAACGCAGTAGAACATGATTGTGGGAAAACAGTGTATTCTCGAGTGGCAAGGGTTTGCAAAAATGACATCGGGGGCAGATTTTTGCTGGAGGACACATGGACAACTTTTATGAAGGCGAGGCTGAACTGCTCCCGGGCTGGAGAAATCCCCTTCTATTATAATGAATTGCAAAGCACCTTCTACCTTCCTGAGCAAGACCTGATCTATGGTGTCTTCACCACTAATGTGTAAGTTGTGCTAGTTTTACTGCCCTTCTTCTATCCCCAGCAGTCTGAAACTGAGAGTATCTGCATTTCTTAGACAGTTTGGACAATAATTTTCTGAAAGATCCTTTAGTTAAGGGAAAGGAATAGATAGATCTGTGTTATCCATTGTGGCTTTAGAGCAGTGTTTTTAACTTCTGGTCCATAGATTTCTGGAGGCTTGTAGAGTCCATAAAAGATGACAACAGTGCAGTTTTAGGGTGACTTACCTTGATGTAAGTTTGGGCTGCTACAGTCTTCCGACTTTTTGTGGTGGCTATGCTACTTGTGTAGTTGAGAGAGCAGGTATCAAAACAAGCCTATAGAAACAAAACAATTTAATTTTCAGTTGGGTTAGCTGCCTGGATGCTCTTGCTGCATGATTGCTTGAACATTGGTCCTGGTTCAAGGGATAGACAGGAAAGTATGTTTGGAAGAGAGGGATTGGAAGGAGGAGAAGGAGGTGAATAGGATCGCGACGGCCAAGACTGAAATCAACATAAACCGCTGTGGCATGCCACCTTATAGAAGCAAGGTCATGCAGGCTACGCAGCATTTGACACTTCAGAGTGGTTCTGTACCTCTGCTACAAACTGCTTCAGGTCCACAAATCAAAAGCAGCGTTGAACTCGGAGGGGAAGGAATGAATTCTGAAACTTCATAATCACCTTTTCTTGGCTTGATATTGAAAAAAACTTGTAATTGGAATGATTTAGTGTAGCTGCAAAGGCAGAAAGGAGAAGAGGAGTTAATTAAAAAAATATATTAAAAAACTCATAATGTATATTTTTAAGTCAGGAAAAGTCAAATAAGTTTTTCTCTAAAGCCCAAGGCTAAGATAAGTTTCGAGCTATAACCAGTCTGTCTGATATTGAGTTTCAATAATACATGTTCTCCAAGGTGGGTGTTATTCTGATTCTGATAATGAAACTAGAGAATGAAACTCTGAGTTAGTTACTAGACAGGATGCTCAAAATGCCTTACTCATGCTGGGTAGCCAACTCCTTTGGAGCTTTTGTGCAATGGAGTACAATTCATTATGAATGAGGGTTTGGTCCCAAGAAACCCACAGCAAATCAAGGAAGTGAAGCCCCACCGAAATACAGGCCTTCCTGTTTTAATATGCCACTTTCTGGAGTGACAGGGCTTGAGCTTCAGACCTGCCAGTCACAAAGCATCAGCCCCAGTTTTTTGAGCTAAAGCACTGCTGAGAGTTTCACTGTTAGAGTCAACAGAGCCAGAATATTATTCTCACTCTGTAAATGCCAAGAAGTAAATGGGTGTTTTGGTCATCCTCATCCATCTTCCGTGTTTTTTTCTGCACTATCATTGCCAACGTTATCAGAAGTCAGCCAATGGAGGAGCAAGTAGCAAGAATAAACATGACTGGGGGCCTCAACTGTGGACTTTGTGGAAAATCTGTCCTGGATTTGAAAGGAACATGAATCACTCTCTATAAACACTTAAAGGATGTTAGCCAAACCTCCTGCGCCTTAAAAGGAAACCTGGCTACAACTTTGGGCATATGAGGTGACGCTTTTTTGTGAGGGAGGACTTCTGTGCCCATAGCAATAATGTTTTATCCATCCATTTGCCCATTCATCCAGCCAAGACCAGAAACTGGAAATAAGAATGTAATGATTAATAGATTTACTATATTTATCAAGTTAATTTAGTTTTTGGAATAAAAGGGGGAAGGCGGAGGCTGGCAATGGTTGGAATAGGTCTCTTCTGCTGTACTTGTCGCCCAGGTTTGCTAAAACAAGATATGGTGAGGGTTGCCCCTCTCTCCTTTGGATTATACTTGTCACTCTTCTTACATTAGGGGTGTATGTTCCCTCCTGTATCTTCTGAGGACAATATAATATGTAACGTTTGTGTAATTGAAGAGGTGAGTTATTGATAATAGCTGAAGTTAGATCAAGTAGCGTTTTGGGTCTACCACATGATGTTCTTTCAAGAGTTCAAAGAGAAAATGTTCCAATTTGTCATCTGACTAGAGAAATAATGGTAATTATTCTTTTAACTTCCACTGGGACTTATATCATGCTGCATGAGCTCTGCATACCAAAGAGGGCTGATGTATGCTCCCGTCTGAGTACCTTTAAAATGAAATACTGATGCACCACAAAAGTATGATTTTTTTGTTATTCTTGTATACTTTTGTGTGATTGTTTGTTATACTTGTAACAAGTATATTTATTTTTGAAGGCTCATGTTTAGTGGGGTTAAGGTCACCTTATAACAAAGGAATATTAGTCTGTGTCATACTTGGTTGTGGAAACACCCATAGGTAGATTTATTGCTCCTTGTTGTATTATATCCAGTGAAGTCAGTGGGAAAGATTGCTTTTTTTGGGGGGGGGGGAAGCTGCTCATGAAATACTTAAGAAGTTTTTATTAAAGTTTTTCTTTGAGGTCATTGAGACTGCATTAAAACCTTCTTGAACTTAACCCATTTCCTAAACCACCTAGTTAATCATAGGAAGTAGCAAGTGGGAGTAAAGGAGATGATTGAACTTCACATCAGTGCAATTACAGGGGCAGGTGCGCAAATTAATGTCACTGGTTTGAGATTGGGATCAAACTTTTCATAGGGAGGGATGAGAAATACTTCCGGCCACAGATAGGATTCTTTCATGAAAAACATCTCTCCTTTCTCCTTCAGCAAAGGCAAAGGGCTTTACTGTGGAATCTTTAGCAGGGCTCTATAAAAATACTTTTTTTTAAAAAAATACATTTTATTAGTGTGTTGGGGGGGGGTTCTTTCTTTACCTTTTCCTTTTCCTTTTTCTTTCTCTTTTTTTTTCCTATGTGTGCCTCAAGGCATTTACTTGTCATCCATCATTAGTTTTGTCTTAAGAGCTGCCTTCTGTGAGCATGCACTGCGTCAGCGGTGTTCAGAGAAAAGTGGAGAACGCTTCTCCTGGCGCTGCTTTGACATGTTCAAAGGGAGCTACTCCATCACGCAGGGAAGGGAAGAGGCAGGGGCTGGAGCCGAGAAGGGGAAGGCAAAGCAAGAAGTTCTTCCTTGCTTTGTATTGCTCTAAAGAAATACACTGTGAAAGAATCGGTCCCTCTGCTTTCCTGCTTGGAATTGCAGAGCAAGGCTTTTTTTGTGTGAGAGAGGGTAATTATTAGTCTAGTAAAAAAGATTTTTTCTTTTCAGATAATTCAGATTTCTTTAATTAGCAGCAAGATATGTACAGCAAGACTTAGGTTATTCAAAAGGCACCGTGACTACTGAATCTCTTGTGCTAGCCCTATTTTTAGATTTTGATATCATCTCTCTAATCGTTGTTCTTTTCCTTTAAAAAAAGAGGGTGAAGGAAGGGCTGAAAGCAGGTTTTGAATTTCAGGTTAGTGCTTAGCAATGTCTCTTTTTGGGCCTGCCTCTGTGAGATGCCATCACCATCCAGGAGGCGCAGTCGAACCCTGCAGGACCTTGCCCTCCAGAACTGAAATGGGACAGCGAAGGCCCCTTGATCTGCGTGCGGGTTGGACCGGGCAGCATAGCATCGCCAGAACAAATTCCCTTCCACATAGTCCTTTCTCCGGTGGCATTTGCTCTAAGCGTGCCTCCCCCGCCCGGCGCGTGCATGCTGAGCAGGCTGCCCAAGACAGATGCTATTCCCAGCGGGGAACACAAAGAAGTGAACTATGATCATTGAAAACAGAGGCTCTCACGTATTAGCAAGACCTTCCTGCATGCTGAGCTGCTGTAACAACTAGGCTGCTATGCACTGTCGCTCTCTCCCTCTCCCTGCAGGTGTGTGCATGCGTGTGTGTATTTTGTATTTATATATAAATGAATATATAAAAATATAAGAAGATATATTTTGCAGCTGAAGATTTCTGGAGCCTGTAGAAACTGAATTTCACCTTGAGATACACCAAGAGATTAAAAATTAGGCCGTTTGTAATCAATCAAGATAGATGGGGTATTAAAAAAAAATAAAACCAGACACAAATAATCCATGCAAATTAAACTGTATTCACCTTTCATGTCAGAACTGCTTCCGTGGCCCTTAAATCACAGACATTTTAAAACCAAGCTTAAAATTCATTCTCAAAATTGTCGTGCAATCCATCTGCATTTTACAATTTATTTATTTATTTTTACTCCCTGTGAGATTGGTGTCACTGTACTTCTACCTAGCAATTTACATGTATTTTATCTGAGTAGAGTTTGATGTGTGTTATGATGAAAATGTCAATGGTCTAATGATTAAATTGATTTTTTTCTTCCCTTTTCCAGAAACAGCATAGCTGCCTCAGCAGTGTGTGCCTTCAATCTGAGTGCCATTACTCAGGCATTTAATGGCCCTTTCCGTTACCAAGAGAACCCAAGATCAGCCTGGCTGCCAACGCTAAACCCCATCCCTAATTTCCAGGTACTGCTGCTGCCCTTCATTGACTCTGATCCCTTTTATGTTCTCTGTCATTCCACTGGGTGGATTTGTGTGGGGCTCATTTTTCCAGCTCGACCCATGGTACAGATAAATGATATTCCTCTATATTTAGGAGTATTTTAGTCTGTGGAACTCCTTGGCATATGTTGTTGTTGAGCTCAAGAGCTTCATGGGATGCCTGGCAAAAATAGAAGGTTTTTACACATAACATCGAGGTTCAGAGTTTTTATAATAATGAAAAGATTAAAATACCTGCTAGCCAGAGGTGATATTCTAAGTAAAAAGGCTGAGAGGAAAGGTTTGCTCAGGATATGCCACTGAATGTCCTCCTCCCAGAAAAACCTGGCAAGCTGGTATCAGAAACAAGCAGTACTGGCCTATGGCGGGAACTGTGCTAGGCTAGATGGGCCCAGATTCTGACACAGCAGAGGAAATCCATTGTTGATACTTTTATATGCTGACACATGAACCTCAAGAACGTGATCCTCCCAAGCGGACATTCAGATGCCTCCACACCAAACTGTCAAATCTAAGGACTGGAAGCTGAGGATGGACAAAATCAGACTAAAAAACCTTTTTTTTCCTTTTCCCTAACAAGTAAATTAACTTACCATTGGGACTGTGTAAGGGTATGATGGATTTTCGGTCACTTACTAGGTCCCCTTAAGGCTACAAATGTTTCAGTCCAAGATGGATATCTTTCCAAGACAGATGCACTAACTCAACCAGAAGTCATGGACACGTTGCAGGAGTAACTGGTGGAAACTTGTGCCTTGTATTGTGCAAGAGGCTACATGAAGGTGGTCACTGTGGTTCCTTCTGGACTTAAAAATCTTTGTCTATATGAATGAGCAGCTCTTCAGGCTTTTGAATTACAGCCAGCGTGCAAAAATATGGAACCACTTCAGTCCCTTTCTACCCAGATTCAGTCAGTGCAACGCAGAGTATGTGTATGACTAGCCCAGCAAACCTGAGTCCTCTGAAGCATTAGCCTGTTTTACAGCTCAGTCCCTTCCCACCTGGGGAATCATAGGGACGACAGACTCTCCTTCCTGTCCTTGCTCACCCCAGGTGAATCCTTTCAGCCCAATTGTGTGAATCTGGCTCTCTTTTATTAGTGCAAAGGTGCTGAGGCTGCCTGCAAATGCCATCTGCCCTCAAGCTGGTGATGTCAGGGACCTTCCAAAAAGGACTCTGCAGTGAGCTTAAAATCACTACAAGAGCAGATGGGATGTAGATGCACTCTGCAGGCAGCTATGTGCTTGGGTTCCTGCTAAGGAACCTAACCCCTGACTTTCCTGATGGCACCTGAGTGGGGGCTTATGCCTGTATAAGGTGGGACAAATTTGTGCAAATTTGTGCTTTTGGTCGCCCCCCTCAACTAGGTACACTCAAAACCAAGAAACAAAGCCTCCCTGAAGGCCCAGCCATGCCAAATGCTGCTGGGCTTTTTTTTTGAATTTGAAAGGAATATTAAGGTTCCTTGAGAATCAAGGACTTTCTGTTGCTTGCTGGGCTAACCCGGGAGGAGCAGAAAAAGGAGTTTGGAAAGAATTTCCATGTAGTAAAAAGTATCAGATAAAATGTGGAGTGTAAAGATTGCAGCAGCAAGATGAAAGAAAAGGGTCAGGGGAAAATAAGGAAAGTAAAAGGAGGTATGTAGCAGACAAAAGGAAGATTGCAAGAAGAGATTAAGATGTTTTTCAAGTACATGAGGAACAAGAGGTCAGTGAAGGGCCTTTAGGAGATGACAAGGGTAATTTAGTGACAGAAGAGGCAGATATTGCAAAAAAATTAAATTATTTTTTTGCCTCAGTGTTCACAAAGGAAGATGAGGGAAGGATGCCAGAATTTTTTTTTTTTTCTTGCAGAGGAAGGAGAAATACTGAAGGATATAGAGGATCAAGGCAGTTCAGATAATCAGGAAATTAGACTAAAACACAATAAAAACAAACCAGAGGGATGCTGTGTCAGCACATGGGCTGCCAATAGACCGAAAGGATTATCTGTGACTTGATGAGAAGAGAAAACAAAACTAACAGTGACATTCTGGCCACCAGAACTCCTTCTTCAGTGATGTTCTGGAAAGGGAAAAAAGTGAGGAGAAAAGCATCCAAAGCAAGACAGTAGTGTAAATCAGAGGAAGAATAGGGAAGAGACAGCAGAAGAGAGAGATCTAAAAACCCTTTAGAACTTGGGGTCAGGCAGTCATGAAATAAAAAAGACCTTCTCATTAAAAAAAACACTGAACATATCGGAGGGCAAGTCAAAAAAACACTCTCATTTCCTTGGTCTAGGTACTCAGGAGGATGCCAAAGTTGGTAAGCAACTGGCCATGCTCACCGGTGGTGTGAATCAGCGTTGCGCAATTCAGCTACTGCAAACTAGCTGCGAAATGTTGGTGGTAGTTTCGCATAAAGCAAGTTGTATATAACTGTTTCAAATATGTTTGTTGCTAAAATAATTTCTTAAAGGCTTGACAGTTGCAGGAGTTAGTACACCAGCTGTTAGGATCTGCGTTTATTGTGTAAATGTGAACTAAATTCCTTTGAACTCATTTTAGCACATCGTAAGAGCAGCTCTGCATGGTGCACCTTGGAAAGGCAGTCATGCCGCAAAGAGCTGCTTTGATGCATACCGAGTGCATGCATGTGGGAAGTTTGTCCAGAGTAGCTGGAGTGCTGTAAATTGACATCCTAATTTGCAGTATACTAACTTCCCTTCCAAGCAAAGCCCCAAATACCTGGACCCAAATTGAAGAAAAAGAAATCTGTGTGTTTTCTAGTGGAACTTCTGAGGTGTAAGCATCAGTTAATGAGAAGTAAGGTTGTCCTGTGGACTGAGTATAGGAGTGGGCAGGAATTCCGGTTCTGCCACTGACTCTCATTGCCTTGGCTGGGATCAATAACCAGTCCCTCAGCTTTCTTTTGGAGTAATAAATCTTCTGCCCACCATGCATGGCAATGTAGGGAAAAGATCCAGCCCTGGCTACTGATAGGGACAGCCAAACTGCATTGGAAGTATAATCTTGCATTGGCTTTTGAGAATATTGAATTCTAGACATTAGCGTGAGATAGAAACACAGACCTCAAAATGAGATATCCACCTGGTAGGCTTTACGCCGATGCTTAAAAGAAACAAGATGAACTCTCTTCTTCCTCTCCATTCTGGATAGAAGGGAGTCCTAGCTCAGTTCACCCGTTCATGCTTGAAGCTGGATAGACACAGGTTGATCTGCCATTCTCTGTGAAGATAGATAGAAGAGCTGCGTGTAGGGGGATGGGAGTTACTGGCTAACTTACTTTCTTAAGGTGAACCTGAAGACATC
Organism: Struthio camelus; assembly: GCF_040807025.1. Classification (NCBI taxonomy): domain Eukaryota; kingdom Metazoa; phylum Chordata; class Aves; order Struthioniformes; family Struthionidae; genus Struthio; species Struthio camelus. Next base: position 33,464,502 of record NC_090947.1, on the reverse strand, counting down.
TATTCAGAAGGGAACACATGAGAGAGAAACAGTGTGGTGAGCTAGCTTTGATGCAAAATCAACCATTTTTTCAGTGTTTTTTTTTTTTTAATCTCAGGTTTTGTGCCTTATACAGAGTGAGATGCCAGGTAGAGTCAGAACATTATTTGAAAGGCTTAAAGGATTTCTTACCATAAAAGCTTCTTTCCACTGTTAGCTTTAAATCTTTCTTTCTACCACTAGCTTTAGTTCTTTCTTTTCCTCCTCAGTTTGTTAATTCCTTTTGCCCTTCTCCTGGCATGCTGCCTCCAGGGTATCACAAAGGAATGAAACACCACATCCCTAGTCAGTGGACCAACTGGGAGAAATGTTTTCATGGAGTGGGCAACTGGCCAAAGCTAGCTGTTATCCAGGCTTTTCACATGAAGGGTGAAACGGTGGGAGCCTTGCACTGATCCACTAGCCCAGGAAATCAATAAGGAATGGGTTTCCAGAAGAATTTCAGGGTTTGGTCTTGGGCTGCCTGAGTGGAGAGAAGATGCAGGTGCTGAAGTTTGATCTTCTATGTCTAGTGCGGGACGCTGAACGATGATGGCCCCAATGAGAACCTGACGGAGAGGATCCTGCAGGATGCGCAGCGCTTGTTCCTGATGAATGACGTGGTGCAGCCAGTCACTGTAGACCCGTATGTGACTCAGGACAGCATTCGATTTTCCAAACTGGTGGTTGATATTGTTCAGGGGAAGGATACTCTCTACCACGTGATGTATATTGGGACAGGTAAGAGCATCAGGGCTTAAGAAATTGCTCTCCACTTGTTCACAGAGTTAGCAGACCTGAGAGCCCAGTCATGCCAACTAATGTTGGCAGTTGTCATTCAATGTCATTGTGGCACAAAACGTCATGAAAGTTAGTTTGCCTGAATAAATTAGAAGCAGCATGGAGGACTTGAGACAAAATCCCAGGTAAACAGGCCATAAATCTACAATGTGTTTAAAAACAACAGTAGCAGACTTCTCTCTTTTACAAAAACGTGTTTCAGCTAATCAGACTAATACATAACAGTAGAGAAGAGCAAAGGTTGCTGAAATGCTCCATGGTCTTGTGTATATAAGTCGCCTCGCTGTGCTATGATGTCCCGATCTCTACATCAGCAATAATAATATTTAACCTCCAGGCTTGCTGTGGGATTTTAGTAGTTTCTTTCTTTGCAATTCCATGTGCCTACCGGTGTAGACTCCCAGGTGTTTTCAGAGGTGCGTAATAATATAATGCAGATGGGGAAGCTGAGGCAAGCGCTTTTTTCTGGTAGCGTAGCGAACCAGTGGCCAAGTTAAGCATCTGATCTGAGTCTCTTGATTTCTACTGCCATCCTATAATTAGCAGGACACACTGCCTCTTCTGAAAAGCATAGATATCTTGGATAAATGAAAGATGCTAAAGAAGGACAAAGTGTTATAAATGGTTGTCTTGGCCCATATTCATGCTAATGATCAAAGTTAAATTCAATATTTTGATTAATCTGAGCGTATGGCCAGCCTCATGGGTATAATGTTTTTATCCTCTATTGCAGAAGCCTTGACTTTAGAATAAGATGGATTGCCTCCATAAGTGTTAGTTTAATCTCACATCTGAATGCAGAGTCATTGTCTAATTCTCATGTTACCACCTTCCTGGACTGTGTCATAATTTTTCTAACTTTTACCACCACTTACTTCGAAAGGGATGGTTTCTGATGCATTCTAGTAACATTGTCACTGTGCAAGTCTCCATGGAAGTCGATTATGATAAGAGGACTTTACTTCAAAGGAAGTATGACATGGTTTTGCCATTTTTAGATATTGATACTTTCTGGGAGGTCTCCTGTTAAAAAGCTGAGAGAGAAGGTTGAGATTTGAATTCTGTTTGCTTCCTGACTTGGACCATTTGTGTGGAAAAGGGTTCTGCCATTAGCTCGGCTTCTTACTCACATTTGCTTTCTGGCCCTGGTAGTGGTAACTGGAGAATAAGTTCTGCTGGACCTCAAACTTTTAAAGCATTCAAATGCTTAAGTAGAGACAAGCCTGCTCAGAGGCAACCCTGAACACGAAACCCAGATCTGAGACAAACCAAGCCCAAACTTGGGTCTTAATCTTGTTCTGCACTTCAGGCCCTACCAAGTGAAAGAAAAGGTACCTGTGGCAGCCAACCCTGCCACTGTAAACTACTGAGCATTGGCACCGGTGCAGAACAGTTGTCTAAACAGAAGGATTGAACTCAGGAGCAATTGGTACAACTAGACCTGTTTGGGGGTTTTAATGAAAAATTGTTTGATTGCCCCCTTTTCCCTGGCAGAAATCTCCCACAGTTTATCAGAACCTTAAACTTTTTAGTCAAGAGCACTGTGAACACTGACATATCTTTTTCTGGGTATGCACTACTCATGCCATAAAGTCCCCTTGTCAAGCTGGCAGGAGCGTTTCTTCCAGGAAGAGGAGTGCTTCAATCCGTGAGCCAGGCAGTCATTCCGGTGGCCTGTGAGATTGCTGACAGGGCCACTGCATCTGATGTCACTTGCCATAGCACCAAATGAGACTGATCTGCTCCATAAACCGAAAGAAGTATAGACTCAAAGCACTAGAAATGATCCCCACTCTCTCAGGTCACCTTGTATAGTTCACTGGGTAACAGGACCAAGCTCTTTTCTGCCTCAGTGCTCCAGCTGGGAAATATTTCCAGGAACTCAATCTGCAGATGATTCACATTCTTCTGTTTTCCGACTACAGTATATTCACAGCCAGTTCATATAATGTCTGAGAGCTGTTTAAGGATTGTACCTATGTAGCTGGGGCTCTATATACCGGAGCAGTAGGCGTGTTTTAAAAATGACACAGAAGTAGGTTTAAAGCAGCTATGTAGAGACACGACATTACTATTTAAGTCTTTGTGCCTATATGAAATCAAGTCAATGCCTCCAAGATTTACCTATGTCTTGTTTTTTGTTCCATTAGAGTATGGGACCATCTTGAAGGCACTTTCTACCACTAATAGGAGCCTGAGGAGTTGTTATTTAGAGGAAATGCAGATTCTCCCTGATGGACAACAGGAACCAATCAAGAGTCTCCAAATCCTGCACAGCGACAGGTCGCTCTTTGTGGGTTTAAATAATGGAGTGCTAAAAATTCCTCTGGAGAGATGCTCCATGTACAGAACAGAAGGGTAAGCAAATTTACAGCTCTGATATATTCCACTTCAACTTAAAAAGAAAAGCACCGGGGAAACGTATACTGATCTGATTCGTTTTAGAATGCCTTTTTTCATCGTTACCAGACAGAAGACACTGGTGAAAGTGCATCTCCTGATGGATGCACTCGTACTAGGAGCAATGAGAATAGGCAATTATTTTTTGTAAAATATTAATTAGGCCTCATCAGAAATTGATTATAAGTTTACCAAGGAAGGACTTGCAATGTTTACTTTTTTTCACCCCCCGCCTTTTTTTTTGTTTTACTTGACATTTCAGTATTGATTTTATCAACTCCATGTGTTTTGCTGCTGAGTCTTACTGGCTGTATGACTGCAGGCTCCTGAGTCTGCGTTACAGCCAGTCTATCCTGGCTTATACAAATGATTGCCTCTCAAACGTCTAATGAGGCAGGGCTGGGCTGGATGGCAACTTGGTATGGCTTTTAGAAACCAATAACTCATTTCAGCTACATGTGACACTGCTTACAGCTGGATAGATGCCATGTCTGGATTGCACCTTTTAGAAGGGGTAGGAAAAAAACTTCTGTTAATTGTCAGTCCTGGCACCAGGGCTGTTTTCCATCCAACAACGAGTGCAGAAATCTTCTGTACTCAAACATATGGCCCCTTTTCAGCAGGTGAAACAGTATGATAGCAAGTGATTGAGATATGCCTTCAAATGATCTCCCTAAGTACATAGTGGGTCTGCTGGGGGTAATTGCTTGTTTATATCCCTAAAAAAACTCTTCCCTCTCCACTTCTGCCTTTGCGTAGCTTTCCTTGAGCAGAGTTTTGTCTGAAATCAATGTCCTCTGCGCTAGACAAAAGGAAGAAATTTGTTAGCACTGTCTAAACTGGCTCCCTCTATCATGGCCTGCTGCAAAATGTCCCTGTTCCTATTGCCAAGAAGCCCGATATAGAAGATGTCACTGTCATTTTATTTTCAACAAGTAGAGTTTATCTGTTAGCTTGTACTAGTCATGTCTGTCTAAATATAAAAATGCCAGCTCTTGCTGTTTTTGCTGAACCTCTTAATTATCCTTTTCAGAAAATATACCTTGGTCATTACTGCAAGTTTGACTCTGAAGTGTTTAATGTGTAAAGGTTTAGCTGCGTATACAGAGAGGCTTACACAGAAGTGTTCAGTAAGGGAAAGAGAATCACAGCTGGAAAATGCCATCCTGTCCTTAGCCCTTAAAAGCAGAGATTTAAAAAGGTAGAACATAACAGCTGTCCTCTCCAGGCTATCCTGGAGAATTTCAGTTTGAGACTGTTTATGTGTGTATATACGTATATGTGATCCAGTTTCAAGAGCACCGAGTTCTTCCTTTTTTTTTTCTTTTCCTAATCTTGAATTCAGCTTTCCAGTAATTTATACATTGTGTCTCCGTTTCAGCCTGTGTAAGTATTTTATATGACACTTCCATTAAAACTCGAATGGTGGAGGTTGGCTCAACTGCCTAGGACAAAGGGACAAGCAGGGATAAAGTGGCAGTGGCTGGAGGGCAGAGGAGTGGGGTACACGTCCCAGGAGCACCATCCGCTTACAACCTGGGGGCTACAGCACATTCCTCCACTAGTATAACTTTATTCCAGCAAAACAGGCACTCTGCTCCAAGGAGGCCCCCTTGCATGCTGGTGGCCACAAGCACCTGAATTTTTTGCACTGCACAGCGCTGAGTCTTAGCTGCAGTTACCAGGAAGCTTGTGTGGGAAGGTTGTTTTTTTCTAAACCAGACTTTATGGAGGCATCTTTCAATGCAATAAGGAAGCAGTCCAGCTCCTTGAGGAGACTCAAACCCTTCCCCATTGACTAGATTCATGTCACTTCTAGGCAGTCACTGGGCTATACCAAAGTACATGCGCTAGGACCTCCCGACAGCAGGGTAGGCGTGTATGTTTGGCAACATGGGAGGTCAGTTTGCTGAATTTAGGTGCTGGCCAATTAGTGTATTGTGTTGATTGTGCTGGATCCTTTGCCCCACAGCTGAGTCTCGTAGACGGACTGTACGTTTGAGGGAGAAAAAGGAGAAACCTTAGGAAAGCCGAGGAAGGCTGCTGTTCATTTTTGGAGAGGGTGTTTTTTTTAAAGGTAATCTTTTTTGTAGGAAAATTTTCAGCAAATTTTGGAAACCTTTTTCCCTTTAGCTTCCTGGCTGTGTAGGTGACAAGTCAACTTGGCCTCCTTTGTATTTCTTTCAATGCTGAACTGTATCGAGAGGGATGTTTTAATTTCCGCCAGTGCATTCCACCTGGCACTTCTCCTGGGCTGTGATTTATTGCTTATTGTTGTGTCTATGTTTAATACATGCCAATATACAGCCACCACAGGAAGAGGGACTCCCGCCCCTGCGACACCCCCCGCTTACTTTTTTGTCATGCTGTGACTTCTTGACTGGCTTCCCTGAAAAGTTCCCCTCTGGTTTCAGCAGTTTTTATAATCCAGTCGTTTTCATGGAGGCTCAGGAAGCTTTGAGGTGATGGAGAATTCGTGCCTCCCAGGCAGGAATACCACAATGCTGTTTGTTTTCCTTGGCCCTGCCTCATGCTATCAGGAAGCTTTACAGCCTTTTACACCCCGGGGGCTGATGTGGGTTGGCGATTGCTGGCTTAGGATTCCTGCCGTCACCCTGCCTTCTCCCTTCTCCCTGGAATGGGCGATCATATATCGAGGGAAAATCGATCCTAGCATTCATCCCCTCCAGCGCTCCCTGTTGCTGCATTGCTTTAAAACTCTGGGGCATGTCACTGAGGCTCAGAGACGGGGCAGAGGGAAAAAGCAGCAGGGAAGGGAAGAGATGGCCAGAGAAAAACGTTTCTGCCGTCTCCTTTACTGTTTGTTTATTGACACGGCACCAATTGAATCTCTTAAATGGAGACCGGTAACTCAGCCCCGCATCTTGATGTGGTTCGTTGACCCAAGATATTTCTGGGTGTCTAAACAGCGCTTTGTGTGTGCCCACTGACCTGTCTCAATGTGTCTTTTCAAAAAAGCCAGTCGTAGCAGCAGGGCAATGGGAAGACATCTGTAATGTCAGCTGCCCAAATTTACAGGCTGGACTTGGCTGCAGAGACCTTGCCTTGTGCATGTGTTTTCCTACTGTGCTTTAAAGCTGCCATTCCCCACTCTCACTGGAGAGTTTTAGGAAGATGTCCAATGTGAGCAAAACCTACAAGCCCTTTGAACGTGCAGGGTGTTTTGAAGGCTGCTTTGCTGGGTGGTAGCTTGGCTGTGCTTGCTGCTGGGTTTTGCGTGGCTTTGAAATCTTTTCAACCTCCTTGCAATTTTCAAATGAGCTTGGATTGTTGCCTCAAGTTGCCCCCAAGCTTTGGGGAGGGATGTGTGGAGAGTCAGTCTTGCAGCTTTATCACTGACATCCACCATACCTCCAGAATGTGTCTGAACAAAATCCTGGATCTGAATTTTGGAGAGGGTGAGGGCTTCAGATCCCGACCAGTATTTTCAGGTGGGGCGTATCTGTAAGGGTAGCTTAATAATTATTTTTAAGGGTGGGGTTAAACTGTTCATTGTAAGGACTGCAGTCAAACAGGCAGGAAAATGAAGCTGCTTGTTTATGGAGCGCTTTTGCGCTGCCCTTTTGCAGCGTCGAGGCAGCGTGCCTCCGGTGCAGCGGGATGCTGCTGCTGAGCAGACGGGCCACCCTGAGGCCGGTCAGGGAGTTGTAGCCGTTTTTGATTACACATTCAAAAGAGCAAAAGAAAATGTACTTGGGAACCAGACCAGAGCATCTCCTGGACACCCCCCTTTTCTGCACTCTCCCGAGCAATTGATCACAATGCACTTTATGTCTTCATTCGTCCCTCTTCCTCCTCCTCACAGTTTTCTACATAAAATCTGTAGTTTGCGTGATGCAGGCTGTTATTCAGAACGTACAGTGAGGTCCTGTGACCGATTTGGCTTGGCTGTCCTCTTCCTCTTTGTGCTGCACTCCCATGTGGGTATTAGAGCACGCTGTGGGAGTACTACGTCAGGTCGCCCTCATGTTAGTGGAGTTACTCGTGCTGCAGAGGCTATGGGGAGAGCCAGACCCTCTTGCGTGCAGCCGTGACTCTGTAGTCTGCGCTCGGCCAGCTTTCATGACCCTGTTGCAGGGAGTTTGCTGATGAGCGACGCTGAGCTTCAGTTGTCCTGCTTGGCCTAAATTCTGGCACACGTCCCCTCTGGCCGTGTTGCTTAATGCAAAGCTAGCAGAAATGACTCAGCTGACAAGTACTCTTGTTTGCTGACTTGAGAACTAGGAGGAACACAACTCACCTCTAAATAGCTCTGGGCCAGTGATCAGACAACTAAGTACATATGGACGAGTGACTCCTGAAATGGTTCCAGGGACTCTTAGGGAGAAAAGGGTCTGCAGCCACAGTAGGGAAGCACAGGATTTTTCTCTACTCTTTCTCTCTTTTTTTGTTTGCTTTCCAAAGTACAAAATTGGAAAACTCAAAACATGGTCTCTGTACCACTTCCACACCATACTTTAAGGGAAATATCTGAGATAGTGCATGGTGAATTATTTTGGTTGTTATTGGTTGGTAGATTCTTTTTTGGTTTTTTTTCCTCCTTATAAAGTACAAAATCCCCTGTAACAAAAGAAAAATACACTTTAATTTAGCATTGTAAAGCCAGAGTAGTTACAGAATTACCAGATTTCAGGAAAATGTTGGGGAACTTAATCAGATGAATTATACAGCATAGGAAGAGGCCTGAAAATTTCCCAGTATTGTGGAAGGGGTGAATTGAGTATGGACTGGAAATCCTCTGACCTCTTCATCAGAACGACTACAGTTCCTCCAAAGACAAACAAGCAGCTGTTGTTGGGTAAAACTGCGGGAGAGAAAACGGTAAGGAGGGTATGGGGAAGAAACAGAGGAAAGACTGTTCCATGGAGCCCAGCAACCAACACTGAGGTGACCTGATAGTAAGATTGTTCAGCAAAGACCCTGGAAGTCCAGCCACCACTTCTCAGCTGAGTCTGTCGAAAATCTGGCCCACCCTTTTGAAAATCTTCTCCCTGAGGATTTTAAAAAATTTCCAGCACTTTGCACATACTTTTAAGAACAAGTCATTCAGAGGACACAGGCAAATGGAAAGGTAAGAGCCTACAAAAATTTGTAAAGCTTAATCATCTGTTTCCATCTGCTCTGGCTGATGTGGTCTCTCCAAGATTAAGGGAATTAGCTAATTATTTTATCACTATGTTTTAAAAGCTTTGGAAGACTTCATAGGCAGAAATAAGATGCTCAGCCGAACCTTTTGTCATCCATAGTCTCCAATAATAAAGTCTCCAATAGTCTCCAAAATAAATCACTAAACATCTGGTTTGACATTCTGGTTCCATTTAAGTAAATAGCAAGACTCCCACTGACAGCAAATGAAGATATCAAACAGAACCATGATCGCTAAAGCTCCTAAAAAGAATAAAGTTTGGTAGATGAAATGGATTTATGTTCTTTAAATAGAAGCACAAAATTACACCATTTCCTCTATCCAGAAAACACATTTGCATGTGCTGTAGCAGGCAATTACTCCCATTTTGTTTAATGTAGCTGCTTATATATGTAAAGTTAAGCTCATCCATCGGACCTTTAAGGTTCAAGGGAATGAAACAGGTGTAAGATATCTGGGTTTTAGCATATCAGATGAAGAGTTTCATATGAACAATCTGGGAAAGGAATGTGTCTCTGTGTATCTAAAATTGAAGGGGAAAAAAAGGGAGGGGCAGGGTAAGTGGTAGTGTCGTGAGCAGGGGCATGTTTCCAGTAAGATGCCAGAGAGATTAGTTTTCAGTCTCATCTCATCTGACATTATCTTTAATAGCATGCAAGAAAGAAAATAGCATACTTTGTAGATTGCACTTAAGTATGACGGAATCACAAATAATTGAGGAGAAATGCAATGCAAGTAGGAAAACCAGCAAGAGGCTGAGTGTGAGGAACAAGCCTTGACTGAGATTGCTGGTACTTGCATTACTAAAAAGGAGAGGACACAGGAGGAAACAGTGAAAGGGGCTCTGCTCAGAATCAAATGAATTATTGGATTTTTCCCATTTCTATTAAACACACCAACCACTAGAAAGCTTTACCTTCATTTTAAGTTGTCCATACACTTTCAGGCTCCCACTTTTAGCTGGGAAGTATATAAAGGACCGCAAGTGAATGGTACCGTGGCCCAAGTGGGATTTTGTAGGCATGGTGTGCAGTATCTGGACTCCGGCATTATACAGCTGCTGGAAGAGAGGCAGGTCACTTCAGAATGAGCCGAGTAAAATGCGCCCATTTCAGGGCTCCTGGCTTTTGTTTCCTTACTCTCATGACTTGTTGCTAATTTGTTTTGGGGTGCTTTGCAGTTGCTGGGAGGGCGGAAAAAGGGGAGAAGTTGAATGTGCTGAGGAGTTTTGTTTGTTCCTTAGTTTTAAAGAATGTCACTCTTGGATTTTGTGACTTTGTTGGCTGGAAAGACCAGGAGCGGTTTAGAGTATGGATCCTTTTGCCTTTAGCAAACTGGCTTAAGGCCAGCTCAGATCAATGGTGTCTAAAAGTCATTACCATCTGATACCTGCTTGGTGGGCTAGGTGAAATTAATTTCAACGCAGTGGCAACTGACAGAAAAGCGCGTACTTTTCTTGGAATACGTAATGTTAGGATCACATTGATGGTACTGCTATACAAGAAGATTAATAACTAAAGCTACCAGCAAGCCCCAGGGCAGACATCCTTTGCCTCTGTCAATTCTTGCAATTTGCTCCTACTACGTCATAAGATTTGTATTCCCGGCAGCGGTCACATTCGGAAACGTGGCTACTCATGCAGAGAGCCTACATCTTCGTGCTGCCATGGCTGGTTTGCTTTCATGTCTCAAGTTTTCAGTCAAAAGTTAGAGCGTAAAACATAAATGTGTCCTTCGTGTTGCAGAAGCCCAATATTAATACCAGATGAATACCTTGCTACAGATGTGTCGTTAACTTTTTATTAGCAGATGTGCTATGTCACCTGTTGGGGAGAAGGAAGAGTCTGGAGTCAGAGATAATTTGTTGTTGTTGTGCTTATAAGGATCAAGAGAGCATATAAATACATATGGCTCACAGGAAAACATAATGTTGTACTCACTTCTATCTAGTGTCTTTTACAGGTCAAAATACCGAAATGCTATAGGAACACTCTAATGTGAAAAGGGGTAGGGTGAGATTTCGAGAGTATCCGTTTGGTTAAGTAATAGTCTCCTCTTGTTAAATAGTGGAACTGATATTGCTTGATGGTGTTTTTAAAGCTATGTGAAGAAAAAGCAATGGAGAATATATCGAAAGGACCATTTTTCCCCTTTTTCAGTGCTGAAATAATCCTACACTGAGCAAGAGATCTGTTAGATCCTCAGGGATGTGCTAGATGGTCTAACACTTATTTGCCTTCTCCAGCATACATTAATCTACAAAGACCCTGTCTGGTTGAATCTACATCTTGTTGAGCAGAAAATAATTACCCAGAGCTTAACAAAATCCAACTTTGACAAAGGAGCTGCTTGAATATGGATTACTCTTTGCAGCCGGGGTGACAGCTGTAGACTGTTTTCAGGTTTCTTTATCATCACTCACATCTCTAAGTTTCCTGCCCTTGCAGGTGTATTTCCCTCCCTAAGTTCCCTTTTTTACCATAGTTTGTGTCCTCAAATCATCAGCATCTTCCAGAGGCTACAAATAGCAGCTTTCTCCGTCCCTAGCACTGGACATGCCCTTGCCTTAAACGACCCTTTCTCCTTTGTCCGCCTACATCGCCAGACTACAGGAATGTACTGTGTTCTCACTGAAGTCTCAAATCTGCAGCGACGAAGCTGAAACGTGGAAGCAGAGCGCATCGTCACCTGACAGCCACCTTCATGCATGGACTGACACAGGGCAGATCTAGGCAGGGACACCTAACTGCGCTGGTTTGCCCAAGCTGCTTTTGCAAGGGATGTCGAGTCCCCTCTGCCTCTTTCCATTGTGCAGCCCTGGGGGAAGGTGTTCTTAACGCTCAAAAGCCTGCTGAGGCTAGGAAATGATTGTGCTTCAGAGTCCTGACAAAATGCCCCACGTTCAGGAATTCCTTCTGGCTATTCCTTTCATTGGGGCTTTAATAGCATCCAAGTTTTCTTGTGGATGACTGATCCCATCATGGGTAGTGAGAGGCCCTCTGTACTTCTGTTTTTATTAGAGGTCAGTTTTGCTTGGCACAGTGACAAGAGTTCCTAATAGTGTTTATGGAACACCACATTCATTTTTTTTTTAATAACCTGCTTTACTGATGTAAACATAAATCCAGATTTAATCAGGCTTTTTCGCAGGTGACATTAATCTTCATATTTGAATAAATGCAATGTTGTTTTATTTCACGGCTTTAAAAGTAAAAGTAAACACCTATCCAATAAAGAAGTCACTGTTGCTAAAAGATGATGGAATGGGATGTCAGAGGGTAAGAAAGGGAATAGTTTGTTCTGTAAATTGCATGAGGCCATAATCTATAAACCACGATCGATTAAAGAGATATTGAAAATGTTAGAGCAGGAGGTGGATACTAATAAGTCAGGGTCCCTGATGTGGAAAGGAAAATAAGGTGAAACTGCCTATGAAAATCACGTTTCTATTCACTGTTCCTTTCAAATAAGTTACATGTGTTTGGCCAATAAATGAATTTTAATTTTAGAGGCCATTTTATGCCATAGCTTTAATTTATGCATTCAAAACAAATCATGTGCAGAGTAAGAATCACTGGTGCTAAGCATGTGTGGGCGATAAATGGCACATGCATGCTTCTGCTTCTCTGCCTTTGTGTCCAATATCAAATACCAAAATACTGAACCCTATCTATCCAGATTAACATCAGCTCTCACAGTGGTGGTACCTGACAGCTGTAGTATGCTCTTCCTGAGTAGTGCCCTGCTGCACAAATCACCCCATTAATTGCATGTGAAGTATGTAGCTACTGATCTTGAGGAAAGGGCAGTAGCATCTGGCATAGAATATGTTGTATTCACCAGCTGAGAAATGAAGTTGCTACTTGACCACCGTCTGACTAAAGCAGCTCAGTTCCACTTGCCTTCTCCTCTCAATGGGGAAAGATAATGGATTTGCACAGATCACTAACTCATCTCTGCAATTTAAATTTTGAAAGGTATCAAAATTATAGGGATTATTTAAAGGTTTGGCACTTTTTTCCCTTTATAATGTTATTTTCCTAAGCCGTGAACATCCTGTTGATTCTTATTCTTCTCTTTTCATGCCCTCTGGCTTTAGGGAAGACAGAAGTCCACTCTTCCTTGCATGGGCTATTGAGGTTGTCAGTAATTATGATTTGGTTGGCTGGAAGCTAATATGATTATTTGTTTAGTTCATCCTCTCTGTAGGTTAATAGCAGTGGGACAATAAGCTAACCTTGTCAGGAAATGCCTTTCTGCCAAATGCAGCTGCATGCCTAGCAGCTGTAGCTAAAACCACCTTCCTGCTTGCAAAGCGCTGTGCTTGCAGTGTCAGCTTGCCTGTTCTGAGAGTGGAGCGAACCCATGTGAATTCTGAGATCTGATTCCTCAAAAGGAGCGAGGCGCTGCCTGTCTCCTAGGATGCTGAGCACAGATGAGTGTTGGTTGCTCAACGCCTTGCAGGATCAGGCCAATAAATGTTTGCCTTGCATTAGGGAGTTGATAACGCTGCTAACCCTGTGCCTCCGATGAACTAAGTGGTGATGCCCACTAGGTGCTTCAAGGTCTAAATGCAAAGTGATGGTCATCATCTCCCTGGCAAACATGATGTTCTCTGCAGGCTCCAAATTCATCAACAAAAATGCAGGACCTCTTTTGGTGTGGTGCCAAGGTTTTGTTAGCAAATAACAGTTTGGGAAGGAGTTTCTTAGTCTTTGTGTCAAAGACAGAGGAGTCTTTGATCTCCTCTGTAGATCATCACGTCCTGTTCTTCCATTTCTAATTGCATTTAGTCATCAATAAGAAGTGAGAGAGAGGAGAACGTAGAGAGGATGAAGGCTGGGAGAGCAAGCACATCCTGACAGATGAGAGGAGCACAGTCCTTTAGTGTCAATGCTTGAGACAACTGTGTTGTGGCTCTTGGTACAAAATGACATGTTTGCTTGTCTTCTCTCTGGTAGTAAGAGTGGGAAGAAGCTCTAGTAATTCTTTCTTTCCCTTGGTCTGTCAAAGCCTAATCTCTTCAGCCTGGTTCTATTGATTTGAAGATCCATTTATTACGCGGTCTAAAGCTTTTTATCTGTCAGAGAAAACTGACCAAAAAATGAAGTCATCTAGACCCAGAAGCAAATTAAAGTCTGAATGAGAAACTTCTGAACTAGAGATTTAAGCCCTAATGAAGATTTTGAAAGGAGACATCATTCAAGCTATTAAAAAAAATGTTCCCAAATCCTTGTGTCATTTAGATTATGAGATTGCTGCTGTCACTTTCCAAGCACCTTGAGACAAGCATTCTGTTTAGAAAGCAGTTGTGCTCAATGATCAATCATTACTGTGTGCCTTTGGTCAAATTCAGCCCCTCTTAAGAGAAAGAGGAAAAAATTTAAAAAGAGAAAAGCAAAAAAAAAAAAAAACAAGTTAAGTGTGATGCCTGGTTTTCACTGCTGTGGGTGAGCAGTTCCCATATTTGTCTGAGCAGAAACTCCTTGTCTGATGTTCATCATGGGATGCTGACTGTACTTCCCAAAGAAGGTGAAGTTGTAGCTGCTGCAGCAATGTCACACGGCTGGAGCTGGAGAGGAAATGGCATTAGGACACAAGACAAGGCCTGAGCGAGAGGTGTGGAGGGGGAGATACCTAACAGAGAATCCTTGAGATTGCACTAGGAGAACTCTTGCTTTAGGTCAGTGACCGTTTTATCTCTGCCCTGTTCATATTTTAGGAGGGATGAAGCTTCACTTTTGGGAGAGAGGCACTGGGGTCAGCCCCTCAGCTGCACATGAAGGGCTTGTGCCTCTAAGGTGCTACCTGGTTCCCCACAGGTGCCTTTGGGTTCCATTTGTCTTTCCCTTCCTGTTCCTTTCCCCTAATTCCTCTAAGGAATGTGCATATGGATCAAGACAGCCTCATGCCTTATATATATCAAGAAGTAGGCCCTTGGGGCACGGGGAAGTAAGAAGTGCTATGATCTCCCTTTCCCACATCACGAGTCCTGGCTTTTCTTGAGGAGGTCTTGGGGAGGACCAGCATCTTGGAAGCAGAAATCTTTTTACTGCAAATGCTAATAGTGGAAGCTCAGTATTCATAAGCTTCAAAGGCCCTGTAAAAACTCTTTCGAGTCATAGGTAAGAGTTTCCATTGACTTCAGTGGGCTGTGGATAGTGCCCATTTGCAGAGTCTTAATCCTTTGTGTTATCCCAGATCACTGCTGTAGAAATGATTGCAGTAGCCAACAACAGCAAGGCTTACAACTCCGAACCAGCAGGCAGCAGGTGAGCTTTTATGAGTAAGATCCTATTTTCATGCAAATGTCCTTGGTAAGTGAGAATAAGGAACCAGAGAAAAATACCTTTCAAATAGAATTGTTTTTCAGTTGAGCATTTTCCGTGTGTATTCCATTATGCCTCAGATAAGACATTTATTGCAAGCCAATGAACTAAAGTGAATCGCTATTGATAGTAATGCCCTGTCGTAATAACTCCGACCTCTTAGATATCGGTCAAGAGATGCTCTCCTGAGTCCTCATTGAATGCATTAATTATTAGCATTATTAGCAATAATCATTAGCATTAATACAGCCAGTGTTCCCTGCCATGCTCGGGTACTCTTTTGGGGTAATGGATTCCCTTTACCTGTGTAAATTTTGTTGGGAAATGATACTGTTGTTGGTTACTTGAGGCCTTTCTAATCTATCATGGAGGAAACCTATGTATAGGTTTCACTGTTGAAGACTATATATGGTATGAAATTCTGGCCCTGCTGAGGCAATGGCAGAAGCTCCATTGACACAGAAACATCAGCTTCATTCTAGCCTGTAAACTGCTCCGTATCTTATTTCACAGTATTTACATAATGCCCCACATAACTTCAGGTCCCCAGGCCTGTGTGGGACTTTTCAGCAGTATCATAATATGAAATGATATTTACACATAAACATTTCAGTTTATTTAGTGTTCTGAGAACATGGAAATGCTGTGATGTCTTTTCATTTTCCACACCACAATGTCTAATTTACTAAGAGTGACAGCACATTTCTGAAGCATTTTGATCTCTGTGTGTGCATGTATGCATACATATATTTGTCTTTTGGTGTGTGCTCACTGATACGGTTTTATCATTTAATGACATAAAAAGGGACATATATTCTAAAGATATTTTAAAGATATAAATTAGGGTGGATTTTGAAGTGTTCACTTAAGGTATTTGCCAGAAATGTTCTCTTGCAGTAATGCACACTGTAATGCTTTTCCTGCTTACAAAAGGGAAAAAAATGAAGCAAATTGTGTGTAAGTAAATGCATTTCTCCTTACCCTTAAGTGTATCGCTGTCAGTTGATATAACAGGTTTCTTCACCAGAGTTGAGGCAGACGAGCGGGCTCTGCATTCTGAAGGGAGGCAGACGGCGTAGCTATTTTGTTTTTAGATTTCAGATGGTTTGGAGGGCCTGCTGTCAGGTGGGAAGAAGTCCTGGTCTTTGATGGTTGTTAAATTACAAAGTGCGTGTTTTGACAACCCAATGGGGTCTGGGTCCTGGATGGCAGAGGCAGCCAAATAAAAATTCGTTGCTTCCAGGATCCAGGACCTGGAGATAGCACTGCGCGGGCCAGCCGCAGCTCTGTGTAACAAGCACCGTGTCGGGCTTTTGCCAAAGCCCAGCGTCCTTGGCCTGGTCTATGGGCTGCAGTTTGGTTCCTGATGGCCCATCATCTGTGCGGGTCAGTGTCGGCAGCAAGGGAATGGCAGGCTGTGATTCATCGGGTGCGCCGTTAGGGCTCTGCAGCCCGCAGCTCGCAGCCAAGAGCAGCACATTAGCTGCATGACATATATTAAGGTAGTGCCAGCAAAGTGGTCAGTGCCTAACCGGGATATATTGCAGCCTGCAGAGCAGCTGAGGGCTGCAGCACAGAACATATGGAGATTATTTCCTGAATTTATGCAGCACATGTTTCCCTATAAATTAAATGCAGAGAAAATGTGTATCATAATAGGGCAATGCTCACAACAGCCTTCCTGGTTATGAATTACAACGACCTCTCTCTGCTCGCCGGGTGCCCAGCAAAATGGCTTCATGCAGCTGGAAACAATAGCATGTACTCGGTGTCAGGGTCTGAAAGCATGACCAAAGGGCTCTGTAACTAAAAGCAGGGGCTTTTTATTTTTTACTTTTTCGCATCGCTTCTCATTATTATTCTCCTCTCCAGAAACCACCCGGTTCACTCCTGAAGTGCCGAGTTACCTAGCAGGTGGGCAGATGCCCTGCTTCCTCACGGTCCCAGTGGCTGCTGAGTAACTAGCTCCGTGCTGACTGTGTTGAGGGGCTCCTGCAGTGTCGAAGGCAGATAAGACTTTTCTGCGGATGTGGAGGCAGACCCACTTCATGGATTAGGGTTGTGTGGCTTGCCAAGACAGTAGGATCAGGATCCATAGCCAGAATGAGCATAGCAGCACATGTCCCTTCTGTGTCCTTGGACTGAGGATCCCAAATCTTTTCTAGGCAAATATTTGATGTTCTGTTGCCTGGGGCTGAGTCAAAATCATCTTTGCCTTTTCCTTGGATGTTTTTAAGCAGTGGAAGGAAAATGTGGTAGACAGTCATTGTAACTTCCATCTTAGAGCATGAAGGATACAGCTGTGTTCCTTATAATTCAGTACTTTCAATCTTCAGTAGAGCAAATGTCTTTCTGCAACGTATGAGCAAACTGGAAACTTGTAATTGATATATAAGTATAGAGGTACGTGTCAAAATCCATGGGTACCAGAGAGCACACAGCAGTCTAGGGTTTACTTCGGGGCAAACTGCTGTGGTGTCAGTGCAGTCCGGTGCAGCATCCAGTGTTTTCAGCTGTGCTTGAGGGACGTGCTTTTTCATTTGTGGCTGATTACAAGCTAATAGGATTTCAAAGATTTCTGGGTGGGAACAGTTCACATCTCATTGCATTTGATTCTTTTTTTGATGTTTCATTTATCATACTGATACCCACCCTAGAATAAATTTTATTACTCTCCCATTTAGCTTCTTGAACTGAATTTTTCCCTTTGGTCCCTTGTTGCTGTCTAATTGGCAGTTTTCAAATCATTTGGGACTTTTGGAAAGCAGCTCTTTGTGTGTTGGAATAGAACGGATCGTTGGAATAAAAAATACTTTTGCAAATCTTTTTAGGTTTAGTCCTCCCTTCTTTGTCTTTGGCTAACACATGAATGATATGGCTTGTACAATTATGTTTTCATAATGAAAACTAACAACTTGAAAATGACTCATGGGAATAACCAATACAGCTGAATTTTATCAATACAGACTAATTCTGTGACTGACCTTCTCTGTCTAGTGGCAGTAGTAACGCTAGTTATTTTTCTTTAGCAGCTCACATGTTGGGAGCACACACTTAGCCTGTAAATATGGATTCAGGAGGAAAATGAATACAGCAGTGTTTAAAGCAGCCAAAAGCTTAGAAATAATGTTCTGCTGTGACTTTTCCAAACTGACATCTTGATGTTAGAATTATAAATGAAACCATTGTTCCAGCAAAGGCTAAGACTAATAGAAAGCCTTTATTACTGGTCCATTGGCTAATTGTGCTTGTCTAACCCCTTTGGATGGACAGAGTGTCAGAAAACATACTCACAGAGGTTGCTTTGTGTGAGAATTGGCCTGATGAGTGATTACTTGGGGGCACAAAGATATCTCAATGACAAGTGTTCTTTGACTAAAATTTGTAAAGTCATTTTCTTTCCCTAGGCCTTGGAAAGGAGTGAACTGATTTTTAATCTACAGCTTCTATGAGTGATACTTGCTTTGTGTGCTATCACCCTTCTATTCAGCTGTTCTCCCCTTCCAAGCAGGTAAACCTCTGCTTAGAAGAAATTATCTCTTCTGCTGAGCCTCGCCGCAGTTCACAGCTGTCATATACAAGCACTGTACTTGAATATGCATTTTTAGAGCTAGCCAGTCTTAAAGAGCTTTAATCTTTTCTCTTTGCACATGCAGGGAATGTCTAGGAGCCAGAGACCCCTACTGTGGCTGGGATAGCAAGCAGAAGCGATGCACCACCATTGAGGACAGCTCCAACATGAGCCTGTGGACTCAAAATATTACTGAGTGCCCAGTAAGTGGAAGGAGTGGAAATATTTTATATCCACTGGTGTGTGACTGTGTAAGTGTAAATGGGAGAGAGAAGGTGAGTGTGTGGTAGCCTGATGCTAAGAAGCTGCCGTAAGACAAGCTGGTCTCGTACAGCTGCATCCTGCTTGCTCTGCACTCTGGAGTGACCTGAGAGGGGATGAGCATGAGCACTTGGCTGTTAGGGAGCATGCCGAGCCCAGCAGCAAATGTTTTTGCTAATTCTGTGCACAGCCATACGTTTAGAGCACAGACATCTCAATGCGTTTGTTTGCCCCAAGAGAGAGGATCCAAGACAAGCATTCAATCCCCTTCCTGCCCACCCTTGCCTTGAGTGGAGTAGGTTGGATCATGCTGTTGAGTTCAAGCTCAGATGAAACTGGAGCCACCTCAGGGCTGCTCCGCTGTCTGCACTATGTCCTTGGATTCCCTGTAGATCTGGGAAATCTGAATAGCTGATGAGCAGCTGATGACAGGCTGTGTCCAGTTTGCTCCCCTCTTAGACCCCAGAGCTGGGCACAGGAGGTAAAGCTGGTGAAGAAGCATTGCACTGGCCAAGGGTAAGACATCTGAGGAGCAGCTGAAAAACAGGGCATGGATGGTTTGCAGGTACAGTATATATTAGAGAACAGGAGGGAACAGAAGAGTGTACAGAGAGAGGAAGTATGAGAAAGAGTGTTAATTTCTAACCTCAGTTTAGTAGTCCAAAAATCAAGTCTGCATGATGTTTCAAGGGGATTGTCTTCTTTCCTTGCCCTCTTCTCCATGAGATGTGGCAGTTCAGAGAAAGTGGTGCCGCTTGAGTCGGTTTGAGTTGGCTCTCTTGATCCCTTCCCTTCCCACCCACCCACCCATCTTGTTT
Source organism: Struthio camelus (assembly GCF_040807025.1). Classification (NCBI taxonomy): domain Eukaryota; kingdom Metazoa; phylum Chordata; class Aves; order Struthioniformes; family Struthionidae; genus Struthio; species Struthio camelus. Next base: position 33,445,137 of record NC_090947.1, on the reverse strand, counting down.
CTCTCACTACAATATCTGGCTCCTGGCTGTGATCCCCAGAAGCCGTCTGGCCAAATTGAATTCCTGCTGCTTGAACCATACCTACAGGGTGGTTTGGAAGGAAAGCTAGCCTTATTAAATAAATTGTAGTGTGGGGGAAGGAGAAATTCTCGTTAATGTCTGTCATTATTATCTAATGTCAATTAGCATGTAAATACTGCTAAGTACAGTAGACGAGAGAGAGAGGGGCTGGATGGGTTGTATCTTCAGTATGCTATTTCTGTCTGGAGGTGCTGGGATGTTTATTCCCCTTATCTTCCTTACTTCTCAGATATTTTCCCAGGAAATACTAGTCATTACTTCAATCCATCCTCAGCCTGGCAGGCTTAAGTTTTTCGCTGCTGGATTCAGAGGCTTGTGTGTTTATAACCCTCCCATGTTGAACTGGGATGCAGTGCTTCTTGATTGCCCATGCTGTTATCTCGTCCTGCTTAATGCCTGTGTCTGTTGATAGGTGTGCGAGGTGTTAATCCTCTAGTTTGAACATGTCTGCTGTGGTGCACACCAGGGAGCAGGCTGCTCCAGATCGTTGTTTCAAGGTCATAAAAATCCAGCGCAGAATATTCAGGAGCTTTGGCTGCTCTTGGGGTGCTCATTTTACCTTTGCTTTAGTGTTTCCCTTGTAGATTATTTTAGGTTTAGGTGCTGTCATTCTGCTGCCTACATCAGCCTTGTGCTCTTCGACTGAAGGGCTGCCAAGCACTTTAAAACCTACATGCAATCACTTTCTCTTTCTTTCTCCTCTGCCCCTCACTGAAATGAATTCACCTCTGGAGTGGAAAGGGACGGCTCATTTAAGCACCACATCAGCTGTGCACCCAAGTATGTTCCTTATGTTCAGTGAGCGATAAAGACTGTGGTCAACAGAGGCGAGAGGCTAGGGCAGTGTGTGCAAATGACCACTGTTAAAAAAGGCCTATTCTGAGAGTTCAGTCTGAGTTACTGTCTTAAGAAATCTTGGCTTTTCTCACCCCACTTTTGTGGGCTGAGCACCATGCACTCAGCTACACTGGTACAGCTGCATGTGAGATCACACTAAAGCACAACATGGTCCGGATTAAAAACACCCTTCCCAAATAAACTTTTCCTAACCCAGATAATGTCAGTGAGTTGTTCTGCAGCCTAGCCCACAAACAGATGTCCTGGCACAGTTAAAGGGGTGGCATGCAGGAACTTTTAAAGCCAAAATTGGCATGTTATTCAGTTATGTCCAAAAAGGGCCAGGCATTAGTGTGAGTCAAGCACAACACTAACAAAACTCGACTGCTGCTCTTATGCAAACATCCTTGTTCAGAACTGGTCTGTACATCTTTGTACAGCACTATATTGTACTACGATTACTTGCTATTTGACTTTAATAATAAGAAACTTTGGATACAGGATTAATCATACTGTGTTAACTTAGCACCTTGTGCAATGATTAATATATGTTGTTAGCAAATAACATCCAGCATCTGCTACAGATTCATTGCTAAGGTTGCAACATCAAACATTCAAATGTTAAGAAACAATAGGACAAAACCTGTATCTGCAGCTCTGCTTCTCCCTATTTGTGCATGTTCCATATCAGGCAGTCTTGAATTACATGTTTTCATGCTATTTTTTCTTAGGCTTGGTTGAGATGAGATGTTTTTTTGTTTTTAGGAAAATGAACCCTCCCACCCCAACACACACCTCCTACTTCATAGCATTGCACTGATGCCAGTATGAGCCATCAGTAGGAAAAGGACTTCAGATTTGGCTCACAAACTCCAGCTGCCGAGCTCATGGGGTCACTGCTGTTAGTGGTTAGTTGTCAGGGTCTCAGGAATTGAATATGTCCAGGGTCAGGAATTGACTGCTCTAGTCCTCCTTCTCTCATGCCAGATCATGGTCTGCCTCTCAGGTTTTCATCCCAGGTCCACTCCATGTGTCCAGCAAATCCTTATCTCAGCCACCTGGCATCTGCTCCTTGCTACTGCATTTTCTTGCTAGCCAGTCCCAGTCTCCCCACTCCTTTTTTGAGGTAACTAGCAGACTTGCATCCTGCTCTGAATTTGTGTGGTCACAGCCACTCAGTGCTGCAGTCCCTGGGACAATCCTGCTCTGGGCCACACTAAAGCACCAATGCACAGAGAGTATTTAGTGACTTTAGGTGCCAGAATCAGTATCTGTGACAAGCATTGAAAAACTGAGAATTTTCCTCTCCACCTCCCAAGGATTTTTACCCCAGATAGGTTTGAATGGCTTTTCATGAAAATTGCAAAAAATGTTACAAGGACATAATAAAGACCAGTTCCTCACTTTGAACACTAGAATGATTCAAGGAAAAGGTTGCTACCTATGGACAAATGCTCTTTTTTTCCTAGATTGGATTTCAGAAATGGTTGGAGTACCTTGATTGAAACTTTCCAAAAGCTTTCAGCTTCTATCATATAGCCAACATGGAAACTTCCAATTGAAATGATTGAAGCTTGGCAAAGTTATAAGCAGTTGACATCTGAATCCTAAGGGGAAGTACTGATGAATCTAAAGAACAGGCAAAGCTTCTAGCCTTGGCTATAATATCAGAATAAACATGGAAAATATCCTGTCGAGAGGGTGGGGGAGTGGTCAGTCTGAATTTTTAAATCCTGCATTTGAGCCTTTTAGATAGTACAAGGAAGACCTGGTACAAGGAGGAAAGCATGAATGAAGCCTTTGGTGAAAGTATGCCTGTTTACAAAATATGAGAACTCAAATTGGTCGTATTGTCCAGTCAGAAAGGTGCATTTGATCGCAGGTGTTTTTAAAGGTGTTCTCTCTGTCGGATGGACACTGTTGGCTGCAAAGGACTTCCTTGTAGAGATATTCCTGTAAATGATCCATGGATATGGGTTTTTATCCCAATTCCCAGTTTGCTCTTTTGAAGATGTTTCTATGAATTTAAAGATGGAATAATAATCCAAATATAATTTCTTAAGGATAAAAACTTCCCACACTCGAAACGTGACGTGTTTATAAATCTTAACATTTCAGCTATGGCCGCTTATTTGTTCAATTTTTGGGTTGCTTCCCAGTACCACTTATGAGCCAATAATTATTTGTCAGCCTTTTTTTTTTTTTTAATTGAAGCCACGGGCCATATCATACCATTGATTTCTGAATAGAACTCCCTGCTGGAACCAGCAAGGCTTTCTGGCGCAAAAATGAGTAGTAATGATCCAGTACTTGGAGTATGACTTTTGTAGGGCAAGAGGAAAAAGGGGATAAAAATCTAATATTAAATATTTCATAGTAGCCCTCTTGATTTTTTTCCTCTCTAACTTTCCTCTAACAACCAAACTGTATTCATTTTTGACTGCATGTGCGTTTGAAACAACAAATTTGACAACAGCAACAAAACGCAGTGTTCTTTTCTCTGGGCGTCTTGCCTCGTAACCTGCAACCCCGAGCAAATTTGTACTCCAGCTTGATAATCTATTGAAAACAAAGGTTTGCAACAGATGCTTGAAGCCCCCTAAGTACAGTCTGACAAGCGCAGTAACAGATCTAAATTACTTCCATGTCACTGCTGCATATTTTTGATGCCATTAGAAGGGTGGGAGGGAAGATGACAGCCCACAAAAGGTGCGTAGTGAGCATTTAACGCAGTGCCAAACTCAGAGAATAAACTCAGGGCAGCGTGTTTCAGGGGACGAGTGTTCAAGGATGCTTCTTAGAGGTACGACTGACTCACTGCGTGGCCCCAGACCAGTCTCGCAGCCTCCCAGTGCCTCAGTTTCGTTGTCGGTAGAACAAAGAAATGCTTTCCCCACCCTGGGCAGCGCAGTGAATTGATGCCTGATGGCTGCAGTCTGTGAAGTCTAGTCCCGGTGGTTTCTGTCAGCAGCTGTAGCTGGCTCGGTTTTTGAGCCAGGGTTGCTCGCCAGGGCCCCAGCCTGGTCCTTTCTTCGCGCTTCTTTGCATGAGACACCGAGGCCAAGTTCAACGTTGCCTTTGCTGGCGGTTTTACCAAAGCTGCTGAGCGTGCCAGGGTGACGTTAGTGGGGATGAATCGTCTGTTCCCTGCCTTCATCTCCCGGTGGAAATCCCTTCTCCTCATGGAGGAGGTGGAGAAGATGGAGGGGGCCTCCTGGGGGTAGCGTGTCCCATCGCGAGGGAGGAGGAGAGGGGGGACGAAAGGCAGACGAGCTGGTCTCTCCCGCAAATGGCTGAGGGGATAGTGGGAGTCGCTAAGGAGGGCTAAAGTCTGGGGGGTTGCTGGTGGCAGAGCCTGAGGTGGTAGACAAGAGTTTTAGAGGGATATGGGGAAACTGTGGGGAAATGGGTCTCTTTCCAGGCTCCTCTGGTTTCTTTTCAACCAGCCCTCCCAAATGTGCTCTATTTAGTCTCTCCCTGCTTATTTCCTCTTGCCAGCCTCAGTCCTTGAGATGCCCTTCCAAATGCCCCTGTCAGCCGGAGGTGTTAGGAGAGGCCTGAGGATGCTGGCAAGAGCATGACCGGAGAGGGCAGGCACAGGGCAGGGCTGAGCGGCCTGGCCACACATGATGAAGCAGCTCCAGCCCAGCAGAGCTGGGAGCTCCTCAGGACTGCCGGCCCCAGGGCTTGGGGGAAGTGGGACCATGAGTCTCAGCTCCCCAAGGAGCAGCATCAGGATCACTCTAGAGCTGCAGACCCTGGATCTGGCACAGCACTTTCACTCCCCCTCCTGCTGCTGGCTGGGCACCGTGATGCCTTTGGCTCCCTGTAGCCATAAGGCATCGTGGGTATAAGACCTTCAGTGCCGGTTTCCACTGCTTTTTAGGTCCAAAGCTCTCGCATTGGGACCACAGTCGTGCTACCTGGTGTGCACTGAGGCTGCATGGGAGCAAGGGAAGTTTTCCTTCTCCGCAAGGACCGTTACTCTACTTTGTCCAAGAGATCTGTGTTGTTACTTCCCTGCACATCATCTGGGTGCAGCATCCGTGTGACAGGCAGTGGGGGGCTGAGTAGCCTTGTGGTTGCTAACATGATGTGGAAATGTATCACCTAATTTGGAGGACAGATGTAGGGGTACCCAGCCAGTGAGAGACTGGGCTGTGCTGGGCCTGTGCTGTATCTAGACAGGCCAGCTTGGATGTCTCTCTGCACGGTATCTCTGAAGTTAGGAACAGGGGGGTCCCAGGGCACAGGTTCACAGCAGGCTCCCAAGGGTAGTCTTGGAGCTGGCAAAGCTTTCTCTCAGAGCTGGTTCCAGAGACAGCGCTGGAGTGGGCACGAGAAGGCACTGGTGGCCTGGGAGTGACCCAGAAAGGAACACACAGTGCTGTATTTCCTCAAGTCAGCCTTGGCTACAAGGGCTAGCAGCTTGCTTGCTAAAGCCACATCTTAGGGGTCTCTTAGAGGCCGTAACAGCACCAGTTAAAACAAGACACCTGGGAACAATCACTGACACTACCTTTTGGACAGACTTCACCAAATCTGGGCTGAAACAATCTGTTCCTCATGCTTTTGCTCTGACAGGATTGCAGTGTTTTTACTTCGTTACAGTGATTAAGAACCTCAAGCCCTAGTCTGTTAGTTGCTGTACAGGCATAAAACAAAGGGCAGAGAAAACATGGCAATGTGGTCTGGCCTATAAATTGCCTGAGTCCAGTTCTTGCTCTTTAGTCCACGGTGTGATCTTGAGCATTAATTACAGTCACACCCATCTCTTTCACCTTCTGTCCTTCATCCAACTTACGCATCTAGGCCACAGTTCTGCTTAGAAAGGCAGCCAGTTCCTACTGCATGTTTGGACAGGGCCAAGTGCAGTGAGGCCCCCATCTTAGCTGGTCATTGTCGTTATACAAACACTAACTAGGAAAATAGTCTATAGGAGCAGTCCCAGGTACTGCAGAGGCAGAACCAGAACAGAGTTGGGCCAATCAGCACTGGCCGTTGTATTATTTGGAAAGCTGGAGCTGTGCAGCGTGGGATGGGAGAGCATGGTGGTTTTGTGGTGTGGCAGATGGATACTTGCATCTGATGCTGGCTGGCTGGGTAGGCTTGGGTGCCTGTGTGCACATGTTAGGTATGCAGGGTGGAATTCAGAGGGTAAATATTGATGCAGCATTGTCTGAAAACAGCCCTCTGTTTTGAATCCTGCTCACAAGCACAGACAGCTCCCATGTAAGCTGAGTCTTAATCCCCCCAGCAGCTTTATTTGGCATTTCTATTGTGGGGCTGTCTCCTGAAATGTAAACTTGCTATTAATGACCTTTTTTTTCAAATTAGGTGAAAAACTTGACAACAAATGGAAGATTGGGGCCTTGGTCCCCATGGCAACTGTGTGAGCATTCAGATGGGGACAGCACAGGCTCCTGTATGTGTAGGTCACGTTCATGTGACAGCCCTCGTCCTCGCTGCGGAGGTCGCGCCTGTGAAGGGGCCAGGATTGAGGTCGCAAATTGTTCAAGGTACCTCAGCATCTTTGCACTTTTTAGGAATGCAATAAGAATTGTGTCTGTTTACGCCTGCTCTCTTTCTTTGTGTTTGCATAACTGTCTTCTTGCATCTCAGCCACACTGATGTATGTGGGGTCCAACTTGAAGGCAGTGAATAAGGAAGGAGTCCAATGGCTCTAAAAGAAGGGCCTTCAGGTATCTCAAGAGGGGACCTTGGAAGGTGGGCACTTAAAATAAATGTGAGCACTAGCCTTCGCTACACTGTGCCTCAGTTTCCTTCAACTGTGCAGTGAGTCGTGACCTATTAGGAGGGAGCAAGTACAGCAGAAGCAGTTGTTAGCCAACGGAACAACAGTAGGCTAAAAAGAGAATCAGTAAGCTCTCAATCATTGTTTTTCCGAGCTTGAAGGCTGAGATTACATTGCCAACAGCAAAAAAAGATCCTTCAGAGCAACATTTGTAAAGACAGGGCCTAGCTTAGCTCCGAGCAAGGTCTGTTTGCCTTGTTCTGGGAGTCTATGAACTGTCTGCAGCACATTGGCTATGTGAAAGCAACAGATCATCAGCTGGCAGCGAGCAAAGCTGAGGAGGCATACCTACAGGGGACAGCACTTAAACAACGCGTACAGCTCAGCTTATGTCCAAGTGCCGCCATTCCAGGGATGGATGAGGCTTGTCCTTGAGCAATATGGAAAGTAAATGTCCTCTGGTTGAGTCCCTAAGCATAGCCACAGTGTTTGTGTCCCTGTTAACCCTCAGGCTACATCATTTCATGACTCAAGGAAGGAAGATGCAGTAGTGTAAGCACTACTTATAACCAGGGTGGGGCCAGCCAATATTTTGGTAAATATTGGGTCAATACCATTTTAATCTACTTCACCTTCTCTGTAAATGCTGATTTTGTTAAGGACAGCTGTCTCTTGACTCCTCCCTGGAGTTCAGTTTTGGTCTTGGCACCAAAAATTCAGCAACACTCATCTTTTAATTGGCATCTCTTCTTGCAGTTGTAGGCTGTGCTGTCTAAAACATAGGCAGTCATTTGTACCCTGGTGCTGCCACCGTGGGTTGAGCGGAGCCTCCCAAAGCAGCCTTTTTATGTCAATGGGAAATGCAAAGCGTGCCAAAAGGATGGGTTTGCCAGCACTGCTCTGATGGCGAAAGAGGCAGGAAGATCCTCAAAGAAGTGGATGAAAAATATATTATTCAATCTTAGGACATAGGAAAACAGCATGATTTGAAAAATAGGGACATCTGGTCATCCTACATCCGCCTCAGCCCTTGAATTTCCTTTAATTGACTTCATATGGCATTGAAATTTTTTTTTGCAAAGAGAAAGCAGGATGCTTAAAGATGAGTTCTATTAGAAAGCAAGAGCTGGAAGTCTGAAAATGGAAATTGCCCTCATTTCTGTTAAAAATCCTGGAACACAAATAGATTATGAGTTTTTTTTTTTTTGAGAAATTTTAGTAGAGATTACTTTCCTTTTTTGCTACAACAGCAGCAACCTTACATTTGATTTTTTTCATTTGAGATTTTACATATAATCTTTCTTCTGGATTGAGGTTGGGAAGGTAGTTAGTGGGTTAACATGTGGAAGAGTAACATGGAAGAGAGGATTTTTATGTTAGTGGATTTCTTGTCCTTTAACCTTGTTTGGGGAGTGAGAGGGGAAGGGAAAGAGGGAGAAGGGATGAAAGAACAAGAGGAGGAAAGGAGAAATATCTAGCAGGGTTCTGAAATAAGGCTGCCAAGAACAGGCAAGACTTGATAACAAATATAAAAAGTGTGAAGGGCAACGTGGGTTTCAGCTTTCATCCTCTGCCCTGATTGGTGCTACGCCAGAAAATATTTCTTGCCAGCAATGTTATTAGTTCAGTAAATGCTCTGAATATTAACATCTGTCTTTGAGCTTAGCTTTCAAGAACCAGAGAGCACCTGAGTTGTTTTTTGACTAGACTTTTTAGAAAGTTTTTTTTTTAAGAAAAAGCAAATGAGATTTTTTGGCTTAAGGCAGTGAAGTATCAAGATCAGGCATTTCTGTAAGACAGAGCATTGCCACTGGCTCCATATGAAACGAAAACCTGTAGCACAGAAAAGATGTAGTATGGTTCCTCCTCCCCCTGCCTCTGTGAGGCTCAAAGGTTTAGCAGAGCTGCCAAATCAAGGGAAGGGGAGCTTTAATAATTAGGAGATTTTAAAGATGAAAATGTCGGCTTCTGTTTAAACATATGATTGAGTTACTACGTCAGTGGCGTCGCAGAAACCAACTGCATGCACGTGTTCAGCCGATCGCAGATGCAAGGTGCAAAGCGCTAGCTTACACCTCTGTCACTGAGGTGTGAACGAAGGGGTTTTTGCATCCCATTTCCCGCAGGCTAAGTTACCGCTGCTCAGCTGAGATGTGATCACTCATTAAACCAGGAAACTCAGTCCTGCCTCTGAGCTCTTAATTGCTTTCTGGTTTCTACAGCTATAAGGTCACAGTACAATGACGTTTGCAGGCTGCCATGAAAGCAAGAAGCAATTATTGTTATTTTTAATGAAATTTGAGATTTCCACTTAATAGGATTCAAGGCCGAAGGCTTTAGGAAAACACCAAATATTATAAGGCTTGTGATAAAACCATGGGAGCTGGCAGTATAATTGCTGTAACAGATTTAAAGCATCAGTACCCGCTGAATGAGCAGCAGGTGTTTTTTTTACATCCTTTGGCACAGCTGGCTTTGGTGAGCCTCAAAAACTGCATTTAGTTGTGCAGAAGAGTCCAGGAGATACAACTCTGGGATCAGCTGTTGGCTCAGAAAAAAAGGGGTTAGGAGACATGGGGGGAGATGATGAGGGAATAGTCAGTGAGAGTTACAGCAACCACACTTGCTCAGAAAATCCTGGGAGGGATTTCCAAAATCATTCACTACTGGCTTCATTCTATTCTTTTCCAAGTCTTAGAGACTTCAGTGGGAGGAAAGCTAGGCCAATGCTAAGTGCTTTTGAAAGTTCCTTTTCTAAATCTCAGCTGATACAAAGTCTGCTTGAAATGAATGCACCTCTTTTCCAGTGCATTCAAGGATTCCCCTGTCAGAGCCTTATGTGCTTTATTGTTGAGCACAGCATGATGTGGACAGACCTTCAGGTAACCTGCATGCTTTGTTCTCTCTCCCCACCTTTGGTAGAAATGGCGCTTGGACACCCTGGTCTTCCTGGGCTCCGTGTAGCACTTCCTGTGGGATAGGCTTTCAGGTCCGCCAGCGATCTTGCAGCAACCCCGCTCCCCGGTATGGGGGCAGGGTCTGCGTTGGACAGAGCAGGGAAGAGAGGTAAGAGACGTTCACAACTCACTGTGTTCACTTTTGAGGTTATAACGCTATTAGCTGGAAATGGTGGCTCTCCTCTGATTTCAAATTAAGGCTTTTTGGCCAGTTACACGGAGCAGAAGACATCCCAGAGCCTGAGATGAGTGAGGTTGCTCACGTGCACAGCCTCTCTCTTGCGAGGCTGTGACCATCAGAGACTTCAGAGTTGCCTCCACTCTTTGTCATGATCTGTCAAACCTTCACAAATACTAGTGCATGACTATTGCTATCCCCAGAACAGAGGATTGTCCTCCTGAATGAAAGGAGAAGTCATATCCTTTTAGCAGTCTAACTGTTGATAGTTACATTTTTCTGATCCTGTACCTGAGGAGGCAGTTGGATATGTGCAGCTTTCATTGCCAATTACGCTGTTCCTAAGTCTGTATTAATTGTGCTGATGCATCAGAAGAAGTTCAAGACAGAATACCGCTTGACTCACAGATTCAGGGCTGAGTTTTTGCTGGGTTAGCATCAGAGGAATATCTATTTCTTCCCCCTCTAAACTATGCAAATTTGATGTAAAATCACTGAAAAACAATATTTTTAGAACCTAGAGAGCCATCTGCACTGTTTCGGTTCTTCGAGCCCAGCCCCTCACTAAACATATGCTTCAAGGCATCCCCATTTGGTTTCCAGCTTTGACATTTCATTAAAGGCCACTTCTGCTTGGCAGTAGGCTGTTGCTTGTCCCTTGAGCGGTCAGTTAAGGCAGATCTTTCTCCATTTCTCAGAATACAAAGGGCAATTCATTTTACTTCCTTGATTCAGGACATTTTAATATTTGGCTTGATTCGTGGCCATTCAGAATGGTCCTTTTTTGTTTTAATGACTACATCTGAGTCAATTAGGGTCTTGTGTGATTCAATTTGAGAAGAATATTGATTCAAAAACTGAACAAAATTGAAGTTACCTTTTAGAAAGGGAACATGAAATAACATTAATTTAGGGGCTGCTTTTGGATGCATATAGCTGTTTTGGCTCCAGTCGCAAACACTAATTTCATAAGGTCCAAACAGCAGTAAGGGCCAGACTGTGGGAAGAGAAGATTGTCAAGCACTTAGCACCTGTCATTAGGGACAGCTCATTGATGAGCTGAGCTCCCATTAGTTACCTAAATAAGAGCCAGATTTTCAAAACACTTATCATTTAGTATCTCTGATTGTGATACGTAGGCTTCAGCTTATGAGCCTTTTTATAAATTTAGTGTGTAAAAGTTTTGAGATCAGAGCACTTTCAAAAGCCTGATCTTGACCGTTTACTCCAACCTTGTTAGTGAGCTCAGCCTTACTGTCTGGTTAACCACTCCGGGTTCTGTGTAAAGGGTACAGTTCTCTGCCTTGAACGGGAATAATTCTAATCTGACCAGCTTCTACTCGCTTTCTGCACATGCATGAATTGCACCCAAATGCAGTATGCAGTTTAGATTTGCACCCGTTGTCCTTTTGTCCTTGGGATATGCTGAAATGGACTTTTTCTGAGCAATGTGCTTTTCTCTTTCAGATTCTGTAATGAGAATAGTCCATGCCCGTTGCCAATTTTTTGGTCTTCGTGGGGTCCTTGGAATAAATGTAGTGTGAATTGTGGCGGAGGCATACATTCAAGGCAGAGGTCCTGTGAAAATGGAAATACATGTCCAGGCTGTGCTGTGGTATGTATTATTTATTGACATCATTGCATATAGGACACCTATTGACATTTAGCTTCTAGGGACTTGGTATTTAACTCCTCCCTCCATCTTGATTTTATTTCTCGAGCTAGAAGAAAATGCTAGCCTCAGCTCTTGCTGGAGAGGATACTGAAATGAACTGCAAAGTAAAGAGGTGGCAGATTCCAGAACCCAGTGAAGTTAGTGTGATTGTATGTTTGTGTGTCCTCTGGCATGCCAGGCTTTTGTAGGTTTAGGTATCAGGTTGTTTACCCGAGAACACTCTACCTTTTTTTCTTCTGTCCTACTCTGAGGGATGATCCCATTGAGTCAAGGAAGTCATACAGGCATCAGAAATGAGTCTCACTCTCATGCTTGAGTAAACAGCAGGTCAGACATGCAGTTAACCCACAGTTGCGGCAATGGCTACCCCTTTTATCTTTCTTTTTTTTCCTCTCGCATTCTGGCAGCTTTTTCATACAGCTGTTTTAATTATTTTTATGGAGAGTTTTCTTCCAGTGTAAGCAGATTTGATCTGGAACCTCCCATCTGTTCACAAGCTGTTTGGCATTTACTCTAGAATCATAAAGTCCTGAAGCATTACATTTCCTTCTCTCTGCCAGAAAAGACTACTTTATTTATTTATTTTTAAACAAGAACTTGATGTTTTTCACTGGAATTCCTCTCAGTAGTGCAGCAATTTGTAAAAACCCCAAATGACCCCATCCCCATCCGGCTATAATATTGGTTGGACTCAGTGGATGCTCAGATCTAGACCAAGGATGGCAAATGGTTTGTAACCTCATTAGGGAGTTAAAAAAGCCAACCAAACAAAAATAGCTATAAAAAGAAATTTTTCTAAAATCACCTTAAAAATAAAACAGTAAACTTTTCAAGGAATAAACCTTACTGGGACCTTGTTCTTGTAAGGGTCCTGTAGGCTGACCTGGCAATATCATCCTAGGGCCATAGCAGAAGATAACTTGTTCATTGTTATTATTATATATTATTTGAATTCTTATCCTGCCCACAACATACCAGGCTTTTGAGACATACCCCACAGGACTTTGAGTCAGCAAAGAAACACAAATCCCAGAGATATAAGAATCATAAGCACAGTTCACCCTTGAGGTCCACCTGAGGCTGTGTACCACCACTGCCTTCACATTGCCTGGGTTTTGTGCTGGGCCCAGCTCTGACTTGTATCTGTGATGTCAGATAATGTGGAGAAAGGCAGTTTTAGATCCAGAGTGTACCCTTTTGTCTTCTGGGATGTAAATGAATCCCTACCAGTTATGCTGTTGCTGTTTGATAAGTAAGGAGAGAATTTTTTTTTTCTCCTTGGCAGGAATATAAGACCTGCAATCCTGAGAGTTGCCCAGAGGTGCGCAGGAACACACCTTGGACCCCTTGGATGCCTGTCAACATCACCCAGAATGGTGCCCGCCAGGAGCAGCGCTTCCGCTACACGTGTCGTGCCCAGCTGTCCGATCCTCACGAGCTGCAGTTTGGGAGGAAGAAGACCGAGAGTCGATTCTGCCCCAATGACGGCTCGGCAGTGTGTGATACTGACTGTACGTCTTGACAGCTCTGGGCTGGGAGGGTTATGTAGGGCCAAGCCTAGGTGTGGCGGTAGATGGAGGATCCTCTCGGGACAGCAGAAACCTGACTGTGTCTACATAAGTGTTGGCATGTACAGCTAGTGCCGCTACAGGATGAGTGGGATGCATGTAGAGAGCCCTGTGACTTAGAGATCAACACAGTCATGGGCTCTGTGCTTTTGACAGTGTATAGATTTGTTCTTGTTACTGCCAGACTGCTCCAGCAAGGACAGGCAAGTAATGAGGACGTAGAAAAGAGAAGACCCATTCTGCAGGACAGTGTGTCTATGCTCTTCTTTCTCTCTGGAGGTCCCCTTGTGCACTGCCTCTGCGGTTATTCCCTTTGCTACTGCTGTGATGCAAGGCAGTGTCCTCAGGGCACAGCCTGGATTGCCACAGTTTGTTGCCCAGAGAGGTCATTTATCAAGGTGATTACTTGACTCAGCTTGTGTATGCAGATTTCATTTCACTTCTACCTCTAGCCCAGTGGAACAAAACTCTTGCTAAGAACTTTCAACAGAAACCCTTCCCCAAGGCACACGAATCCTGAGTTTATTTATGAGCTGAAGTCCTTTTATAAAAGCCAATAACTGACCTATTTATAATCATACGGTGTCTCGTTTGTTTTCCTTGAAGCTCTTGTTGATGACCTCCTCAAGACTGGTAAGACCTCTGCACGGATTATCAATGGGGGCTGGTCCTTTTGGGGGGCCTGGTCCTCCTGTTCCAGGGACTGTGAGTTGGGCTTTAGGATCAGGAAGAGAACTTGCACAAACCCTGAACCTAAAAATGGTGGCTTGCCCTGCGTGGGGTCAGCGATGGAGTACCAAGACTGCAACCCACATCCTTGCCCAGGTAACCATTATCATCCTCCTGCATGAAATTCAGAGGTGTTTTTCCCCATTTTAATAGTAGAGACATCAAAAATCAACATTTCCAAGCTACTTTTTTTTGTTTTGTTTTTTTTTCATTAATTGTTTAAAAGCTATTGAAATGACCCATGTCTGTGACCCACACACACTGTGGTGCTGTGACTTATGTTTCATCTGGGCTCTGAAGGTAACACAGCCACATCCTCTAAAGGAAGTAGTATTGTGGCTTGTCTAGCAATTTTTTGGTTCAAGCAGGTTTGATCCTCCATCCAGTGGAGGGCATCATGGTGCACCTTGTTGTGAGAAGACAGGCTTAATTAATGTGGCTTAATACTGTGTAGAGATGCTTGATGTGGAGATTCTTCTTGTGAACACTTGTTTCTTCCCCCTCTCCTGCTTACGTATTGTTCTTGCGATGGGCATCTACTCTTGACATCAGTTACCATTTCCTGCACAGCCAGCAGGGAGTATTCTTGCCTGGTTTCCTGGTTTTCGAGTTTGTCCTCATGTTTATGTTGCGCTTCTCGTCCAGAATAGTAATAATAGACCATTGACGACTGTATTCTCACTTCTTATCCTTCTCCTTACTCTGTAGTAACTATCTAACCTAAATTTAAGTGATCTTAGACAAATCATCTTGCCTCTTTGCAGTTTCAGCAATTATCTACCTCTGGCAATACAGTTTGTGGCCTACACTTGAAAGTGCTGTAATATTATAGTATTATTATGATATTAAAACTCAATACAAAGATAAAATGCCAATGCAGATAGGAGAATGATGATCAGAATGTGTAGAGCATAGCTAGAGTGGCAAATATTGCACTCTGTGGCCTATAAAAAGAAAATAACTCTGGCACTATAAAGGCAGCTATTAGTACTATTTTGGAAGATCTCAGTGGCTTTTCACTAATGTCTGTACCCTTCTTCTGTGCTGTTTTCTGCCCTTGGACACTATGATGTTTTACAGTCTGTTCTGAGTGCATGATTCCTATTTCTCTGTGTCTTCCTCCTTCCCTGCCTCACTCTATGTGTATACACAAATCCTGGGTTTATCTTGCACTAAGTCATCAGGTTGTTAAAGATATCTCCTGAAATATCGTAGTGTGGAGCTGCAAATCAGATAGTCTAGCAGGCAGACAAGAGGGGTTCAAACTAGGGCTCTTAATTGCCTCCCTAGATTTATTATTAACTTGTTACGTGACAGTACTCAGATAAAGCCTCTGAGCTTCTGTTTGCTGAGGGTCAGGACTAGAAGGCTTGGGGGCCCCCCAAAGAAAGATGCCATATAAGTTCCATTTAGGTTGTACTGCATTTTGTTTCCAAGTAAATCTGCTGCTGCTGGAGGTGAAGTGTCAGGAAACAATGTAATAACAGTAATGCTGTTTTATAAAATATGTGTAAGAACAAAGTTAACTACCCTAAAGAATAGTTTCTATGAGGGCACTTCATGATGCACAGTCTTTTTGTGCAAATATACTTCATTCTGCATCCATAGAGTGCAGCGCATTTAAACCCTCTTGAAACAGTTTTTGTTGTCAGGCCCAGATGTCCTGGAGAACAAGAAAGTGCTAGCTAGTCTGGGCAGGGTGGATCTAGAAGGTGAGAGGCTGGGGCTGTCTCCAGCTTTGCCACAGTGAAAGGAGTAACCAGTGACATGTGCTTCCCTCTCCTTGCTTTTCAATATCCTTCAGTGAAAGGCTCATGGTCTTGCTGGACTCCTTGGTCTCAGTGCTCAGCAACCTGTGGAGGAGGACACTACCAGCGCACGCGGACCTGCACCAATCCAGCCCCATCTAGTGGAGAGGATATCTGCATTGGTCTGCACACTGAGGAGGCCCTCTGCAACACACACTCGTGTGAAGGTAGTCAGTTCTCATCCCTGCTCCAGCTGGCTTGGGTGGCGGTGGGAGCAAACCACATCTGCAAACTGTTGAAAAATAAACCAGAAACACCATGAGTTAGAAGCTTTTCTGCCCATTGAGTAAATGTGTATTGAATCACAGAAAGAGTAGGCACTTAGATGCATCACCTTTCTCTTTACTTGTTCACTAGAGCATGCCCTGGCATTCCGGTGCCGGCCAGGCAAAATCTTGTTAGCGGCTGATCCATTTAAAATAACTGAAAAAGCAGGAGTTTGGTTCTTGAAGGTGGAAGCTTGCAAGACAAAGAAAAGGATTTGTGAAATACCAATCTGTACGGTTGCTGAAGGGACAATCCTTCATTCTTGTGTCGTACACAGAATGGCAGATGAGCATGCGCTACTACTCAAAGGATAGACGTTGCACCTGTGTTGTTTTTGAACGACCTTTGTGTTTCTCTGATCCAGTGCAGGCTGACTGCTGTTCTTAGGGACCTTAACATAACCACTGTAATTTGCTCTGGCTGCTTGGGGTGACCGCAGGAGGCTGCTGCAGATGATGGGGTTTGTGGTGCAACATAGCCTCATCCAACAACTTGTGTGTCTTCAGCCAGAGAGCTAATATAGGAGCTTTTAAGGGAACCCGGTGTTATATGCAAAGCTCCCCAAGGGGTTGGTTCAGTCAGTATTAAGGCAGCTTAACCTGACAAGTAGGATAGGATGCTTTCACTGTTACTTATTGACAGAATTAAATCCACTGAAGCCCCCTGGATTGTATGTGCTACAGAGGTCCAGATCAGGATCTAGACACCCTCCAGCGTTGGGGAAGTTTGAATTTTACAAGGAGTCTTTTCCCTTTTTGGTGATGTTCTCTGTGTGTTATCTTGATCTTGGATTTAAGGTGGCTGGTCAGAGTGGTCAGAGTGGAGCTTGTGTAATGAAGAGGGGATCCAGTATCGCAGTCGTTACTGCGAGGTACACAGTCCAGACTCTTCTCAGTGCATCGGAAACAGCACACAGTATCAAGATTGCCTGTATAATGAAATTCCAGGTATGTGCAGTGTCATCAAGGAGGGAGAGGGCGAGCTGATTCAGGAAAGCGGCTCATGCCCAGACTGTCAAGCTAGGCTGAGATTTTCTCTGCTCTAGTTGGGGTTTGGATGCCTCTAAAAAAGCAAGCAGACAAACTAACAAATGTGCTATATACTCACTTGTTTCAGGCACAGGATAACTGACATTCCTTTGGGGACAGCTCAGCTCTCTTATAAAACAGAATTACCTAGATCTATAATAAGTAACTAGTATTGCTTGAACTGAAGCTTTTAACCTTGCATAGTTGTCTCAGGCGGGGTTATGTAAATGAACTCTGTTCTCTGCGTGGATGTGGGCAACAGGAGGCCCTTAACTTCAGCTATCAAAGGAAAGCATCCCATAGGAGTGAAGAAGCAAGGTGAGGCAGTATGTAAAGTGGGGAGAGCAATCAGAGGTCTAACAGAGAAACATTGCTGAGGGACAGATGTTCATAAACATCTTCCAGTCTAGGTTTTGTGAAAATTGAATCTCCCAGGCAAATACTTGACATGTGTCTAGACTGAATAACCACCTTCCAAATGTTCTTTTCTGGACTACAATGCCCTGGTTTAAAAATCCGACATCTCCAGACAATAATACTATTGTTTTCTGTGATTTTCTCAGCTATCTTTCTCTAAATAGAAGAAGCTAAACAGTGATCAGGTAATAGTGCTGGAATTGTCAGGTCTTTTGAGAGTTTTGTTGCATGTGGTTCCCCACGCTGAGCTTATCATTCAATTTAGAGAGACTCTCAGCTTGCTGCAAAACACATGAGCAGCTTCTTGTGTCTAGAGCACCAGGGTTTTAATTACTTAAAAAAGCGAAGTGATGGCAAAATGACAGCTTTCTCCAATCTTCTTTTCTTTGTTTAGTGATCCTGCCAGCCTCCAGCATTGATGAGAGCACAAACTGTGGAGGTAGGATACCACTAACTATATGTCTTATTTTTATCCTAACCTAGCTTTTTTTCTCCCTGTGCAGTATCAGCCGAACCATTAATCTATACAGCTCGCGTCCCACTGATAACCTTAATTCCACTGGAGTCTTGCTGTCTGAGTCAGACTGGAGGAATGTATCGTACTGTCCAGTTATCAGTTCCAAGATTTTTATTTATTTCAGGATTTGGGTTGGGCAGTGAGGGTCATTAATTATCAGGGAGCATATCGCCTGTCTCTCTCTCTCTACCTACAGTATAAATGGTTAAGGAGAAAGGAAAGGATATTCCTCATTTCACCAGTGTAAACCTACAGCTGTTTGGAGACAGGTGTTTTTAAATAACCGGTAACACTGCAGTGAATGCAGGTCTATTAGACAGTTCCTTTGCTATCGAAGGACTAGATTAGAGTTGATGGTTGTCTTCCAAGCACTCCTTTTCACTGAAGTCTTCACCTCTCAGGGAAGATGTCTCCTTTATGCATGTAACTTGGAAGATGAAGTCATTAGTGTCACTTCTTCACTGTCCTAGGAGCCCCTATGATAAAAATGCGAATGGAAGAAAATGGCAAGTTCCTTTTTAAAATTTTTAAAGCGCTAGTTTCACACTAATGACCATGTCAATCCCTACTAGTATCACACCCCTGCTTTCCTGAAACCTACATAGTCTGCAAGCTGCCAAAATCTGTTCCCCCTATGGAGATCGTGGCAAGAAAGGCATATCATCTACGGAATGGAAATGTGGCCTTTTGGTTTGTGACTGCAGGGCAATCAATGGAATTAAGATTTCAGCACCTACAGTGTAACAGTTGGCTTTCTGCATCACTCCTCCCTCCCCCCCCCCACCCCAAGAGAGCAAAAAGTGTCTCTTCAGGAGTTCCAGGACTCCTTACTACAGTTGCATTCTTCTTTTATGTCCTATATTCACATTTCCTTCTTCTTTTTTCTGCCACCATTGCATTTGCTGTTCCAATCTACATTTTACCGTAGCTAATATTATTTATTACATAGCATTCCGCAATATTTGGCAAGGAGACCAATCAAGAAAAATTCTGCTGATGCATCTCAGAAAGTCTATATTATAAAAGCGATGAACCCAAAAGGTTCAGCCCTGGGGACTGTCATGCTGCAGATAAAATATTTTGTCTTACCACTAAGGTACGGCTAACTCACCTGCAAAATCAGATGGGTTTTTCAAGGGTGACAGTGAAATGTGAGAGAGCTTTATGTTTTAGAAAGGGTTTCCTACTGTAGTGAATAGACAAATGTAACAGTGAAATGAAACATTCACTGCCGTATAAGCAAAGCTGGGCCAGAGGAGAATGTGACAATGTCATGTGGCTTCACGGAACACTGGCTGCGTAGTCTGTGTTTTAGCTCTCACGAGTCAGGTAAACCAGGCAGAGGTTTTTAGAAAGGAAATGTCTTTTTGGAAAAGTCTCATAATATTTAATAGGAAATTATCATCTTTCTGCTGTTTTTTTGGACCATCATCTAAAACACAATAGAAAGTTGTAATCTTGCAATAGAATTTTATAGTGTGGTTTAAAAAATAAATGTGCCTTGTCAATCTAATAAATTCTATATGCTCCTTACTGTAATTATGATTGAAGTGCATTACTTTTTTGTAGAACTCTATTGGTTTTGTTCTTATTAAACTCAGGAGGATATTTTTAAACTAAAGATTAGAGGAGATCAGAAGACTAATGGGCAGAATTCTCTATTTGAAAAGCATATCAGTTAAAATGTAAGATGGCACCAAAAAAAATGCATGCCGTGATCAGACTAAGAATGAACCTCATTTACAGCCGCTCTCTGAGTAGTCCCTTCCGTTTCTCCACACACAGTCAAGTCAACGCAGCAGTCTGTCCAAATGAATTGGCTTTTGAAGTATTATGGGAACTTTCCCGCTGCAGTCTCCACTGAAGCGATCTGACTGTCCCCTGGGACAACTGCCCTGGGGGACAGGGCTTCCTCCAGGGCGCCAGGGCCTCTGCCATTCCTACCTGAAAGATTATATGGCTGAGCAAAATCAGTAGCGCTTGAGGCCATCATCACTGCTTCTCTTCCTGTGGACCCCTTAGCAAACGACAGCAGGGTCACAAACTTATGCCACCCAAGACTGCTTCTGGTTATTTCTTCAACTTGGTGGCTGTGAAGGTCACAGTTGTTTCTTCTGTTGATGGTGGAGGTCTGTTGGCTGTTGGGTCTGCTGTGCGGTTTGGGACTTTCTCAGGTGAGGGAGGAATGAGGAGTATTATTTGACTTTCTCCTCTCCTCCCAGGCAGAGCTGCGAATCAGGTACCTCCCAGTGTGTGGGATGCACATCTCTTTCCAGGGGTCAGTGCTGTGCGTGGAGGGTGCGGCTAAAACCACACGCCGAGAGATCTCTATAGGAGGCTTTTATAGTCCAAGAGCTTTTCTTTTTGAAATCTTCACACCGTAGCTACCCCACCAGCACCCGCCTCCTGCTCCTATCTTTGTAGTTTGTGGAGAAATACAACCAAAGAAGGTTTTTTTCAAGCAGTTTCCCCCTTTACTTGTTCCTCCTCATCTTTCCCAGTTCCCTGAGGACCCCTGTTTTGGTATTAGCGCTACAAATACACCTCAGAAGCTAGTGCAGAGGTGCCCAAGGCAAAATACACTGCCATGAAAAAGCGAGAGCGCGAAGCACGCTTGGGTTACACCCAGGAGGAATGTGTATCTCCCCTTCCTCCTCCCCACAGTCCCAAAGGCTTTTTGGGCAGTCGGCAAAAGGGGTTTTCCCTTCCTTTCCTCTCCTTTAAAGAAACACTGTTTTTATCCCCTTATTTCTATGGCACGCACATGCTTTGGAATCCATTAATGTGTATTGTTTGTACGGCTCATTTCTTTAGCTGTCAGCTTAACATAATGTTTAGTTTCAATATCAATAGAGGGGACAGAGGAGAGATAGGGAGGGAGCTTTGAGAAAACAATGCATGAACCTGTTAAACGCACAAGGCAGAACTGCCGTGGGGAGACCGATTTGCAAGGAGATTATGTCAGTTTATGTTAGAACGTAAGACTGATTTCAACAGCTTATTAATGTTGATCCCGAGATGTCATAGCTCTGATTTGTACCTGTGGTCTTGTCGGGAGAGGAAAAGAGGCTGTTCTTTAAAAATAGCATCACTTGTCGTTTGCCTTGCAGGTTTTAGTCTCATCCATCTGATTGCCACCGGGATCTCCTGTTTCTTTGGCTCTAGCCTCTTAACGTTTGTGATTTACGTGTACTGTCAGCGCTGCCAGAGGCAGTCCCAGGAGTCAACTGTTATCCACCCAACCACTCCCAACCACCTCCATTACAAAGGCAATACCACCCCCAAGAACGAGAAGTACACCCCCATGGAGTTCAAGGTAGGGTGCTCGATAAGAAATACCACAAACAGCTTGATACTACCTAAACTCTTCCACATTTATGTCACAGTTTGAACAGAGTAGGTTTGTGTTTCTGTGCCCAGCTGTTAGCATTACATGTGGGACTGAAGTAGGACTTGGGTAATACTGAAAGGTGCACGTAGCAGTACTGTCACAAAGGGTTAAAAAGTCCCATTATTGCAATGGGATTTTCTTCCATTTCGCAGCCCTGATAAATGCCAGTATGGCCAACACGTACCAGCATACTCCAGCCCATTATGACCATTATATGTACACAAGTTGTCCTCTAAGAAATTAGTAAGAGCTCAGCTCAGTGCGTTGTTAGTGCTTGGTAAGAGGAAATGGAGGGGAGGAAGAATAAAAATGGAAATTTTATTGAACAAATCACTGGGAAAATGCTGATGGGTAGGATGAGATTCTGGAAATACTTTGGAGACTGCAAAATTGGAGAAAATAGGGAAGGAAAGAGGGTTCTGCCCCCTCTGCCAGTACCGAACAGAACTTATCCCCCAGGCAGCCGCACAGGATTCGGTAGTGGAAGCAAAATCGGGAGATGAGGCCTTAGGAAGAGATGAAGGTCAAAGTAGCACGCTCTGTTGGCCCGTCCGCTTGCTAAAGAGAACATCGGCCATTATCCAGAGTAGGTGTGACTAAGGGCAAGAGACAGTATGCTGAAAGAGTAGCGCACTGCTGTGTTTGGACATCAGTCTGCAGGTGAAGTGCGAGATCAGAGGGCTGAGCAGTGGGATGGGTGGAGGGGCTTCCCGTCACCCTGGGAGGAACGGCCTGCCTAAGGCCACTTGAGCGGCGCGCAGCGTTGTCTGGGACATGAATACAAAACAGAAGGAAACCCAGCAGCTGCTTGCTCCTTCTTATAGCTGTGTGCTGTTGACATTGTGATTGTGCGTTTGTGCTGGTCTGGCTGGACTTCTGACTGAGATCCTACAGTAAGGTCAACTGTGAGGCCGTTGCCATAGACTAAACGCCATGGGTGTTGGCAACAGTTTCTGCATAGAGAGTTTATAGTGCTGGGCTCAGGAAGTCTCCATATATATGGCAGTGATTGCAATATGAGTATGCATCAGAACTAAGAGCTTACATCAAGTTTTTTGAAAAGAATCAACATTTTTCTGATATTTTAAAGGAAAGCAGTTAGAGTTGGAAAAAAAGCAGACCGATGCGGCAATAAGTCTGTGCTGAATTCCTTGTCCTGGGCATTGCAGCCCCTCAGAGGCTCCAGCTGTCTATAAATGCAAAAATACATGGTGTCATAATACATTCTCAAAAATACATTTCCTGACAGCACAAGGCTACAGTTGCATACAGTTTAATAGGGATGCAGCATCATAATGTGAGTCAGCATGAATTTGTGGAAAGTAAATCATGTCAAGCAAATTGGATTCCTTTTCTAAATTAAATAAACATTGATCTAGATAGAAGGGAAGCAGCAGACATATTGGGATCTTCAGAAGCTTTTAACAAAGTTTCACAGGATGTATTATTCTGCACATTCTGCATACATGGGTTAGGTAATAATTTATTAAGACACATAAGGATAGGGGACCTGATCCTGGAAGCTTTAAGCTATGAGAGTAATCCTTTCGATTATGTGAACAGTTGTCAATAGGAAGATGAGGTGAGAAAGACTTGCAGAAACAAAGGTGTGCAAGACTGTCCTCATGTTTCTCACTTAGCAAGCAGTGAAGAAAAGATACAAATTATTTTTGTTGGCAAAAGCACCCTGTATTTTTTCATGATTTATACTGTGCTTTCATATATTATCAGATGATCTAAACTTGAAAGAATGGTTAACATTTAGAAGGATGAAGCTGTTTCCAGAATAATCTTGATCAATTGGGTAAATGGATTATGAAATGCAGTATGTCTTTACAAAGCAGTGCAGTGGAGTAGAAGTAATAACAAAGCCAAGCAAACTTTTAAAATGGCAGCAGATTAGTTAATGTAGTATCAGGAGGGAGTTGACCTCTTTGATAGATCCATTTTTGAATACTTGATGTAGTGTGTAGCGACAGTAAGCAGCTGTGAGAGACTTCTTTTGAGAGACATAAAGAGCCTAGGCATTAGATCAAGTTTTGAAAAGTCTAGTTTGTTTGAAGGAAGGCATTAGCTAACTGGGACTGTGCGAGGTAGGCTGGAGGCAGAAGGGACTTGGATACAAGGAGAGATAGACCAGATGGGACTTATTTATAGAACATTAGGAAGTGAAACAGTTCAAGTTCATAAATCTGCAATCATTGGACAGAGCAAAACTAAATGTTTAGGAGCAAGGGACTACTTTGTTAAGAAGAACTTGTAGTGATACTCTCTCACAGAGAGTGGTGAATGAGGCAAACAGACTTACAGAAAGGGTAAATCTGTTTATCAAGTGAAGTCCCTTTTCTCTATCCCTGTTGAATATTTTCTTACATTCCTCTTCTTTATTGTCTCTCCTTTCATAAACTCTTTCCTGAAAATATCTCATTTAATAATACAATTTTGCCAGTCCTCAATGTTCCCTTGAAGAACATAGTGCAGTAAGAGGGAGGTTGTCTGTGCTCTGTGCTGTGTAATTACTTACAAAACTTGTTATTAGCTAGCTTTGTATTTAGGAATAACTGGCAGATTTTTCTAAGGGTCAGGAGGGAATTTTTCATGCCTTCAAGGAGCATATGTGGTTTTATTGTGGTGCTACACAATTAACATTCGAATGATGGAGGAGCTGAAATTCACCTTCTGGAAAATGAGAGTTAGACTGAGTTTGGATATGGGCCCATCTGAATTTCAAACATGTGCATATGAAAGAAAGTACAAACACCTGAAATTCCAGATTTTAAAACCAAGTAAGTTACTACTCAGAAGATGCCAAGAAAACTCCCCCAGATATTTTTTCGGTAATGAAAGCAAAAGAATCAGTGTGCATGTGTGTGAGTGAAAGAGTTAACAAACCCAAGATTAAGCAAATACATGGTGCGTAGACTACTTTTCAGTAGCAGAAAATGATAATGCATAGCAACATGATGGTAGCAGAAGGCTGAGCATATGCGCAAGTCTATTATTTTCCGTTCTTTGATAATACTAAGCCTTCTGCAACCATCTTTATTTTATTTTCATCTTGAAATATCTCTGCTCTCCAACCAGCAGGTGAACATAGTAGAAAGTTTGGCAATGTTATATTCAAATGTTCAGCACCGAATGCAACTTAGAAATCAAGGTGAATTTTATATGAAGGCAGATTTTAATGAAGGAAGTACTAGCTGAGATTAGCCTTGTTGAACGTTCAAGCACAGCAATGCATTAACGCAGATCAAATGTAAATATCATACATAATGGTGACCTATTGATCATTAAGCTGATGCTAACTTGCCTAGGCCGTGTTTTGCAGAAAAGTGCTTTATTTTTCCTAGCTTCTTTTCCCTTCCTGTTTTGCTTTCTCAGAGATGCTATGAGGTTTATTATTAGCTGTTTTAGCCATGATGTCTTAAAAGATTTCATGCATATGCATTTAGCAGCAGCACGTTGATTTTGATTTGTTATTCACAGATTGTAGGGGAGAGACCTTTTGGGTCACCTAATAAGCAGTTCATGTTTCATTAATTGGTTAAAGTTCATACGGCACTCTGACAATATTGAAGACTGTGCAGAACAAGAGCATAATGAAATAAAAATTATCTACCCTTCACATTTTGGCATGATGGGTTACAGAGCCACCTACAACCTCCCCAGTACTGCCACATTGATTAGTTAATAACTGGCTATCAAAGCAGAGAGGAGAGCCTCTTTTTTAGCCTGTCGCTTCAGCTACTCAGTGACTTACTCATGTGAGTTACTTATTAACATCATACTGGATGGAAAGCCAGATGATCCACAGTAAAAGCAGGAGGATATAGGGTCAGGGCTGAGCCCCTGTGAGTGAGGAGCTCTAGGAACAGCCACACGTGGAGAAAGGATTTGGACTAAACTTCTTCCTGTTGCTAAATCCTCTGCTAATAAAGGGAGCCAACTTTTGACTCGACACGGGATGTGGACAGGCAAAGGCATCTGCACGTTGGTCCAAATCCAAGGTCCAATGGCCTTTGGATCAGGCCAGATGTGATCAGTGAGAAATACAAGTTTGCAGGATTCGTCATGATGATGATTCTGCAGATTTGCTTCTCGATTGTGTTGGACAGACCTTCCTCTGTCCTTCCTTCCTTCCACACTGCTTTAGTCATGAGTCATGCAGTCACTCTTTTTGTACTGCTGCCTGAAATAAGCTAGGGAAGCACTGGAGCGCTGCCTCTGCTCTAGGCATTATTGCTGCTAAGGGCCGTGGAAACTAAGGGCCAAACACTGAAGTTGAGCTCAAGCAAAATAGTCATTTATGTCAAGGGGCAAATTTATGTGGGAGAAGATGAGATGAAAACTGATTGAGACAGCAAGCTTTGGCAAAGAAAGACGGAAACTAAATGTTTGACATGTCACCTGGTGCCTCAGGTTTCTAGGAGGGCGCCCAAACAATACCAGTTAGCTTGGATGGCACTGTGGGTCCTATACCTGCCCAAAATTCTGCAACAAATATAAACGCAGCCACTAGAAAGTGGGGATAATGTTCACGTGATCACTTGAGAGTCTATATAAATAAAAAGTTACAAAGAATTGTTTTCAGTAAAGTGAGAACAATGCTGTTGAAAATCAAATAACAGTGCAGAGCAGCCACCTCCTGCGAAGGACTGCAGACACTGTGATCCACACTTCATTAGGAATCCTGAATAATTCATGGAGACAAAATATCAGTGTGGAGGGCTATGAAACAGAAACCAATTCTGCATTTGGAAGAAGAATCCTTCTGAATAAAACAACAGCCTGGGTCTTTGGTATGGCTTCCAACATTGTACTGAGGAATAAAGCTCAGGGTATAGGGAAGTGGTTCCCTGTATGGTTTTTAATTGTCTTTCCCTTGACTATGGTCGTTTTCACTGCTACTGAAAATCACACCTTTTTATAGCAGGGAGACAGCCAGTGGTTCAAGTTTAAATGAGCTTTAGCTGCTGTCAGGACCCCTAGAGGAATGTTTGTCCAAGCCAGCCTCAGTCTCTGAGGATGTTTGTTTCTCTCTTCCATGGAAAACTTAGGGCTCCAGCATCCGATTGCTCAATTTGATATGTTGCTACTTCAAATAAAATTGGCTAACCCATTTGTTTGTAGCGATTAGAGCCCGTACACTGATATCACTGTGATATAAGCTTTTGTCTTTCCTCGGTGATCCTTCCACTGTGCATCATTCAATCCCTGGGAAGTGCCTGTAAAGTTCAGACGTAAGTCAGCAGTTGATGATACCGAACATAGTCAATAAGTCATCAACAGTCTCCCTTAAGCATTTGCTTTAGCTGCATGGCATCTTGGAGAGAGATTTAGCTGAGGTAATCAGCTGGGAAAAAAGAATAATATGTGTGTATGTGTGTAAAAAAAAATTTTTTATATATATATATATATATGTATGTATGTATGTATATAGAGAGTAAATCAGATTGAAACATAAATTTTGTTCCCAGTGAATTTCATGTTTAACAAAGACTATTTCCCCTGAACAAAGTGGCATTTAAGAACATTAAGTGCTTGAATGGCAGAGTACATATTTTTAGTACTTACCATGAGAATAGTATTATTTGAAAAAGAATAGTAGGGGCAGGGGGTTGTATTGGCAAAGGAGCATTGTGCCCTTTCTTGTATGATCCTGCGGTTGCAAATATCACTTCAGGGGACTCTCAATTTACATAATGCCTGCTAGAAAGCGAAAGCAAGAGAGCTTACTGATGGGGAAAACGGATTAAGTGGTGCGCCTCAGTCAAAATCTATTAGTGTCTTTTTCTCCCCTTTATATCATTGGGTTGAGTCAAATTGAGCAGTGAAGCGTGCCTGGAGGTGTGGCTGTCCTGTGAGGATGATGCTCGTGGAGTGATGTGCAGTTCTTGGAGGTGTCCTCACCCCATGGCAGTGGTGCTCAGCAGGCTGCCGTGTGCCTGTGACAGATAGCTCCATTTTATAGATATATTATTTAAGAGCAGGGGAAACTGCTAGTTAGGGTGTGACTGTTTTGTGGCTCATGTTCCCGCGAGGGAAGCACTCCCTCTGGGATGCCAGGCAGCTGCTTGCAGTGTTCCTTCAGTCGAATTTGGTTCCTCCTCCGTGCGAGCTTCATGCAAGCCCTTTGTCACTTTGCAGCTCTTGCTCTTGCTGCTCGCTTGCTGCTCTGGCTCTGCTGCCATTTTGAGAGAGTCCCATCTGGGGGATTAATTTTTAGTTCTCTTCTTTAAGCCAACTTGACAAGTTTTAAGTCACAGTAGAGGTAGATGCTTCATAGTCCTCCTGCCGTGTTCTTTGCTGATGGCTCAGCCTTCTCTCCTCATCCGCGTATGACCAGGCGTATCTCTTCAACAGCCCCATCAGGAGTATGGCAGCGTGCTCTGCCTCTCACAGTCTAAGCTAGTCATCACAGATGCTGGGGTTAACCTTATTTGGGGTTGTTTTGCTGTAGCTGTGATGAATCAGTGGACACAAGCAAGACAGGTTTGCAGGTAGACAAGATTTTTTCTTTGCTTTTATTAGTTTAATGAGTATAGCTGGAAAAAGTTGGCATGCTTTTGACCATGTGAGCTGCTATTTCAGAGCTGAAAGACAGGTATGCTCAAAAGTTCATCTAATTTTTCAGCTACTATAATTGGTCTCATAATTGATATTACTTTTTTCTTACAATCTTTGCTTCTTCTAATTGCTCAAGCATTAACATTTATTTGCTCTCTACCTTCTGATGTGCTGGAAAAAGGAGAATTAAAGAAAGAATTGCAGGACTGGGAATAACGAAATCGCTCTGCGCTGTTGTATGTTTACATGACTTCCCTCTACTGGTCAGAACAGGAATAGTTCAAATAGACCCTGGCCCCATTTGCTACGAGTTAATGGTTCTCCCTTGGTTCAGGTGCATGAAGTGGTTGGTTGTTCCCACCTTGTCTCTGCAAAGCTCTGACTGACAGTGGTATGCGCCAAAGTCAAACGGGGAAATCCTTAATGCCTCCAAAACATGCAGGAGAAATTAATTATGGGATTGCAGAAGAGTTTAAAGGGAACCGGGAGGGCGGGGAGCTAAGCAAAGGGAGAGGGTAATCTTTGACAAGCAATATATATACCAGAAGAGGCATAAACTTTGTGACACACTTGGAGGGGAGCTGCGTCACTATTCATCTGGGGCAACTCCACTAGGGAATGACAGATTTTTAGTTATAATCATGAAGAAAATGAGCTGAATACATATGAAATAGATAGCAGTGTCAGTTTTCAGAGCCAGAGCTCAGTCTCGATAACTTGCTTGGCAACTCTGAGGGAAGACTGCTGAAATACCCCAGCTGGTTTTTCCTCACCTGTGACTGCAAGCCCTGTCCTGAAGAGCAACTGAGAGCATCGTCAAGGGCTGCTCAGGACGCGCTGGCTGCTACCATGGCACAACCGCAGCAATACTATGTCAATTGCCTCAGTTGCCACTCTTCCACCATTGCACCCTTTATATATGCAAAGTAGGTTTGGTGAAGGCAGGAGCAGCTCTGCCTACATTCCCCTGTCAGCAAGGGGAATCCTCATTAAGTCAGCTTTAATGTGGTCCTGAGATCTGGCACAAACCATGTGAATGAAGGAAAGAACTGAAAATCTACAGATGAAGGAATCTAGATGGACTATATCCCAGAGTCTGTGAGAATCAGCTAATGAACAACTCCAATTACCTTTATAAGTATCGCAGAAATTGGGCAAATTCCCAGTGCCGTGAAATGTAAAGGTAATGCAAAAGCGTTCATATGAAAGAAGGCCAATTTCTTCCCAGCTAATTGAGTCATTATTGACCTACCAACTCCAATGCACTAAAATCACACAAGTGGCTCCAGTAACTCCGCACAGGAAAGGCCATTTGGATTTGGGCCTAAGAGAAAATACCTGTAAGTATACAGGACCCCAGCTAATAAAATACTTCTGGACATTCCCCATTCCGCAAAGCCTATCAGTGGGGTATTAAATCCTAGTTGCCTTAGAAGCTTGGCAGAATCAGGGCCATAATAAAGAATACAACCAGGAGAAACAAATGGGATTAACCCAATTGTGCTTTCAGTTACAGCCTATGTCGCAGGCACACCTGAATTAATATTTGAGAGGCAACATAATCTCCCACTGAGGAAATGAAAGGTGCTTGGGTGGAACTGACTGCTGAGCTAGGACCCTTGTGCTGAGACGGAAGAAATCAAATGTGATTACTTTTTGCACTGAGTTTCAGCATTAGTGGATGAAGAGAAGGCACTTGAATGAGCTGCAGATTCTCACTTGGTTAAAATGAAGCTTCACTGGTCTGTACACTTAAAGAACAGTATGGTACTGGTGTCCTAAATAATCTTGTGAGGTGTAAGTACAAATTGGCTTGGCCACGAAAGGTGCTGCAGAGGTTGAGACCTGGCTACGGGACTGCAAGCATCAGGCAATCATTAATGGGAACAGATAGGGCCTTGGGGGCAAGTTGTTTGGGGCACTGCAAGCAGTAATGCAAGGTTTGGCTTTATTTAATATCTTCATTAATGACCTTGGAGAGGGTGCAATCAGTGTGTTAATTAAACTAGCAGAAGATATTAAATGGGGAGGTGTGTCAAAAAACAACCATTGGTATAGAAGTAATGGAAAATGACCTGGAGAGGTTATAAATGAAGAGAGGAAATAACAAGGTGAGATGCAGCATGGGGAGAAAACAAAGCAAGCTTGAGGAAAATAATCAAAAAGCAGCTATTTAGTGGGTGGGAGATGCTTGGAAAGCTGTAAGACTATAAGAGACTGAATGGAGTTAACAGATGGCAAATTATACCCTGTTTCTACTTTTATTTCTATTTTTACTACTACTTTTTTTTTTTTGCACCACTGCAGTTACACCTTTGCAATTCTCGATCTAAAAGTAGTGCTGTGGGCTGGCACCGCTCTGCATGACTTACGATTGTAATTCCCTAGAATAAGCAGCTCAGAGGCAACCTGAAGACTCAGGGCTGTTTGCTCCAATATAGCTGCGATGAGGCAGTGAAACCTGCCTTCTCCGGGCAGACCTACAAGCTGTCGCTGTGGCCTTACTAGTTTCCACGCATCAGCCGAGGCCCAGCAGCAGTTGGTATAGACGGTCTTCTGCACCCAACGTGAACTAAATAAAACTGAGTTTTAGAAGGCAATTAATATACCTCTGGTGAGTTAATTTGCGTACTAGAGTATGCACAAGGGTGGGTACTGTAGCTCAACTGATTAGCCTCTGCAGTGACATTACTGCGTGCCTGAGTGGCCCCAGAAGGGAGGAGGAAGGACATGCACTAAAGTATCATAATAGGGCAGTAAGGAGACAGTTTATATCTCCCTGTATAGCTGAGATCGTGTCTGCTATAACTAGTGCTATACAATATAGCCTACAGCTATACATTGTTGTATTATATTGTTATATTTGTATATATATGTTGTTATATATTGTATATTATACATACAGCTATAATACATATGGCCTGCAGCTATATTAGATAGCAGCCTGGGGCAGCCCTGAATTCCTCTTTCGTGTCTGGACACAGTATCATGGATGTTGCCACCACCAAATTACCAGCAAGCCAGGGCTAAAAACCACACTTTTTTGGGCTACGCATCTGCGCTTGAGAGTGGGAAGACTTCCACTGACTCCTTGGACATCAGTTCCCAGTTCAGAAAAATACTTAAACCTGGATCTAGCTCTAAGCAGGGCCTCATTTCAGTTTGCCTTATTATTACTTATAGTTCGTCTTGCTGTCTCACCCATGTGCTTAAAGGCAGAGATGTGCCAAAGCATCTTTCTGATTATGGTCCTTTTTGTTGCCAACTCTGAGGGTTTTTCTAAGTTTAAAATGGCAGTAACATAATGTCACGCCCGCCCAAGTATAAGGATAAAATAGCTATTTTCAAACAGCTATAGAAAACTGAAGCTATTTATTTTCTCGTAATTGAATGTTAGTTCCATTGTCAACCTGAGCACATCTACAGATGCTGCTGTCGTTTGGGGGTTGCTAAACACAAAGATACTATTTAATTTATTTACCAATAACAGTGAACAAAGACCTTCCAGTCTAACATATGGTAAGCCTACATCCAAAAGTAACATGCAATCATAAGTTTAGTCTCACAGTGGGATTTTTTTTTTTTAATCTCTTTTCAAGTGGGAAAACCTTCTTATGTAGAAAATAAGTTTGTCATCTGAACATCTACACTTCACTGTGAACGCTGCAAACAGCCTTACTGAATTCAGTGGAACAACTTAACAGATAAATCCTGGACACCTCTACCTTTGACTTCAGTGTAGGCAGAGCTTGCCAGCCTTTATAAAAGTATCAGGTGAGACAGTTTGTGTAGCATTAGACACTAAGCAAATTTTTAAGAAAAACCGGAAGGATTTACTAAAGTCTTAAAAAAATCACTTCTAGCTTGCAGTCAATACTAGGGTTTTGTAAGGTCTTTCTGGGAGCTTTCGTATTTCCAGGGCTGTTTGTAATGCGTGGCTTGAGAAGCACAGCAGTGTTGTGGCCTCCGATTGATCGGAGGAAAGGGAACATGTGGGTGGGCCAGACGTCATTTATTTTCCTGGTGTCAGTTATTGCCGAAAGAGGTTATTTTAGCTGTATGGTTTGTTTTGTAGAAACGTAATTATTACGCTAATTATTTCCAAATTTACTGTTTAATTATAATTCTGAGATCTCTACCTTGGTACTTCCGGAGAAGTACAAGCTGTGGGAAGCGCTTCTTAGTATATTTCCACAACCCTAACTCATTTGGCAAATGTTCCTAGAACTCAAAGAGTAACATCCTTTAACAAGAAGGCAGAGCTAGCTCTGGAAAACAGCTGATCTGAGTTGAAATGGCCTTTTGCCGAATCTAATTTCACTTCTAAGAACATACACAAAGGCAACACAGAGGAAGCCTCAAGTTGCATCTTGGATTCACTGTATCATTGCACAATTCCCTTATCCCTCCCTTTTCCTGGGGGAGAAGGGGAAGTAATGGCCATCTAACTCTATTACTACAGGATGCCTGTTGGATACTGTTCCAAGGAAAATTGGAAATACTAATTCTTTGAGGGCTAGTAGTGCAACTGAATTGGGTTGGGATTTTGTCACTGATTTCTGCAGAGGCAGGATGCAGGTTTCCATGCGCATTGGCTTGATCTGGATATTGCTAAGAGGAATGGATTGAGTACTAGGTTGCTATCTGGTACCTGAACCCGATTTTAGACCTTTGCCTACATCCACAGTGGAAGACCAAAGTCAACAATTACTGGAGTGACTGCCCTTGGCTCCTTAGTGCCTGTGCTCACTTCATGATGAGGGAAAGGTTTTTCTCTGTAGTAACTGGAGAGTTCAGTGTTACGAACAGACTTGCAACACAGAAGCTTCCAGCTACCCAGTCCTGGTGCACACAGAGCATCTTTGCGGGCTTTTGGAAAGTTGCTGCATGCTGTGTTGTTCAACTTATTCAGAGATTGAAGTGGTGATTATTTAACCAAAAATGCTAAACATGGTGGTTTGAAGCTGCCCAGAAAAGTCACCCAACTTTTTCTTCTTTCTTTTTACATTTGTAAAGAGAAAAGTGCCATAGGTGGGAGATGGAAGAACTGAAATAGCACCTGGTGACAGACAAACAGTGGAGAAATTGTTAGGCTGGTGGAAATTGCTTTTGCTCCATTGATTTTACTGGGACTGTGATGCTGTGTAGCTGGTGAAGATTAGCTTACAAAGCTCAAAAAACTCACTGACTGTCCCCACAAGACCCCCAAAATAGAAGAGAAACTGGAGCACTAAGAGCATACCACGCTCTGCGTGAGGAGATCAAGGAAATCTTGACACTGTATTTCACCCTGTTGCAATTACCCCTGCTTTATGACCTCTGTTTTGGTGTTGGTGGTATGTGTACAGCAGGAAAGTCTTATTGCAAATGAAAATGCTTTTAGAACCATCCTTTTTAGCTTGTCAAAAAGGATACAGAATTCCTCTTAATTTGGAGGGGGGAATGTTCATTTTTAAATCAAGTTTTGCAATTTTGATGATTGTTTATTGAAAATTGAAACATTTGAGCTGTTTATGTGAGTAAAAAATGTTTATACAGCTTGAGCATGCAGCTGTAGGACAGGAATAGTACTGGAACTCCCATACTGTTAAGCATGAAGATGTTTTGATACATCTGGGAGAATGTAAGCAAGTAGGTCAGTGGATTATGACTTAATGATTTGGAGCAAAGGCAGAATTTGGGGGCGGGGGGGTAGGGGCAAGGCATTGCTGGAGAAAAAACAACAAACAGAAAATCTGAATGATGACTTAGTTTAAAAATATCAATAGTCAAAGCTGAACAAAGTTTAATATACAAATATGGCACAATGCAGTCGTGTTTAACACAGCTGGCGCTTGGCTTTACCTTGGAAGGAACAGCTTGTGAGTGTATGTCAGTATTTTGCCTCCTGTATGTATATCAGAGATTAGAGCACCGCACAAGAGGGGATATTGGTATACTTTCCTAGACTGTTCCTGTTCTAGTTAACTGCTAATACAATAGTAATAGTGATTACTAAGTGTTCTAACATTTCTGTAAGTATTGAAATACTCAGTATTCTGTTGCACTTGGTACAAACGTAGAATTCACTGGTAACAAGGTTGGACCTTTGGATTAGTTGACACCTGTAGTGTAAAAAAGGTGGTGCTATTTCACCTTTTCTTAAAGCCATATCCATTCTTCTTTGTCTGAAAACATCCCTGTTAGACAAAGCAGCATACCTGGAGCCCAGTAGTCTTTTTGTATATTAGTCATACAGGAAGGAGGAAGCCAGTAAAAATACTTTGATTGATGCATGTCAAAGTTCTAGTTATTCTTTGAATAGATCACTTTTTTCTAACTGCATCCCACAGGTATCCAGCCATGTGTGGCACAGAGATTTTGCACCAAGTGATGTTTCAGCAGTAGAGGTTGAGCTGGCTTTTAGGGTAGCCTGATCGCGCTTGCTCAGCCACAAATGCCACGAGGTCGTAAATCTCGGCAAGGGGAGGCATTCGATGTGGGAAGAGGCTGAAAGTAAGAAGGGGAAAATGCAGGTTGAGTGTCAGGAAAAGTGACATCAGTAAGGTCTAGAGGGTTCTCAGATGCCTGCAGCGTCTCCTGGGAGTTGGCAGAACGGTGGTGCTACGGGGCTCAGCCAGCTAGCAAAGGCAAGCCTCTCCTTTGTCTCTGAAACCTGCGCTGAGGACGGCCTGAGCTCTAGTACTCACTGTACTCTTTTAGACTCTTTTAGTTACTGCACTCATGGATAAGTCCCTACAAAAACACCAAAGGATTGGTCCTTCTAAAAAGATTTATTGGAAGTTGTCTTCAGCAACCACTTCTTGACCGTAGGGATGTTGGGAACTTGGCTCAGAAGTGGTTGACGTGGAGAGGTGCTCCTAGGAGTTGGCCGGTGAGCTGAGGTTTCTTCTGTGGCTGTTTTTGCGATTGCCTGTAGCTGTGAGGTGGTGATGGCTCTTGATCTTTCCTGTTGGGACTGATAAATACTGGTTGAAACACCTGCAGGAGATGTTGGGAGGCTCTGACCTTGACAGCATAACACAGACTGTGTTGGGGGAAAGTCTTCCAAAGAGAATGTCATTGGCCATCTCTGTGTAATGTCACAGTGGAGAATAGCCAAAAGAGAGCAAGGGCTAAAACTCTGAATAAAATAGGAAGGGAGCCCACACGGAGAGATTTAATTTTGTTCCTCTTCTTGCACTGTGCATGCATGAGTGTGTGTGTGTGTATCACTGCAGTTCACGGCTGCCTGGTTTCCCTTCTTGCAAAATACCAATGAATTTCTAGCACCAGAGAACCTAATCATCTATTTATTAAAATGAGACAGACAATAAGTTTGTGTGGGGAAACGTTAAGGCAGTGCGCATTGATCATGCTGATTTAAGACTGTACTGCCATCTCAGTGTTTCCAGAGACAAATTCTTTGCAGCTAATTGCATTATAAATTCCGTTAAACCATTTTCGTAAGGTATTTCCTTAAGATATAAGGCCCTCCATCAAAACCAAAGAGAGCAAAGGAACAGTTGTGGGTTTTTTTCCTAATTAAATGTTATATGAAAGTAAGACAAGAGAGAGAGAAAAAAAATGCAAATCCTGTTAATTAAATGCTAAGTCTTATAGAAATAAGAGGCTAGTTTTAAACACTGTGGGATATGTTGAAAATCATACAGATTTTCCACCTGAAAGCCACAAGAGTAGAGTCCTGAGGTTTTTGTCCTCATATCAACACAGTCCTGAGCCATCCCAGATCAGGATTATGTATGTCACCAAATATCAGAGGTTTTAACCATGGCATATCTTTAATCTTAACTGTCTCAAAAAATGACCCAGACAAGCCCTGGATACTAGATGCCCCCGCTTCCCCCTCCACCCACCCCAGGAGCATCTTTTATGGACTGCTCTTACCCTGCAGCTTTCACTGAGCGTCTTTTCCATGGGTGTCCTTTCGGCGCTTGCTCATACAGAAACGTGCTCCTCACTGCCTTGCTCCAGCAGTTTCTCTCTTCAGGATGACAGTGGCTCTCTCCTGGAGGCCAATGTAGGTGTGGCAGCAGCTACGCTCTCCTGGCACGGGCCAAGAGTCCAGGAAGCGGGGCAGTGGGGAAATCAGTCTCGTCCTCCTGCTGCAGAGGTCCATAGCCTGGGGGATTACGCTGCCCATGGTAGATACGTGAGCTAGGGACACCGATAGGGAGTGGCCGTCATCAGGTCCAGCAGGTGTGAGCAATTGTATTTGTTTGCCAGAGAACGGTTCCTCCAAAATACTCAATCGTTATGCGCAGCAAAGTGTTTTATATTAGGGGATCTCAATTATTTTTACCAAGCTGGGTCAGAAGACGCTGAAGCACAGAGAAATTAATTGAATTTCCCAAGGAAGCATAGCAAGCAGCAGAGAACTGAACCTGACTTCCTTGTTTCCCAGCCTCAAGCACAAAGCAGCAGACTGTTGCCTGCACTATTTTAATATTTCTTTAGGTGGCTGAGAGCAAAGTATGACATTTCTTTTTATTTATTCCTTTCATTTTGAAGGGCACAAATTCTCTTTCCTTGGAAATATTTGTCATTTTGAGCGTGCCTATACAAATTCTCTCTTCAGCTCCTACAGCCGATGTGCTGGGAGCTCATCTTATAGAGTCCAGGAAGGAAAAGATCCCGTTCAGGCCAGAAGGAGCCTGGTTCTCCTCCTGTTTTCATGTATGAGGATGTTTCAGGTAGAGCCTGTTGCCAAAAAAGTTACTCGGTTATAGCAAGTAACAGTAATCATTATATCATAGCTTCTGCATGCCTGATTAGACAAACAGTCCAAGCCTATTGATTAGTTTAATGCTTTTCTCTAAAGCATTTTCCTTTACACAGCTGGGAAGCTATATTTTTGCCAGGTTACTTTTGCCAGAGGAAAGCAAGCCTTTTCTCTTGAACATCTTGAATGAAACCGGGAGTCACAGTTCCCAAGGTAGCTGTAACTGTGAGTCTGCTGATAGAGGAAAGTATTTTCTTTTCTTCTTCCTCCTCTTCCTCTCCCCATGCAGTAAAATTGCTAATGATTAAAATGAAATAGGGACATAAATGTAGTGCCTGTGGTCTTAGCAGAGCTACTGCTCTGGTCATTTAAGCAATAATAGTTGGCATCTGGCTAAGGCCCACTCGTGCCGTATGTATTTGCACAGGGCAAGACCTAAGTGTAGCCTTCTAAAAGTTGGGCACCCACTGCCAGCTAGTGGCCTGGCTGCTCCCGGGCTGTGGTGGGGACAGGGGCTCTCCCAGAACACAGTTTTCGTCCACACCTGCCTTCACACGGGATGGAGGCCTCTCCCTGGATTACTGATGGACCCTGAAGTTTAGGTGGCTGAAGTGAGATGAGTTGAATCTTACCCTTTGTGATTTGCTTTATTCACCTGAAGAATGTAGGAAACCACTTGCCTGGGTAAGCTACTGTTTCACTATCAGTAAACTAATGGAGTTGGGTGTTTCATGGTTTTGAGCAGTAGTTAATTAATTTCCATCTCTCCCTGAGCTAGGTAGGGTATGAGCTGCTTGTCTCAAAGGGAAACTAAGGTTAAGGGGTTTTCTCAGAAGCTTTGAGTTGTAGCAGAACAACCATTAGGTCCCAGGACTCGTTACCACTCTAGACCCCTCCGCCTCTCTGCTCCAGACAGGAGAGACACTCATGCCCTCTTTGGAAATGTGCTGTGCACCTATCATTAGGATTCTGCAATAACATAGCTTGTGTTGATTCGCAGATCAAAGTTCCCTGCCTTTCAGCATAACAACCCTTTAAGGGGTGCTTAGGAGTGATTTAGGCCAGAAGTACATGTAAGACATTGGTTTGAAAAAAAAGTGCTATCATAAATTTTCCTCAAAAATTGCAGCCAAATCCATTCAAATCAGGTGACTAGAAGGAGGAAGGATAAAGCTTCATGCAGTTATTGCACCCTCCAAAACAGGATTTTATCATTGTGCATAGGTAATGACTGGCATAGAGTTTTAATCCCAAGGGGAGGGGGACATCTGATTGCTGGTGGGAAGACTAATAGTAATTCTTGCATAACACAAGGAAGGGGGGAGAAGGGAGGGAGAGGAACCCCATTTCTAAGTTCTAATGGTAAAAGGGACATTTGTGGTTCTCATTTTTATGTTGTTGTTGACAACATTTGTTACATGGTTGTTAATTTTTTAAGTCATTTTAGTTTTTCCAAAAGTGACCATGATTTGTTACTTATACTGTAGCTTACAGAAGTGACACACTTAATATCGGGGGGTCCAAACCTGGATATCTACCAATGGAGATGGAGATCAGGTAAATGCACACCTGCTCTTCCAAAGAGAAAAAGCTGCCATTTGGCACCTAGTTTGAGAGGAAGCTGCAGGCTATGTCGAGAACATTTTGGAAGAGATTAGATTGAGCACTAGCATTAATCACCAAGTTTTGTGTAGGCCCAGCATGGCTTTGTGTGACAATGATGATCAGTCAACGTGCCATCTACTATAGGAGACTCCGGGTCTCTGGAGAAGGCCCTGGATTCTAGCCCTAGTAATAGTTGAGCACAGATCCACCAAAGGAGACCTGGCAGGGGCTGTGGGTCCCCCCACAGGCTAGCCCCCACAGAGATTACAATGTACCATCTTACTCTCCCAGCTGGAGGGGAGGTGGTGGTGGTGGCAACAGAGACCATGCTGGAGAAGGCAGGTGAGAGGGAGGTATCTGCAGGTAGAGAAGAGTAATTATGACACACCATTTCCATGGCTGTCATTTCCTCTTCTCTTTTACAGACACTTAACAAGAACAACTTGATACCAGATGACAGGACCAACTTCTACCCGTTGCAGCAAACCAACGTGTACACGACAACCTATTATCCCAGTACACTGAATAAATATGACTACAGGCCTGAGGCCTCCCCTGGAAGGACCTTTACCAACAGCTGATGATGGACAGACCCTACAGGACTGGCTCACTTCCTATATGAAATTTTTTTTTAATTGATTTTATGGACCAAATATTGGCCCTATCTCTAGATGTAAATATTGTACAGTAGGGTCTTTTTTTTTTCCTTTGGTTAATTGTATTACTTGTAAACAGCACATCTCCTTACAAGGACAAAAAAGCATATGGACCATTCTGCAGAGCTGTTGTGGATATCTGGCTGGAGATGGTTCTTACTACTGCAACTGTTTATGGCTGCAAGATCAGCATTTCTGTCCAAAGTCGACACTGTCAAGGAGCTGACTGTGTGCTGTGCTAAGTGTTCACCATGCAGCAGAACACAGCTACGTACAGGCGCGCTCTAAGAAACACAAGAGGAGGCTTCTTGGACCAAGGAGTGTCTGTCTGGTGAGGAGCATCCTTCCTGGGACAGGGTAGCAATAGTGCACTGGATGACACATAGCTCACAAAACAGCCTGAGCAGGACTCCATCATGCCAACAACTTGAAGAATGTTTTCTTTTTCTTTTCCTTTTTTTGTTTTTGCTTTTGTTTTTTTACGTTTCTGCAAAAAAAAAAAAAAAAGGGTGACTTTTTAGGGCAGTGTTCCCTGTATCTTCAACAGAATCTTTTCTTACTACAGGAAATACTCTCCACAGCCTTCTTTGGTAATATGCAATTCAGCTGATGAAAAATAACATACAAACAAAGTGCATTACCCAAAGAAGCTTTCCAGAATGTTTCCAGTTTTAATTAAAAGAAAATTATACAGGCAGTGAGAAGTTGAGCTAAGTAAATGTTGGAATAACATCGGAGACATGAACTTGGAGTGCCTAACAAACAAAGGTGTTTATTTCACTGGAAAAATATATGTGATGATTGCCGCACAAGAGCCATGGGCTTTTTCTTTCTTTCTTTCTTTTTTTCTGAGACGCTCTTTTCTTCTAGCTTTGATCCCGATTGTGTCTGCCAGGAAAGCCAACTTTAGAGGCTGTGCTCTTCTTGTGGAAAGGCACCGTGCTTTGGGCTTACTTTTACTCTTGTTTTACTGTTGGTTTTTAGTTCATTTATTTTCAAAGAGTGAATAATTCTGACTTTGCAGCGGGAGAGTATTTTTGTAAAGAATGTTTCCATAGTCTGACATGACCCAGAAAGTCTGCTGCACATTCCTATAGCGTCTTCCAGTCAGTAGTCTATGAAATAATAACACAGCTGAATAATCTGCATTGTTTGCCAATATTTCTTTAATTTTTCTGAACAAAAACAACCCAACAAACAAATGCTGCTGCAGCTATTGAAGTAAATTGGGGCAGTGGCATTATTAAACAGTATATCCAGCCTTGAAATGTAATTTTGTGTATGTGTGTGACTGTGTCTATAAGAACTGTATTAGTTTGATGCAGAAGCCATGTTGTCTACAACCAGATGTTTGTCTGACATAATTGTTTGGCCAAAAGGAAACTTATTGCTGGTGCTTAATGTACAATTACATCAAATGTGTTAGCAACGTGAGCAAGTTCACCACTGTTATCATTCAGTGTTTCTAAATATTTATAATGAACTCCTGATGCTAAGAATTTTAGACTGTCGCAATACTGAGCATGAGCTAAAAAGTACACCCTGAAACGCGCATGAGCTCCAAGTGGTCCAGAACTTGGATGTGTTGTCTGCATTTTACTCGAGCAATTGTCATGCCTAAGCTTGGTCATTGACTTGGACGTGTTCCAAGTGGCTCCCTTTATATTTGTTTTAGTTCAGATTTTAGCTGTACGCCAACACGCCGCTCGTTTCTCTGCTGTTACTTTGCAGTTGCTTGTTTGGAGGGTCGAGCTTGGGCTCTGTGCTCAGCTCTTTCACATAGATAGCAGGTAGGAAATGAAGAAAGACTCTATTGCGCGTGACAAGTTTATTGCTTTTCCTGGGAGGAAAAGCCAACATGGCTCTCTCAGCCTGTGTTATGGTTGTTTGACCAGCAGACAAGAATAAAGTAACCTCCCATTTTTAAATTAGTACGTTAGGCTTAGTTTGCAGTGATTGAAGGCTGTAGGGATATTTGTAGTGAAGTATGGTAATTAGCACTGCCCCAAGGATGCCTTAGCCTCAATGGTGCCCACCATTTCCAGCAGCTGCTCTTCTAATTTAGCAGGCTCATCCTGCCTTGGCACTGGTTTCTCCAGCAGAAACAAAGGGAAAAGAGGAAGAAAGGGATGCCCTGAAACAGAGGTACCCAAATCCAAAGCAGTGGGGTTAAGAGCTGATACAGGCCTTGAAGCTTTGCGTGAAGCAACTTGCAGCAACTCTTGCAGTAAGCATAGCGACACGGCAGCGCAAGAGCTGCAAGAACGAAGCAAAAACTTGCCCAGCGAGCACAAGCCTGCTGGTAGCAGCCACAAATGCCTGCGGCGGGGGGGGGGGGGGGGGGGGGGGCTTCATGCCCCCCTAAATCCCATTTGCGGATTGCTGCCTCTGTGCCTCGTGCCGTGAAGAGTTCACATGGGGGAACTGAGCCTCACTGAATTTCCTAATCCCCTGAAGCAATGCTGAAAATCCAGACTTAAAGTAGTTCTAACAAGTATGTAGCCTAGGGGTTGAAAATGATTGCATTAGACTACCTGGCTGGGATTTCCCAGCTTTAATTTAGGTGAGTCAGAAGAAAATGTTGGTTTCCAAGCTCGTTCTAGCCACTGTAAAATTAAACACCTCTCTGAGCTTTCCTTTCAGAAGATTCCCTGTTGTCAACCCATTCTGCAGTTATCACGCATGTGGCAAGATTGCAGCTGTGGAGCTGTGGGTTTTTTTTTTTTGGGGGGGGGGGGGGGAAATGCGAGCAAGTGAGTCAAACGTTGCAATTATTTTCACTTTCTGTTTTCTTTTTCTTTTTTTTTTTTTTGCTCCTTAAACATTTTTTCCATTTTCAGCCTCTCTGAATAACACTATTTAAACTGCTACTTTTTTTTCCCCAAAGAAAGTCCCATGTAGCAGCTGTAATTATTTAAATGGTCAACCTTTAAATAGGTCATTACTACCATTGTGCTCAAAAGGTGCATATTTTGTAGGCTATTGGAGGGCAGATGCTACGAGGGTGGTGCATGTGGTTATAGTTTCATCAAGACTTTCCTTCTTACCAGCCATCCAAATGGATTCAGCCTTTTCTCCTGTAATTGGCAATCACAGAGTCGGCAGAGTCCATTCGAGCAGAAAGTAGAACCCAGGAGGGAGAGCGAGAGAGAAAAAGAGAGAAATCAGGCCTCCTATTACTCAATTAATGTTTGCATAGGAGTGCAGTTCTTTAAGGACACTGTTAACGTGCTGTGAGGGTTGCATTTTTTTTTTTTTTTTTTTAATGAACGCTCTAATGTGTGGCAGGTTAATGACACCATATGCAGTGACACTCTCGCGATCCAGCTAATTCAGCAGCGTGATCATCAGGTCTGTAATATCCGTAGTAGATGGAATTGCTCCTGCAGTTGGATGTTAAACTTGCTGAAATTTCCTATTATTCCTAACATCATCTCAGAGTACGCTGGAAACTCATTTAGTTCTGGAGTGTTCCTTACTGAAAGAAGCATCTCGCTATATAGGTTTTTTTCTTTCACGTCTAAGAAAGAGGTGGAGGTCAGTGGTCATCACCGCGTCGGCCTCGAGGCGGTCGTTCTGCACAAACCCCTTGGTTAGGAGTCAGGTGTATGCCGTGTCCAATATGATGGAAGTCTTTTAGCCAAATATTTAGTGGAAACATCTGTAATTAGGCCTGTCATTTTCTTTCACCATGCATGCTGCATTACTTTGTCCAGAAGGGGCGGGCGTATTGCAGGGTTATCCCTCGGGCCGGATGCCACCCGCCAGAAATAACATGTGCAAACCACCGCCAGTGAACCCATAGGGTAAGAGGGGCTGTTGCGCTAAATGCATACGTAAACATACAAGCTAGGGCCAAGCTAGGGCTGCTCGTGAACCTGTGAAATGTGCAGATACCACAGGAGATTGTGCATTGTGTTACCACCACTGTCCTTAACGCCTTATTTTTAGAAAAGGAGATAGTTGTTTTGAAAGCAGCAGAGGGTAGGACTGGAGTCCACGTCTGATGCCGACAGCGTGACCCCTCCAGTGTTAATCTGATGTTAAGCCCACCTGAAGAGGAAATTGCTGTCCACTGAGCTTGATTTATTCTTTGTACCAAATGTAGTGTGCGAGAGAGGTTTTATATATATATATGTATGTATGTATGTATGTATGTATGTATACAGATATACAGATATATATATATATACACAGATATACAGATATATATGTATATATTTATATATCTGTGTGTATATAAATGTAAATGTAAAGTTTGTGTAACAACTTGCTCTTTTTTGTAATAGTGTATACATCTATCAGTGGATAGATACAGTATATCATATATACACACATATATACATATAGCAAAATGCCTGCAGAGGAAATCGAATAAGAAAGGTAGTATTGGTATTCAACTCCCACAGAGACAAACTGGAAAAAAAAAAAAAAAAACCTGTAAAAATCTAATATCCTTTCCATTAGATTTTACAAAACACACTTCTGAGTTAAATGCAAAATATTTTTTTTAATTTGAAAGAAAATTGATTTTTCTAGTTAGGAATGCTGATTTCCCCCCTAAATCATTCTGGTTAAGAATGACTAAGTAAAAGATACTTTTTACGGCTTATATTTTCTGAATAAGCGTCCTGAGTCTCTCATGTGTATCACTTTTATTGTTTTTGTAATTATAAGTAGGGAGTAATTGTGCAAATAAAATTAAAATAGCAAGTAGGAGTAACAAATATTATACCATTAGAGTAAAACATATCATCTATTAGAACTGGAAAAAAAAAATGTCATCGACTACTTATATGTTAAAGAATTTAGCAGTTGCTTTCTGTTATTGATGGGCGGTGTAGGCCTTGCCTTACTGTCACCCAAGTGGGATTTAGCACAAAATTTAAGGAAGAGCGACCCTGCAAACCCATGGTTTTCAGAGGGTCCCAAAAAGCCGCCACGCTGTGAGGGGCAGCGCCCTGCGCCGCGGATGTCCGTGGAGCTTCCAGCGGTCGCGAGCAAGGCTCCGCATACGTTTCTTGCCCCTTCGCTCCCGTGAGCTAGCCCGTAGGCAAGGCATGGTGCAGCACCCCGTGGCCTTGCCCGGCATAATGAAGAAATACCCAATACATTTGGTCTGAAGGATTTTTTTATTTTCAACAGGTCATTTAATGTACTTCTGCCCAAGGCCCAGACTTGTACTGGTGAATCCTCTAAGCCTGCTAGGAAGAAACTTGAGGAGGTTTCAGGAACAGGCTTGGGGTAGGTGAGCAAATCCACCAATTTTGATGCTGGCCGACCTCTAGCTCCTTCAAACTTGGGCAAAAAAGTCTCTAGCGCACAGGTCCTGGTGGGGAGTTGGCCAGTCTCACCCAATCTGTCTTCCTCATGGGGACCCTTGGGAAATTTTAGTTTCTGTACTTGTCCAGGCTGGAAGAACAAAATCAGCAACCTGCTATTTTGATAGCCACAGAGATGCGTGTTCAGTATTCTTCAACACAAGTTTGGTTCCTGAACTTGATTTCGTCTCTTCTGCCTCCAAGCCTCATCTGCAAATCTGTTCCCCCTCCTCCCCCCCCCCCCCCCCCAAAACTCCCTGGCCACTATTAGAGATGGTTCAGCTGGTTCAGTGACACACGAACAACGTTTTCTTTTCTGGAATTCCCAGTGTGATTTTTTTTTCCCCCCCCTCTTTTTTAAATGAATCTGATCAGGGCTAATGTTAACACTTTACTCTTGCTGAAACCTCTGTGAGCTGGAGAACTGT
The DNA here is from genome assembly GCF_040807025.1 of Struthio camelus. Taxonomy (NCBI): domain Eukaryota; kingdom Metazoa; phylum Chordata; class Aves; order Struthioniformes; family Struthionidae; genus Struthio; species Struthio camelus. The sequence continues at coordinate 33,400,630 of NC_090947.1, read as the reverse complement.
GTAATGCACGTGCCAGGGAGTCAAGCGGAGGTCAGTGTGCATAGGCCATTAATAACTGAAGCAAAATGTTTTTAGTACCAAAATGTCAAAACAACGTAAAAGCCAGCCAGCTGCATGACAGTGTGGTTTCCATCCACACACGACTCCTTAGATAACATCCAAAAGTGCACATGCTTTAAACTGATAGAGTTAATTAGGAACATTCCCATAGAAGAAACTTTAGGGAGGAAGACTAGCATGTGAAAGGTAAATGAGATGATTTAGTTTGTAATTGAAGTGGGAGAGTGACAGATGCAATATCGGCTCTTGGATAAATGAGAAATTATTACCAGAACACAGAGTGCTTGCCCCAAAACAGCAAAACCTGGAGAGTATTATTGGACTCTATTGTGAAGGCACATCACCCTTCCTATGCAATTGAACTTGATGGTACTTTAGTATAAAGGTGACCTAGACTGTAATCACTGCCTTTAGACACTGTGAATTTTTTTTTTTTTTTGGGTACTCTGTATTTTTATATATTGTACAATGTAAAGAATAATTCAGAAATAAAACAGAACAACCTGGCAAGCTTGTGAGTTATTTCCCCGCCGTGGCTAATGCAGCATGATGCAGAGCTTCCCGAGGAGGTTTATGGGACAGGTCAGCCGAAACTCGGAGGCGGTTTCTCCTGGCCCTGGTTAACGCCTGGGCTGCGAAGGGCAAAGCCAGACTCATTCTGCCACTTGTGCAGGGCTGGAGGAGCCTTACGGCGTGTGGCGTTTCCCTCATTCCCCTCTGCAACCAGGCCCCATGCTGGTGCATGAGTTTGGATTTTATTTGTTGTGCTTATAGAGTATTGGCTGCAAAATATCGTTACTGGGTATAACGTTAAATTCTGCTACTGTGGTTTATGCCTCTCCAGCAGAAGCCGCTGTTGATAGAGCGGAGCACAGCTGAACACCCGCATTCTGGTGCATTTGAAGAAAACCATACTTCAGCAAGGTGTCTAATGAGCGGAGAGCAAAGCTCTGCAGGCTGGGGTGCCAAATCCCTACCCAATTTTGCATTTCGATCCTCACCTCTGCTTTCCTGATTCCATCCAGGAAAACACGTGGCTGATGCTCTCCAAGGACACAACTTCTGGCTGCGTCAAGGAGATTAGCTGGCCGCAATGAGGCAAAAATACGCTCGTCTTCTGCAGAGCCTTTCAGATGTGCATGCTCCGTTGCGCCGATATCGTATCCCAGCGCCTTCTCCACTGTTACATATTGCTGGGAAAAGTCACAATAAAATGAGGAACACATTTTGATTGAAGGATGATCATAGCCTCTTACTGAAGAATTTTATAGCTCTTGTTGCATTTATTAATCAAAGTAAAGACCGTGGAAAGTGACAGAGTCAGGAACAATTTCGTTTATGTTCCAATACAGCTCAAGACTTACATTAAAGTTTTATACAGAAAATTACACCATAATGTCATAAAAAATAGATTGGATTACTAATAACCTGAAACATGCTACACCTGCATACATAATACTTAAATCCTAGTAAATCATAGGCTATCATCTGGGAGTTTTCATATTCTCAAGTGTGCATACAGGAATTTCTTTTCACTGCAGACCATTAAAAAGTAATAGAGAAGTAGAAGATCGGTAAAAACAAACTTGCTGTGAATAAGATTAACTTTTTCTTCCCCCCCCTGCCCTGGGCTGAGTCGGCATCATGTCTCGCAGCTTGTCTGCAAATAAGAAACCTCCTGCGGCCTGATGTTCAGCAAGGCTTTCCTCCGCCTCGCAAGGCAGCAGCGCGGCGGCTGAGCCTGGCCCTGGGCCCGGCGGCGCGCGGAGGGGCCGCGGGAAGGGGCAGGCGGCTGCCGTGGGGCACCCCGAGGCGAGCCGCCGCCGCCGCCACCACGGGCTGTTTCTGCTGGTTTGCTACCAGTTTAAATACCGGCGGGACGTGCTCGGTGTTGCTGGGTCGTAAAGCTCCTCGCACCTAGACGCGCTCTATCGTCTCGCCTGTTTAAGGCCGAGGCTCGAATGACTCGGTAGTAAAGGAGATTTCGGTGTTGTCCGAGTCTGTTTCCAAGAGGAAAAAAAATTGCAAAACCAACCCCGAGCCCCCACACCGCCAGCACTTGAGGGTCTGTTGAACGGTCTCTCTGAGCGGACAGCACCTAAGAAACGGAGAGTCTCGGGCTGCGAGGGCGGCGCGTGAGCCCACGGCCCAGGACGGGCCCCTCCGCCCTCTGCCGGGCTTCAGCCCGTCCAGGCGCCTGCCATCGCCCCAGAGCACACAGGTTTTAACTCCTGAGGGAGGAGGCGGCTGAGTCGGGCCAAGGTAACGCTGCGTGGCGAAGGGAAAGGGTAACGCTGGCTCTCCGCGCGCGGACGTGGCGGCTGGCTGGACGCGCGCTTTTTCCTGCTTTGCCAGGCTGCGCTTTCAGGTAAGATTTAGAGGGCGACCGAGAGTTTTACGATCCTTCCGTTGTTGCGACCGCCCCTACGTTGACCAACCCGCGCTCACGTAAGGTGAGTTTGCGCTAGTTTTCAAAGACCGTAAAGCACCGCCGGCGCGCAGCTGCCGGCCCCGCTGTCCGTCGCCTCGGCGTTGGGTATCTCTGGAAGAACTGAATTAACTGAAGCAATTTGAGTATCTAGCAAACGTTTAAAGCTCCTTCCAACTGCAGGTCTCTCCTTTTTGAGCTGTTGCTTACCGCTATCATACTTCAAACGAACTTTTCCGTAGATTGAGGACTCTTCAGGATCAAACTTCAGAGGCTGTGAACAGGCCGTTAGCTGGAAGCGAAAACTCGCTCTCATTTTCCGTGTAGCTGGAGCCAGCGTGGAGCCTGCCGAGCGGCAGGCAGCCTGCACCGCTGCGACCGCTGGCCGCGTTCGACCCCTCTAACCCGGCCGCTTTCTGCTGGGTTTGAACCGTCCCGCAGCCTTTCCGTTGCGGTCTTGGAAGCGATGGAGCCAGCGAGCGGCTGCTCCCCTTTCAGCGCAACGAACAGCGATCAGAAACATTTGATATTTTCACAATGCGAAGCATCAAAGGCCGCAGCAGAAGCTATTCCCATTTCTGCGGTGCCTAATTTGCCGTCGTAAGCAAGAGATCGGTATGCGAGACTAGGCGCAACGCTGATGTACTTTTATTACTCTGGCAGCAGCCACGGTGCTGTTTGCTGTTTTCCCATTTCTTAGCAACAGCCTATTTTGTTCATGCGTTTCTTTGTAGCAGCTCTGCGGAAATTATTTTCCTGTTGTATTCAATGTACGCACCGACTGACGCCAGCGGGTGCCGCGAGCGCGAGCACCTTGCTGGCTGGGCAAAAGCCCCGCCGTGACTTCCCCGGGCGGCTCCTCCGCTCGCGCGGGAGGAGACAAACCTCTCCCTTTCGGCGGCGGCACCGGCAGGGCCGGCTCCGTGGCCGGACAGACGGAGGCACTGACCCACATTGAGGATAGGTGCTGATCAGGAAAGAGAAAATAAAGCGTCATTTATAAGGGAGATCGTAGATTAAAACAGCAACAAAGATAAAAGAGAAACGGGGTTAAAAAGCTCTTTGAGGAAGGTCGAGCAAAAAAGGGTCAGCCGATGCCCAGAACCACATTAGGGATCAGAGGTGGATCCTGGGCCCTAATTTCTCCATGGGGAGAGATGTCTGATAAAAGATAAACGATGAAAGATAAATATGACCAGGAATTGTATCATTAGAAGAGCCTTAAGCTCCCATATATAGCCTGGAAAGTGACTGTTACTAAGAATAGAGGGGCCCTGATATCCCACGATCCGAGAGTTGACAGATTTCTCCAGAGCGCTAATGGGACGTGAGGCTATTTTAAACTTGCTTTAGTGAGTAGTCAACACATTATAGAAGAGCTGGTCACAGAAAATAAACATGGAGCAAGAGATCCCAGGTTGAGTCTATCTCAATTAAATGAAGAATAAACACAAGCGAGGTTATTAAGGCTCTCGTTTCCGAAAGCGCAAACTGAAATAGTAATGGAAGCAGCCAGCAAAACCACGCGGCTTGCAGCACTCGCAGACTTGAACATGGATAAGGCAGGATATGAAATCGGAGTCTAAAAGGCAAAAAGATCTCGTAAGGGAGCCAAGAACCCCCACAAAATGACTAAAGGGACAAAGAAAGCAAGTCGTGTCTCAAGGGCAGGTGGCAAAGGGAAAGACCAAGAGAGACCGCTCTTTCCCAAAGGATGATTTGTGATTTCTGCCCCGATAGAGCTGAGACACCTGTGGAGTCGGTGGCTCCCTTTATCCCACGTGTGCACACACGGTACAAAGTGGCCACAAAAAAGGTGCAATTTAGGTAGACAGACGACATGAAGTGATGGGAAGGAGGTATCACCATCTGGCTGAGACTGGGAGTCGACGGTGGGGATGCATTTGTGAGTCCCAACCCCATGCTGTTTAAGCAGCCAGGTGAGCAAAACGATGCTGAGGAAAAGCAAGTCTTGTGGCTGGCAGGGTCCCCGCTGGGTGCTCCGCAGGGCTGCGCTGCCACGGACGGACAGACGCTGCTCTTCGCTGAGCACAATTGTGCAAGGACGCGTTTTGCACCTATCTCCAGCAGCCCCTCTACCATTAGCCGACGAGAAGCCCTTTCCTCTTCAACTCCCACCTCCCTGGCCCACCAGTAACCTCAGCCTCCTCGGTGTCACCTCTACACTCGCAGCCCCAATTTTTATTGTAGGGCCCAGCTCTGTCGCCGTATCATGAAATAACAAGGGGGGTTGCTCTCCGTTGCTGCAGAGCCGGGAGCTGGATGCCACCCAGCAAGCAGCTCCTGGGGTGCTGGCACCCCAGAGTCAGTGTGACCCTGTCCCCCCCTCACAATTAATGAATAATAACGGCAAGAGACATGAGTCGTCTTTTTAATGTGCAACACCCAGTAGGCCAAGGAGCACGCGCTCCATGGTAAGATTCCAGTTTTCCAACGAAATGAGACGAAGGATGTGTTAGGTCTACAGGCATATCATGGTTTAAACATCATTTTCTGGAAAATAAAAATACATCACATCAGAGTTTTGCATACAAAAAGTAGAATTTGCCCTAAAATAAAATTCTATCAAATCATTAAAAATTTACAAAAGTAAAATGCATATAAACTCCAGTAAAATTGAACAGTCTTACAGTTTGAGGATTGTTTACAAAGATGCAGTCCAACACATAAAACCCTCTTATTTTTCTATAAGTTCACATAATTTTAAAAAGCCCCAACCCTAAGCCAGTCTTTCCACCTTATCAAATACTGATTTCGAAAATATACGGTTGAAGATGTTAAACTTTGCAGGCAAAAGAGATTTTAATCAGTACTTTTACAGGATCCCACACATGGGCAGGTAGCCAAATTTGGAAAACACACTTTTACGTCAAACCTCTTTTACGTCAAACCCCGAGACTAAAGCTAGAAGACGCGCGGCCTTGGCGCGAGCCCAGGGCGTTTTGCTGCGTTGGTTTGACGCCGCGGACACCGCAGGCAACCTGACTCATGAACCGAAACGAGCTGCTGTCGCGCTCGAGGCGCCTCGGCCTCTCCTCCAATGCTGCCCAGTGCGGCCCCGGGGAGGGGGGGACCCGCAGTCACCACCTGCTTAAACACGAGGGCCCTGTGCAAGGCTCACAGGCAATTAAAACACGCACAGTAACAGCCAAGGGCAGTGAGAATTTTAAAATAAATTCAAGCAACAGTTAAATAACCAAACCCGCTCCCAGCAGGGGAAACGCGGCTGAAGCCATTGCACATCCGCTCGGTGCAGCTGCCTGCCAAATCGGAGACGCCGGCGGCACAAGGGCGCTTTGCCGCGCTCTCCGCCGGCTCCCGGCTGCGGGACGCTGCACCCACCTCCAACCAGTCCGTTAACGCTGAGCCAACCTGTCCTGCCGGGAGAGGTTTTACATCTGTGCAGTATGCGCCGCCCATGCCGCATTGGTGAGGATTATTCTGATCTGCTAAAGCAAAAATCAGGATCCATGTTTCCCACCAGTCTCAAGGCTGAGGACGCACCACCAACTAAACAGGACATTTGCTATGCCCTGTCCCAGCAGCCTTCCCTCGAAGGACCCCGGAGCACTTCACAGACCCGGACGCGGCGTGACCGTGCCTCGGCGAGGCACACAGGTACGCAGCCTTCCCCGTTTGCCCATGGGGAAAACGGGGCACCACGCACATACGCACCCTTTCCCTAAGGCATTAGCAGCTCTGTAATAAAGCAACGCAGAGCCCAGGCTCTCACCACCAGCCCCAGCTTTATCACAAATCCACACATCACCTCTGCAACGGAAAACACAGGGGGTTTTTTTGGCTTTTACATACAGACGTAGCAAAGCTAGAGAAGTGGCCTGAGCCTGAAGTGGAAAAGTGCCCCATAAAAAAAAAAAAAAAAAAGGAAAAACAAAAAACCCTATTTGCTCATTGTATTTTCTTCATGTAGCAATACAAAGTGAGCGTAACAAATCTGTCTGGATATAAGTGAAGAAATCACATGGGGAAAGCCAGCGGTGTGAGTCACCATGAACGAAAAGGCTTTTATTGAAAAGAGCAAGTCACACGTTCCTCGTCTGCCACACCTCGAAAAACCAGCGACTTTAAAGTACTTCTGCATGTGTCACTTGAAGCTAAGTGCCAAAACAATATTTGTTCCAGCACAAATGGTGTCACAGACATAAAACAAAGTTAAGAATCTCATCCTCAAGAAAGTTTGCATGTGCTGTGCACATCAGGAAGGATTTTAAGCCATCTAAGACAGTACAAAACACTCTTCATTCACCTTGTGCTAACCACAAAAGCAGCATAAAGAAGGTATTTGAGAAAAAGCAGCTGGAAGACACCAGGAAGATAGACAATTTCCACCCGCTCTCCTAGATGGTCTACTAGGTCAGACTGTGCCAAATAAACAAACACCTCAAGGACGCATCAGCAATTAACCCACAAGCTCAGCAATGTATTTCCTGAAGTGCCAGGAGACCACGTCACTGGGGCAGGAGGGGAGGGTGAAATGCTCATCCAAACACTGGAGTTGGGAATAAGGTGCAGGCCTAGCTTAAGAAAACAGAAAGCCAAAACTTCCAAAAGGGATTTAACTTTAGGAGCCTGGATTTTGAGTGGCCTGAGACGAGATGTTTCACAGATGGGCAGAGGGAGGAGGTATCCCTGAAGATGAGATCCCCTTAAAATAGCCACAGAAAACACCTAACCCAAACACCCAAGAACATAATGTCTCATGGAGATCCTCGCTGCAGTCCTTTCCACCTCCTCCTCTGCACTGCTCTCTTCTCCCCTCAGTCCTGCCGCAAACACTTCCTGCGAGACCACTTGTCGTTACTAAGCAGGCCACCGCAGTGCTGGGTTTGCGGGGACCTGCCCGGGGGCTCGCCGGCCGAGCGGCCGGGGATCGCAGCCTGCGGGAGCCGCTCCGCTTGGGACGTACCGCGATCCTGAGTGAAAAGCCAGAGCCAGTGCATCTGCGTGCAAGCCTTTGCTTCTGCTTGTCAAAACTCTGGACAGAGACAGATTTGCTCCTCTATTTATTACCGTTTCATCCGTCTGGAAGCATAAACTGTAAAAATTATAAGCAGATTGACATCATCTTCCGATGTTACTGTGGCTGCTGCCTCCACTGAAATTGGCCTAGGCCGTCTGAAATTAAACTCCGCGATGGAGCAAGACAGATACTGCTACACCGCCTACAAGCAACGTCTTATCAGTAATAACTGCAGAGAAATGAATGAATTGTATGTTGATACTTTTGCTCTCTCTCTCACACACATATGCACCAAGGAGTAAGCCTGAAAACTCAGCAGAAGGAAGCAAATTTTTTTTTCTTTATTTTCGTCACCTGCCCACCACCTCCTCCTCCACAGCCTTGACTCTGCGATCCACGTCCTAGAGCCACAGCAGGTCACACAGAAATTCCTGTCCACCTTAGTGGGGGACAGCTTTTAACCCTACGCGATTGCGTGTCGGTGACTTCTGCTATCTCCTTACCCTCCTTCATGCCCTCCTAGTCTCTCTCACACACATCATATCCGCTACTCTCAAAGCTTGGCACTTAACAACACTGAGAATAGTGATACTGATATTGAATACAAACTGATACCAAATACCAAGATACAGATTCATACAAGTGTAGCAGTTATCTTGCCAAATTATTACAATGATCTATACTTACAGTCAAAAAAAAAAAATCCCTAATGAAACATAAAAAACCCCCTGCAAAATCTTTGCCACAAACACTAATTCACATTTTCAAGTGACCCAATATAAGAAATGAATAACAATTAAGAAATCCCTGCTGTCATAGCATTACGGGACAATTAAATCCACTGGGTAAATTGTATAATCCCCATTCATATTTTAGTCAAACCTCACACACTGCACAGCGTTTTCCTTTCTAATAGCAGCCAACATGTGCATATGAATCAATCAATGTCTTTTTAATTTTTTTAAAACGTAAGGCTATGCACTCATTTGCTATGTTTAATTAACGTTACTGTAGAAAAACTTTACATGTCTGTCATCAAACAACTTCAAGTTTTAGACAGATTTGATCAACTCGACCCAGTATTTCAGGGTTTAAACGCCCCATAGAAACCTCTCCTTCCCTTATTTGATCCATCAGCCTATCGCTCCATGAAGTTATGAATGCCAACCCAGATGCAGCCTGGCATTTTCCAAATCACTCAAAGACCGAAGACATCCCACTCCTGCTCGTTTTAGAGCTGTCGGATAGTTTGCAATACCTCAGCCACGCTGCAAACCTGAATATACAGTGCACGGTACATACCAGTTTGGCTTCCATGGGTGTAGGAGCCAAATTTATAAATTTCAGACAAATTATACTGTTCTTATAACAGATTATCTGGCCACATACATGGTACAAAGAATATGTGAAAACCTTTACGTCTGCACCTTCCTCCTGCTTGCATGATTTTCTAAAAATCATTACTTTTATGCTTATTCAATAGATGTTTGGCCCATCTAAAACTGAACTACTTGGGAACTCAAAAGTCCTTCTCCACAGTACCTGCACACACACTGAATGAAGGGAGCGGAAGACCACTGTGGGAAATTAATGGTTAAAAGCAGCGAAGAGATACAGTAAACAGTCCTAAGCGGAGCCTAGCTCTTCTAAACCTTAGCTTCCTCATTAGCAGCATGAAAGTTAACACAGCTCAAGAGCTAGCGAGAAGAAAGAGCCATCGAACTGGGAGCTGAATGCAGTTATTACTGAGCCAAGCAGAAACCTGAGGAGCAGCCCAGAATAAAACCACTTAAAATGAGCAACTATTAAAGAGAGCGTAGTCACTATAGAGCACCTTTCCTTGCATTTTCAAAAAACACAGCACAATCACTCATATTCTAGGGACATATTCTAGCAGCGCTTGGAAAAATTGTTATTCTGGGTGTCCAGATGAAAAGCAATTTAGGGTCACAGTGCCTTAGCACTGCTTAGAGCTCTCCTTCTGGTCTTAAACTCTCACTTTCAATAAAGTGTGATTCTCCTGAAAGCTCTTAGCCGTGGTAAAACAGAACAAGGGCGGACCAATTTGATAACTCTTGTTCAAGCAATATTCCCATGGGCTTCAGCTAGGGTACTGACATGAAATGCACTGCTCCTCCAAAGAAAAATGCTGCTGCTGCAAGATGTAGATCAGCTATTTTGGAGATCTCAGAAAGTACATTTGCACTGCCTACCTCCTGTGCCCAGTCAAGACTTGATAATTTGATAAAATCTTCAAGACCCAAAACTGCACATGTGGAATACAGCAGTGCCCTACTGCTGCAGAACTTCAAGCAATTTGGGAGCAATCCCTTGGTTTTTACACAGGCTGGTTTCTATCAGACTTCCTGGAAATTCAGGCTGAGGCCAGACTGCAGAGTACTTCTCAGCTCTTGGCATTTGGGTGTACAGGCACTGAGTGCCATAATCAGACCATGCAGCACAGTGCCCCAGGCACAGAAACTCCTATCAAAGCATCTAAGCTCAGGAGAGCAGCGAGCAATTCGCACTGAGCAACTAAGGGGGTCTAAAAAGACGCTCGCCCCTCTAGGAGAGGCTGGATGTGGCAGCCCTAACAAATATTTTGAATTGCTCCCTGCTCTCTGGCACAAGGAACAGGAGGTGATAGTCTGAATATGGCCTCAAGTGCTTCTCCATCTTAAAATACTCAGGACAGTGAAAGGATCGGAAATCTCTGTCACTCAGGACAGTGCCTGAGCTGCGCAATTTTAATCTTAATATAGCTACAGTAAATTGCAGAAGTAGAGCTCCGAAGAGCCATCCAAGTTTGCAGTCCTGCCATGACAATGTCACTCCAATCAAACCCTTGGCAAGCCGTTCTGGTTTGCAGAAGATAATAGGTAGGAGCCGCTACTGGATACTGAAACTCTTCCAGACACTAAAGCATAGTAAAAAGAAGTTGGACAGTTAATACCATTCATCTGAAAAACGATAAAAGGATGATGCCAGCACTTTTGAATGTGCTGGTTAGATCGATTTAGTTATCTCAACATAAGTTAGTTCTATTGTCTACAAAGAGCCCGTTTCAAGAGAGAAAAGATCTTTTAGGGGCTGATACAGGCAATAAGCTAAGCCAATTTCCTGTTCCTGACTGTAGCAAATACAGCCATTCTTCTGAAAACATAAAAGTAGATGCCACGGAACAGCTTATTTTATTTTACTGCACACTCCTGAGTTGAAGATAGTTACGACATACTCTCTCTGCAAAAGGAGAGAAGATGGAACGAATAGATACGCGTCTGAAAGGTGGCGCTCAGCCCAGGTTTATTGGAGCGAGTTTACAAAGACCGTGTCACTCAGAAGTGGCAGAGAAGAGCCCCTCATAGGAGCAAAGGGTGTTTGATTCAAACTTCTACTGAAGCAGCTCACCGCAAACCAACGTCCTCAAACAAGTGCATGCATTTCTTGCTATAAAATAGCTACGTTAGGAAAGCATTCACCCCATGGAAAAAGAGAAGAAACCAACAAAACATGTCACTGACAGTGTATGCATTCAACTTCATTCACAGCAGTGACTTGTTTAGCTACAACCAGTGGCATACCACCACCCAGAGTCATGACTACTTAAAATAAACCTATGTAATCACATACCCTTATATAACTTATATATATAGAATATATATAAGTTATATCTATGTATTCACAAATAAAAATATGCACACACACAAGTCTTAACACAAAGCACAGAACACACAAATGGAAATACCGTGAATGACGCCGAACTGAAATATAAGAATATAATTAAGAAATTATTAGCAGGTTTAAAATTGAATTAAAAACTATTCAAAGTGTATTCAATATTTATGTTCAAGTAAGGGCGAGAACGACCACAAATTAGTACTGATAAAAAGAGTTGGCATTATATTTCCCATGTTATGCCAAAGCTAGTAAGTCATTTCTCACTGTCAAACTCATTGTCATTTCGCCACTGGGGCACCTCATTAACTAGAAAAATTTTTCAGAAAACTGATTTTCAAGACTTGGATTAACAAACTATATTGTTTAGGCACCCTCAGTTGTAAACTAATCCTAAAAACATGCATACCTTGGAGTATCAGAAGAGAAGCAGCAGGATTCAAACATCCACACCAACAGTATTTAGTGGCATAAACAGGTCTTCACGGCAAAAAAAAAAAAAAAAAAAAAAAAAAAAAAGGTAGCACTGGAGATGGGGGATGAAAGGGTAACACAGTGGTGGCCTTTAAAACAGTAACGTTTACCAACCGTGACTCTGCAGTCAACTTCTGAGATACTACAGATGGCTTCTGCTCAGGACACGCAGAACCATGGTGGTATTTCAGAGGTTGCTTACTATCTGGGCGAGTCAGGTTTTAGTGGCAGCTAAAGCTATCATTCACCACATACGTGCTCCAGGGTGATAATTAAACACCTCTACCAACACTGCAAGGATTGTTTGGGATATTTAGCATGGCTAAAAACCCTGGTACCAGTGTCTTATATCAGAAATAACTTTATTAGAATGTAAATGTAGTGTACAAGCACCAAATTATTTTAGCTTAACTATTTAATGGACATTCGTTATATAAAGGACTAGTAATTTAAAACATAGATTTTTTTTTTTAAAAGACTTTTTCTTTTCTTTTGTTAAAGATTGTTCACTATTCCTATTCTGATAGAAGACTCAAAGGTTACTGGTACCTCGGTGTGTACAGACACCTAATACAACCTTGAGTTGGCGCACACTCACATACATACACAAAAATTGTACATTTCACTGCTACATGAATAGCCTTTTAAATAAAGGATCCAAGTTCTGACATTAGAACTTGTATATCAGCTATATTCTATTTGTGCATTTCAGGTATCTTCATCGCCACTCAAGTTCCACATTTATCTGCCTGTAATGAACGCAAATCAAGGTGATCTTGAACATAAAAAAAAAACACCTTTCCTTTGTTCTTGCTAATAAAGCCACTCTTAAGTCTTGTAATTTCTTTGTTTTTCCTCTACTGTGCTGTGCAAATCCAGGCAGATGTGCAGACTGTAAAACCGACTTTGGGTCTCTTCTAAACCTTCACCAGTTCTGTGTTATCAAACAGAGACAACCACATCGAGATAGAGTCTGTCGTAGGATTCCCGGAAGCACAGAATGAGGAGCAGACTGAGCAAACACGACCCTGGGAGGCACCAGTTGAACCAGGAAAACTCTGTAAAAACAGAAAACAGATTCAATCACAGACTTATGGAACATGCTCCATGTTGAAAGCTATCAAAACTTAAAACACCGAAAGGTAGAAACATGGCTGGTGGGTTTGAAGGAAATTGCTACGTTATTATCAAAACTATGACAGCTCTGCAATGGATAAATGGCTAACATGGTTTATGAGACTTCTTGGGGGGTTTCTTCTAAAACACATATAACCAATGCCACTAGCTAACGTTAATCCTCATTACTGAGCATGTCAATGGGCAGAGGGGGAATCTATCATCACTAATGGAGAATAAATGACTTCCGAACACTTTCCTCGTACTGCTCTTAAAAGTGTGTGTTCCACAATCAGTAAATCCTCTCTATAGCCTGATATTTGATTACTATTTAGCAATTTTATTCAGAAACAAGTGCACCATAACATATATACATATTTTTTAATCTATCATAATTTACTGACGAAGCATCGCTTTTGCTGGACATGGTCTCTTATTCAGTATCTTACAGAATCTAAACTCTCCCTCAATGTTTCAGTTAATTGTAGCAAAGACTTTTTCTATTTTTCTATTATTATGCTATTTTCTTAAATCTGTAATACATGTTGCTAAAAGAAAAAAAAAGCACTATATATATCATACAATGAAAAGGACAGAAGTCAGAAAGCCTAAGAAATCAACCCCCTGACAATAGCAACATTCAACAATACCGCTTCCCCAAACAATTTACAGATTTTTTTAGGTAGTAATCTTATTAAAACCTTAGTAAAATCTTTCTTAGCTTGGAGAAGACTATGCTATGTAATCCCAGAAGTCAATAAGCAAATGTTCCACTATTATTTTCAATATAAAACAACACTCCTGCTTAATTGGATTAAACATACTTTAACCCAAATATCCCCAAAGGCCAAATTTTACTTGTAAATCCTTCGTGTCTTTTTGTACTTCAGAAGTTGACAGAGCATTGCTGCTTCACAGTAGCACATTGATCACATGAAGTCAAACATTGATTTGTTTTTGTTTTTCATTTAGAACTCACTGTAGAAAAGGAGAATGGAACTATATCCAGAGACTGAGCTTTTGGTCTTAGAATACAGGGCTAGTACACTAGCCTGGTTAAGCTAAGGTTTCTGAAAGGCTTAAATTTCCCATTCTTAATCAAGTTAGCTGGATCAAAATCTTCAATGCACTGGAAAGTTTCCAGGGCTTGCCTCCTTCACAGCCTTCATAATTGGAACATTATATATCAGAGTTTGAGAAGAAAAATAGAGAAATCAGAATTAAAGCTATTAAAAGATTACTTGGCCTAGAAGGCAAGACTGAGGGAACAAGCTGAATTTGACCAAATTCTGGTTTACCTGTAAGCTTCTTAAATGCCATTAGAGGATGTACTTGAATCAAAGGAAAGGTGGCTATCTAACTTTCTATCCACTTTAATAAAAGAAAAATCTTTTAGAAAGTAGTGAACAGCATCAGCTAGCATTGATCACCTCTAGGGATCACATAAGCAGTTGTACTGTTGATCTCATTTGTGATACTGCACCACTGAGAACGGATCATCCTGAGCCCAACTTTGGTCTCCCCCCACGCCTCCTTCAAGAAAGATGGAAAGATTCCAAGTGTATGGATATACTGATTTTAGGTTTATCCTCACCTGCATTTACTGATACCTGCTATGGAAAGAAGTACTAGAGGTAAAATAAAATGGCCTTAAACACCCTATTTATAAGGGTATGAGTTCACTCTACCATAATTTTTCAGTGGGAAGGAAGTCAGACCATCAAAACAGCATAACGTAACAATACTCAATTATTAAGCAATTTAGAACACTGGACTGTTACTCTGAAAAATGCTGAAAATATCCCCAAAGTATTCCATGTAGTCTTTTTGGCCCTACTGTAAATGTTGCAAATAATAGTACACATGAATATAGCTCATGTCAATTAATATTAACCAAACAATACTCTCTCAAAAGCTAAAACTAAGTGTGACAGTGCCTGAAGAAGGGACAGAATTCAGTTTTTACAATGATGGAGTTCAGTGGAAATATCCAAAAATTCATATCTCTGTCAATTTACGCTCACAGGACAGAACTTAGAATATAATTATTATCCTGCATAAAATTACTTGTCAGAAAGAAACACAATGTTGAAAATTTGCCCCCACCTGTAACCCTCATAATTTTAAACACAATTCATTCTAAAATGTGTCAGTCTCCCCTTGGCTGGGAGACACTATTGTAAGAATTAGATGCAGTGATGATAATTACCAGTTTCATCAATTACCACTGATGAAAGTTATCAATTGTTAATGCTTCCAAAGCAAAACATTTGTTTTAAATTCAGTAATCTAGATAAACGTTTGCTTCTTGGTACAATATTTTAAAACAAAATTTGTAACTTCAAAAAGCATCAATAGAGATCACTTATTTTAAAATGAGATTGGGATTGGTTCTTATTTACAGTTTACAGTCATAATAGAGTATGTCTCAGTATGTTTTATAATCTATTAAAGAGCAATTCAAAGGTTATGATCAGGAGTTACAAGGAAGGCAATACTGCATGAGAGAAGAAAAAGTCTGCAAAGAACCCTATAAGAAGCTGATGAAAACATCAAACAAAAAGCTCTTCTGCCTCTTTAGGGCCACTAGATTATTTAAAGGAATGTTTCATCTCCAAGCAGTATCCAAAAACGATGCCCTCTCTCATCCTCAGCAACATGCCCAGCCAATCGAACGGTGCTGAGCATGAACAGGGCAGTTCTTTTGTGCCCCTCCTGGGCAATAAGTTTATACCCTGAAGCATAAGACTGAACGAGCTATATTGTGCTTTTGGATGCGCACAGATACAAACATTCCTAATGGTCACAGCATTACCCAGGCCTTTATAGAAATATGACGACAGTGTGTAGCTTGATGGTTTCTGGCTACAGCAAGCTCTAAGTGGAATCTGACTATATATCTTGCACTAAAGCATTTTATTGTGCTATTAGCATGCATCTGGAGAAGAACAGGTATTCTTTTCCCTCGCTGATATAGAGGGGCATTCATACATTTGATTATTAACAAGAAATTCTATGCGCAAATCTTCCCCTCACTGACAAGAGTATGTCTTCATGGAGAATTATATTTTCAAAGTAGCTCATATTTCTTACCTGTATGGTAAAACGTGAGGAAAAACAAAAGCACTCCCATAAATATGTTACTCAAAAAGGTAACGACTCCGCAGGTAATTCCTTCTGGAACAGGGTAGACCGTTTCCACAAAGAGCTCAAAGAATATTGGTACGCTACTGTTCAGGAATATACCCAGCAAAATACAGGATGTGTACAGTGTAGCTATAACGGAAACAAAAACAATTATTAATTTCACATTGACTTGTTTTGCCACATTCAAAGGTGCCAAGAATATTAATTCTTGAGTAACTTATGCATAAACTTATTTCTCGTCCTCCGTGTGTCATAGAGTACATCACATCCCACTAGTTTTCGGCAGAATATACGCATTGATTTGGGCGGGGGAGTCAGGAACACTGATTTATTTTTTAAAAGCAAAACCCACAGAGACATGTTCAATGGTTTGGAATTCACTTACGAACAAGCAGGAAGTGGCATATGCAAAGCCTCACCTAGAGTTCAATTTCTCCAAAATGAACAGGAACTGTTGTCTTATACATAATTAGAAAGGGAGTAATTAATGCACTGAATTAGAAACGGACATGGAATTAACCTTCTGACTTAGCTGTAAAGGGCAGAAATAATTTTGCTTTCATTTTACAAATAAATACTAATGATCTATCAAATATTAAGACGTTAGTATTCATCACGGCCTGACCTGCAACATGTTGAATCCCTCTCAGCTTCGGTAGGAAATGAAAGGCACCCAGCGCCTGGCAGCAATAGGCTATTATTTGATAAAGCAGATTATTCACCACTGTAGAACTACTGCTTTTCTTGGATGAATAACAGAAGAATATAGACATTTCTTCAGCAGCTTCTGATTTTTTTTCTACGATTTCTGACACTGCCAAGTTCTTTGCAGTGCAATAGATGCTGAAAATACCTATATTATCTATTAATATACCTGTTATGTCTATTTCTGAAAAAAGAAAACTTAAAAAAATCTAGTAGACTTTAAAAGTTCAGTAGCATTAGTTTCAATGGAATTTAAGTCTCTGCTTAGATGCTGTCTTGTAAGGGGTGCATTTCCTGACCTGCAGCCTTCATAAACTGGGTTACCAATCAAAGAAAAAGGAAAAACAGCAGAAAAAGGAAAAACAGCAGAAAAAGGAAAAACAGCAGAAAAAGGAAAAACAGCAGAAAAAGGAAAAACAGCAGAAAAAGGAAAAACAGCAGAAAAAGGAAAAACAGCAGAAAAAGGAAAAACAGCAGAAAAAGGAAAAACAGCAGAAAAAGGAAAAACAGCAGAAAAAGGAAAAACAGCAGAAAAAGGAAAAACAGCAGAAAAAGGAAAAACAGCAGAAAAAGGAAAAACAGCAGAAAAAGGAAAAACAGCAGAAAAAGGAAAAACAGCAGAAAAAGGAAAAACAGCAGAAAAAGGAAAAACAGCAGAAAAAGGAAAAACAGCAGAAAAAGGAAAAACAGCAGAAAAAGGAAAAACAGCAGAAAAAGGAAAAACAGCAGAAAAAGGAAAAACAGCAGAAAAAGGAAAAACAGCAGAAAAAGGAAAAACAGCAGAAAAAGGAAAAACAGCAGAAAAAGGAAAAACAGCAGAAATTAGAATACTGAAAAATAGTCTGGAATAATTCCTACAAAATGACAAGAAGAATGTAAAAAAAAAAAGATCAAATTCAAAAATGTTCCTAAGTCATGGGGAAATTATTGCATATTTCATACCATCTCCTCACTGCAGTATGGTGCAGAATCCTAGACAGAATTTTTTCATGGATATATTTATATATAAAATAGAAAATGCATTTTCAGTATACTTTACTTTCTTCTATCTTGGAAAGGAAATAATTGAAAAAAAAAAAAAAAAAACACCTCTGCTTCACCTTCTGTTAAGCACTGCTCAATCTTTCAGTTAAGAAACTGTTAAGCAGGAAACTGCCAGCTTAAAAAAATTGGCCATTTGTTAAAATATGAAGAATCATGGAAAAGAGATAAAGGCTTTAGGAGACACAGCAGAAATGACTGCCTATCAGATCCTTCTTTTGATGTGGGTTGCTTCCAAGGCACAGAGACATATTTCTTTCTTTACAGGAGGATTTGCCTGGACAGGAAAAAGAGGATAGAAGAGTCTATCAGAAGGATGATATAGATGGCGTAACTTCAGAAGGGGGCAGCTGGCTTTTTTCCTTTTTTTAAATATGCCACAATGTTCTAGGTTGTTTAAAAAGAAGTATTTTTTCACCTCTCAAATTCTTTTATTATAAACTGCAGAATAAAAGTCAAAGGAATTGATGCAACGTATGTTCAACAGTTCTCAGAGAGCAAGAAAAAAGTGTATTCAGAAACTCTTCCTAATGGGGTCTTCTACCTAAAATTGAAGAACTGATTTCTCTAGTTATAATCTCCACAGATTTCTGCTGCAAGTCCTCACCAGTATTTCAAGTTGCGTAGACCTCTCTGAGCTCCTGGCTACCTCAAACACCACAGCATACTGCTCTAACTCTTTCCAACCGCTGTCAGGTGTAGTCAAAAAAAAAAAAAAAAAAGTCAGAAAATAGAATTCAGGTATTTGAAAAAATTTTGACTTGGCTTGAGAAACCAACAAATGACTGAAATACAAGAATCTCCAAAGACAAATGAACATCCGCCCCTCACTAAACTCAATTAAAGATATCTATAGATAGCTACTTGTAACTTACAGTAAAATTTTTCAGAACTTTCCAAACAGACAAAAAGGCAGTAGCATTAATTCCGTAATAGAAACCTCAGGCACTGGAAATAGAGTAGTCATGAAGCTACTGAAAGATGAAATAAGCACCATCAAAAGCAGAGCTAGCGACAGATACTGCCAGAGGCAGCACGTCTGCTTAAGACTGAAACTTCTTCCACAGACAGCAATACCCAGGAAAAGGGGATTGGATGCCTCTGAATAGACAAGAGGAATGATTTCCAGAAATTCAGGTTCGCTTCAGGAGACGGCAGAAATAGGCATCTGAGATTGGCAGCCATTTGAAAGATCAAAGTGTCAAATTTTAGACAATACAATAGGTGCGGAAGTTTCAATAGAACAAAAACCTTCAAAGTACATTTGCTAATCTAAAATATGAAAGTTGAATTATGACATTTTCTCATTGCTTACTAAAATGTACTAAAAGGACAAGACTGCAAACAACCAAACACAATAACTGTGCTTTAGAGTCTCCACCCTTACACTCCTTGTTACTCCAGCTTCCTTTAGTCACGTAAATGCACCCACCAGCACACCCTTCTATACTACCATGACCAAAGCAGTTTTAGCATTATTTTTTTTTCTCCTCCACCCTCCCTCAAATATCATCTCCCTTATGTGCAGGCACCAGAATTGTCAGCTGAATACCAAATACAAAATCTTTCTGCTGAGATCACAGATGATATTTATGCAACGACCACTTCCTTCAGGATGCTCCATAACCATTCAGAAGTAACACCTTTCTTTATAAAACAAGCAGTACGCACATATACACACACATACACTTTTTGAAACCAAAGCAGGAAATGTCAAAGTAAAAGCATAGGCAGAATATCACTTCCTGTAGATGCCAAGATAAATTTTAAGACCTAACGGAAATGACATCTTTTAACTCATAAACCACAAAAAACAGCTCTAAAAGAAACTTAAAAACCTGAAAGCCTACTGAGTTCTCTCTTAACAGGTACACATTTCAGTGACAGGAAAATATTTTTATTTGATATTTCTGCAAACCATCCAGGATCTTCCTCAGTGCTACACAGATAATTTTATTGCATCAGACTTGGAGATTGAAAGTCACAAATCCGATTGGTCAATACACAGAAAGTCAAAGATAAGATATGCAGTTTCAGAAAAATAAGTAATTGGAAGAAGCCAAACAAATATGAGTTCAAAAGCTGTTTTGGCCTTCTACTTCACGCACAAAGTAGAGACCGTCTCTTCCAGCCCAAGGGCTGCAAGGTACTGTAGTAGGCAGAACGCCACCCGTTAACGGAGACCATTTACTGCCTTCTGCAGTGACCTCGCACTGAATGAACATAAACAAGTACCACGATTTTACTCTTCAGGAGAACAGCACTGAAATTTACAGTGATTTTTTTTTTCTTGTAGTTAAGACACTCTTGATGACAGTCATTGGAAATGAATATAAGGATATGAAAGTGCTGATAAGAAAAAGGTTTACCTAGAAACTAATATAATCCCCACAAACAACCAACTAGCTTGGATAGAAGCATATGCTGGGAAAGTGTGTCAAAGCGTGTCATGCTAGAGTTTAAAAAGAAAATCACCTTTTCTTACGAAAAGTTATTAACTGCACATGAAGCTATGTGCAAAGGTAAGGGTCTGCTTAAGACAGTGGCAGTTCTGGACAACAATGAATAATGACACTGGCTTTTTTTTTCCCCATACTTTCATTAATGTACCATATTTTAAACATCCTTGGAAGCATTAAGTAGCTGCTATTTTACAGATCGGCCACTGCAAAGAGAACAAGAAAGGCAAAGCTCCCATCCAAAGCACAGCTGTTTTAGAGAATTGGCCTGAAGCTGCCCTGGCAGGAGGCTCAAACTAGTTCGAGTCACGTAATACTCACATTTAAGGTGTGAGGCAACCCATGCTATTTCCTCAGTATTCATTCTCCTTCTACCAGCCAAAAAGGAAACAAGGAATCATACATGCCTTGACAATAGCATCATGGATGCTATTAGTTAGGCGAAGCAAGGTATGATTCAGGACTGCTGCTGTTATGGGGGCTTAGCACAGAATGGTGAAAAAAAATCAACAAGAAGTTAGGTTCCTCCTTGGCTACTGCAGGTCTTTAGCTACAGGATGGCAAATATATGCCTATGCCCCACAATCAGACTTTATTTTTCCCCAGTTATCTGCTCTGGCAAGAGTGTCATAGCAAAAAAGGGGAATTAAAACACGGCAGTGGTTTGCAGGACAGTGTACGCTTCTTTATTGAGCTTGCAACACAGCAGAAAAAAAAATCTCAAGAGTCTTTCAGGCATACAAACAAATTCCCAGAATTCCTCAAGATGGCCTGCAACATGTTTAGCAATTTACTCTTAAATTATATCATCTTCTTTTCCTGATAGACTGATTCATAACTGCAGAGTCGGATCCAAAGCCAAGTGAAAGTAATGGAAGGATCTGCACTGACCTATATGGTTTTATCAGCCCATGGGCACGTACACGTTGGCTGATTTTTAACATAAACAATATGCAGTATCACCGTTCCATTTAAAAAAAAAAAAATGCCTTTTGTGGATAAATTCACAAAAGAAATGTCAGAAAGTCTAGAGTAGAATCAGCTGCAAGCAGGTGGTGCAGTATCATCTCCTGAAGTTCTTTGCCATAAACTCTTGAACTCTGCACACCACGTAATGGTCCATCTCCCAGACAAACTGAGTTAAATCTCACACACATTTCAAATAGAGAAACAGGAAAGTAAATAGAACTGAATGTTTTCTCTTGTGCTCAGCATACAATTTAAAGCGTAACCTACAGAGATCTAGAACATTTTGTTACTGCCTATCACCACAGCATGCCAAATGCCAAAATGAAAGGCTACCACCTTATTTGGACAAATGCTTTGTTGACTTTACCATCTATGCACGTGATCTAAATAACACTCCAAGTTAGTTCTTATCAAAACCTCTAAAGTCTGCTGAAGTGGAATGAAAGTCTCTTGTAATTTAATTCTTGCTGCTGGCCAGGGTAAGAGCAGTCATAGAAGAAATTGCCTTTAATTTTTTCATGAAAAATGTGCCTGCCTCAAAGTAATAGAGTAACTTTTACTGTAATTCACTTATAGGAGCAAGAAACAACAGAAGAAGGATGCCCTGGCAGTGTGCATTTACAACACCAGTATGTTTCATTGCACAGATTTCCATTCCAGCATGTGCTGATCAAATTCTTATCTTATGATATAGTTATGAAAGTAAGCAGAAATATGATCAAATTGCATGTGTTCTATATACTTCCCAAAACAAAAGCAAGTGGAACTTGCTTTGAAAGTAGAGTATTCACTCTGGAGAACCAAAAATAGAAGGGATTAGTGAGTGATCATCAAAAAATCTAGAAAGCATAAAATATTTGAAGCTTCTTATTGACGGATATTTAAATTGGCCAGATTCACAGATATCATTCCTGAAATGCTCTTTCCAAAGTTCTCATGTTTTACCCTTTCACCCTTGGGTGTTTCATTGTTTGTAAATAAGCCCTTCAAACTAGCTCTTCCTTGAGCATCTTCTAATTGTGGAGCTATAAAAGCCTTCAGGAAGACAAGGGTCATTATTCCCGTCTTACGGGTGGGAAAAGCTTAACAGGAGCAGGAGTAATTTGATTTGCCCACAGCCACAAGCAGGTTAATGCTGAAGCTAGAAGAAGAATCTCAATTTACATAGTTTCAAGCCACTATTTTAACCAAGTAACCGGTTAGCCTGCCTTATCCTTATTATGCATGTCCTGTTTACAGTAAAGAAATTAAACTCAAAGATAAAACAATCAGTATTAAATAATTAACACCTCTCTCTTTTTCAATACTGTGCTTTGTGGATGTGGATAGGGAGATGGATGTGTTTATGATATTCCATCGGTTCAACTGATTCAAACCGAAAAAGAAAGTTTAGATCGCTTAACCTAAATATAGTCATCAAGTCCATCAAGATGCCACTGCATTCAGAGTATCTGCCATGCAGCACTTGTAAAGATTTTGTAAAGCAAAATTCTGCTGAATGTGCTCATAAATATTAGAATATTCTTGATACGCTATGCTGAAAACACTGAATCTGTGCTGCAAGTGACGAGTGCTGCATATCAATTTTTGGAAAATGCTAGTATTTGTATCCAGAGATACTACTAGCAATACAAAGATACTGAAATTGGCATTGCAACGTGATATACAATTATTTTGGGTCAAAGTAGGCCATTGTACATAAATTCACATAACGAAGTTCAACACAAAGCAAACTAACAATGGACTTGGCACAGAGAAAGAGATCAGCAGCTGTGCTGGGAATTCAATGGGGGAAAACTATTTTAACGTTCAATGTGTATATGAAATCATCTTTGCAACTGGCTGAAAAATGCAAATAATATACATCGAAACTATAATTCCTTAACATTACAATTCTTTAAAAGAAAATTCAAGCTTGCTTAAAATGTAAACCGATTCCAAAATCAAGGGGTTTTAAGAGCTATGATTAGCTGATGAGAGGTGTTTGAGCCAGAGGATATCGTAGCTGTGATGGCACTGCATCATTACTGGCTTGCCTTCATTTTTTTCACATTGGCAGTTAACAGTTCATACACAAGACTCCAAATGCACTTTACAGAAAGTCTTTTGGAGAGGTATTTGAGAAGGTAACAAATGACAGAAAGCTTGTCTTGTTCTGTGGCAGGAGGAAAAACCGTCTAAACGGTGGTTTGAGAGCATATTACGGTAACGCAAAGCAACGCGTGCCTTACACAATACAGACAATGCTAAGCAATACCGTTTAAAGAAAACAAAGCAGTCATTGATTTTTAATATCAGCATTAAAGGTTTCCAGTCTAAGTAATTGCACTTTGTACGAAATATCTTTAGATGAGGTTGTGCCTATTTATAAGGAATTAGGAGAACATTATACAAACAAGTGCAGGAACACACATACTGCTATGACCATTTTCTCAAATACCATTCCTCCCCTGATGTTTAAACCAGACATTTCTACAACTGCTGCAAGGAATACTGATTAAAAGGGACGGTATTTTTGTTTGTTTGTTTTTTACACAAGTCTCTAGAGATTATTTTTTCCGTTCCTTTAGGGTGAATAAGTGGCCAAGCTGTTTTGTACTTTTAAAGCTGCAAAAGCCTGCCTGCATGCAAACATACGCATATGAGAGCTTACTCTGGAATTCAGGTGAGAGACAGGCAGAGGGGTTTCAGAGGGGTGCATGAGCACGAATGCCAGAGAATAACCACACACTACAGCAACAGATGTTTTTTGGACCTAGGGAAACCACTGTTTTTTTTTTCCATGGATGCAAACATTACTAATGGATCAAGCAGCAGCCAGCTGAGAGGTCCTGACGAAGATATTCTCTAACTAGCCTTCATCTGAAGGGTGAAGCCTTTCTTAACTCCTGGACCAGTGCACAGACTCCCACAGGGCAGCTTCCTACCTCAAAACGACGGTCCGGTCCCATGGAAGATTTCCCCTTTAAAATGTCCTGGCAGTCCACCAGGTCATGCAGGTATTTTAGGAGTTTCTGGACACTGCTGATTGTGACAGTGCTTTGTGGGGCAAAGACTTATTATTTGCTCAAGAGAACAACATTTGAGGCAGGGAAAGAGAGGAGGGGGGAGCCCCCCACAAAATGGGAACTAGCGTGCGCAGAAGGGAAATCATCCTGATAAGATCAAAGGCACACCCACCCAACTTTCCATGAAAGTCCATTTTGAACCCTGCTTGCCCTGCCTCAGCATTTGGATGAGATTGGAAGTGGGGACTGAGGCCCACCACTTGCTCAGCCGCGTTGCCCGGCATGACACTTGTGCTCTTTGCCCCGTAACAGGAAGAAGCTGAAGAGCCCCTTTGTCAACTTTTGGATTACATCAGATATTGCCCTCAATAACAGAACATTAATAATGCTTTGCAGCAAACGTTCAGTGATACCTCCAAAGTAACTCTGGGACATAAAGCATTATATAAACCTCCACTACAAAAAAAGAATATGACATAATGACAGCTGCTTTTCTATTGCACATCTTCCAAACACATAAAAATACACAGGGGACAACTACCTAGAAGTTCCTTCTCTACAACGCTCCACTGAGTATGCAGAGCAACCTCTACTTTAACCAGCTACCTCAAATCACTTCCCAAAGCTGCTAGGTAACAGCCTGCACTTGACCTCTACATTTTGGTTGATACACTCTGCATCTCAAACTTCTAATTAAAAGAAGAGGGAGAAAAAAAAAAAAAAAGCACGAAGTTTATCCAAATCAGTTCAAATATACTACTTCTCCCAATTACTGCGGCGTGCCCAGGTCATCATCATATTGCACCATTAACGCTTCGGAATAATCTAGCACGAAGTCCTATAAACTAGCCTAAATAGCTTGTGTGTTTTCATCCATAAGAGCGTATTTCATAAAGCTGTTATCACTGGTATTCAATGCACAGGGATCTAAATGAAGCGAGTGCATTGCATCTATTTTAGATGAAATTTAATAAGAAAAGACTAATAATTAGAGAAAAAAAAAACAAAGCCATCACTTATCTATGAAATTTAAACATTATGCCAGGAGTCAAAAAAATAAATCTTATTTGATATTTACTCATTAGGCCCTGTTGCCTTATGGTACTTTTATTTTATTTTATTTTATTTTTAAAGGAATGAACCTTACTGCTGGCATTTCTGTTCAAGACAAGCTTACGTTTTATGGAAAAGGGCTCAGAATTTACAGTGACATATATAAGAACAACACAGTTAGACTACTCTAAAATATAATTTACAACTCAATTTAAGGAAGCTTCCATTTTAGGAAAAACATCAACTGCATAAGAACAATCCAGATTCCCTAGATTCTTATCAAGGTCTGTTAGTTCAGGAGACTTTGTATCAAACCCTAAGCACTTTTATGTCTTGACAGTGGATCACCTTCCCAAAAAACACAGTAACGTACCTGCATGCTCTGAACAAATTCTACTAGAAGCTATATTGCATGCTGAGTTCTTTTGAAAACAAAAAAACAAAAAAGCCAAACAACAGAGAGAGTTTTAACAGTTTTGTGTTGGCTCACTGGTGAGTACATACATAATGACTTTCACCTCCTGAAACCTGTCTGCTTCATTCTTACGCATAGACTTGAAGGGATGTTTACATGTTTGGCTTGCTGCATCAATTCAGAGGATAGAGTTACTGTAAAAATTTACATTACTGCAGGCATGTAGTGATGAAGCAGACAAGCACAAGGAATAAGAGCTTTTATTGCATTTTGCCTGTCTCTGATGGAGAAGAAAAAAGTGTAGTCATTTGTCATGACAGTAGCCACCATAAAGTTTGATTTGTTTATCTATTATATTAGATTTTATTTATGCAGAAAAGTTTTTGAAAGAAATTTAAATTTCAAGATAAATCACAAATTTGACCTATCCATCCAGATGGTGTTTCTTCTGAATTGATCATGTATTTCAATTTGCTGTACCCACTTCTAGTTTATAGTTGTGACATATGCAATGTGCCAAGGACACTTGCCGAATCTCAAAGTTAATTTGAATAAATCAGAATTTGATACACTACTTTCCACACCACACTATGAAAAACAGGAAAAAAAATGTTTTTAAATTTCTTCTATCATATGTAAACGTGCCTATAACAAAAATAGCGCTAAATTTAAAATGGAATTACAGAATTCTTAAATAAATAAATAAATATGCTTAAAGTCTCAGTGGATTAGTTTTACTGTAACTCATCATTCTGCTGAATGTCTTGGGATTGCACGTGGATCAGTCACTTGGTGCAGAAACGAAGGTGAAGGATAGATTTTTATAAACTAAGCGGCGCTAGTTTTTAACTAAGAGTACAGCTCACTGGCCACGTGGGTAGAACAAGTGGGGACTTCCTAGACTTTTGGTCTTTCCCTCTGCTTCTGCCAAAGACTTTTCTCATCCTTTTGAGCAGTAAGCCGAGTTAATTTGGGGCTGGATGAATTCCCTGAGCCTGCTTACAGATACTGTCAGCGTAAAAAGGATGATACGATAGTACAGGGATACAATAACCTAAACTTAGGTGGCTGAAAATACCATGGCTCACCTTTGTTTAAACCGTATCACCTTTCCAAAAATTAATGCAAATTTCAAATCCTAAATCCCCAGATACGTCACTGTTCCCTATTACATGCAACATTACTCCAATTCATATGATTTTTCTTGTTTTGTTTCCGTCACTGTTATTCCAGAACACCAAGAAATCAAAACAGAAAAACATTCAGCCTCAGAATCAATCTAAAATGTATATTCTGGGTTATTATAATTAGTGGTTTTGGTTAATTTTTAGTCTCTTTATGAAGTTATTGAAAGCTGATAGAAAACTATCAGCTGTAATGGGTTTTCTAAATCCTTCTTTGGTCCGTCCTGGTAAAATTACTGTATTACTGAAGGTATCAGAATTAGAATACCAGACATATTGTAAATGTAAGACTGCAAATATTTGCCTGAAATACCAATTATAAATAATAAGAATTAAAATTACTGTCAATACCTGTGGTTAAAGGCAGATGAGTGACACTATTTAGACAGGTGAGCGTGAACCAGGTTGATGCTAATGTTGCTCCAGATAAAAGCAGCAGCAGTATAAATTTCAGCATGCCCCTGATAAAATCCGCAAATCTAAAACAAAAGCACAGGTCAGAGCAGTATAAATGCTAACTTTCATATCATTTTTGATGTTTGACAATTAATTCAATATATTCTCAGTAAACATTTCAGAGGCTACCAAACAATTTAAAAATCACTTCCCATTGTCTGAAATGGCAAAAAAACATTTTTATACAATGGTGATATCTGTAGCTGTCAAGCTGAATACCCATGTATTTTATAGCTGACACAAAATAACAGCCAAAACAAAACAAAGAAATCTTGAGGCATCACTGACAATATTTGGTACTCAGGAAGGATTGTCTTTCTGCATTTGCTGGACACAACATCACACCACTACTTCCTTTGCTGTTTTGTCAGTGTTTGCCAGTCCCCCTTGGCAGACGCACTGATCAATTAGCTATGAGGAATTTGATATATTTCATTCAATATATAGTTAAGTGTTAAGATCCATTCCTGCGGGAAATGACAAAACTGCCAGTACCGGAATCCCCAGAAAAAAAAAAGAGAACAAGGTACGACTTTTGAAGCCTCGCTTCTATTGGTAATGAAACTTTCAATGGCTTAAGCAAAGCAGGATTTTTTTTTTTAAACCTATGCAGTCATTCTGCAGGTGGCTGTATCGGTTTAAAATGTTTCAGAAACCAAGGAGCTTGGTGTCACTCTTCCCCTACAGACATGCTCTACTGATGATTTGGGAGAGGATATCTGTGCAAGTAAATAAGATCTTTATACCAACTGATGGTGCAGTCATTTTTTTCATCTGTTTTCATTTCTCCTTCTAGGAGACATAACGCATTTGAACAGTAATACATGGCATAATTATCAGTGCAACTGCTCTTTTCAAAAGAGATTTCAACACTGATACAGGAAAAAAAAGATATATTAGAAAAGGTAAGGTCATTTAATCCACCAGCAATTTGCTATAGTCCCCTGGTTATCAAGGAATATATGCCTTAGGAATGTCTTCTACCCTCATCGCCCCTTACCTCTAGCAGCACAACCCACCCAGCTTGGGCCACGGTGAAATCAGTCCAGCCAGTCAGCTAACTGCCTTCTCTCTCCTGACGCTGATCGCTTTACAGGCCGATACTACATAGCTTACTTGATAAAACAAATAGTGCTACCAACGTTTTGAGAGCCAGGAGTTCTAGCTTCATATATATCACAAGAGATGTACGCGTTACTGAATCCTAAAAAATTATCACATCTTTCCTCCTGTTTCGGCTCTCCCTGTGCTTTAATTCCACACTGAATTTAGCAGTAATTCAGTAATTCAATAAGCGGTAGAGGAAGATCAATGCTGCCTATGATCTTAAAAGTTTATAACTGTAGTGTTCAAATGGCATCTGCGTTAATCTCGAGTAGTAAGAGGTTAGCTGCTAGTTTTTCCTGACAATCCATATCCAGCAATCAGGATCACCCCTTTTCAAAGTCCGTTTCTTTAAATTATTCTTTGTGATCACCGGAGCCAAAACCAGCAACACAAAAAGCTTCTCAGAAGCATGACAAAGTGTAAACTTTAGTTTTCTTCCAGAGACTCCTTTCTTTGCCTTTCGGCAGCCAACAACAGTATTCCCTGTTCTAAGAGGTAAGAGCAGTTACGTATATACTGTCTAATGAAAAAAGTGGAAAAAAAAAAAGTTAGCCATCAAGAAGAGAGATTCACAGAAAACAGGGCTGGAAGGAGTCGCTAGGGCATCCTCTATTTCTGTCCTACCAACAGGGATACGTCTGGATGACAGGATGATATGCATCCAAAACACTAAAGACGGTTAAGCAGAGCAAATATCTACCTTTACTGAGCAGCTGCAATTCTTTCTGGCAGAAAGAATATGGTTTCAATATCAGTGGTAGAAGCACGCTCCAAGGACCTCGTGGATATCACAGGAATCAGAGCCAAGAAGGGGCAAATATAAACTGAAAGTTTTATGTGGCTATTCAATTTGCCAGCAACAGAAATAATGGAAACAATAATTTAGCAAACTGGCCTGAACTTGGTAATTGAGGGATTTCTGCTTCTTGCCTTGTTACAGGAGAATAAAAAAAGACTGTAAAACTAGTCAACTTTTCAGAACACTAGTTTTGTTCCAATAATTGCGGAGAATGTTTCTGATTTTTTCCTCTAGTCCCAGCACAATGAGTCCTGCCTTCAAAACCCTCTGTTCTGTTCAAAACCTTCTTCAGCACCTAGCGCATAGTGGCATATCTGCATTTGCTAAAACTGTAGGCATTGCAGGGCAAAAGGTATATACTTGCCCTAGGACGCATCTAGGACGCAGAGCTCTTGAGCCTCGCATTGGTAACCATCTTCTGCAACACACCAAACCCAGCCCTGGGTTGTATCCTATAGTTAAATCTATAACATAAATGTATGTTGCTGACAACACTGTCTGTTGCTAAGGAAATTATCACCATGTCATAAAGTTTCAGCATTTCGACTATGCTGTAGGTTAAAATTAGAAAGAAACGTTGGGCTGTGAAGGACAAAACCTCAGAAATATCTGTGATCATTAGCAAATGTAACAAAAAAAAAAAAATCCGAGAAGAGTAAATAGATTTATGCTTCAGCGCGATAATATGAATGTCGCTCTTTCACACTGCTTTTCTTCAAACCAGTATCATTCTAAAGCTGCCAGCACAGGGTGCAACACCTGCCAGAAATCCAAAATAGCCCAGGCTTTTCAATTATAAAAAATGCATCACGCTAATTAGCTAAACATATCCAAATTCAGGGCTATGGGGAGGGCAGGGGGTACAAAGCAGAAAGATTTATATATTGTGCTGAGGAAAACTTGCACCATTTTGAAATTGAGATAGATAAATAAATAAATGTCCAAACTATGCATTACTTTTAATATAGGTGATTTAACACCAACTGTGACATGCAGGGACAAATGCTCCAGTGCAAACCTCAGTTGTTATACATCTGAAGGGTAGAATCTACATTGCCAGAAATAGGAAGAGCAAATTCTAAGCTGCACCAATTTTGCTTTGGCTAAATCAGCAGAAAAAAAAAGTTAGGAAAACAAAAAAACTCAGCTTCTTGGGAATGGTTAAGGAAGAGAGTTGCTTCTTGGCAAGTCACAGTTCTGACATTGAAATACATCAGCTTGTCACACTTGACAAGAATCATTACCTAATTTTCCTAATTACAACTTTCAGCAGATTACAGTCCGAATCGTCATTGATTCAACGCTGCACAGATAACTGCTGAATAGGCCTAGGAGGGAGAGTCATCCATCAGGGGCGACACATCGCCCCCGCCCTCACTTTCTGTGGGCAAACCCTCCCGTTTGAACTGCCCCAGCTGGAAAGACATAGTTGAAGACAGACTGTTGGTGTTTTTTTCTAATTTACTCAAAACGAAAGCTCTGAAGGCTACAAAAGCCCGGTATGCAATAGGGTTTGAAATCAATTCTGAAGTAGTTGGAGAGACTGTCAGCATTTCCTGTTATTTAACCCAGGCAATATATTAGATAAATTAATCTTCCATAAAGGTTGAGATTTGCATGTTGGCACTGACTCAGCAGATTCTCTCCTGACAAAGTTAAGGGAGCTGCTAAGCATGCTCCTCTACTTTTGAAATACCCCAGTATATGAGAGATTAATCCCAGATGTAAAGGATTAGACCAGCACACTAGCTCCTTCATCACATAACCTGCTACAGCATCTAGGTCATTTACTGGGCAGAGTTTCTTTTACAGCAGCTGGTTTTAAACATTTACTTGTTTTAGACAAAAAGCCTCAATACCCAAGCTGAGCTAATCAAAAGTGACTCTGTGGAAGAAACCAGTGTGTGAGCTGTGTTTCAATAGACTAAGTCCTCCGGGTAGCATTCGGACTGGAGAGAAGGGAAACGTTTGCTTCTTTCCCGAGGTCAGAGGGGATTTTCCTCTTCCTCCTTTTTGGCTGCTAGGCAGCACACAAAATGTCAGGAAGAGAAACCTCGCATTTCCTTATGCATTGCTTTGCATCAGAGTACACAAAAAGAGAGCTTCAAGTTCTGCCGTAAAAAGATGCCAGTTTGGGTCCACAATCCCGCAGTGACTACAGTGATGACAGATCCCTGCACTTGCGCTATGCTCATTGTGGAACTGGAATCTGAAAAGTGGACATAAAGAAGCCAGGACACTGCTTCAAAGTCCAGAAGCAAGGAGAACCCGTGATCGGTTTTAATCTGTTTTATAAACTCACTGCTCAAGGACACTTGAAAGTCTTCCCCCCGCCCCCCCCCCCAAACTCCCCCTGATGGGGACCTCAACGGAGAAAAAGCCATAGCCTTTAGGCAGGGTGTTCCATTCCCTGCCTTGTCCACTCCTCACGTCTTTCAGCATTCATGAAGGCCAGAGCTGTCTGTGTCTGGATATGCAGAAAGCATGGGTACAGCCACACTGTAGCACAAAGCAGAGAACTGTTAGGCCATACAGGAATCCAATAGTGTAGCCAAAGTGGGCCTAGACTAGTTTAGGGTGCAATGTACTGTTATGGTGTCTGGGCTGCCTCTGCTTTGTTCCCAAGGCCCCTTCAGGAATCAGTATGCCCAAAAGTGTTGATGGAAGGAGACAGACACCGTACTTCTTCAATGTTTTCCAAATCTGCTAGGATTGGTTCTCCCCAATACTAAACAGCTGAATTCACAGTAACTGCGTTCAAAAGGAGCAGATCGGAAGCACTTGTCAGGAATAACAGTACGACTCGTCAACTTGAGGCAAACGCACACATGGAGTTCTCAACCCCCCAAAGACCAGTAATATGGAACATACAAATCATGGCTCTACAACGAACACATCCTAACCCTGGAACTATGCATTTTCCATTTCAAGTATCTAAAAGATGAGAGAAGTCTGTTATTAAGAGCATAAGCCAAATCATAATCACAGGTGAAGAAATGGAGAAGGACATATAATTATTCTTACCTTGCCATTGCTATGCCAACAACGCAACCTCCAACTATGGACCAAAATCCAATCCAGCCTGCATCTACCTGAGAGAAAACAAAGAAACAAACATGGAGAATGTGTGAAAGCTGAGAAAATGAGATTTTACTTTCAAAACAAATGGTGAACAGGGGCTGCAAATCACTAGCAAATCATCCTCCCTCACCCAGCCAATCTGAAAAGCAGTATTTTTTCTAGGATATTCTATGGAAATACATTCACTAAGAAGAAAAAAGAAAAAAAAAATTTTTAAAAGGTATGACCAAGTAGCCTATGATCTAAACGTGACCTCTCTTTACAGAATCATCTGAAGAATGTCCCCTGGATTTTTATAGCACTCTATGAAAAAGCTTAAAAATCCTCTTTTCCCCTTTTCATCCTTTCCACCTGGTAAACATTATTTTCTTTTACTAAAGGTACAGCAGCCAACAATACTCCCACTTGTTTATGTGCCTCTTCGTTCCTGTCAGAAGGTGCATGCAGTTCTGAAAATATTAGCCACTAGTGAACAGTTTGCAGGAAGAATTATGACAGTTTGGAACGCCAAAGCTAGTTTATTTTGTTTAAAGTTTCAGGAGAAGAGAGGTCCATACGTATTGATAGATTCTTAAACAAGAAAATTTGCTAAAAATTGTATGTTAATGCAAAATAAAAACATATCACTTGCAAAATAGCTGCTGATTATCGGTCAGGAGATACTTACTTGGCTTACATGCACTGGTGTTAATATCAAATCCAGAACACCAGACCAGCCAGAGAAAACACCCAATGGTATAGCATAAGCTAAAGCAATCATCAAGAATCGGAAATTGCTGTGAAGACAAAACATATGCAATTAGCTGCTGCTTATATTAGAAATTGCACTAAGATTAGCTGCAAGAGTAAATTACACCCTAGAATCTATACTCTGCCCATCAAGAAAAACAGTGGAGGTCTGAAGAATGAGTCAGAAAAAACAAGGTATCTGGCTATGTCACTAAAATTCCAGTGGCTGAGATGTTATTGCCTTAGCACTATGATATATAAATATATATAAAAGGAAAAAAAGAGCCATTCTCTCTACATGGTTCAAAGATTTTTGCAATGTACTCATATGTTTCTCATTTCTGCAAGCAATTCTTCTGCATTTGCTCGGGCAACCTATTTAGCCTAAGTATATATTAGGAACAACAAGCACTAATTCAAATGACAAAAAGCATACTTCAAGCATAAACTCGGAGATTCATGCTCTTTGAACAACACTCTTTTTGTCTTACTTTTTTTTAGTTTGGTGACAGGGAGGGCTTGGGGAATGAGTTGGGTACAGCTGCAAGAGCAGAAAACTGACAGTTTGCACTATCAAAAAGCAGAGATATACGTATAAGATTCTGCTCTAAATATTCAATGTTTTGGGGTTTTTTCCCAGTTAAAATTATTCAACCTTCAGTGAAGATGAAGCAGTCAAAGCTGTGTTATCATCTTCACCCTAGAAGACTAAACAGGAGTTAGCAGACAAGTCCTACAAATACCACGACCAACCTCTTCTCCCCTCCCACCCCACTGCTGTAGCTGAAAGCAAACACAAAACCTCTGCAAACAGAGATCCTACCCTTCCTCCGAAATGCTTCAATTTGGAAATAAACACAGAAAATATACTTTGGATTGTGCAACACTGATATTTCTACGTCAAGCCTTTTGATGGCCATTCCAGTTATTTTGTTGCTTCTGAAGTTCTTTCCAAGGTGGTTACTCCAAGAAATATCTGTGTAACCACAAAACTTGCCTCCCACCATCCTCCAAATAATTTACATAAAATAGATACTGATCTGTACCCATTCCTTGGTGTGCAGGGGCAATTTGATAGCGCATAGTTACTAAAGCCAAGAGGACGAAAAAGAGCTTCATATATTCTCCAAAACATTCAGAGGTTTCCAGCTTTTTTACTCCCTTAGAAGATTCAAAACCCACCAACCAGCATTCTTTGGACTCTATTCATTTTCACACATCCTCTTCTTGAATAACACATTTACATCATATGAACATATCCTCCACTTGCAATATCATTCATGTCAGATTTATTTTTTTAATGCAAAGAAAAACAACTCCCAAACTTTCAGTTCCTCCATGCTCTGCTTGTACTTCTCAGAACGCCAATGCATTTGCTTTTCTCCTGACAACCTTTTTTTCTTTCTTAAGAATGCCACACTCTTATCCTACGCTATGCTGTGTCATCTTGGCATCTCTTACGGCAGGTTTTCTGAAGTTATTTAAGACTATCCATGTAAAAGCTATTCCAATATTTGTAGAATAAAAGGGAGAGTGCTCATTTTGCATGGACATTATGTAGTTATGCCACAGATTGCAAAGGAAGACGACTGAATGCACTGTTCCAAAATAACACTTGCCCACTACTCAAAATCTTTGGTTATCTGTACCTTTTATTCATTGAAGAGCTACTTTTAGGGGTAAGTACTTTGTAACTTACCCGAAAGAGTAAGAGTAAGTCTCCTGTGACACATTTATCTTCTGTAACTCAAGCTATGGGACAGACTAGCATGTGGGGTTGCTGCTCTGTGTCAGACTACCTGTGGAGTCTGGTCATGGGCAACCTGCAAGCCCAGCACTAGAGAATAAGCTCTGCATCATGGTGTCCTCCAGTGACAGAGGCTCCTATGTTGTCACCCTGCTTAGCCTCCAGATTAAGGAGGCTGACCAGGAGAAAGGGGACATGACGGTGACATACTTGGAGTGGCACCAACTACCTGATGTCATTTTGTCTCCTCGTCCAACAGCAGTCAACACTGGCTATGTTAACTGTTAAAGCCACCTGAAAGATGCATCTTAAGTACCAGCTCCACTTCTCCTCGCTCCAGACACTAGTATTTGTTTTTACAATTTTGCAATTGGAAATAGAAAAAGCAATGTGCTGTCTGTCACACCATCCATTGGCAATCCCGCACTGTTTCCCACCATAACAGCCTTTATGACAGGACATCAGCATTAGCCACTCTGTTCAGACATTCTGCTGGAATACGAATTGGCTTTTTTCTTCTGTTTTTTCAGAAACCTACTTAACGCTACTAGAATCCGTAAGACAGGCTGGTTCAGAGGGGAACACTGTCAAAGTCAGTCAGCATTTTCAGAGCAAGTTTGACAGTGCCTATTAATATCAGGCGTACTCTCAGCCACTTTCTGACTGGATGGTGATATCATGTGAAAATTTCATTAAAAAAGCACAAAAACCCTACTATGAACTTTCAGAATTGCTTATGAAGTCCCCTGAAAATATAAAAAGCATGTAACTGGGTAAGAGCATCTTATTACTTCAAAGCAAAATCAGTAATGCTGATTTAACTTAATGAAAATTTTAAAACGACGTATCAACTACTTGCTTATATTACATTTTTCTCCCATGGAAATTAGTGGTATATTCTGAAATAGGAGGAAAAAACCATGTTTACTTTACTCAACAAACTGAGAAAGGGCACTGTATTTTTTCTAATGGAAATTCAAATTATACTTGTCACAGTGTGTGATAGACTGTTAAAAGAATTGGGCTTAGCTCCCAAATCATGACTAATCTGTCATCTCCCACTGCAGGCTGACAGAGTTGGTATCAGGAGATAACCAGAGATCAGGTGATCTTTATAATCTGTCAGAAGCAGGAATCCTCCAAGTCAGGAGGAAGAACCATGTTCCCAAGCAACTCCCAGAAAAATGGCCTATGGAGGATGGTTGTTACAGACAGCAACCTATAAAGAGAAGGGTGCACTAAGGTTTCTCTTTGACCCTAAGAAGATGGAGAACACAACTCTACAAAGAGGAGGTCGTGAAGACTGCTCAATGATGTGAAGGCACAAAGGAGTGTGCGAGTTACAGGGATATGATGAAACTCCTTTGGTAGCCAAAGGAAAAGGTCAATGACTTTAATGGTGAGGTTATGCTAGGCAGCTTTATTTTAAAGTAATAAAACTGAAGCCTGCAATAAGAAAAGGAAAATGATGAAAATCCTGTCTCAAGAGTGTTTTTTGGTGCATAGTTGGGTAAAGTCAGCCCGCCAGCTCACACATATCCTAAATATATGCACCCAATTTTCAAACCGGAGGGTAAGTCTGCAACAAGTCATGATTTCCTTGTATTTATCAGCTGATTTCCTTCAGTCTACACCACTATGTCAAAAGAGAGCCTTTCTGTGCCAAGAATTATGAAATCTAGATTAGGCAAGCAACAGAGCTTAGAAGTCTAATGAACCAGATGATGGATTTCTTTTGAAGCACAGCAGATACCATTTTCTTTTACAAAACCCCCTTGCTTGACGGACTGTTGCTGAAAGGCTCCCCAAGATAAGTGATTTTAATGATGAACTGTTGATTGCTCCATATACAGAGGAATGAAGAAGTGCCTTTGATAAGAGGTAGCATGGAAGAATGCATGAAGACCAGATGGGAGGGAGACATAATGATCTACCCAACTGCATTTTGAAAATCCTCATGGATCTCTGAAACACTATAACCTGTGCTCATTATTTAATTGTCCAGCTTCTTTTATTAAGTTTTGTTCATTGCGAATGGTAAGTCAGTTTCACTGTTTATCTCCTGACTTTACCAGTATTTCACGTCCAGTGTTCACAATACTTCGAACAAGTGATCTATTAGTTGCAAAGCTCCCAAATGGAGTACTGTCAAAAGAAATTTTATATTTCACCAGCAGAGTCAGTTGTTGTTTGGGTTTTTATTTGACAGCAACATTTTTACAACACAGCCCTCAGGCAGGGTCTCACCATACACCAGTTCGGGTGTGTAACAGCATTACTGTGTGACTAAGTGTCCTTATGGGAATCTTTTTTTTTTTTTTTTTTTTTTTTTTAAATATCCTGAGTAGGTCACATTGCAAACGAAACCAGCCAGCTGCATTCACACCTTCTCCCAACCACCAGCCTGCTCCAGGATGAACATACATGAGTAAGCATTTTGTCTCACACTTCTGAACTACACAGAACTATTTAGTCACCAAAACTGAAACAAAATCACTAGAAAAACCACATGAGAATAGGGGATGAGCTGCTTCTGCTGGCCCTAAACACATTTTTAGAAAGTACAGCACACAATAGGTCTGCAATAACTAAATGCATAAAGCTCCACAACCATCCTATCAAGTTTTAAGTAAGTCCATTTTACACAGATTTAGCTCCTACTACTAAATCACACCAGAAATGATTGCAGCAACAGTTCGGAGCCGCCCGGTGAAGTCAACCAGATTCCGCATCGTGACAGCGGCTCTCTTATGCCCCAGGATTTTTATCTATGCAGTATTAGGTCCAGGGCACAGACCTTAACAATTTTTCAGCCCCTAGATTCTTATAAAGAGGTTATACTTTAAACGGACAGGAAAAAGAAAGCTGCAAAGTGGGAGATGTCATTTAATCTTAAAACATCAACAGCTTTGATGAAAACTAATCAAAGAACTTGTCCAGAAACACACTTGGACACACCTCTCCTATCCCCGCTTCACATTTTAAACACACAGTTAATGAGATTTAATAAGTCATATAATGGTTTCAGATATTTCATTCCCTTCTCCCAGCGCTGAACGAGAGCAGCTGCAGACTCCTTTGAATGACAGGTAGAACCCAAATTCATTCCAATATAATGAGCACCGAAGAAAGCAGCTTATTAGTTAGTTATGCCCAGTGTTAACTTATCTCACACCTAGCAGCATGCACACTTTTAACAATCTTGTATGAGCTCATGTAACAAAAGTGTTGTATAAGAAAAACTGTGCTAACAGGATGACTACAGCAGTGTTGATGCTGCAGGACTCTGGCATGAAGGCTTGCAATATACCCAATGACTGAATATTTAATGTCTGTGCTTTTTAGCAGTTAGTATCCTTTTATGTGTCTGCATTAATATTTACTTTGAGTTTGTTTAGAAGCACTGCAAACTAACTTGTTTGTTCTATGAGAAGATTAAAGCACACTTGTTTTTGTTTACTTAGGTGCTGAACTGCTTTGAACTGGAAACCCAATGAGAACCTACCTTAAGAGTCTACAAAAACTTCTCCTGTAGCTAAGCCGTTGACTAGCTGCAGCCACGCTGGGAGGGAATGGAGGGCGTGAGGGGAAGTAGGCCAACGCTGCAGAAAATATCAAGGAAACCATTCCAAATTCTAAACAAGAGGGCAAAGAAAAACAAAACAGAACGGATGTTAGCATTGAAAGACTTCATTCAGCACAGTATCGTTATCAGCTAGTCTCCAATACACAAATTCTGTTCCAAGTGCTTTACTGTTTCCAACAGCAGAACTCTGTAACTTGAAGGAGTATTTTTTTTCCTCCTCAGGCAAGATTTCAAATTGAGATGGAGAATCAATAAGATGGAGAAATACTGGCAGTCCCTTCCAACGGCAGGAGCTGCAGAGTAAAGGCTCACACGTTAACAGCTCAGGAACTAAGTGAAGCAAAAGGAAAGCAGTCAGGAAGAGAGGACGGAGACTGACGTGGTCTGTAAGACAGACCAGAGTGAGCCTGTTTGCAGATTTAAAACAAGCTGCATTATGAAGATTTGGTTGCGTTTCCTTGTGACAGACGTAGCATGATGCAGGTTACAGCATGCTGGAGACTCTGAACAGATGGGACTGGGGAAGTCCCAGGGCATGGAATTGCAATTATTCAGTGTGCAAGACGATGAAGGTAAACAAAAGGTCAACCAAGGCAGCATCTTAAACACAAACAGTATTACACGGCCCTAGAACAGAAAGAGAAAAGTGCAAGAGCAAACACGTCTCAAGAACAGAGAGAATACAGGTAAGATGGAGCAAAACGGAAGAACATAGCTGTTTGCAGACGCTCCTCTTGTTGAGCAGCAGGTATACTAGAGCTTCAGAAAATTTCAGAGTAGAAGTTTGGACCCAAAGCTGCGAAGTGATGAGCACTTCACAGAAAACGCTCGCCCAGCCCTGCAATTAGACATTCTGAGAGAAAACAATTCTACCCCCAGTCAGTCTAATCTGTTTTACGGGCCTTTTACAATGTACATGCTGTTCTCCACAGTCCTCAATCCAAATATTTGTCCTATCCCCTTTGAAAACAAGATTCTTTACTGCTGGAGACAAACATGTATAGCTGAAGTGTGTTATCTTAAAAGAACCTGTGATCATATTACAAAGATGCGTTCACCAGCACCACAAATAAATTCCAGCAGAGCTGGATACTCAATTGCTTTCATTTTCCTTTTTTTTCTTTTCTTTTTTAATAAATCAATATGAATGTGGCACTTTGCCAGCTCTTCTGCTAAAGCTAAAGAAAATAAATTCAGGAAAGTGAGAACTAAATAACACTCAGAGTCTGAATGGAGCAGTTGTAGATGGAGAAGGGAAATGAATTTTTTCTATTTGGTAAAAATTATCTATATGGAATCTTCTATACGAAAAAAATTTACACTAAATTTCATTTGAAGGCTTACTGGGAATATGACAATGCCATTCTCCACAATCAAATACTAAAGGATTCACTTTCAACTATCTGGTGTCTCTTTTTCCCACTGCAGTCTAACTACAGGTTTTAAGGGTCAAGGGCACTTTAACTAGACCTTCCTCTCACCACAGCAAATCCTCTGTGCTCCGGAAATAGATTAATTTCTATCTTCCTGTACATTACTGTTTTCAAGAACAGGAACAGTGAATAAAGAACTGGCCATAACTGATTATCCCAGATCTAAGAAAGAGGTGAGAGGCTCTGTCATCGTAAAATGACACCGGACAGGGAAGCAAAGCCTGCCAAAAGCTATTTATCCCCTTCTCCTGCATCTAGGGAAGCAAAGCCTGCCAAAAGCTATTTATCCCCTTCTCCTGCATCTAGGTCTACATACAGGTTTACAGGCATAGGTAAGTATATGCATACATACACTTTAATTACATCTTGAAAGAAAGATTTCAGAACTGCAGATGGGTACAGCCAACAAGAATAGGTGAGCATACAGAAACATTCGCAGTACTTATTATTTATTATACTGCAGTGACATAAGGGAGAAGTTCCCTTTTTCCACAAAGGATGCAAAACGTTGATAATTTTCTTAAAGTCACAGTAATATTTTACAGTAGGTGCTCATTCTAGGTGCCTCTGCTATGGGTTACCTCAAAACTTCTGTCAGTCAAATTAGAGCTGTAGGAGCATTAGAGTAACACGTAGGTCATATTTTTTTAATTATGAAATTCAGCATACAGCCCTTGTAGTACCTTCTTGCAACTCTAACATTTCCCAGCGCTGTACTTCCCAGGCTTATGAATTTGCCTCGGAAACACTGCCCTCATGCACAAAAAAAAAAAAAAAAAGAGCAGAATTCTCTTTGGAACCTACCCAAAACCAAAGTTGTTCCTTCTATTCAGGAATAAAAGTCTTTAGTACCATCTTAGCTTTGTGTGTCCTACCTACATGTCACAAGTCCAGGTACCCCCAAACACATCCGATTCCTTAGACGTTGCGTTGCTTCCTCACTAGGAAGCCCACACTTTTGTCATCACCATCATTTACTGTATCAGATCAGATAAAGATGAATACAATCCCAAGCTTTAGAGTGTAAACTGGGAGTGAAAAGCAGTCCCAGCAAAAGGTAAAAGGTAAGAAATAGGTCAACAGGTCAAACTCAAGGGAGTTGCAGTCACAAGAGTGCTCTTCCACAGGAACTAACTGTCCGTTTCTCAACGATGCTGAATGGATCCAAAAAAACACTTGGAACTGGGCAAGTCAGCATAAACCAAGGCACAAAAATGCTACACTGAGATAGACAGCAGTGTGTATCTTCTGCTGAGGAGTGAATCTGAAATGCCTCGCGAAAACAATCCGCATGCCACGCCACAATGATCTGTGAACATCAATGAGGAGAGATGCCTGCATCTTACCCTAGGAATCAGGCACCCTGCTGCTTGAGTAAGCCCTAAATAGAAAAGGGAGAGGTTTACAAACAGAGAAATAAGCCTCCCTGATGTAAGGTCTTTTTCCTTTTGAAAAGCTACTCATAAGTCTAAAAGAAACAAACAAAAAACAAACAAAGAAAAAAGCCGTCCAAATAACCACACTCCCCCAGAACTAACAAACAAAATGATCCCACCCTAAGTCTGTCTTGAACTGTAAGGGGGAAAGGGAGGGAACTCTACACATATATATGTATATATTTAACAAACAATGAGTTTACATTAATGTTTAGGAAAGCACAAGGCTAAAAGCTCTGGCTGGAGTCTAGAATAAGCTTACTTACGCAATTCAGCTAACGCAACTCAGTCCTTACTTGCTACATCTCTACTTTTGTAGGTGTGAACCAGAATGTGTAGAGACACAGATGACACAGAAGGAGGTTGTGATAATTCAGCTGAGTTCTTAGTCCACATTTGACATAAAGGAAGAGCAATTTATTAAAACACAGACGAGACAGGAGGTACCAGAGCAATTTTGGAATGGGTTTATAAGCAATTGCTTCATAATCATGTCTGACGCTGTCGTCGTAAAACTGACATACTCGTGGCATGCTACTGGTCCCAAATTAACAATTCATATTATACAATATTTTAGAAGTCAACCCTAACTTTTGGAGGCTACTTATCTAATGCTATCTCATAAAACAGCAACAGGCTCCGTCATAACCAGAACACACGTTAGAAGGTAGAGCGCTTATCCTGTGAAACTGTCTTTCCTGTAGCATCTTAAATGAAAAGTCATGTCAAGCCTGACTGTACTCACCAAAGAAAGAGGGAATAAGGAAACTTGGGCTCAAATCCTAGTTTTGCCAAATTCTGTAACACCTTTACTTTAACACCTTTATTTTGAGCGTCGTTTTCTGCCTGAGTAACAGGACAAATTATATCCTACCATACCTGTTTACATGTTTTACGGTCTGCAAGTGAACAGAGCTGTACAACTGCTCCTTACTTACCACAAGGCAGATTTTCTTCCATCTCTGGATCATACCTGGCATTAAGAGCACAAGAGAGAGGTACACACGGGGGAACCTGCTACTAGAGCTCTCCAGGAAAGAGGTCTGAGCTGAGACACGGCAAGTCCTG
Organism: Struthio camelus; assembly: GCF_040807025.1. Lineage (NCBI taxonomy): Eukaryota > Metazoa > Chordata > Aves > Struthioniformes > Struthionidae > Struthio > Struthio camelus. The sequence continues at coordinate 33,358,452 of NC_090947.1, read as the reverse complement.
TAAAGCAAGAGGAGGTTGTCTCCCATCCGACTGTTCCAATAAACTCTAAATTAGTTGCAAGTTTTGCCACCATCGCTACAATTCTCTGCAGCCCAGTAACACTCAGACACAAGTTCCTTTCCACTGCCAGAGCAGCAAGAAAAGCTGCAGCTCCTGAAACTGTTTACGCCGTACGACACATCACTAACATAGCAAGCGCAGCTGCACAACCCTCCTCCCCCGCAAGCTACGTATTTTAAAGTGCTCTGAACAAAGTCAAAACTACAGACACCCCACAAAACACATTTCCTAGGAAACGAAACAGCTGCCGTACAATGATCTTGCACTGGGAACAGCAACCCCAAACACATCTAAGGGACGGGGTGCTCCCAAACCCTCGCCAGCTCAGAAAGGGAGAAAGCCTGTTGCCTGCTACAGAGTTCCCCATAAACCCTTGCCGAAACATGGACAGGCAAAACACACCTCTGAGCTTCGGGTGGCAAGTGAGATCCACCCTAGTTTCTGAAGAAAACGTTCCAGAAAGCCTCCCCAGAAGAGAACAGAAGTGAAAGCAGTGGTCAGTGGCAGACTACAGATAGGGGCAGCAGCATTTATAGCGCTACTGGGCTCACAAAGAAGTGGGTTTGGGCACCAAACTATTTCCTTGAGGCCACTGGATTCTTATCTCTATCTGGAAAGTTTGGAGAAGGAACGCTAAAGCATTTTTCTAACTATTAGAAATTTGCTCCTCTTACCCACTACTCCTCAGGAGTCCAGTAGAAAGTAAGACTACTCACAGAGAAACAGTCAACTATCTGCTTAAATAGTGATCCAACTTCCACTACACTTTCTTTGAAGTAAGGTAAAGTGACCCGACCCAGTAAGAGTATTAACTTGATGAAATTTCCATAAGAATAATGGCCAGGAAGAAATGATCACAAAAAGCCAAATGAATCCCTTAAACCTGAATATAAACTGCACAGTATATATACTTTAAGTCTTCTGGAATGCTTAAGGATAACTTCTGGCTGAATTTCAGAGGCTGCAAGTAAGAAAAAACCCAAATCTCCAGAATGCCAAATATGTCACTGACATGGCATGGTAAAGTTCAGTTGCTCTTAATGCTACAGAAATTTATATTCACTGAGAACCATGCCCTTGACTCTTAAACCAGTTAGGCAACTCTTTTCCTTTAAAGCTTGCTGCTGAGCATGGCTAATTTATTTTTAAGTAACACAAAGAGCTCCAGAAGCCACTGCAAGACAAAAAAGCAAGGAAAAAAACCTCTAGTTTTATCAGGAAAATTTTATATCAGGATTTTTTCCACTAACCTGTTGTCACTTCACCGACATTGCTCAGTGCATAAAAATTATGTGATTTCTGTTAAAAAAAGAAAATCTATCGAGTTTTAATTCCAGTGTCAGATACTTAAATACTAATTATCTAATCACGTTTGAAAGGCATACATAAGTCATAAATGCATGCTGATTTAACGCAGAAAAGAATTTAATGCTGCAAGACTATTGGACTTTCACCCTCAATTCCATCCTCATGGAAACAGACACAAAGGAAAAAACAACTTGGCAGGGTACGTTTATTATGAAAATTCAGGAAGTGGCAGTTTGGAAGCTCCGGGAAAGCTCAAGCTCTCGCAGAAGACATTTCTCCTAAGATCAGCTGATTCAAACGGAACTACTCCATTTGTTATCACTCTGTACAAAAGGCCATTCTGAACTCTTTCCTACAGAAAAGGGAACAAAATTTAACTCTTCTGATAGCGAGGTGGTAAAACGTACTATTTTCCATCAGTTAGTAGTCGTTTTCTTTGCAGACCAGCCACTAGAGGGCAGTGGTTCACAAGTACCAACACACACACACACACACCCACACACACACACACCTAAAGGATGGGTTTTTTTTTAATTTTATTATTATTTTAAAACCATACCTGCATACAGTACAGCCTCAATGCGGTCCTTGATGTGTTCAGTGTTGCTTCCCGACACAAGGAGGAGGTGCGATGTTCCGTTAGGAGATGGTACGACGAGAGGTCCCACCAAAAACGCACCGGCAGCACCCAGGTAATTGAGCAGCGACGCAATGGCCGTTGCCGTGGCACGTTCATCTGGAGAAAACCACGTAGTGGAAAGAAACGGCGCGGCGTTCATCACCGTTGGCCCTGCCAAGCCGTTTAACAGCTGTCCTCCGTGAATCAGTCTGGAATACAGAATAGAAATCAAAGCCATTGGGATGATGATTACTTTTTAGGATACTGCGCAAGATACTGAGTGCTTGGGACGGAATAACTGCACAAAAGCCCTGCGTAATAAATAAATGAACACACAAACAAAATGTTCTGTGCACTGAAAGAAGCTCAATTAGACCAATTTAAAGAACACTGGGCTACTTCATTCTCATTTCCTCACAGAAATGGAGGAGCCAATGTACTGCTCAAAGAAGAAAAGGAAGAAGGAACAAAAGGGACTGTCTTTGCAGAAAAAGGTATTGTGACTGGACATAAAAGGACAGAAGGTTTTAATAGCAGGAAAGAGCTAAAAATACAAACATCTGAAGCTTGACCCCTTATATGCCTGCATAAATCCCAACAGAAGATCTAAATTTGTTATGCTAGATCCAAAACTGAAACACTTCAGCAAAATACTCTGCATATTTTTTCACTGCATTATTTATTTTTATTTGCACACTCAGACGAGCTGTATGTGCCTACAGATGAGGAGGCGGGTTGTCGAGGGCTCTGAGAGAATCGTCGTCTTCAGCAATCTGGCCACGCTCAGCACACTGTTGAAAGAGCTGAGCAAAGCCAGTTTTTTCCTTGTTTTTCACACTCACTGGGATCTAACAGATAAGACCAGTGACAAAACAGAGATACTACTTCCAAGTGTTGAAGTCTCTACAAACTTTTGCTTAATGTTAGTACAACGAGCACACACACAAAGAACTTTCTGAAGGTTCTTCTAAACGCGAAATCCAGCCAGCAGCCTTCCACTTTGACTTTTGCAAAAGTGATCAGTCTTGAAAAGCAAAAGCATTCTGGCATTTATAGAGAAACCTCATGTCTTTAAAAAAAAAAAAAAAAAAAAAAAAGACAGCTAGCAAGTCAACCAAAATATTGTAACCTCTGCAACGCAGATTATCCATTGTGCAATAAAACAGTGGCAGATGCTATTTTAAAATGGATGGGGGAGGAAGGAGAGAAGAACTCCTTGTTTTTCTAAGCGTAGCATGGACTCTGTGTTATTGCTGCAAGACTGGAGTTGTCAGACATAAAAAGCTATGGCCTGCAAATGGGGAAACATAAGCTAGCACTTAGGCAGTGTTTCAAGCCACAAATGGCTAAATAATATGCAGTGTTATATACAGTTAATATACAGGAGTTTTCTTTTTTTTTTTTTTTTTAAAGCACACTAAGGAAAATATACACAAGAGAAATGCTGACAGACTGTTCATCAAACCAATAAGCTAGCTTGTAATAAGAATATATGTTACTAATTCTCAGCTGATCAGAAATTAATTTTTAAAGCAAAGTTGTAAGAAACATACAGTGCAAAGAAAAAAAAAAGGAAAAAAAAGCTATCACATATCATCTGAAGGAAATACTCTCCTATCTAGGAAGGAAGTAGTATCCACTCTGAAATATAAGGAAATATACTTTTTCAAAAGTTTACATAATGAGGATAGATTTCATTGCTATGTGTTCATGATGTGCTTTAAATGGACATCATAAGCTAAACATGGTCAAGTCTTGTTAATGCTCATTAAACTGGGACCTCCAATAAAATGAAATGGACTAGTTCTAAAGAAATAAAAATCACTATCAAAATAATGCTCTAGAGTAGCTTTTGGAGCTGCAAAACATGAACTAATCACTTAAGGTTACTCTCCGATCCATTGTGCTTTGGACAAACTAAGGTATTCTTGTATACTTTGGTATTTTCATTCTACCTATCTCACAATAATAAATTATTCTCATACTTACCCTAAACTGTTTCAAGATATTTGCATAGCTATTCTGCATCTCCAGAAATGGCTGCATTTCACTGGCAAGTTAAGTAATTACTGCAGATCTAAATATTTTATTTTAACAGCGCTTCTTGCTCCAGAGTGCATTTAATGCTTAAGCTGTGAATGCTACAAAAACTGTCACCACCAAATAACCCTTTTTGGCTATATACCATATTAACACCTTTGTTCACTTATACCACTATGATAATATTGTTCTAATTCAGATATGCATACTATACTGAAGTCCTATGGGCACATAAAATTCCCTACAGTCAGAAAAAAGGACTGCAGTCCTTCTGCAGGTTTACAAAGGGGCATGTAGACTCTTCACCCGGTCCCAGAAAAAGTTTTGTTAAAAAAAAAAAAATTCAAAAATTGTGGGAGTTATATGTACTCTTTTCATGTAGTTACACTTCAGGTTTAGATTACTTCTTATCAAACTTCACCATCCCAATAAAGCTCTATAACTGGCCTCCATTCTATAACTGGCCACCATACTAGAGGGAAACAAATATGTTAATTTTACTGTGCCAAAAGATCCAAAGGGGGGGGGAGGGAAAAGTGTTTTAATTCAGAACTTCATTTGCAAAACTAACTCAAGACAGAAAAGCGATGGAGAAATAAAAACTCTCTTTTTGTCTCTGTGTAGGACTTTTCTGTTATGTTCCCGTCTCCTCTCCTTCCTGCCCTCGCCAGTCTGGTACGCTGTCTGTTCTGATTGATTTGCCTTTCTATCTGTGTTTCTGGCGTCTGTCAAACTTGACATTATCATGCAGGGCAGAGCATCTCCTATCTTCCTACGGCTTAGTTTTTCAAATCTAACTTACTGGGGTTAAACAACACTATTTTCAGAATAAATTGCCATTGGTATACAGACTGCCTCAAACGTCTGCATACGAGCGTAGTCTTAACCTTATTGTATATCCTGTTCAAGTATTGGCTTGAATTAAGCTACTTTCTCCAGAGAAAAAGATTATTTTCATTGTTCCTCTACATCTCCTTAACTCATCTCCCTAGAGAGACAGGAAAGAGATATTCAAAATGTGATTCAGTGCAGTTAGCAATCTACTGCTCTGGGAGACACATGTAGCAGCCGCTACAGCTGACAGAGAGAAAAATGAACACAGTATTCCTGGTGCCTTTCTGCTGTTTGTTACCATGTCTTCTCATCAGCGAGCCAGATTGCAGTCTAACAGCCTACAGGATTCTTTTCTTGTAGACCATCAGCAGCACTAAAAATTGCTCCAACATCAGAAATATTTGTTTCTGTTATTTCCCCATTTTCTTCTTGTTTCTACCATCCAAAAAGAGCAACTGTGGTTTTTTCCCCACAATTCAATTTCAGTGTGATTCCTGACAAGATTTGTCTTCTCTGAAAACAGGACTAGCAAGACAACTTCCGCTCAGGGCTAAACCCAGATGGAATAACATTTTTAAGACCTATTACATTAGCAGTGTCATTTTGATCTGTTCTTTATCCACCTCTGTCCTGTTTTCATATGCCTTATTTATCCAATTGCCATCTAATTGTCTTAGTGTATCCAAAAAGTAGCAAATTATTAAGTTCCAGTTAGAGAAAATATCAGAAGAGTGGAAGACTTTTTAATTACAGTCACGAAAAACAAACAAAGAAAAAATATAACATCAAAAATTCCCCCTCTCCAACTTATAAAAGAATTGATTACTATCTAGCTTAAATCAGAAGCGAGCAAGTGAACATCTACGCAAAGGACATTATTTGTTACTATCTCAGGAGCCATGTCAGAGACTCGTTTCAAGGTGAGGGGGGAAAAAGAAAGAAAGAAAGAAAGAAAAAAAAAAAGGCGCTTTTGAAAACCTGACCCCTGGGCTTAAGAATTTGTGTATGCTGCCAAATTTGTAATTTGCAACTAAACATATGAGCTCTCTATGAAAAATAGTACGATTCTGAGGACTGGCAGTAAATGCTAATGCTAAATATCATGTGTCATAGCATCACAGCAATGCATACATTAAAAATTTACTATATATTTACTATATACATATTATATGCATACGCACACACAAAACGTACACACACATACTCTTGCACAAAAGAAAAGATCATGTCCCTAGACTGGCCTCTGAATTGGAAAAAGGGATAATTCATTTACAACAGCAGAAATTAGAGAAGAAAAAGTCTTATTGTACTGTATCTTCTTCTCTTTTTCAATTTTTTGTTAAGTTAAAATTTAAGTAACCCGACTTATATGGTTTTCATCACTTCTCCCAGAGAACGTTTTATATGCAAGTCTTAAAAAGTAACCTGGTTACACCTGCTTTATTCACTCCCTGCTGTTACACCTGCAGTATCATAACAAGTAACAACAACAAAAAAAAATGTAAAGCTATAAACGCTGATAAGCTATAAATTACAATATCAGTTCATGAACTGAGTATTAAAGAGAGTGAAATTATACAGGAAAAGGCTTTAGTGACTGATGAAAACACGCTATAGTTAAGACTGCAGAGAGCTTCCATTTACAGTCTGCTTTACTTATCTTTTTCTCCCTGCATTAGTTGAAACTTTTTATGCACGGTCCCAGTCCCATAAGGAATTGCATTTGTTGAGCTATTCAGAAGCTACCTGTTACATAAACACTTCCACCATGTAAAAAGAACAGACATTTAATATTTCTAGCACAGCATGTCTCAGGCCTAGACTTAAGAGCATTTCAAAAGACAAATCTCACTAGTTTCCTCTCTCAGGTGGCGAAATAAAGGCAATGGTAGAGGGAATAAGGATTTACCTGAGAAGTGACCTGTAACGCAACCGATTCAAACCACAATGGTAAAAAAGGGTCTCCAAAACACAGTTAAGATCTGTTAATTGAGCCTTCTTTCGGAAAGCGAGGAATTAAAAATTCACATGAGCATTTTAACAATAATTTGCGGAGTGGAAATAGCGTTTGCACCTTTTCTTTGTCAGGTAAGACACTGGACGCGTGAGAAAGTCAGCCCCAACACGCTGCTCTGACTCTCTAAACATAAATCTTCTCTATCAGGTTCTGACGAGCTTCTGGTCAACTGGGAAAATAGGCCTATTTACACCCTGGAGGGGAGAAGAGCTCCTCTCAAGAGCGTGTGGAGACAGGCTTTTTGGATGGTGTTTCAGGTTTTTTTGTTTCCTTTTCTTTTTCACCTTTTATCAAGCTTTTTTCTACTAGCTGCCAGGAGAACTGACAGCTTAGTCATTATCTGGACTTCTATATAGATGCAACGAAAAAAATTGGTAATACAATTTTGCTGCTGTTTGGCAAAGTGCGAGAGGCAAGGAAGCCACCAGCAGCGCTTGTCTGCTGCTACGGGAAGGCAGCACCCTAGTGGGCATCTTATGCTGGAAAAATTCAGCACATTACTCGCTGGTCCTTACAATTAACTTGAAAAGGGATTTTGGATAAAGCAGTTCACATTTTACAGAAATGGACGGCTGATTTTTTCTTCACATGCTTTCAGGGAGCAAAAAGTTTTGCCAAGTGGATTGTTCAAGGCACATTAATTTGGAAAACAAGTAAGTCTGTATAGTGACCAGCACACTGTGGGAACCCTTGGAAGCAAATGAAAGCGAACCTTCCACTGGGAGACTCGGAGCACTTGTCGAGTACTACTGGATTCAGCCTTGCTACAGGGCAGCAAAGCAAGGAAATACCTCCCACTCTAGGGAGTCTGAACTGATGCATGATGCAACTTGCTCGCCCGGGAAAAGGAATATGAAAACACATGGACTTAACCACGTAACACATTAAAAATTTTATTATATTTCGGAGGGAATTGGTACCAGTTTTGTAAAGAAGTAATCAAGTTACAGAAATGGGCAGAGCTTATCCTTCAGCCTCCTAACAGAGAGTTCTTTGGTTGTATTTGTTTTTAAGTTCAACCTTTTAATGCACCTTTTAAGGCAAAGGTAAAATGAAGAAGATCAAATCCATGATTTATAGCAGATCCTTGTCACGGGGTATACGGGAGAACCTAGCACTAAATCCTGTCCTGCTTATAACCCTAAGACAGTTGCAAGAAGGATCTATGTCCGGAAAAAGGACTGAGAAGAAACACACCGCTGGAAAAAGCAATGAATTCATCTATTAAAAATAACTTTCTCGAAATGAATTTCATGGAAATGCACTTCCTTTCAATATTTTCATTAAATGATATATTTATACTACAAAAGTTTTATGGCTTCTGGATATTCATGGATTTAGGCCATTAGCATTTTTAGCTTGTTTTTGATGCACGCAACCATTGATATGCGGAATAATTTAAAGTTGTTTTTCCCCATCAGTAAGAAAAATTATTACAAGCAGAAACCCTGAGTCACTGCGTGGTACATTATCTCCAGCAATAAAGTAAAAGAGAAAAAAGAAGAACTTTCATAAAGCCACTGCCTACCATTTCAATCAGGAATTCATCTCACATTTCACCCGCCGTACCTACCATGGCCTCCTCAAAATCTATCATATTATTAAAGCAGCAGACTTTGAAATAACTGGCATCAGACCACAGCATTTCTCACCGACGTTGCATTTTCACGTCTCTTCTCTCACCGTTAAAGAAAACGGCAAACAAACGTGCAATATTCTGAAAAGCAGTGAGTTTCGGCTTTAAGCTTAAAATAATTGAAAAACACGGTCACTTTGAAACCGTTATCACCGAGAGCCTGCCGAGAGAGAGACAAGGATTTGCAACGAAAGAAATGGCAATCTCCGGGCGAGACGCTGACGTCTCTGTCACACATACTGACAGGGAAACGGAACAGCACCAGGGCACAGCAAGACCCCTGACACTACAGTGACAAAGTCACTCGCACCCTCCCATCATCACACCATGTAACGGCACAGTCATCGCAGCTGTCGCATGCTTGACAACATTTTTCCAGTTAAAGCCTTATCCAGGTTTGAAAGATGAGGGCATATAAATCCAAAGCCTTTTTGCCGTTTTTAAGACTTTTTTTTTTTTTTAAACCAACCCATTTCACAAACCTATTATTAAAAGAAGACATCATTAAAGCAACACTAATTCATCAAATGTGAACAGATCCCACAAACAGAATTGCTGTGCACACAAAGCGAACAATTACATTATGGGCTAATGAGGCAAAACGTACTGAAACAAGTTCTCGAGGAACGGCACCGGGAACGTCTGGCAGTCTGCTATCAGGACTGCCATGTGAGGAGAAGTTTCACAGAAATTGTTTAGTACAAGATAGGGACTAAATAGGATTATTTTTTTTTTGGTAATAGAATACAGGTGATGCAACAAATTAAGATATAATAACGGATGAATAAAACCCAGGTAAGTGCTTCCGTACAACTTTTCTCAGGATCAGTGAAAAAGTAAGAGTTCATTTTGATTCTAATGCAGCAGCTTTGACATAAATTCAATGAGCATGAAGTCTTCTTTAAGGACAAAAATTACCCAGCAGGGTAAGAGTCACAAGACATGACTAAGGCAAAGAGCTCAATAAGATTAAAAAAATTAAAGGTTTTCTACAGTTGAGGATAATGCCTGCTGTTACATGGACAGGTGCTGAAAATCCCACAAAAGATAAATTCTCTTTCTTTACAGTATACGCTTATCCTAGCTGAGGCATTGTAGAAGTACTGTCCATTAAATACTACTGCAACACCAAGCCTCTTCTGGGATTTCAGAGTCTCCTTTAAAACATCTATTGAATTAACCACTCCAAAAACATTCACAGTCTTTTAGTCTCTGTAATTTGCTAACCCAGCAGTTCTGCTAATTCAGCAATTACCACCATCCCTGGACGAGGCTGATGACGCCCTCAGTGCTAGAGCAGAAAGTCAGCGCAAGAGCAAAGAGTATTTGTCACCCAAACTGTCAAGCTGCCTACCATTTCCACTAAGGTTGTTTCAGTTGAAGGAGAAGCTGATGCGGCTGCCACCTAAACGGAAGTGCTGATTAGCATCTGCTGTTGCATCACATAACAACTCATGCAACGACAGACAGTACTACCAGGTAGCCAGCCAGAAGGACACTTAACCACCCACTGAATCGACTGCTATGTTGGAAAGCAGGATAAAATCACCACCACCACTTAGGAACAGCTTACAGGATCTCTCTCCTAAAACAGCAACTTTGGAACACAGGTTTAAAAAAGGAAAAAAAAAAAAGGCAGAAAGGTGAATCTGGTGTAGATAATAAAAACAAGCTAAATTGTTAAGCTACAGGCCTTCAGAGATTAAACAATCTTCATGAGAATTCACCTGTGAATAACTTGTCTCCTTTCTCCTCCCCCACCGCTTTACAACTTTTATTGATATGACTGATTAGCCAAACTGGGGAGTCACCGGACTCAGCCTTCCCCCAGCACTGTAGCTTACAAACCAGCAAGTGCCATTAGCACCAGGCAAGTGCTGCATCAAGATTTTCTTCATACACTTACTGAACTACATCATAAAAGCAGGTGAGTTTATTTATCTTGTTGTTCATCTTTTTACTCCCAGAACCATGCTTTGGATTAAATAACTTTTTCACTCCTCTTTCCCCAAAGAATTAGGGAGTGCGCAACATGCATCATCCTTTGTCTTTTTTTTTTTTTTTTTTTTTAAATAGCCAGACTTTCCTACCATCTTCTCTTAAACTGCTTTTTTTACTCCCTGCACATTTTAATCACTGTTCTCCACAGCTGTTCCACTTTGGGGTATTCTTGTGCATTCAGTGCTGCCAGCAAGTATGAATGCCCTAATATTTCCTTTCTTTACTGGAATTACCTCCAAGGCTCCCCTTTCCATTTTTCAGGCATCACATGGTGGCTCGTGTCATTCTAGGATCAGAAAACACAAATAACGAGATGAACCCAGGTCATCATATTTTATGTCACAACCACAAATGGTAGATATTCTTTAAGCCTTCAGGGATGGAAAGGGAACATGTGGAACTATTGAAGAATATGTCCAACTATAATACAGGCAATAATACCAGAATAAAATATTTAGACTGGGTTGCAACTAGCTAATAGAAACAAAATGGACTAAAGAGGCAGTAAGAGACCATAAGCAAACATAATAAAGGGGAAAAGTTTACACCAACGTATCTAGGAGGAAGCAAAAAAATGAAAAATCCTCAGAAGTGGTCTTATGAAAGAAAAAGTCCCTATACAGTAACTACCAATTTACCAGTGTCCCCCCATAACAGATGTGGTATATAACAAAACTTTCAGTGAATACTGCTCTTGGTTCCACCATCATACTGTAACTGCGTTACTGTTTTCCTGACTTTGCAACAAGTGTTTTAATGAAACTTACTACCAAGGAGTGCCTCTTGCTGGCATGACTCAAGGTCCTGAATTTCATAGCTACTTCTCCATTGTGCAATCTAATGTAAAGGCCAAACCTTAGCAATCCACAGCATACAAAGTCCTAACAAACTGCATAATTACTATATTCGATACAAATGACAAATTAGGTTACATCCTTTACTTCCATGTCTTTAATTATCCTGTCTTTTTAAGAAGCCTTGCATCATATGGCGAGGCTTACAGGCCACAAACTTATAGCTATGGATGGATTTCATCATTTATTTTGCCTCTTTCTTACATATTTCAGTTCACTGGCAGATCTAATATAGCCTTTTGACTAGATTTGCTATTTTACAATCATATGGGAGTCCTAAATTGTGCTGTAAAACTACTCCTAAACATGGAATATGAGAAAAATGTGAAGTACTGTGTGTGTACGTGTGTGCGCGCAGTGGGGGAACAATCCTAATTTTGTCTATAAAAAGATAGCCTCATAAGTAACTGTTAATATTCAGGATACAAAGCATTATAACAGAGAGTTCAGTGAAATACTCTATCAGTGCTCAGTCGTAGTCAGAAAGGAGAGGAAAAGAAAACAGCGAGAAGATGCTATTATGCTACAGTATAAACCTATGGAGCACCTGCAGTTTGAATAATGTGTACAATCTAGTCCCTACAGCTCAAAAAGCACAGGAACTGAAAAAGCCTAAAAGAATGGCATCAAACATAATCAAGGCAGGAAAGGGTTTCCATATGAAGAGTGACTGATTAGATTGTGACCTGAAAGTCTGGAAAGACACCATGCCAGGGAAACGACAGGTGTTTAAAACCATGAGTGACTTGGAGAACATGAATAGATTGCTTACTGCCTCTTCCAGGCAGTGGGCATGAAATTAAATTCGCAGGTGACAGATTTATAAAAAACAAAAGGACTTGGTTCTTCATCCAGCAAAGCTTCAAGCAGAGGAAACTCCCCGATGCTGCAGAGGCTAGAAGTTTTATAGATCTTCGCAGTCACAGTTTGAACCCAACAAGAGCTAGTCTTTTAACCACAAAACCAGCATAAGGCTTTTTAAAAGCATGTTCTGGGGAAGTATCAGAGTATGTTTGCTCTGTTGTTATCCTTTTCGCTCTGCATGCATTACTGGCCAGTATGTGAGGCAAGAGGTAAACACTACATTTATTGTACCCGCTGCCAGTGAGAGGCGTCTACCTCTCACTGAGGTACCTTTCTGGCAGAGGCACCCAAAGCAGCTGTTAGCCAAAGCATGTCCTTCTTGCAACCAGACCGAATCAACTCATCGGCCCAGGACAAAACAGCTTTTAGGGGACAGAACAGGCCAGCACACGGGAGCACAGGTGTCTGAAGCAGCAACTTCAGTGGTGCAAGAACTCATTCATTGAATTCAACCCATTCACTTCAGCAAGTGAGCTTTTTTGTCCCATGCAGGCTCAGTGCCTCCATAACTTGGGACCTAGAGATGCAGCCAAAAAGAGATAGCAAGGTTCTTGCAGCCTCCAGGAAAGAAAAGAAGGTACAAGCATAGCAATAGTACAATCTGATGCCATCTTTTGTGTTCTGTATGTTTTACATTAACTATGAATTTAAAAACTAGGTGTGGCCAATGAGGTGCATAGAGGCTGGCTTTCACACCATTTAGAAAGGCATGGGTTTTTTTTGCTTTCTTTTTTAGAAGTTAAATTCACCGTCACATGTCTGGCTCTTACTTGACAAGCTCGGGTGTGTGTGGTAGATGAGAAAAATTCTCTTTCACCTAACTTCCTTAAGCATATGATGATATATATTCTATATTAACTTCATAGGTTAGCGGGCTAGGGAGGAAAGCAAGTCAATGAGAGCTTGTGTGTAAGTAAAAAGGGCTTTACTAATCAGTAATTCCATGTAAAGGCTGGTTCCTTTAATCTCATGCAAGACTACACTTTCACATTTTAGCTATGCACTCCCACTTTAGCCTTTTTTTTAAAATTTATTCAATTCTGAAAAGGATTCCCAGTCTAAAAGGTTTATAAAGCGCTGTTTTAGGTCACACTGGTAGAGATTGGGAAGTCCACCCTAAAGAACAGCTGCTTCACAGCTGCACTCAAACGTGCAACCTGAATTCTTTATACACATCAAACACCTATACCTGGGTATCAAATGAACTGAAAGCAGGGTTAAGGTTTGTGCTTAAAACATGACTTGAAGAACTGGAGATAGTCTTAGTCAGCTGCTATATGCTAGAGCTGAAAAAATAATTACAGACTAGAACAGAGCCTAAGAACGCATTTGGATATTACAGGTCTGTATGTGATGAGGAGTATAAAGCAGTGAGGATTAAACGTCAGTCTTAGCAGTGATTTCCTCAGTTTTCTGATTGCTCCGATAGGCAACGTACTTCAGCATCCATCCTTTATATTAAATTACAAGAGCTTAGTTGAGCTTTTCTACAAAGTAGAAAAAACTCAAACTCACAATCCCCATGAACATTCTTTTAATTTTATGTATCTTAATGCTTACTTAATTTCCCATGGAAATCCTTCAATATATTACTACAGATTATCCCAGGGACTGAAGGAATACATCACAAAACAGCTAAAAGCATTTAAAGGAATTCCAGTTACTCTGGCTTCTGAACTGCTTGAAAATTAGCTTGTGTGTGATCTTGTCCATCTGACTGGCTGATTAATGTTCAAATGGTCCTATTAATGCATATACACATTTGATCACACTTATAGTTTAGGGCTTAGCCTGTCGTTTCATATTACTGCATAAAGCAGTAACAATGCTCATCTCAAAAATTATTTTCTTTGGTACCATATTTCACATAACTGATGCAAACTGGCATTCAGTCCTAGCCCTCAAAACAAGGCAGGTTACCTGATATAACACTGCATAGTATGTGCAATTATTTACAATGTTTCAAGAAATCTTCACGAAAGAGCATACCCCTGTTTCAGGTAGCCATAATTAATTCTCTGTAGTTTTTTTTTTTTTTTTTAACCAAACTGTAACCGATCAAACTCTATTTCCTCAGGTAGAATTGCAATTCTTGAAAATATCTGTTTTTTAGAGCAGGCAAAGTTAACAATTTTATCAATTTCAGCTAGAGATAATGCATATTTTCACTGCATGAAAAAATGAAAAAAGTAACCTCTTCCATCAGGAGTTTGCTCAGGCTCTTTTTTTTTTTTTTTGTCTCTATGGTTTTCAATAAAAGGTATCATCATATTTCATACATCTCAGACTTTGCATACAGTCCTCAGACTTTCTTTCTCCAGTTAAAGAAGGTGTTGTTTGAATGTTTCTCTTTAAGCATTTATTTCTCCCTTCTCCCAGGTCTCTTCACTGCAGTTACACTGGAAAATCTTGTTTAAAGGTAATCAGACTACATGGAAACTCTTTCCTACTCCCCAAATGTGACCTCACATCTAAATCTCTAACTTGAGAATTTCTTCTCTGCTTTTTACAGTCTTAATCCTCACCTTGGTGAAGCCAAGGGCAGCACAGGTCTTTTAGCATAAATCAGGCTAAGTTAGAAAAGCTACATAAGAGACCATATTTCACTGCATTTAAGCTCTCTGTGCCGTTTCAAAACACCTATGTTTAACCTACGACTGGTCAGAAGTAACAGACTGGATATTAGGCAACCTTTAGCATGTTCAAAACGGGACACAAAATCAGGAAGGACAGCTCTTCCATGACACCTTAACATTTAAATGTTAAAGTTTTCACCTTACATAGAAAGGATCATTGTGAATGGTAGCGTAATATGGCTAATTCAGCCTCCCGGCTCACAAAGTCCTTGAACAACGCTCTCAAGTGGGAATCACTGTCGGCAACTAACTTCAGGAACATCTTGGGCTTTCTTACCTACTCTCTTAGCATCCAAGAACTGAAATTACACCCTCCCACCATCCACACTGCATGTAGTTCACTAAGCTAGTCATTATATAGCAGCTACTTACTACTGATAGGGGCTGGCTTTACAATCAATGCTCTTATTGCATTACCAATTCTCTGAACTACTTCCTTTGTTCTATTCAGGATGTCCAGACGCTTTGCACCAAATATTTTGTTTCTTAACTTAAAGCCTTCCAAGCTGATTTTCGGTATAAGCAATCCTAAGGTGGGGTGGGGGGGAAACCAACAACAACAAACTTGCTGAAGTAATACAAGGACTATCTGGAAGCAGGCTAGACTTCATGAGGAATTCTAAACACAAGATTATAACCTTTTCCACTGTCGTCTTCTCCTGAAGCGTTCACAGCCAATAAGTACCTTCAATCCTACAGCAAAACCAATGGTCCTGCTACCATTATGGGAAGTGGAGAGAAACTGAGCGTGAAACAGATAACCTATTTTCTTAAAAAAAAAAAAAAAGACTAGTAGAATAAATCATCCCTGACAAAATATATGCAAAAAACCCTTTTAAAATAAGGTTTTTTGTTAGTGCTTACCTATTACAGAAGCGTAACTAGTGAGGAACTGTGCTGCTTTTGTTTTTGAAGGAGCGAGAAACATAATAACCTTGTATACCTCCCTCCCGTTGATGCAACAGGCAAAATAAAGGTAAGTGAACAACAACTAATCCACATTCCCTGACTGTAAGACTAGAATGTGACTCCTATCTTTCTGAGGACTCCCATAGGTTCAGGATATGTTGATGGGACAACTGAATTGTTTGAACTGAATTTTTACGAAAGAGTCTAGCCTCTATTACCAACTCTTAAATTGGGCATGCGCAAAAGATAACCGTTTCTACCACAAAGACAGTACAGTACTACTTTGGAATGTGGACTGGAATAGACCATATGAAAAAAGCCATTTTGTATAAATTCATCTGTCTCACTGTACAATCTCATATATCCAATATGAGAAACATGAACTAATTATTTAGCATTTGCATACAAATTACATATTTTTTCTTTTCGTGGTATGGTTCCCTGTGTGATCTTGGGCCAGTTTCTGAACCTCTCTAAATCTCTGTTTCCTTATTTGCAAAACAGATTAAAATTAAGTTATGCAGGATGGGGTGAGGCTTAATTAACTCAAGTTTGTAAAGGGCTTTCTGATCTTCAGATACTGTGCAGAAGGACGACTAGAAAAATCAATGTAAGAAGCAAAGAAGTACTTAAGCCCACTTCCATGCAGGAAGCGTTCTGTGTGTCAGCTTCACACAGAAAACTTGTATTAACGTTATTTTGCAGCAGCAGCAAAAAATTACATCTATAGCAAGTATAAAGCATGTATATTAAAAATAACTTATCACTTACTTCTTCCTTATTTCTAGGTCAGAAACTGGAACACATCTTAGGCCAGCTCCCAATACCATCAGGGATGATGTTAATAACACAGTTACTCTCAGACCTAACATGAAAAAACAACAGTATTTTACACATTAAGTCAACAATACTGCAAAAAACGTATATACATTTACATGTAATCTCATAGTTATGCAACTCTCTCAAACCATAAACACTTTGGTACTGATACGAATTACAGGTATGTAACAAAAGCCTGTGTTATTTTCAATACTCCCACACCAGGATTACGAAGGCTTACACTTGGCATATCACTGCACAGGATTGCACCCAAAATCTTAGCAACGCCGTTGAAAATGAAAAGCAGTAACAAAACTATTACCAAAAGGTACAATGTTTCCTTCAGATTCATAAATGTCAGGGAATATGCTCCAATGTGCGATCCCAATTCTAGTTCGAGCCAAAGAAAGAACCAGACCTGTACATTTTTTCCCCAACCACTTAATGAGTGCACGTACAGTACCGTTACCATTTTCTTTTGTAACGCAGACACCCATTTCATCCTGAAGAAATAACTATTTACTCAGTGGAAAAAGTGTATGTATTTTTTGTGCACCTTGCAATTAGGCCAAATTTTTGCTGCGCTCAGCTCAAGTTGTCAGAGATTGTAAATATAATACATTAGAAAAAAGAAGCTACAATTGACCTTGAAAATACTTTTTCCTCATACTGTAATTCTGCACCGAGAGGCACTTAGATCCGAAACAACCTTATTTCAGTGTTGTAATTCCATTTGCCTGCAGTTTACTTACTGCAGCTGCTGCTAAGGTGTTTCCATCACCAGGGGATGGACAGAGAACAGTGACAACTGAGGGGCTTAACCTCCCGAGTCTTACAAAACAAGTAAATCAAATCTACACAGTTAGAAAGCTATAGCCTGTACCGCAAAAGTCATAAAACCTGAAAGAAATCCACAACAACAAAGGCTGAAAATAAAGGGCTTCCAAGTTCTTTGCAGAGTACAATAAAACAGTTAAACGATAACAAACACAGAGCAGTATCTCTAACATTTACATGAAACTGTAATAACTACCCAAAACACAGTCAGTGAAAGGAGAACTGGCTACATTAATCCACATAATGAACAAGCGAAAGATCCCGTTTCTCTCTAAACTGCCAAATTTCCGAGAAGTGCTCCCAGGACGTTAATGACTCCCTGTAACTGGAACATTTCTAGCAGTCACATTAAACATGTTCTTTTCATATGGTCTTTATGAGGGCTTTCATAGTGTGCGTTTTACCAAAATGTCATTTTAGAGGAAGAGACATTGATTT
Source organism: Struthio camelus (assembly GCF_040807025.1). NCBI lineage: Eukaryota > Metazoa > Chordata > Aves > Struthioniformes > Struthionidae > Struthio > Struthio camelus. Next base: position 33,340,580 of record NC_090947.1, on the reverse strand, counting down.
GTTATCTGCTGCAACAGCTCCTGCTACACCCCAGTCACGGATAAGGGATTCACCGCGCTGGCCACTGCACGCAGCAAACCAAGGACAGTTCCTTCCTCAGTCAACCAAACTCAGGACAATCGGAACAGAACAAACAAACAACACAGTCACTGCTACGGGTTTTTTGAACTGAAGCGTGACTTCCTTCGGTACGGCTCTAGGCATTCCTGACAGGAACGCAGCTCGCGCTCCTACGACTCCTGGGGACACCTCACCTCCCTAATGCCCCAGAGAAGCATCATTGCTCCAGAAGATCTGTTTGCTTATAGCACTTCCAGGAACTGCTCCAACTTGCTCATTGACTCTGCATTTAACCACATGTTGCTGTTAAACTGGATTTTCAAGCGTCCATGTTCAGACAGCCTAACTCACGTGCTCATAATGTGGCTCAAAATCCTGTTCTTGTTCTTCGTGTTTTCTGTGCAGCTGTGTGAGCCTTTATGGCACGCTGCAACCTGTACTGCCCAAATACCTCACAAAATATTAAATAATACGTTGGGGGAGGGGTAATAATTTGTGTTGGGATTGCATACATGATGTCCTTTTCGCTCTTTTTCCCCCTTGAAATGATTCTTAGCGTTGCTTTCATACAATGAGAATTTGTACATAATTAGAATTGGAATTTTACTGGTGGAAAGTCAAATACTAGTCTTTAAACTGAAAAATCCGAAGTCTTCCATTTGGAAGGGCTGCTGCAATGTTTCCAGGAAGCTGTAATCTATGTCCTCACCTTCTTATTCTTCCTGTAGACCAGGCTCTCTCTGAACTACATTTCACAAAACATGTCATGTTCTGCCTTTTAGGGGAGACAAAAAAAAGGAGAAACAATGTGGAAATTCCTGGCCACGTGACACAACAGGAAGCATTGTCCAGGTGCAAACTCAGGGTACAGAAGTAAATCAGTATTACAGAGGCATTTAAGTTTAAATCACCACAGGAAACTTGAGAAGCACTTCCATATCAAAAACTAGTTGATTTTTTATTTTTACATCAATAAAAAGATTTAACTTAAATCTGCATAGTTTCATTAAAACACACAGTTCAGAAAAGACAAATTAATGTCAAAATTTTCCACCAGCCCTAGTTCTAGGCTTACCTTTAATGTCAACCTTACAAGTCAGGTAAATTTAAAATAATCAGTGAGAGGCTCACAATCCAGAAACTACATTCAATCTCTCCAAACATTCTCTGAAGTCTTCATCTTGAAGACGATACACTGTAAAGTGCCGCATTTAAGTGCTTTGATTGCACAGATGATTCTTTAGCCTTTTGTTTCCCCTTAACGTGCAAACATACCTAAAGATACCTTTGGTTAAATCAGTATGTTGAAAACCATGACACCAAAGTGAATGAGTTTTTACTCATTCTGCTAGATAAGAAGCTGCTAGACTGCTAGAAGACTGCTAGATAAGAAGCAGAGATTAAACATCATTCTTCTTGCTAATTCCATAATTTATTTCTACCCTCTAAGCACCTTACTTTATTTTTCAGCTCTCTGAATCTATCTTCCTTTCTGACCCTCCAGTTTCTGACCCTCCCCTATCAGGGTTAGCCAGCAAGCAGCTGGAAAGGGAAGAAACTTCTTAAAATGGATTTTCTGCCCAAGGAGTTTTCCAGTCTTTGGAGCCTTTCTTGCCAGCGGCTCATTCCCAGCCTGCGCTCGCTGGAGATTTCTGGGACTGCAGTGAACGCTGAACAAACTGTGGCCACGTTCTCAATGGACAGACGGCACCGATGGTAGCAGAAAAGTCTGAGCCAGCAGCAGAAATTCTGAGGCAGTAATAAAAATAGATATTAATTACCATTTATGAAACCGATAATCTATACTGTTTAATTGCTTAACAGTTTAATCCCTCCTGAGGCTACTAACAGAGTCTGCTTTGCAACTTCAGCTGCCTAAACTGCATTTGCTACTTTTTAATTTCCTTTTAAAACAGCCACCTCCAAATTCCCCCTCCTGTCAGGTATTTAACACAACTCTGAACCCATGATCCTCTAATCTCTCCTGCAAAACATGGATTTTGAGTTCAGCCAAGGTCATGCTGTACTAGTAAACCTTAATCTCACCTGTGCCAGCAGCATACGCCAGCTGGATGTGGCCCCTGGGACGTATCTATTTGGCCTGCTGCAGCTTCCTTTCCTCTCTGCTGGGGAAGCAGCAACACACAGTCGGAAGAGCTCAGCTGCCCTCCTGCCAGCCAAAGCCCAAAATGGAAAACGAACAAAACCCAACCTTGCTGCAACCACATCTAATGCAGCAACAGGAGGCAGAGACTGCTTCTAGCACCCAGCTGCTACTTTGGGTTTTTCACCCTCACTGCAACAACATCAAGCGATAATGTCTCACGCACAGAGTTGCATCCTCTACAACTTTTCCAGCATGCCACAGTTTCAAGACACTTCTTTACAGTACATGAAAAGAAGATGTATTTCCTCCCCACATCACACTACTGACAGTAGCGCAGTAACTGATTTACTATGCTGAGTTTAATAAGAAACTTTATAAATCATTGTGCAACTGCAATGAACTTCTCATTCTAACTTATTACACAAGACCGGTTTGTTATTCAAGAAAAGAACATGACTTAACAATTACTTATTGCTCTGTAAACCTTTAGGAATTATGACCATTCCTTCTTTCACTTATCTCAGCCACCTGAGATGATAAAACATCACAAAAAGTGTGCATGAGAGACTGTAAAACACAAATCCTTACTCAGTCAACAGACAGTTTTCACCATCCTACTAAGACTAACCAAAGTTTGGCTAGAGGAAAGGCTGCAGGACGCGGAGAGCCAATGGAACAACCAGCAGAGCACGTCCTGCGCACAGCTTACACAACACGCTTCTCTTTCAAAAGCACTAGTATTTAAGGGTTTTCCCTCCTTCAGTTGCAGATACTAAAATCAGTCCGCGGGAACACAAAATACAACAATGCTCTAGTTATAAACGAGCGACATCAGCCTGCTGCACATTTGCACTGTTTTGAAAGGCCAGGCTGGAAGCAAGAATCATCCCATATGACAGTGAACTCCAAACATTTCAGTTCGCTAAGCTACTGTGCTACTACTCTGACTAAAGCATAACCTTCTGAAAAAAACCATCCTGTCTTGATGCTCCGACACCAAAAAATGAAGAACACACCAATTGCAATAGCAGTTTCAACAATTCACTGTTAAATTGTGTTTCTCCTTCCTATTTAAAACAAATTCAGCTTTCAATCAATAATTCTTGTTTTGCCTTTCTTGATAGAAAAAAAGTCTTGTATTTTTCTTTCTATGAAATTAAAATACAATAAATAACTTTACTATTTGTTTCAATAAACTAGGTACTAAACTCCAAGTCTTTCATGATTCTTTTCAGTCCTTAAGTTGTTTTTGTGCATCTTGTCCAAACAGTTCATGCACCCTTTTTAAACTGGGAGGATTTCTTTCTTGGATGCCAGTTCTCAATTTTGCAGGAAGGGTCTGTTTTTCTTCCTCCTCCTTTATATATGGCTTTATATTTAGCCATATTAAAACAGAAGTTTGATTAAACAGTTCACCTTATTAGGCAGTCCTGCAAGCTCTGCATGACCATCCCAGCTTTGTCAATATCTGCTGCTCCAGATTTTTTTAAATGTAATTCTAATAAAATTATAGTAATATCTACCTCATTTACTATCACAGATCAGTTATTTTTGTCAGGATTAAAAAAAAAATTGCTATCTTGCTACTAAATATAGTGAGTTAAACTTCTGTTGTGCTTGCGTTTTGCCAGACTCTGACTACTAGCATTAACGATGGTAAGCCAGCAATTCTCATTCAGAAAAAAACATTGTTGCACCAATCAATACAATTCTCAAAAGAAAAGAGCCTTTTCACCAACGTAAACAGATTTCATAGCCGAGACGTGGTCTCAATCTTTCTGTTAGCACACAGAAAAAAAAAAAAACTTGAAAATCAGTTTGTCAGGTCTGCCTTAGATTCCACAAAAGCATTTGATTGCAGGGGAGTATAAATTGTGTTTGGAAACTCAATGGAAAATAAATACATTCGCAAGAATAGCATCAACTACACTTGGAAGCAACAAAATCTGGCAACCAAATACAGCAACTGCACAAGAGAGAACAACAACTAACAGGTCATATATAGCTGATCAAAAATCACTCCTAGTTTGATGGCCAAGATGTCACGGGGTGGAGTTAAGGCCCAAACTTTCCCTGGAAAAAAGAAGGTCCCCTTATTTCTCTGGATAGCTGATACTTCTGTTGTTGTCCTGCCTTTCATTAGCACTGATTTTAAATCAAACCGAAAAACAATTGTTTCCACTCATTTCCCTGGCTCTGTGAGACACTATCAAAATAGCGTCCGAATTTCACTTAACAAGGCTTACTACTTGAGTATTTTTGTCTAATTGAAAAATCAAACATTCTCCAAGTGGCTTCATTTAAACATTCTGCAAGACAGGCGATAGCATCCTCCCGACATCAAACAGCAAAACTCAAGCTCTATCATGTAGGACCTGTTTTAAATAAATTAGACCCAAATCTACCTTTGTCCTCTTCTCTAGGTACAAAGAGTATATCTTTTCCTCTGTGGATGCTACAACGTAGTCCAGTTCCACTTCTTCAGGACGTGGAAGGATGTATGTGGCACGGACAGATTCCACTAGACACTGCTGGTGCAGTTTCCGTCTGATGCGGATGGTAGGTAGAATGGGATCCCCAGACAAAACATACACATTTCAAGAGATTTTTAAAATACATATAGAAGGTAATGATCTTCAGAATCAATCATGGCTTTTGGAGGGGGGTAACTGCTCTTCACAATTTCTTACAGCTGTTGTAACAGAATCTGTCAGCAATAGCTGCCCAGTCAACATCCAGCCTGTAGGAAGGAGTTGGGAATTTCTTATAAATTTATTTATTTGTGAAATTTAAATTTGAGGAAACAAATGAATACAACATCTTCAAGAGAAATGGTTTCTACAGCTGGTACAGAACTTCTAGCCAAGGTCAGAAAGAGAGTAGCTAGTATCCCAGAACAGTAGTCCCCAAAGACATGGGGGAATCCACAGGGAAGTCCCTGTCAAATCAGGAACAAAGACTGGTGCCAGCGACAAGATCTGACCTAGAGATAAAGTTATTTCTACTCCTAGCATTCGCACCAACACAGCAAGACTGCATGTAAAACCGAAAATACAAGGTCCAACATTGGTCACCACCAGCCCCCTTTCCAAGATAGCTCTCAGAAGATGAAAAACATGCATTACCTGCTTATAATAACAACCGCCCTCCTGTATTATGAGGTTAGGTAAGAATCTTGTAGAAGATACTATCAAAAGAAGGAGTTTCAGAGTACAAAATTTGGCAGGTAAGTGTTTCAGAGAGAAGACGGTCATCTTGAGGGAAATGACTTGAGTATGTGTAAAAAACTAAAAATAATTTAGAAGATGCTAGGATAAGATCATTGTGAGAAACAAAGCTCAGTGTAATGCAGTCCACAATTATTATGACAACCACACAGCAAACTCACTATTCCTGAGCCTGCTGCATCTTTATCCGAATCCTCAATATTATGGAACTAAGATACTTATGTATTTACATTCTAATTACATAGTTTGCCTTTGAATTGTATTGTAAATAATTATTTTCTTGCTTTATGACATTTTTCATGGGTTTTTTTGCCTTAACATTCTTTAAAGCATGTTAAAGTTATTATTTTTCAGCTGGCTCTAGATGTACCTGTTGTAAGGAAGAACAAGATACCATAACCATGGCAAGAGAATGCAGGCTGCTTTTGTCTCATTTGCATCAACAAGGTCAAACTATGTAATAACGCAATCAGTGGACCCATTCTGTTTTAACCTTATCCCAGCACATTAAGCAACCATATAAATAATCTCTAAAGAGAAGATGTCAAGAAAGGCATTGATTAATTCTCCAGCTCTCTACTCCTGTAAGCTCTGTTGTAACACTGAGTGATCCAAGTTCTTATATGGTGTCTTACACAGTTAGCTCCATTAACAGGGATCCTATCACGGTCGGGGCAGACTATACTAAGTCTAAATTCTAAACGTCAGATTTTATGCAGCACTTCAAAATTATGGTACTGTAAATAAAGTATTCCTGATTTTAAGAATCAAAGAGGTTTAATCTGAGGTTTTAGGTATATAAAAAGATAGTATACAAGTATTGGAATTTCCTTCCGTCTGTCAGCTAAAGATTTTGCAGCATCCTAATAGTTTAATGCCAACAAGGGAAAAACAAATGGCAAAGATCCAAGTTAAAAATTTGCAGTGAAAGTTTCTACAAATGCAAATTCTATTTATCAATGCAGAAATTGACTTCTTCCCTGAAAAGACAGATAAAGTACCGAGTTGAATGGTATTAGCCTATTTTAGAATCACTTTTAATCTCTTTACTAAACTGTACTTTTCTATCTTCTGTTTTTAATCCCATGTTCCTTAGCTTCAGAGGAGACCAATTACTTCAGCTGTTTAGTGATGCTATACATTTTACCACAGAGAGCCTCCATTTTTTTTGCAGCTAATCCAAGTGCAATGAACCTGTCTTAATTGTTACATAGGACCTGTGCGAGAAGGGAGCCTGGGGCAGTGGGACTGGCCCCTCTGTTGACACACCTTATGAAACCGGGCAGGTTACTTCTGCTTCGCTTTCCCCATTTTCCCCTCGGCCTTCTTTATTCGGACTGCAGGCACCTAAGAAACAGGCACTGGTCTCACCAATAGTATTACAAAGGCTAGCCAAACGGAGTCAATGCAGTGCCAGGATACAATTTAAAAAAATAAAAAATAAAAAAAGCTATTTGAGCACTTACTAAACCTGTGAGGCGAACACAAATACCCAAAACGGTGTTCTTTCTTTCTCCTCCTTCCCTCAATTCAGCTATCTGGTTTCTACTCGCAACCCAGATATTAACTGACATGTAAAGATCTGGGCGTACCATTTAATCCGCCTCTGCCATTTTATAAACTGAGAAATAACGTAAAGATACTTGGCCATAAAAGAGTGCGTGAGAGTGTGTGAGCGTGCGCACGCATAGACACAGAGCAACCCACAAAAGTAGCTGATAAAGTGGAGTTGGAGGACTAAACTTTCTAAATTATTTTGAAATTAAAACATGGATGCTCATTAACAAGTCCAGAGGAAGTACAAGATGAAAAGCCTTACCTGTAGTTCTTACTGTTATATTTTCCGACAAATTCTGAAAACCCAAGCTCCTTCCAGAACTGAACAGGGGAGAAGAAAGCTTTTTCATTTCTCTTCCCACTCGTTTCAAGGTCTTCTGATTGCACAGTAGGCTTAATTACTATACAACTAACTTCCGATCCTTACCCGTGGTGACGGAGGAGAAAATCTCTCGTGTGCACACCCGTCAGGGAAGAGGTTCTGTCATTATCTTAGTGGTACTTGCCCACGCCACCCAGTGGTGCGTGAAATTCCTCACTTCAGGAAATACAGAGCCATTTGCTTCGCCACACCAGAGCAGCAAGAAGCAGCCACGCAGCGAGGACTGGCAGCGACGCTAAATACCACCTAGTGGAAATGCTAAGCGGGACACTAAGTACAAAGATTCTCCCTTTTACTACGAGGGAAAAAGAGCTGTTAAGAGTCCAGTCAATGAATTATCCATGCATATCTTCTGACTTTTAGGAAAGGCCACTGGAGTAAAGCTTTTACCTTTCACGTGTGTGAACACTTTCAGTGTTCCTTCGGAACTACTGCTGCAGTTCACATTAACACTGTCCTAAAGGGTTAAAGCCATTACATTTTTAAAGGCTCCTGATCAATTCTTGAAGCTCATGTGGTTAATCAATTAACATTTAATAACTCTGCCTTTCTCAAACATTCAGAGGACTGGTGCTCTTCAAAAATAACCACATTAAAGAAAAAGGAATTTCTAAATGTAGTTGTATTTTAGGTATTGTATTCCAGAAAAACACCAGCAGGCTTTGCAAAAAGCAGAAGACCTCTCACTTTCAAGACACATCACTCCCTCCCGTTGAGTCACACTGACCTCCAACTTTAGAAAGAGGAAAAATCCCAAAACCTTTCTCTACTACAAATCTGCATGAGAAAGCTAAATTTGTAGCTTTTGAGGAAGCTGGAGCGTTGATCGTAAGCTTCTGCAAAACAATTAAGAGTTACAGCACGGCTACAGAGACACAATAAGCACATGCTTGTGAGAAGCATTAAAAAATAAAAATGTGACAGGAAGTGATGGAATGGTTCTGAGTGTCACCAGTTAAAGAAAGGTGAAGTGAGCCACCGGTTCACTTGCTCCATGATTATAACTAAAAAATTTCTTAAAGAAACTTCTACCAGCAACATCTTCAGTCTACTCAGTTGAGGTTGCACTGGACTCCCACTGGGAAAAGGCAAACAACATTCTCCAAGAAATTTTGCAAAAATATTCTAACAGGTAATTACCAAAACTTCACATTTGTTAAATTTACATGTGCTAATCTCAGCAGTGATTTTTTAAGTCAAAACTGTTTGTTTGAAATTTCAGACTAAATTTTCACAATGAAGAAAACCAATTTGGGATCTGTGCTACGCACCATCTACTTCAGCTTTGAAAAAGTAAGTCGTTACTATTGTTTTATATGGCTTCTTTCCAGTTAAGAAGGACATTCCTTACCAGAAAAGCCCATCAGGTCAAGACTGGCAAAGGAGAAAATATCTGAACTTCATTAACAAATAATCAACATTTTTGCTTTCACTTTTGATGTGTTTTTCACTTTTACAACATAACATGAAACTTTAACTCTTGAAAACACCAACCAAAAATAATTAATACAATTTGCTTTGTTTATGCAGGTGGTAATGCTGTTATTGGCAGTCAGAAGTCAGTAAAGCTGGGCTAGTTTGACATTACCAAGGAAAAATGTTCTTTCTTTGGGCATACTTAGTTTCTTCTGATAGGAAAAGTAAGCAATATTATATGACTTCTTTAAAGAAAACGGACTCAGTTTTCACAGGCCAAGATCTGATCTATTTTTTTCTTCTGTATTTATTTTTAAAATGGAATTATAAACTAATAGGTAGAAGTTACAAGAACAGCATAAACGTATAGCCAGCAAAACTAATGCAATACAACTTTCCAAAGTGCTTTGCTACTTTCATAATAAAGACCTAAGAGGAGGCTCAATAACAACTGAGTTAACATTTGTCATTTATTTTATTAAAGGTAACACCAGCTGCATTTGTGTAGTATGGTTACCAAACTGTCAAAAACTTCTAGAAGAATCAGATTGGTAAGATTTAAGTATTTTCAAAGTGTAGCAAGACAGCAGACAACATAATGGTATTTAACATTATCTGCCCCAATTACACAGAGTTTTTCTGACTGCCTGTTCCAGAAGTAGGAAATTACCAGAGTGGCCATGTACACTCATACAGCCAGCTCACATGTCCATCATGTGGCCAGATTATCTGTCGAAATCAAAAACCACACAAAAAGGAATACTTGCATTTTTGTGATGTGATGGGCACGTATCTGGGGCATCTGAGGGCATCGCAGAAGTGCAGCAGGGAGGAGGCTGTGCATGGCCTATATCTGAAGCTCCTCAAGGGAAGAGGATGCAAAGGATTGGCTGAATAAATTGTTCTCGCAGACAAGAGGGAGTTCCCACTTTACAGAGGCACTGTAAGTGCCTCATGTTAAGTCCAGAATTTGGATTTTGCAAATATAGAACATATTAGGACCTCGTTCAAGATAAGGAAAGGCAAAAAGGACAAAAAACTATGCGTGAAGAGACCTCCCAACTTCTGGTTTTAAGAGATCTTCTCAAGCCAGTTCAGAAAAGCTATGTTTTGCAGTCTGTGGTCGAAATACAGCATAGACAACCCAGGATACGTAAAGCCACCCGTCACCCCCCCTTAGTTTGCTGCTGACAACCTAAGGCAAGTTCCCATATGACACTTCTGCCTCTCATTCTCTCCGAAAGAAGTTTTGTGCACTTTTCTCCTTGCCTCCTACTCCTCTTGTTCCTCCACCTTTTCTAACCCCACCACTCCCTTCCCTCCAGCTCTAGATCTCATCTCTGCCTATATGCCTCCCGTTTTATATCCACTACCTTTCCTATTCTGTACCTCATCCCTTTACTTCTGTCTACCTCCTCCTATCTATCCACAGGCCTTCCTCACACGTGGTCTCACTTCTTCCTGCCTTGAGCTTCTCAAACCTAGTCTCTTCCGCTCCTCAAGCGCAAGGAACAGAGGACAGAGGGAAGCTGGAGCGCAAGCTAAGCAAGCCACAACAGCAAGGAGACACACAGGTGAGGCAGGAGATAGAGAAGAGAAAGCATTTGGGCTAGGCAGAATTTGGGGCAAGAGAGGGTTATAAAGGGGAGTAAAAAGATGTGAGCATTTAACAGGGGAAATATCGATACACTATTACCCTACTAGCATACTCTCTGTAGCGAGCTTCTAAGAGCTACTATTGGCCTAACATCCTCCTAGCTGGAGCTATGTTCTGACCCAGCTCTGGGATGCTTGTATGCTTTAATACCGCTAGTGTTCACAGATGCATAACAGAAGTAACTATATTTTACACCGGTAAATGGTTTCCCTGTTTATCAATTTGTCCACATCAAGGTATAGCAAATTACATATCCGATGCTCTATGCACATGTATGTTTAGTGCAGCACAGCAGGAGTCCTCAGATAACAGCCATTTCTACTCTCACGTGAGCTACATGCTGTTAGGATTTTGTTTTCTGTCATGAAAAAGTGATTTTAAACCCTGTGCAGTTTCCTGATATTCTTCACTGCGTGACCTTTTAAACAGTTGTCCTAGCACCACTGCAACAGCTGCAAAGAAGCAAGAAAATGTGCGTGGGAGTTGCTCAAACGGTAGCAGCCTCAAGAGAAATATCTGTGGAAACATGGTACAAAGCAGCATTTGGGGGTGATGCCATCTTTAACAGAAGGAGCTGGCTGCAGAAGAGGACATCGTGTCTAAAGCCCTGACTGAGTGGAAAGGATCAGTCTGGCCCATCAGGAGGTATGGGAAGTGCTGCTAACAATCAAGCTCGTACTACAATGATGAATCATAGCGGCATCAAGTTAATATAACTCATCAGATCCTAATTAAGCCACTCCATGTTGCTAATCACTCTGTGCATCTGAAGTGGTTTTTTTTTGCAGTATGTCTGACTCCAGTGAGGGTGGGCCAATCAATTCTCTAATGAGTCCTCACTCCTACAAACCACGCAAATACTCTGTGGACTTTCACTGCAGCCGCTATATATACACATACAATTAAGCAAAAATGCTAAGTTTGTTTCCGTCTTCCTTCTTCCTTTCTTCTGATGGTGTAGAGGAAAAGCATGTTTATACACACACACGCTAACTGATCAAATACGTTTTTTTTTTTTTTTTTTAAATCAAGCTGATCAAATATCTGCTCTAGAGGGATTTACCTATATTCAGCTATTTAATTGCTTCTTTCATCTCTCTGTGTGAAAAGCAATTCTCCATCTCATCTCTTTCAAGATTTGTTAGTTTAGGAAAATTAATCCCTTTCACAAAATTTGATAGGTTTGGATCAGTATCACTTATGAGACAATGAAATATGTATTGTTCATAGCATTCAGTAGAATATTTTCACAGGATGAAAGAGAAGAGTCTGGAGTAAAAGATATTTTCCTTCAAACGTCTTCTGCATTTGGTTGAAATGCACTAATCACTTGCCTATGCACCAAATAAATATAGCTTTCACTTCAAATAAGTCAGAGCATTGTCTTCCTCCTTTTACCAAAATACGAAGTTCACACCTAGCTTTCATTAAATCCAAAAGAGCCTTCTGCTGCTGCTGTTGTAGTTAACAAGACCTTTGCCGTTAACAAGACCTTTGCCATTAACATGAATGCTACTGAGTAGAACCAGTTTCGCATGAGAAGAGTACTCTTCCTAACCTGAGGATATTTCAGTCAAGATCCAGAAGACTCTTTTCTCATTGGCTCTTCGCAATTCTACCCACATTTTCATATCTGCAATCATAGGCATTTCTCTCCTGTAGAACGTACTAACCCATCAAAACTCTAACGTTTGTAATATACTTTTTATTGTTAAAGTCTGTAAATCCTTTTAGCTCGATCTTCCCAAGTTGCATTAAAGCCTTACAACCTTATACCTACCTTATCCAAGGAATCTTTAGTTGAGGCTCACGCTTGAACTTGACCTGTGAACTATCAAATAGGTCATTCTGAAACATCGGCCCTATCTCTTGCAGTAATGCATCTAAGATAAGTGAAGTCTGTTTCTAACAAACAGGAGCTGACGATGTTTCTTAGCCACAAGATGACAACCCTTAAGACTTTTAAGGCCAATGATTTGTGTATTCTTAGGCACCCGTTAACCAAAAAAAAGGTGCGCTTCTGTGATGGCTTGGGACACTAGAGTGATATGAATAATTCTATTAAAAAGTTGGTATACTGTTGTAGTGGGAAATATTTTCCATGGCGGCACTATCTATACCAACAGTGATACTTATCAGTAATTAGGCCTGTTGCGATTTTTCTAAGTTACTAGCAACATGGTCCAATTTATATTTACTACCACCTGGCCTGAGAGCCTGAACGACAGATAAGGGCCTTGAGGTGCCAAGGGCCGTGGAAACACCTAATAGAAAAAGAATTTTCCCTGATTGTTGGCTTCACGTTACCATTCACGTTTCCACTGGCTTTTGAAATAATCTCACATCTCTCAAAGAAAACCAAAAACATTTCACAAACCCTTCCTAGATGAAAATCTAATATAGGGGGAGAACAAGATCAATTCAGGTCTTTTTCTTCCTGTCCCAGTGACCCTAGGCACGAATTAAAGTAGTCCAAACATCTCCAGAAACCACAGTCAGTGTTCTCACGCTTGCAGCACACACTGACAACTTCAGAGTTTGAAATATAAAAGCTGCTATACAGAAGTCTATCTGTCCATCAGGTGTAGCTTATTTTGTACACAGAATAGTAACTAAGGCATTATTATATTAGTAAGGCACAATTTAATACTCATACGTTCAATATTCATGACTATTTTGTCAGACTGCATTAAAGGATTTAACTTCACAATTCCCTTGTGAAAGAGAAAAGAACTACCGAACGTTTTATTGAGAAGGAATATGAGGCTCTGACAAGTTAAATGATTCAAGATAGAGCAGTGAAATCAAGAGTGTGCTATTCAGGAAAGGAATAGCTATTCGTACAAATAAAAACAGTCACAATTTCAGTAGATGCGTCAATCTCAGTTAAAAAATGAAAGCTAAGTGATCAGTGAAATTTTTTCCTCTACATTGTAATTTAATCACTGGAATAACACTACTACGTAAATTTAATTTTAGTAAAATAAAGTGACTAGAAACGTTTACACAATCCACTTAAGCGTATATCACTTTACAAAAAAGGGTCAATAAATAGATTAAATTTCACTTTCATGAGCGATATGTCAAATTTCTTCCACCTCAATACCAGATGAAACTGGGCTCACTGTACTCCAAAAGTTAATGTAAAAACTCCACTATTGTATTCAACTAGTTTAACGTAAATTATCATACAGTATTTCTTTCTTCATTGCCTTCTCTTGATTATATGGGATCATAATGAAGATTGACACAATGTATTGCTTCTAGAGCTTGCACTGTCGCTAGGAATCTTAACTCACAAAAAGGTCAGTGGACCAGATCCATAAAAGTATTTATGTTTATTTCAGTAGGAGTTAGACGTATAAACAAGCTAACGGATCTTTAGGTATATGTTTACAGTTCCCATGAAATGCAACACTGAAAGCACAAAACATTCATAAACACTCAAAGATCACGTGACAAAGTGTAGACGATTTTAATCATGTAAACAAGGGTCCATTTAATAGCTCACTGAAGTCAGAGGGAAGTTTTCCATTTAATTTCAGTCTTACTGAATCTCTAAAAGATAATTATTAGATTATTTTAAAAATAATTATAATTTATTTTTAAAAGAGACTCATTTATTTTATTGCTAAAATAAAATACACCAAATAACACACTCCACTGTGCTCCACTGCACACTCCTTCCTTTGACCTTTCTTCACCAAGAAACCAATCAAAACAAAGAAAACATCTCTAATTCTACCTACACAAAAGGGTTTTCAAACGCTTTTGAAGAGGCAAAATGGCACATTATGCCTCCTCAAACATGATTGCTCAGTTTCAACAAACACACAGCACTGTCCAGGACTAGGAAATACTGGGGATGCTGTCACTATTTTTATGATGGCAGGTCAGTAAACCGAGTTTGGAAAGCCCCCCCCATTCCCTCAAGGGAAAACAAATACACTGGTAAAAGTATACCTTCAGCCAGAGGAAGGAGGGAGGCAAGAACGGGGACAGGTTCATTCCCCAAAGAGGAAGGATTTCCAGTTGTGTTAAGTGACCCTTGATAAACATAACATATTTTTAAGAACAATGTGAGCTCAGTAAACATAGAAATAATCTTTCAATTCACATACCCCATAGAAACACCAGCTAGACCCAGGTTTGTTGCAGTGCCTCACAGACTCTTCAAATGCTGTGTTTTCATCCTTCAGAAAGATCGCCTATTCTTACCAAAACCGCTCAGGGCTTGAAGCAAGATCTTCCAGAAATACAGCCTTGTGAAGATCACCACTATTTCCTTGAAGAAAATTCACCCTCAATTTCATAAAAATTGGGAAATCACTACAGATCAAGAGGAACCTGGGCCCAGCCAACCAAGACTATTTTTCATGCTGCTTCTGACACCAATAGCTTCCGCGGGTCCACGAAGTCCTTGGGGGAGGTAAGCCTGCATGTAGTATCTTCCCCAGGAATTCTCCAAGGACTCAACATTGACACCACATACATCCTTCCTGGACAATCTTTTCCTCCCAGGCTCCAACTACGTTACCTGTGTCAACTCCAAACAGGTATCTGCAAAAATTCCAGGAAATAGGTTTGACAGGCAAGGACGGGAAAGGTCACAAAAGCAAAGAAACCATTCTAGGTGAGAAAACGAAAAGGTGTAATTTCAAAATCCTGGATCCTTTATATACAGAACTGAGGATCAGCTAATTGTGGCTTATTTAGCACATTGTTTACTAAAAATAAACACTCGTATCCTCTCTTCTCTGAGGTCACCATGCTTCTCTGATAAACTGTGTTGCAACTGAATCAAGCAGTCAGAGCTGCCTTCTTATAACCTGTAATGCTTCTTATAACCCGAGCAGTCGATTTGTTCAAGTGCCTATTCCTGAATATTCAGCTTTTCAATTTCATAAAAGCGTTTCATTAAAAGAAAAAAAAAAAGTGAACATCTGTAAGCAGCACATGAGCCGGCACGCAGTTGATACAACCGAAATTTGGTACAGAGAAGGATTTACGTTTCAAGCTATATGCTGCAATGAACAGCTAAAAAACAAAAACGCACATACTTTTGGACTCAGTATCATAACACAAAATCAGACTTAACTGACAACAGGCAGCTATGTATCAATACCCGTTGGATATACATCATTTAACTGTAAAAATATAAGACTATCTAAAAGCAGAATCTCCTCTCTCAAATTCTGACATGCATCATCTGCAGGATCATACTTCTGATACCTCTCAGGTTTGAGATGTTGACGCTTCACAAATACTTTTTTTTCCCCGTGACAGTTTCTTTATGAGCTAACTCCAACGACAGATGAATAAAGGAGAAGAAATTGTGCAGTTTCTCCATACCTTTGGTACAGAGAATAAATTCAACACAACTGCAAGCATTTATTTCCCCAAGCAAGTGAAATACTGATCTTGCAAGGTCGCACCCAACCACACTAACAGCTTCAAAGAATCAGAGTCACGCTCCTCCCAGGGCATGTGTGCTCCGAAGAGCAGATACCTTCTCCCCAACGTGCCTCCAAACATCTGTGGAAATGTGCACCACAAGACCATTGTGCAACAGTGGAAGGCTTTTTCTGCTTCACAGGACAGGAAGTGGCAGGACTCCTCCTCTACTCACTAACAAAATAAGGAGCATCAGCTTCTCTAAGGGAATCATCCAAAACAAGCTACCCATGAGTTTAAGATAGCCACGAATGACAATACTCATCACATTACAGAAACAATAAACCAGTCATGTTTCTTCCTCCACAAAGGAGCTTCTCAGTATTTTCTTCTACAATGCGTTGCACAACTCAGAATCGACTTCATATGAAACGAAGAAACAAAAGTGCAGACTTAGTTCTACAAGCACAGGCTCAAAATTAGTATTATTTCCTTTGTAACATGAACAGAGTCATTGCCCACACTGTGCAAAACAAAACAACCAAAGTTATAATTTACTTTTTAATTTTAAGATAATTAACAGGACTATTATACAACAGTCTAGACAGAAATTGTTTACTTAAGTCTAAATTGCTTGAAAGCAGACCAGCTCTGCAGCCACCATGGAGTCATTTGGAGAACACATTTTCAGCCTGATAGGTTTTATTCCCCCAATATCTCTTCAGTTGTAGGAAAAGTAATTGCACGGCTTCAAAACATATGCCTTTTAAGCGATAACTTTTCTTCCTGCCTTCCTTCACTTTCCCCCTTTTACTCTGCATAAAGGAGTTATTAATTCCTAAATAAATGGAAAACGTAGCACTTAACACCAAGATCCATGAGAGTATTTAGGCTCCTATCTTCTGTTTAGAGGCCTGTTTAAACAGAAGTTAGAAGACCAAACACTTCTTGTGGATTTAGGCCCAAAAGCCGAAACCTGTAAACAAACATACCTTGTGTCACAGGCGCAGTCCCCAGGGTGACCGCTCACGAACCTAACAAGCCTCAGCCAAGTTCTCCGGCCACAATCGCCGTTTCCAGAAGTAGGCTACGAAAATGTACTGACCTGAACGTAAATTAGGAAATTCTCCCTCTTGCCTTCTGAAAAACCCAGAGTACGACTTCTGGGTTTATGTTTGCCGTTTTTGCAACATCATAGCACACAAGTGAAAAACAAACCACCAACTCGCTGCCCAGTCCATTTTTAAAAACTGAATGTTTTTTCCGGATGCAGTAGTCACCCCGAACACTGACACTACTTGATCCAAACATCAACACGAATGTTTGCCCCACAACTGATTAACAAAAGACTCAACGCTGTTAACACAATCGCGTCCAGGACAGATGCCCACATGGAAGTGCCAGAAGGAAGCAGATCTCCCGTGGCCTCACGCCTCAGTCACGAGGCCAAACTCCGTTAACTCCTCTTCGTTTCAGTAATAAAGTCCCTTCCTTGCGCACGGCCTCAGCTACGCATCTGCTTCAACGAGGCGCTCAAAACAGCGGTCGCGAGGCCTTAAAGCGTTAGTCACCCTCTTTTCAGATCTCTAGACCTTAGAAAGGTAGACGGAAGCCACCGCGCCAGACCAGAGGCCATCGCGCGGTGGGGGCTTCTCGCCTCCGATCGCGTTATGGTGACACCGCGTGACACCGACACCGCTGGCACCCCACCACGCGACACCGACACCCCACCACGCCGCCCCGGCGGCCCCCGGCCCTCCTCACCCTTCTTGTCCATGAGCCACATGAAGAAGAAGCAGGGCACGAAGCCGATGGGCCCCCAGAAGACGAGCAGGGCGATGTCCCAGCCGCTGAAGCCGAAGGCCAGCCGGGCCGAGTTCTGGATGGGCCCCCAGCTGTTCCACACCAGGCCCTGCGCGAAGCCCAGCACCGAGAAGAGCAGCAGCACCAGCCACCGCCGCCCGTAGACGCGGCCCGCCGCCGGCGCCAGCCGCCGCACCGGCACCGCCACCGGCACCGCCACCGCCGCCGGGGCCCCCCGCGCCGCCGCCGCCGCCGCCCGTCGCGGCTGCTGCGGCCGCCGCTGCGGCGGGGCCGGCGGCAGCAGGGGCTGCCGCTCCTCGGCGCTGCTCCAGCCTAAGCCCATCTGCGGGGCGGCGGGGCGCGCCGCGGCGGAAGGGACGGCCGCGCTTGACGCCCCGAGCGCGGCGGCGCTGCCCCGGCGCTGCCCCGGCCCGGCCCGGCCCGGCACAGCCGCATGCGCGGTCGGGCAGAGCCGGCGGCCGCCTCCTTCCTCCGCCGGCGAAGGGGAGGAGGGACGCGGCGCCGGGGAGGAAGGAGCCGCGCTCCGCCGCCCGCTGCCGGCGGGGAAGGCGGCTGTGGCGGGATCCGCTTCTTTCCTTCCCTCCCTCCCTCCCTCCCTCCGCGGGGGCGGCGCCGAGGCGAGCCGGCCGGAGCCGCCGCCGCGCACCACCACCACCACCACCACCAGCATGGCCGGCGCGGCGGCCCGCCATGCGCCCGCGCCGGGTAGGTGCCCCTCGGCCGTCCGCGGGGTGGCGGGCCCGGCCCGGCCCGGCCTCCGCGGGGGCTGCCGCGGCGCGGGCCCCGCAGGGCCCCGGCGGGCCTGGCTGGCTCGCCGCGGCGTTGGAGGGATGGCGGAGGGGGAAAAACCAGAGCGGGGGCAGCAAGGGGGCTGTGCGGCGCAGGGCCGGTTAGCCGGGCGCGTCTGCTGCCGTGGGGCAGCAGGTTGGCCCTGCAGCCAACTTTGATGCCTTTTTTTTTTTTAAATGATATTTTTATGCGGTGAAATACTGCCACAAAACTTCCCCCTGATAGAGGTATATAGATAGATAGAGATAGATTAATGTTTTGCATATAGAGATATTTTATTTTTATATATTTATATATATATATTTATGAATATATAATGTTTATAAATTTATTTTATTATATATTTTAAATATATAATATATATTTATATTCATATATTTATATATATTTATATATAAACACTATATATAAAATATAATAAGATAAATAATATAATAATATATTTATAGAATATATTTTATATATATATTTTTTTGCTTATTAAGATTAGGTGCGAGCTCGTTTTCCAGTAGTGCCTCCAAACACCTACAAACGGCCCGGGGTGGCTGCGGTGCGCCCCAGCGCTGTCTCTTCACCTCGCAGCTGCCAGACGTGTTTTCGTGATGGGGCAGGTTACAAATCAGTTAGGATCCGAACTGGAACCTTCCCCCCCCCCCCCCCCCCCCAAAAAAAAAAAAAAAAAGTAGGATTCAGTTACAGTCTGTGCTCAAATCGATTTTGAAAAGAATTCAGACGGGTATACCGTCACGTGGGCTGCGCTCGGCTCGTTAGGAAACGTTTTTTAAATAGGTGGAAGTATGTATTCGTTTCGTTATGTTGCGTGAGTATCTGTATATCCACCATCTGCACTTGTCATAAAATTAATAGCTCGTGTGCTCCATCTTCCCTGAAAAAAATTACTTGACTTGGGTTTGGCTTGCGCTGGAGTTCTGTCACGGAGGCTGGAAACGAGTTTGGCGAAGGGCCCTGTGCTTGGCTGGGAGGCGCTGAACAGCGCCGTCCCCCAGGGCTGGTTGCAGGTCCGGTGTTGGTGCTGTAACTCTGGGTTGATACCTTCGGCAGCACGTGAATGCAGTTCGCCCGTGCAGTTCACCGAACCCACAGTTTTGCAGCCAAAACCACACGCTCCGGTTAAATTCCCCCAGAAAAGACATACTGGCGTTGCCAGCCTACACGGCTCTGCAAGGGTGAGGTGCGAATTAGGAGTTGCAAGCTCCGGAGGTGGAAAACGGAAATTTATGTTAAGTGAAATAATCAGAAATGTGATCAAAAAGCAAATGAAGATTTCTTCAGCTCCTCAGGGAAATGAAGTACAATTCTTGTACAATTAAATAACATACAGACGTTCAGATAGCGACATACAGATAGCAACAAACTAAACTATGAGCTTGCACTTGTGACAAAAATAAAATAAAAGAAAAATATTGGATCAGATTCAGGCTTGATCGTGAGTGACGTGTATTCCAGTAGTGCTTTGGGGCTCCAAGTAAGATTAGTTCCCCGTTTTGCTAGGTCTTTCTTATACATTAGCGCCTCAGTGTAGTTTACTCCACGCCAAAATGTTTTTTCAATTTCACATGGCTATGTAACTGCTATAATTTAGTTGATTCAGTGGCATTGTATGAAAGACGAAGTGCTGTCATTTGCAAAAGTAAACAAAGTGGAAAAATATTTTTTTCTGAGCCTCTTTCAATTAACTGTAGCAATTCTAGGTGTTTCTTGATTATTCCGGTAGCACAAAAACAATACAGAAATTATGCAAGGGTATTTTTCCGTTACTTAATAGGTAACTACACAACTTACCTCTATTACCTGCATATTAAAATTAAAACTTTAATGTGAGCAGAACAACTCTTCGATAACTTCTCCAAACTACCTCTTCATCTGACAGTTTTAAAGATATTTTGACTCTCCTGTAGGTCAGCAAGAAAGGATTTTATGAAAAACAACAACCAAAGAAATAAAGTGTTAAAATACACGAGTAAATCTAGGTTTATTTACTATGGAGTTAATCATCGTTTAAATAATTTATTTTAATTGCTTCGCTTTAAATCACTCCAGCTTTTTTCGTAGCTTCACAACCCATATGCAGATCTTTCAGTCGTGGCCTGACCTTTTCTATTCCAGCTATTTAATTAACACAGTGTAATATTCTGTGTGAATTATTCTTGTTTGCAGGATGTGGTACCATTTAAATTTGTTAATGTAAAGGAGCAGTGCATTGTTGATAAACTGTTGGAAACCAAATTAGCTTTATCTTGCAGCTAGCTGATTGCATTATTTCACTCATGGGAATAATACTTCTCTAAATATGCTAATTTCACTCTTTTCTCCGTGCGGTGACATTTTTACTGTTCTCGTTACTGACATTTGTAATATTTGGGGTGGGGAAATCTTTTCTTGCTTTAACCTCATTATAATGTAGCTAAAGAGATTTGAATATTATCAGATGAAGTTAACTTTTCCAATTGCTTGAATATATATTATGTTGACTCCTGGCCCAGAACCTTAATGCCTGCAACAGGACTTGCGTGGACTTAAGGCACCTAGATCCAAAATTGTGATATGAAAGCCCTTCCATCTGTCAGTCACATGAAATCTCTGTATTCCTGCATATCTGCATTTGTCCAACTCAGGACCCTCTGGAATTCATACAAGGAGAAGTGATGGCCTTAAGCTGTGATAGATTAACGCTGATGGATAAAAATTATATGGCTGAAGCTGTTATTGCTGCCAAGTGCTCCTCCTATCCCTGAGGCAGGCCTGGCTGATCCATTTATGAGTTGCTGCCTAGACTGTGCTGTTTTAAGCCTTGCTTATTGAGACAAACTGAAAGTTTTGACAGGTTTGTTATAACTCAGAGGCTTCTGGAGAGCCTAGCTTGGCTAAAACACACCAATACACACCATAACACACCATAGTTGGTGTGTTAGTTGGTGTGTTTTAGCACACCATGGTGTGCTAAAACACACCATAGTTGAATTGAGAATATAAGAAAGAACTCCTCTCCTCCCCGTGGTAGAACTCCCAGTTCCTAGTGTATTAAGAAGTGCCATTTGCTAACTACAGTCATCTCTTTTCTTAACAGATTATGCTCTTTAGGTGACTTTCTTCAGAGAAATGAGAGAAATCTGGGCATCTGTGTTTTTCTGATGCCTCTCTCCAAACAACTCCTCATATCATGGGTACAGTCTCTCTCATGGGTGCTCTCTGGCTTCCACTCTTATCTTCCAGTTGAACAAGTGGGAGTTGATTGCTTACCCTACAGAGGCTGGAAGCATTTTGGCACAAAAATTGGCAAGACCCCAAATTCATTCAAAAGTTCAGAAGTGGCATTTGGACAAATTTGAATATTCCCTCCAGCCTCCAAAAGAAGCCTGTTTTCCAGTGTTTTCTCTCGACTTCTAGGACTTTAGCTTGAGTTGGAACAATATAATTTCAGAGTTCCCATAAGCAGCAGGAGTGTTGCAGGGAGATGCGGTGCTTCCGCTTCAGAATCACACAGAATCACAGAATGGTTTAGGTTGGAAGGGACCTCTGGAGATCATCTAGTCCAACCTCCCTGCTCAAGCGAAGTCCTCTAGAGCATATTTCCCAGGATCGCATCCAGGCGGGTTTTGAATATCTCCAGGGAAGGAGACTCCACCACCTCTCTGGGCAACCTGTGCCAGTGCTCTGTCACCCTCACAGTGAAGAAGTTTTTTCTCAGGTTCAGATGGAACTTCCCGTGGTTCAGTTTCTGCCTGTTGCCTCTTGTCCTGTCACTTGGCACCACAGAGAAGAGATTGGCCCCATCCTCTCGACACCCCCCCTCCTTCAGATACTTGTAAACAGTTATGAGATCGCCTCTCAGTCTTCTCTTCTGCAGGCTGAACAGGCCCAGCTCTCGCAGCCTTTCTTCAGAGGAGAGATGCTCCAGTCCCCTCATCATCTTTGTAGCCCTCCGCTGGACTCTCCAGTAGTGCCATGTCTCTCTTGTACTGGGGAGCCCAGAAGTGGACACAGTACTCCAGGTGAGGCCTCCCCAGGGCTGAGTAGAGGGGCAGGATCACCTCCCTCCACCTGCTGGCAACACTCTGCCTAATGCACCCCAGGAGACCATTGGCCTCCACAGGGGCACATTGCTGGCTCATGGTCAACTTGTTGTCCCCCAGGACACCCAGGTCCTTCGCTGCAGAGCTGCTTTCCAGCAGGTCAACCCCCAGCCTGTATGCATGGGGTTATTCCTCCCTAGGTGCAGGACCCTGCCTTTGCCTTTGTTGAGCTTCAGGAGGTTCCTCTCCACCCACCTCTCCAGCCTGTCCAGGTCCCTCGGAATGGCAGCACAGCCTTCTGGTGTGTCAGCCACTCCTCCCAGTTTAGTCTCATCAGCAAACATGCTGAGGGTGCACTCTGTGCCTTCCTCCAGGTCATCGATGAATACGTTGAACAAGACTGGACCCAGGACTGACCCCTGGGGGACACCGCTAGCTCCAGGCCTCCAACTAGACTCTGCACCACTGACCACAACCCTCTGAGCCAGTTCTCAATCCACCTCACTGCCCACTCATCTAACCCACACTTCCTGAGTTTACCTATGAGGATGAAGACTTCTTGGTTCTCTTTATACCCTCTGCACTCAACGTTTTCACCTTTGAAGGTGAGCCTGTGAGATGTGAGCCTATGAGAGAAACCCATTTTTCCCTCCTCTAGCTTTGATATCTCCTTCCTTTTAGTTATTTAGGAACAGGTTGTCCAGGATCTGCTTTGTTTTGGGCTTGTCTTGTTTGGGGCATCTTCCAATCTGTGTCTCCTGTCCCTTTCAGCACCTTTCTCACCTTTCTCTTTTATTGAGAGGTAGATAGACCTCTAGCTCTAAAGTCATTTAGAGTGATTCCCTTGTACTGCAGGAAGAAAAAGGTATTACAGTACTTGCTTGCGTTGAAAAATCCTCCTGTCAAAAGGAAAGGAAAATAGAAGCAGTAATGCTCTGTTAATGTAATGATCTAGGCATTAGGGAGTTTGTATATGGAAAATTGTATTGGTCTGGCTAGTCACGCTTGTCTGTCATACAGTAGGTATGCTGCGCGCTCACAAAACAGAGTCTACTAAAGACCTAATTGTTGTGAGTAGCTGTTTAGGATCAGATCGGTATGGAAGACATCATGTTTACAAAATCTTGTCTGTCTATTTGGAAATGTGACTTTCTTTTGAAGGTAGTTCTGTGTAGAAAGAAGAAACTAAATTGAAAATATTTCTCTGCCTGTACTTTGCTGAATTGAGGCATATATGATTTAAGATTAAATTATTCTGTGTTTTGTGGTCACTGATACAGTGAGACTTGGGAATAGATAAGGTAGCAGGAGTTTTTGATTTCTATTAGAGTATTTCAGCAAGAGCCGTAGTATGGCGATTTGGATGCCTTAGTATAGAAGAGCAAATTCAGCCTTTTGCGATTTCATTGTATTCCTAATGTCCACGGGGTTATCTTTCATTTCTAATTATAATGTATCTGTAAAATGTGCATTTAAAGACTGGAAATAGAGGAACAGTTACTGCCTCTTAACACTAAGCTTGGATTAGTCAGTAGTTGACACAGTGACATTAGTATTTGAGAGGAATCTGAAGATTTCAAAACTCATCTAGCGAAAGGACTTTTCTGCGCATGGTAATAGGTTGAAAAATACTGAATTTTGGAATATTTTGCATATCACAGGAAACTTCCAGATTTCAAATCAGCAGCACTGTCATAGTTGCTTCGAAAATTAAAGGTCACCTTCAGTCTTCAGAAAAGTGAGTGCAACCGATCAGAGCAGGAGTTCCATGCACATCTGAGTGGAGATTTGGGCCTAAAGAGTCCTTGATCTTTTTGTTGAAGATAGTATTTAGCTATTGGTTTTTACAGATAAAGAAACTTTATAGATGGTTGTTATTTGAAAAAGAAGCGAAAGAAAGTCTCTGGCGGGAAGATGATAAAGATAAGTTGACACCACTAACTGCAGCGTGTATTATAAAGTTGAGAAAGATAAACTACTGCATAACATGGCTGTGCCTTTTCAGTAAAAACAGGTTTTTTTGTGTTTCATATTTATATTAAGAAACAGAACTAATGCTAGGGAAATGATTAAGATTGAAAATTAAATCAGAAGAACCTGGTGGTTCATGTTTTAGTGAGCTATGTTAAGTCAAATATGTCCTTAGCCCTACATTACATTAAAGCATGGTTTTGAATTCTTTATATGAACCCCCAAAACATGAGAGTCAAAAGAAAACACTGAAAATGGTTTCTCACAGACAAATTTCCCTTTCATTGCTGGCAACAGGTGCATTGTCAGTGTGTTGTTGTATGAGACCAGAAAGGAAAATGGCAACTTGAAACAAAGGTTAGGCTGACATCTGCTTGCTTTACCCATGCTGAAGGAAATAGAACAGTATAAAGAAACGTAATAAATATTAGCCGTGCTTTTTTGCTTACTATTCCTGTAATAATAATAATGGCAATCACAAGATTTCATGTCCTGATTGTTTACTTTATTTATTGTGCGCTTTGGAAACTTTTCCTGAGGTGTACGTGGAGAGTCTTTCCAATTTCTTTCAATGTAATAATTTATGTCAGTCAAGAATACTTATTTTATTTCTTTTAAAGCACAATTTCATCCTGACAATTTTACCTCTAAGGGACTCTGCTTTGTCATTAACCATACTGTGTATTGTATATATTATAATAACGAACAAAGTCATTTATACTTCCATTGTGACCTCTTTCTGGAACAAGTTTAAAAGACACAGTTGTATTATTTACTATTAACTGCAATATGGAAACACAGTATTTTTTAGGAGATTTCGATTCTTTTGTTGTTGTCACTTTGAAGCTCTTGTCGGTTGTGTTTGCAGCATAGGACAGCAACAAAGGCCTAGATGGTTACAATCTTTGTCAGGGAACTTTGTACAGTGCATTAATCAGTTTAGGAGTAGTGCGCTCATGTTTGCTACTAACAAGGAATAACAAAGAATAAAATAGAAGTGGATTGTATTTAAAACATGAACAAATTATTTTTTCTTAGAAATACGGATGTTAATTCCCTGATGTCCCAGTTTCCTTACTTTAAATCATAGTGTTATATTAATATTAAAGTTTTATATTAAATTTCCCATCTGGTAGGAAGGTTGTGAGACATACATGTGAGTGCTGGTGAAGTACTGGGGAAGAATGTCTTTGCTACTAAATTTGCTCATCAGCAGAGGAAACTCGATGTAATGTACATGCTGCGTGGACCAAAACATGGGTATGTAGCAGCCTAGCTTAAGAAAGAGCACAGTCTGCCCTGTTGGATGGAATCTTTTATATCCCATTGGAATGTTTTGATCAAAGGCCATGGTCTTTTCCTTCAACAGAAAACAAAATTGCATTTATCTGACAAGTGTTGCGGTCTCGCTGTGTTCCAGTGTGCTTTCAGCAATTTTGCCAGTAAACACGAAGTATACAGAGTTCATTGGGAGCTTCACTGGAAGCGTATTTTGTATCACTTCTCTCGTTTGAGCATGTTCTAATTTGCTTGTTATGGGAGGGGGGATTTCAAATGGCATAGGATGCAGACCACGGGGAAAGGAAAGCATATCTTTTACTAGAGGAGACCAGAGGAGATTATTCAAGCTGTTTAATTAGCTGAACATAGGTATGACTACTTTCTAGAAGTGCTGTACAAGCTGGAAGGAGAAGAGACCCTGGGCAAAACCTGCCATCATTTCTGGACTAGCTTTTTGATAGGAGCCCTTAGGGGATTTACAAAGGAATTTGATAAATTTATGTATGGGATTGTGTGCTGTCATTTAGAGCAGGGAACTGGAAGTCCCTTCCGGTGTCGTATTCTGTTTTCTACCTCTTAGTCTCCCCGTAAGAAGCCTGGTAGTTATTTCCTTTTCTTTGTCACAAGGACAGTTTGAGGTTTGAGGACAAAGCCCAAGCTCTTATCTTAGTTTATGTTTTGAGTCACTCAGACTTACTGTAAGAAAAATTGTGATGTAAGACGCTCCGCTCTGCTGCAGCTGAACTGGAAAGTGAGTGCAAATATAACTTTCTCTTCTGGTCCCAGAATTTTCCTGGGAGACACAACCTGTTTCTTTTCTTTTACTCCGTTCCCTTCTTCGTAGCAGACATTGATGGCAAGGTAGGGTTTGTTTACTTCACAGTCTACCTCAGCGTGCGTGTGAGCATCTGCAGTATAGATGTACCCAGCGTCAAAAAGATAGTAGTAACAATAAATGGTCAAGAAGCAGTACCTAGATGTTCCCGCAGTATATCCTGAAAACGATCTGCATATATTGAGATGCACTCTGCCCAGAGTAGACTGATTTTAACGCATAATACTGTCATCTCATGCAGATTGTTTAAATTTGTTTTTTAATTTACAGGGAGTCAGTGTACTGAAAAACTAAGTCTGACCTCCAACCTAAGTCACTTATTTTTGCTTTGGGGAATTCCCCCCGCCCCGCTTATTCCCACTCCCAGTTGTTGCACATTTAAGATTAGTTGATCTTTTTTTGAGTGACTTGATCACTCTGTACTAATGTATTCAAAAGACTAAATTTTTCTTTTAATTTTTATACGTTTTTTAAAGAAACGAGGATGATGAAACATAACAGAATTAGAAGAAAACCAATTTGATGACGCTTATACTAAATATATTATCAAGATTTCCCTCTACTCTTTCTTTTAGGAAATTATACCTGTCAATTAACTCTTATGTTTCAGCAGCAGGGTGTTTTGGCAGAAGCCAGCTACCACTGCCACTCACTAATGAACTCTTCTAATTTGCTAAATTATTTTAAATGAATGACAGTACATTTAACTTCTGAACAACTTCGATCAAGTCCACTTTTCTTCAGACTGCCTCCTGGGCTAACTCTTTATTCCCAAGCTCCACTCAGTTATTCAGAAAAGTTGTTAATCAGAAACAAAAAATAATTTTTTCTCTTGGAAGCACAAAGTCAACTGGAAAGTACTTAGTGAATTCATTACTCTGCTTTTACCTTCCCTCAGCACTGAAATCTGGATGAGCTTCGTATTTGACAACACGTAAAGGTGACTAGGGTAGTATGAGTATTTTAATTGGAAGATGGCCAGTTTGCAGTGTAATCACAAGGTGTTACCTTTCTGAAGAACATCTCTGTTTTTAGGCAACTATTTAAGTTATAACGGTAACAAACTGTGATTTAAAACTTGAATCAGTTTTTCAAGTCCTGGTTGGGCTTGCCGTATGTAAAGTCAGAACATGAGACAAATTATTCCTGTTGCTTTTTGGACTGTGTAGGTACATTGTTTGTTGAGCCTCACACAAAGAACTAATTTAACAGTATTTTTTCCCCTTTTGAATGAGAGTACAAGTAAGAAAATGAAAACTCCGATAGAGATTTTTCTTTTTGAACGGAATATGCATCTCTGTCCTCTCCTTCTTCCTGATTTCCCCCAAGAATTTGATCTCTAATGCCCAAGATGTGCCATGGATATTTTGTTTCTTTGGTACACATTTTATTTTTACATATCAATGTCTAAACTGTATGGACAGTATCTATGCTATGTATCTATGCTACATAATCCCAGATTTTGCCTAGGAATCAGTTACCATCAATTTCAGGTACTGAGAAGCAATAGACCAGCTTGCGAGATCTTTGTTGAACTGTGATAACAATAAGTAAGGAAAAGATGATTATTTTAAATTAGGAATTTTCCTGCTGGTACCTCTTTCAAGAGAGATCTTTCCATCTTCAGATATCTCTTTTCATTACCTTTTACTGCTCCTATGTTATATAGTTTTATCGGAAATCTATATTGGCCATGCTCAGAGTTGTCCAAATTATCGTAATATCTATTTGATGTAGTATTTAATATTTGCCTTTTATCGTGTGCCTTTTCTCTCACAGACGTTTAGATATGCATAACAGATACTGTAGAGAAGGAATTATGTTTAACTGACTGCTATTCTCTCCAAGGAATGCATAAAACCCTGAATCAAGACCCTTAAAAGATTCTTTGCACTAAACCTCCTGGAATCCACTTTTGTCTTTTCTAAAAAAAATGAATGTTTGATTATCAAACGCTTTACATTTTTTAAAATTTTTCAAACAAAAGCAGATTTCACTGCTGATTTTACCATGTGTATTTATAAATGATTATTTTATCTATATCAGGAAAAGATATATACTCACTTGACAGTAATTTTAATACTGTTTGAAGGTGGGAAGGATTAGCATCTTACTGAGATGAACCATTTGACTTTTTTCACTGCTTCTGAATTTTGTAGTTAAATGTGTTCCTATGACTGAGTGAAGTGTGGTACATGACAAAAAACTGCAGCTAACATTCAGAAGAGGAAAGGCTGTTAAGTCAAATTATGGGGTTTTTTTTGGCATTGATGCAAACTCTCCCTGTAGCTTGAGCTCTGTGCTTCTCAAAGTATGTTCAATGTGGTTAAAACGACACCTTTCAAAAGCACAATATGCATGTGGAAATGACATTCGAAAGCCGCACAGAATCAACAGTTGGCTTCAGTGAGCTTTTCTGTCTCTCCCAGTAAAGTTTCTGCTTTTGTAGCACATCCCAACTGTTGACTAAAGTTACATGATGAAACTAAAGCTTTTGCAATAAAATTTGGCTTTACAAAATCTTCCAAAAATGCCACCAATTTCTTGCATTTCTTTAGATTTATATCCTTTAAAATAATTAAATGTATTGCTCTTAAAGCAAAAAACAATTGAGCAATCAAAAGGACAGCCATGTGGTGATAGAATTATTCCTAATTAGGCTAAGTTTATTTTTACTGAGCTGGAACGTCTGAAAGATGTGAGAGGCCAGCCAGCTCCCACATTGTGAAAGCCTCCTCTGTACGATATTATGATTGCGCTGGTCCAAGGTGGAAGAAGTTTTATAAATCTCCCTGGGAGCGTTCAAATCTGGACTTAGCCTTGCCTTGAGTCTTTGAACAGTGTTGCTGAAAAACAGACAAACAAACAAAAAAACATGCTGAGCTTTAACCTATTATCGTGCTTCCTTGTAGCTGCCCCTGCATATGCAGTTGTGCCTACACATGGACTTTCTGCCGTGTCTGAACTTGCTCCCTGTAGGTATACTAACCTTTTGCTTGGAAACCCATAGAGTTTTCTTCCTGGGGTAGTGAAGACCATATGGTAAGACATATGGTCCCCGTGAGGCCTCCTTATGTCCCAATTATGTAACATGCTGGAGCGCAAGACGGCGAGCCAAGTGTCATAGCTGTCTCTGTGTCACAGCAACACCATCCCGTCAAGCGTTGCTCTGCTTCTGCGAGGAAATGTCAAAAAACAGCCCAAAACCCAAACTCCCTCTTGTCATTTGCGTCAAGAAACGGGAGCCGTTCTTAAACTTTATATTCCATTAGTATAAAATAGGCAAGGTCTTTATTTTTAAAGCTTTAAGCTGAGTTTTCAAGAGAAGTGAAAGGAGAAATGAATTACATTTTTTTCTTGAAGTCAGTGAGAGATGAGACCCAGCTCCCTTGGACTGTATGAAACTGCAGTCCGGAGCGGGACTTGCTGGTTCTCTACTACCTTTCTCCCCACCCATACACTGGGAGGAGCGAGAGGCAAAATTCATACCAGGCAGGGAAGGGAATTTTCTTGTCTTGTATTTATTTAACCCATTGTGCGTGATAGACCATAACCCTCAATTGAATGAGTTAAGATTTGCTTGTTTTGAATGAGCTACTGGGGTTATGGAAACCAAACAGATTTATTAGCTATGTTATGGCATTATATGGATACAAATTCTGGATGAGTTAACTTTAACAGAGGTTAGAATGATGAATGGATTTTTAATGATTTGGAGTTGTAGTCCACTGCATCAACTCTGTGGAGCTGTTACGTTACTTCTTTTTTAAAACAGGTTTTCCCTCTCAATATGTCCCTAAAGAAAAGTTGTTGTAAAAGTGCTGAGTTTATTTAAGGTTGCCAGCGTTTCAGCTTGACAGTTTCAGTGAGGCATATAAATCTCTGAACAACAAAGGACTAAATTGAGATCTGGGATTAGAATTGTTTTGGATTGGCACAATTTCTTTTTTCTAAAATTCTGTAGGTGAAAAGAATTTTTAAAGCATTTTTTTAAATGTATCTGCTGCTTTTGGTCTCCCTGCAGTTCTTTGATTAAAATCAAATGCATGGGAAACCTATTTGCCATCTCTGACAACCTTCTGCATATTTTGGAAAGAATCCTATATGAAAGGACTGTTACTCATTTATATTCTCTTAACTGGGAATTAACTGTAAGATCTTTTTATTGTTAAGCTAATTTTAAACTATGTGGCTACAGTGGTTTCTTGCCTAAGCTACAAGTAGAAATTCTAAGCATATGCCTACTTTTTTATACTTAATGTGCTAATACACGGCTTTAGATTTTAATTTAGTGTAGGAATGTTCTTTCTGTATTTGCAATAGAAGTCTGACTAAACAAATACTACGTGTGATACATAAAAAATCAACCATAAACAAAGGCAGTGTTATTTTTTAATGTTTTCCATGCTGTAGGAGATGGTAGAACTCTTCATGTATCATAAATCATCTATCTACAGCTGTTTGTTTCTTTACACAGGTGCGGGTGTCAAACCATTTACTCCTGAAAAAGCCAAGGAAATTGTGATGTCTCTGCAGCAGCCTGCAGTCTTCTGTAACATGGTTGATGATTGGCCAGCCCTGCACTGGAATACGAAATACCTTTCTGCGGTGTTGGATGCAAAGACAATACAGTTTAGGATAGGCCTGAAGACAATGGACTTAGGTGAGCTTGAGGTGGATTGGTGTTACATTTCACAACCCTTTTTGTTAGGTTCTACAGTCCTCTTGCCTCTCCGTTATATCATTGTTCGCTCTCTAAGGTATCACTGTTCACCACAGGCTTTGTTTTTAAGATGGCAGTTTTGGCCAACAGTGGGACTCACCC
This sequence comes from Struthio camelus, assembly GCF_040807025.1. NCBI lineage: Eukaryota > Metazoa > Chordata > Aves > Struthioniformes > Struthionidae > Struthio > Struthio camelus. The sequence continues at coordinate 33,309,221 of NC_090947.1, read as the reverse complement.
TTCTCTTTCTTAAGTATGTATTCTTAGTAGGAAGTCAGGGTAACACTATAGATAAGAATCCAGAGTCTCAGTGTCCTTTACTTACTTTGTAGAGTATGTGGTTGGTCCTGGTCTTTTATGTGATTCAGATGTTCGCGTGGGCTGAGCTTCACATCCACAAACCTGAGTGCTTTAAAAAAATAGCTGATTAACCAGTCTATCTTGTTTTTTTCATCTGTAAGATAAAGGCGATCCTCACCTTCCTCCTACAGGTTTTTTTAGGCTGTGCTAGGTGTCAGTGCTTTGAGGTCCTGTGATGAAAAATGCTATAGAAGTGCAAAACATTAGTAAAATAGCTTGACACGAGTAGAATAATTTCACCTCTAACCCTTCATATTCACTCAAATATCTAAGAACCCACCATCAGAAAAAGGCTAGTTTTGCTGTTGGTTTTAAATACTGTTAACAACTCAGTTGCTGACTCTAGCCACACTGTATTAGTCATGGTCTACCCATGGACAGACACAGGTTCATACCAGGGAGGAAAGATGTAGGAACCACGTGCTCCAAGACAGCAATCTGCTAGCGTCTTAAGAGGTTACTCATTGTTTTATTCATGCCTTATAGACCCTTTGTCCCCCCGACAGCATACCAAAATATAGTTTGCCATGTGCTTTCTCTATTTTCTCTGAAATATCTTGTCTTCCTTCAGTCTTTTCTTCTCTAGGCCAAACCCCATTTTTAAAAGATGTTCAATGTAAGTCATGTTTTTCTAGACCCCGTTTAGCTATTCTTTCTGTACTCTTCTGAATTTCTTCAACTGAACCACCTCTTTCTTGGAGCATGATATCTGCACAAAGACTCCAGGTGAGGCTCTGCCCATCCCTATGGAAGTGGCAGGATTACATCATGTTGTCTTACAACACTGCGTGAAATTTGCTTGCTTCACAGTATCGTGACCGCGTTCAGTTCACGTTCAGTTTTTGCAAGAGAAGTGATGAAACAGAAAGAATTGTTAGAGGAGGAATGCCTGGCATTTTAAGTTTTCAAAGCATTTTACCAGCATGGATTAATTAATCCTTATGCTATCCCTGGGAAAGCAGGTGTTATTTACTCACCTTCTACACATGGGATAACCAAAGTGTAGAGTTAGTACAAGTCTTCATAGCAGTGTCTCTATACTTCAGTGAGCTGTTCAGTGAGCCTGTTCCTGCACTATGTGTAAAAGGTACCCGATTGCCAACAGGGAAGAAGGTAGGGGTTGCATGTGTGTGACGTTTTCCTCAATACCTTGTTAATATACCTTAATTCTAATAGGCAAGGCTTACCAGTAGAGGTAAATGGATAGTTTGAGTCTCAGTCTCCATTAATTAGTAGGCAGTTTTGTGAGTGGGTGTTCCGACTGGGAGAGCTTGTGATGGGATTGATGAGGTGTGATGTAGGTAAGTGATGGATTGATGCTACCAACTAAGTATATAAGTCATTACTTAACAGTAACTTCTAGTCACTAGGGATAAAGAATGGATTTAAACTGGAAATTGTGTCTTGAAGTTGCATCTGTCTATATTTTGAAGCTTTCCTAAAGGCATCAGTACCTAGGCAGCCATTCAGTTTGTCTCCAGGAACCACCATTATATGCTAATGCAAGCTAGAAATGTCTTCAGGAAGACGGGTAGGGCCTTCAGGGGTTATACTGTAGCTGAATGAGACTTGTGCTACTATAAAATTTTGTATTGTAAGGATATGTCAGTGAAGCCATTAGCCAAGCTATCTAAGAGTCTGAAATAATGTAATGTGCCACAGTCATTTCATGTGCCACTGTCATTTGGAAGATGGTTGATCTTACTGTTGCGTGCTTAACAGTGTTTTTCAGTGAGGGCTTCCATTTCTTATCATCATCATCCAAACGCACGCTGACTTTCCCAGGTAAAATGCAGGCAGTGGTGTGGTTAGAGAAAGCAACAGGAGAATAAAAGTAAAATTGTATTGACATCTCTGAATATTCCTCCGATGTTTAAAACAGATTCATTGCCTTACGACTAGACTGGAACCACCCCTGACTCTGAATCGGAAACATGCGCGAGAAATAAACTGTCCTGTTACTTGTAGACGTGTTTTATTGTGAGCATACCATCCCATCAATCTGAAAGGAGTGCTTCAAAGTTTCTAAAACAATTTAAGCCACTGTTAATCTGGAGAGCTCTAAATAATTTGAGACCTCTTACTGTGACAACTTCTCATCTTTCTTTATTGCCACATCTGCAGTCTATGGGGATGGTCCCCCAACTGAAGGTTCCTTAGTATAAAAAAGGGAGAGCAGCAGACAGGGCATCCTCTGTGGAAGTTGGCTGGATTCTGTATTTGCTTCTCCTGTTAGTTTGGACCTTCCTGAGGCATACCAATCTGCAAGGCGCATTTGCAGATGAAACATGGAAAACATGGGAGCTAGCAGTATTATTTGTGTGAATTATTTCTCTGTACCTGAGTTTATGTTTTCGATAATACTGTGTCTGACTACACAAGTCAAATAGAATGTGTCTGTTGGGGGAAAAAAACAGAGGATTAAACATTGGCAGAGATAAGATACCTCCAGAGAAGGGACCTGCGTTCATTAGCAGAACGATGAAGGTGCTATGAATCAGGAAATGCCTACTTATCTAGTTCCTTCCAGGCTAAAAGATTTATTTTTCTGAGGTGGGCTAAAAGGTGGGCAGTAGCTAGTGAAGCTGAGTTTCTGGTGGAAAAAATGCAGCAGTATAGCCTATCTATCCAATGCCATGGCAATATGGAGCGCACCAGGATTCACAAAGGAAGGAGGAAGCTTGTAAAAACAGTTCAGTATACAGACTTTTCTCCTTTTGACTATTTTCTCTGGTTGTGTAGTAAAATGAATAAGCAATGAGTTTGCTGTAGAGAAATTGGAGAGGGCGAGAGGTTGTCAAGCTGATCAGTTATGAGTCACAAGCTCTCTGGAGGAAATTTTTCTTAGAGATGCCATGTAGAGCTGATCCTATCAGATACACAGTTGGATAAAAATGGACTGCAACTTGTACAGCTGCCCAGGAGGCACTGAGCAACATGTTTTACCGTTAAAAGAAAGTGAAGAATTCAAGCCTCAGAGCTTTGGCTTGAGAGGGCCTGCAAAGATGACTATAGATTCAGTTGCTGAATATAAGGCTTGAGAATATAGTAGAAATATTGGAGGCTGAATAGATGTCACGTAAAGCGGAGAACTGAGAGGCAGTAACTGTCGTTGGATGTGGATGATGAGTTTTTTGGTTTGTGAGTGTGCCTGTGCTTTGTTATGAAGTTAAATGGTTATTTCTTGCTTGGATTATTCATTTAATTTTTAATTCCCCAACAGCTGTGAAGGGACATTTGGTTTTCTTTTAAGCTTACATCTAAAGAAATGGGGGAGACAATTCACTTTCATTCTTACTAGAGCTTTAGGATGTTTTTCTGAGGCTATTTTCCTTGTTTATACATTTTCCGTGGAAAGCCTGCATAGCAAATACTATTTTCCTTAGCAGAACACCAGGTGGCATCTGTCAGGACCAGTCCTTAATTAAGGACAGGAGCCGCTGTTGCGCGTAAAGGACTTCCTCTCTCCCTCAGCTTTCAATTTGAGGCTTTAGATGGGAGAGAGAAAGAGTGCCATGCATCCAGATATCGTGTCCTCAGACAGCATTGGTAGCTTACTTTAGATTTGCATTGGCTTAATCTACAACATATTAATTACAAAACATCTTCAACTTTTATTCATTAAGTATTAACAAACTGGTTAATGTTCCTGCTCTCAGCTACCTATTGCCAACAGTTTCACCCTGCTTGCAGTCTATAAATCCATTTTCTAGACTGTCCGAAGACCGTTTTTTTATTACTATTTATTATTCACTAAGTATCCACACTGTACTTGGTACTGGAATAGGTCGAATTTAAGCCAAGAACCCTACCCTGAGGAGGTTACATCCAAGAAGAGAGTCTTGCCTTCCGTAGCTGGAATTTTTGAAGTAAAGCTCAGAGTGAAATGCACTGTGAGCTAGAAAGCGTATTTCTTGCCTTTAAAATACTTGCTCCGGAGTTACATTGGAAAATAGGTAATGTCTTGAGCGCTCTTTGTTCTCATCAAAATAATTCAGATATTGAGCAACCTCCAGTAGTACCTATATCTTTTATCTAATTTTTTCCATCGGACCATCTTTTAGGAAGATGATAGGCATTGCATTAATGCCTGGATATCAGGACAGAGCATTGGACTGCAACACAGTCAGATACACGGCTTTTTTGGTTATTGCAGGTGGTTTGTTTTTCTTCTGTGCAGTTCATGGGTAGGGAGCCGTACACTGCACAGAGCCAGGTTAAATACTGCTGAATGCTGGGGCTTATCTCGCATGTTTAGTTAACGAACTTGACAGTGAAGGGAAGAAAAACCGCTACCTTGGCTACTACAATGGAAAATGGCAAAATGCTAGTGATAAAGTTTTGTAAAAGCAGTTCTCCCGCCCAAAGGGAATAAGAAAAAATGTATGAGACTGTGTGGAAACTGCTGTGAAAACAAAATCTGGGCAGGAAGGAAGGAAGGAAGAACTGCTGTGGAACAGTAAAAGAATCCCATTTTTGAACAGCTCTATGCAAGTTGCACAAGGTTAAATTACAGCCCTGTCACTGTCATTCATATAGGCTGCAGTAATTTTTTTCTCCAGTAGTAGTTATAGAACAGTGAGTAATATGTGTGGGTTTTTTTTTAACATTGGGTAAATTTCTTTGAAGCTGGCAAAATTAGCAGTTATGGGAAATGAAGATCTGCGGCTAGCCAGAAATAAAATAACGCTGTGTTGTAAACTACCCTGTAGGCCTTGTGAGTGACCTGACCTTGAGTTGAAAGGCTCTACCAGTCAGCCTAACCAAAGCACGACGGAAATAAAGTACTGCTGGTAAACACTTCTATAGCTGGCAGGGAACACCACGTTATCCTTCTTTAGTCCCAACTGAAAAACAGGGACACAGCTTTTAGATGGATCGGTGACTTGAACGTGACTCCATAATTTGCTTCCCAACTGTTACTTTGCTGATTTAGTTATTGCTTTAGATGGGAGAAGGAAAGATGAACGTGTCCATCTGCACAAGTCCACGGAGAGAAAAATGAAGGCACACAAAGGCACTTGTGTGCACATTTGCAGCTCACGTTTAGGAAGAGAGACTAAGCAAAGTTGTTTAGGGAACTTGGATATAGGAATGAGTTACTGTGCTTTATGCTGCCTTGCACATGAGCAACAGTAACTATTTGTGTACTCTTAGCTCACAGCAAATTCAAAGTCACAGTCATTCACTTAAACCGTAATGAAAAAGCAATAATCCCCGACATTAATTATGAGTTACATGATGAGAACCATTTAATAGGCCAGACACAAGCCACCTAAGTTCCCCTTCAGATCTCATGCTGTATTTAACGAGAGCGGTGAGAGAAACTATGTATTATTTTTATTGCTTCTGCGTTCGGTGCTTGTGTAATATTTGGCTTTTCTTATGTTGCTCTAGTTCCCCAGTTTGAAACTAGGTGTAGCTATGTGGAGGCTACGCTTCAAGAGTTTTTGGCTTGGAGTTGTGGACAGCCTTCCTGCCTCTTTGGACCATTCCGTTGTTATGAATACGCCAAATATTGGGCTTACGCTGACTACAAATACATTGCCAGGTTATTTGAAGACAAGGAAGAAGTTTTCCAGGTAAATCATTAATATTGCCTCTTTCCAATTTAAACACTGCAAATGATAGCTTTTAAAACCTCTACTGCAATGCCCTCTTTACACCTGTGGCCATTTATTTTAAAGTTTTGAAATGAAAGCTATTGCTTAGCTTTCAGTGGCAGCCATCTAAACTTCTGGGTCTACTTACGGGCCTAAAAACAGTAGCACAAATAACAAAACAAATTATTTAAATTAGCAGCACTCCCTTCCCACTTCACCTTGCCTCATCCTGTGCCTGGAGGGAGGCCTTTAGGAGTAGGGTCAGGGAACATCATCGGCAGCTGAACGACTTCCCTGCACCTCTTCTGAAGGTCTGAAAGTGAAATGGGACTAGTATGTTGAGATGACAAGCAGCTGGCAGGTCTAGCATGTTGAAAACGCTAGAGCCTTGTTGTCGCCCTAGATCCATCTTGTATGTGAGCGGGGTTGTGCTAACTTCCATACAGCTCCGCTCAGCAGAGAGCATGTGCTGGGTAGGATGGATTCACTAGCAACAACAAGGCTATAGTGTGGTTTTCCTCCATATTTTTCTCCTGTGGGTCACTTTCTCAAGTAGCACAGTCCCTTAAAAAGTTTAGATCAAATGCTTGTGAAGAGGAGTGATTCCAAGTCTGCAGTATTATTATACCTTGATTGTCCATGGAGGCAGTACAATATATGACATAACTGACCATGGAAGTACATAATCTATGGTAATTTTCAAATGCACGTATAGGACACATAGCTGTGTGGTTTTTTTTCTTTTATTTCCTTTAAGGCTAACTACTGTTTCAGTATATTGATTCATCTACATCCCTGCTGCTTCTCCTTGCAAATTGTAAAAGAGCAAAATTAAGGATAGCTATACAAAAGGCATATTTTATATTAAGATGTGAAGAAGGAATAGTAAATGAAGCCTTGCTCGTTTCCACACTTTCAAATATGAAGATGGAATCATAATTCTCTGCAAATACTATATCGTCAGGATGGCAGGGAGCAGGAACTGATAAGCCCCTTTGAATTAATTTTTTCCTCAGAAAGCATTTTCCATGCTCCTTATACATATTTTATTCTTTTGTAATAGTGAAATCAATATTTTTCAGTGCTCATTCTTTCTCAGACTGTCTCCTTTCCCTTTGTTCTGTGGGTCAGAGAGTAAGTTTTGGGTGCAGAGACCATCATACCTTTTTTTTTCCCCTCCCTTCTGAAGGGGAAGGCGTACACTGAAGACGTGACTAGGCTCCCGTGTGTGCTGCACAACTCGGATGCTGGGCTGCTTTCTTTAAACTAAATTCAGAGCTCCAGCAATGTGTAAGGCCTCCCCAAATCTTTGAATGACTTCCCCTGTCTATGGTCCTGCCTTGGCTTTCTCTCTTCCTGCCTCGAGAGACAGCATTTTCCTTTGGTTTGTGGCATAAGACCGTGAGGATGATAGCAGCTCGAAAGACCTGAATAGCCTGCTGCTTCATCCAGTCAATAAAAGCATACTTGAAGGAAAAAAACATTTTCCTATACCTCCTCCTTCCCCTTGTGCCTATTCAAGTACAAAATTGAGGCTCTAAGAATTGCATTTATGTGCAAAGCCACAACCTCATCGCCCTGACTTATAACAAGCAACAGATTGTCCTGTAATTTTAGAATAGACATGCATAATGGTTATGCCATGGATTTTTTTTTAAAGCAAAATCTGGGAAGGAAAAAAATCAATAGTGTTATGCAAGCAAATATGGTGCATGTCATCTGCCAATTTCACAGGCATGGGGGTGAAATTCATCAGCTCCAGACTCGTATGGATTTGGAAACACTGCTACACAATTTATATCAGCCAAAAGAATTCTGTGTAGAAATTCTTGTGTGAATTTGATGGTAACTCTTTTTTTTTTTTTTTCATTTTAGATTTTATTTAGATTTACCTAAGGTGACTTGAAGGGGAAAAGAAGGCCAACTGCACTGTTATTTATAGTGATTAATAGGGCCATTTAGAAGTTGTTTGAAATTTAGATTGCACTGTTTATCATTTACAGTTGTGTGGGCTAAGGTAATGATTCCATTATTCTAATCTACGAGCAGTATTGAGCATCTTACATTTTTTGTTCAGTTGATATTTCATTACAGAATTTGAGATATAAATCAGAAGCAAGATATATGCATGAAGTTTAAATAGAAATGAGACCTTTTAAAGTGACATACGGGTACAGATTAACTTCATTATAAGCAGCAAATGAAATAAATATAATTCAGAAGTAATGTGCCATCTGTTATGGTTGGAACACCTTTTAGTGCATTTCTTCTTGCTGTGGCTTTTTATCGTAGAAAAGGAGCCCACTGTGACAAGATTTCAGTAACCCTACCAGTTCCTTTTCAGTTCATTGATTAAAAACTGTGTTACCCATAATCGCTTCCACTATTTACTACAGCTGCAGCGTTTTCAAAAAGTTCTTTTAAATCTGATACTGATTGTGTGTGCTTTCTTTCCACTTACTCATAACAAAAATACAGAATTGTAACAAAATACAAAAACTGTTTAGATGTGAGATGTATAGAAAGTATAGAGATGATATTACAACTTAACTTTATCACTGAAATAGTTGTATTGGATTTTAAATTTTATGGCTGCTGAAATCTGTAGGAGCAACTTTTTCTTTGTGATTTCTTGCTACTTTTGACAAATGTTTATATTAGACTTCTGCATTTTTTTCGAATGATATCTTTAAAATCAATAGCTCTGAAATTTAAAATCTTTAGCAATACCTAATCTTTGGAAAGGCTATCACTCATTTTGAGGGTTCTCTAATACAGAGTACATAGTGAAGTCATTCTTACAATGATGTCTAGCTGTAATTTTCCTCATCCATAGCTCTTAAAAAGGGATAGTCACCCACCAGTCAGCAAGCAGCTAGCTTACATACTTAAATTAGGAGAACAGACACCTGTTTTCTTTTTATAGGCAGTGGAAGGAGAGAGGCTGTTCTAAAGGGTGACTGAGAGAGCTCTGACGAGAGCAGGAGCCAAGCTTAAATTAGGTTCCTGAAGTTAGGTGATGTGAATGACCCTGAGAGTGCTTTACTGAAATGGAACCAATATCATTATCTTCCTTTTCAAGATGGAAAAAGTAAAGCTCAGAGATGAAGTGGTTTGCCTGAGACCATCAGTAAGCCAGGAATTGAACCTTGGCCTCCAGAGGCACAGTCTGGGGGTTCAGCCAAAAGACCACAATATCTCAGTCCGGTACACTTGAAATGCTTTCCACTACACACGTGATCAGGCCCTGCAGGTTGCAGGGTGAGCGGTAGAAAGGTGGGAAAGCCTTATCCAAGCTACGCAGAGCCGGTCCACAAAACCTGTTCAAGCTCCTAGACTATCCCGGCAATACCTCCTTGTCTCGCATTCCGGTTCTCATCCCCAGGGGATTGCTCATGGGAGGATCAATGTACTGGAAAGCTCCAGAGTCGTATTCATAATAGATGCACACATGTTCTGCCCTTTCTCCCCATGCAATCGAGTTGCTTTTAAGTTCACTGCCTCCACGATTGCAAAGGCAGGAGCAGAATGTGTCCATTATGCAGTATGGAACTTAGAAAAATTGACGTGCCACTGGGTCAGAAATGAGATAAAGTCTGTATGGAGAAGGCTGAGATAGTGCTTTCGGGGTAATGAGACAGAGAGCAAATGTGCCACAAGGCTTATCAAATAGGTTTGAAAAGGGGGTGGAGATTTTTCATTCCTTTCTTTCTTCCTCTCTCTCTTTTTTTTTTAAATGCATTATATCAGAATTTATCAGCAATTCTGAGCTGGGTTGGATGCCTAAGAGTGGAAAGAAGGAGGGTTTAAAAAGAAGGAGAAGCAGCCCTGTGTGGCCACAGAGTGCTTGGGCAGTCCTTCTGTAGCCCAGGCAGGGTAACTCGAGTGGTCTGAAAGACTAGGATGAGAACTGGAGACAGAGGTCTGGGACTGTGTGCAGTCAGGCTGGGAAAGCAGAAGAAGTCCTCCTAGAGAGGAGAACTTGGCAGGAAGGGGAGCAGGTATCCCCACCGAGGAGTAACCGCTGAAGAGATGTGGAGGCAGAACGCAAGACGACCGGAGAACTGATGGTAAGATGGGAAACTTTTTAACTGCTTATGTAAATAATCTTTTCTTTGCTGTAGGATATAAAGTGGTCCGACTTTGGTTTTCCTGGAAGAAGTGGAAAAGAGAGCACACTCTGGATTGGTTCTGAAGGAGCAAACACTCCGTGCCATTTGGACTCTTATGGTTGCAATTTAGTGTTACAAGTACAGGGAAGGTAACAAACATCTGTGTTATACAGAGGAAAACTATACAGTGCTATAAAGTGAATTAGTTCTACACTCTTGAATGGTAGTTCTAAATCCTGATTATTTTAATTTTCTCAGCTATCAATGATTCAAGAATATCAAAACTGTTCTATGGGAAATGGCAGAAATTTGGGAGGTTGGAGTTTGATTGGGGTTAGGAGTTAACATGTAATTTTATTTTTTTCTACTTGAGGAAGAATATTCTTCCTAATCTGTGCATTATATGTGTCCAATAATAAGTATTTTAAGCTTCCTAGTGGTTATGAATTTGGGAAGTCGCAATTAGGAGTTAAAAGAGTTTAAAAAAAAAAAAAGAGAGAAACAAAGTAGAAATAAACCACTTTCAGCTTTACGATATTCTCTGTACAAGAGCTTCTAATAGCCTGCTAGAATTAATTTAAAAGGGGAACATCAGGATGGGAGCAGCCAACTGTGAGCAAAGTTAAAATGGACACTTGAGGTTCCAAACTCATTTTTGGGCATGTGTCTTTGTTGCTATTTCTTTCTGCCTGTTTGCAAACTGTCTGTTTCCCCCCCCCCTTCCTTTTTTTTTTTTCCTCCTTTCCCTGCATATTAGCCTTGTTTTTTTTTTTTTTAAATTGATTCTATTAAAGCTAGAGTAACAAAGCAAGTTGCATGTTAGGTTTGCTAGTATATAAGGGAAGGAATAATTCGCCGGTCGGATTTTACTGTAGTTAATTATTCTGATGTGATTTATAAAACAGTAAAATCATGGTTGCCTTGTGATTAAGGTGCAGGACTGGAAGGCAGGCAAGCCTGGTTTCCATGCTGGGCTCTGCCACAGAGTGACTGGTTTTAAGGCCCGAGGCAAATGAATTTGTCGTCATCTTATCTGTAAGAAGGGCAATTCTGTTCAGCTCTCAGGTGGGTTTTCATTCATTTTTGTGACTAGCCCTGAGATCCTCGGGTGGAAAGGGCAGCAGAGACAGTCTGGAAGCCCCACCCAAAATTGTGCTTGTTCCCGTAACCAGTCCCATGGACTTCAGATCACATTAGTAAGCTTTATGCATCAAAGTCCAGACTCTTAAATATATTTTAAGAACCAGAAATCTCACTGAAAACCGTAAGGCTTATGTGCTTAAATATCTTCTAAGGATCTGCCTAAATACTGGGTGTGCTAAGTACAGTGATCCAGCAGACCTGCCCTGCCTTTTTGATCTCTACCTTCAGGTGTTGAAGTTGAGCCACAGTGCTAGGACTGTGTTGCAATTTTGCCTGCCTTCCCAAGGCACTTCCCTCCGTCTGGTAGGACAAAAATCCTTGTTCTTCTCAGAGAAAGAAGCTTAAAGCCTTTGCATGGCCTGAAAAGACAAAGCTGTTTTCCTCTTCAGAGCAAAGCCTATAAATAGATTGCAAACTTATACAAGCTTGTGAATCCTGTGCTGCTTCAGAGCAGGAAGAACACCTTTTGAGACTCACAAACAAGACGAGCTTTGTAACAGAAAATGAGCTTATGCTGAACTTAAATAGATTTGCCTTTGCAGGAAAGTCAGGGTCCACTCCTTAGCCCTTCATTATTATCTTGAATTTCCTCCTTGCATCCCTCAGGTTTCTTAATTTTTTGCTTCGAGGTATTGCTCTGTCATGAGCCTGCAGGATTAACCCATGAGCCTCCTAACCTAGTTATTCTCCTGAGTATCTGGTTTGGAGGGCAAATATTAAAATTGCAATAGAGCTTGCATTTCAGGCCAACTATTTATCGAGTTTTCAGCCAGCAAAAGCTTTGGTAATTACCAAGAAACGCCAGCAGCCTATGGCACTTTCATCCGTGCCAATTTCTGCTGTTCTGGCTATCCTACTCTTCCTGTCTCTTCAGTTTTTGTGCCATGTGGCTGCCTTTCTCCCGTTTTCGGATCCATGGCTTAAAACTGACAACTAGAAGCAGTAGGCAAAAAGCAAGAAGTGAGTACTAAGGAAAGAGACAAAAAGAAAGGACCTAGCTAGCATCTGAAACAAAAAGGTGAGCTGCACAAATTGTCCAACGGTGCTGCAAAGTACTGCCTTTATTTTTCCGTTGCTCCGTACATGAGTCTCTGTTATACTGATCCTTGTAAACGAAATAGAGGTATTAGCTCTTGAGGACACAGTCCATCCTTCTGTTCTGCTTGGCCCTGCACTGTGGTGCATAGACCTGTTCCTTTGGTCACACAGGAAAACAGCCTGGCACAGGAGTGCCCTCATGAGCAGCATGACCCTGTCCTGCTAGAGCTGGTCCCAGCCCAGGGGTTTCTCAATGCCAGTGGCTCACATGCACCTTAGTTTCAGAAGGTAGCGCTGACAACACCAGGAAAAATTGGGTGTTTTGGAGTGCTTATGTCTGTGGATCTCTCTGTTTTTATGCCATTGTCATAACTGTGGCGCGGGAACCTCAAGGTGAGTTTTACTAAGAGTAAGGGTTTGTGGCTAATAGATGAATAGGGGTAATACACATGATAATAGGAAACAAAAGATCAAGTTCACGCTTTACTATTACCATCATAAATACACATTGCCCTCCTTTTACACATGGGTACTGCACCTTTTCATTCAGTGAACAAAAGACTTTTGTCCCTAATGAAACTATTTTCCTTGGTTTGTAGGACAGTTGACTGGTTTTTAATGGCTCTCTGAGCATCTGTAAATGCTGCATGTTGCTCTGCAAAAGGGAGGAAGAAGGAACCAGCTGGAAGAGCTTTTTTAAAATTATTTTATCTGCCTTTTAAAAATAATTGATGAGAAGCTCTAAATTTTTCAGTTAAAAATTAAAAAGTGGAAGATTTTAAAAAGGCGTTTAGTAGACAGCCTGTAAGCGCTGCCTATGGTCTCACTGCATAGGAGAGTCGCACAGTGAGGCGGATTTATGTTTTATTGAAAACCTTGCTATTGCCTCTAGTTCTTGGCTGTAACTGACATGCACTGAATACATTTTTGTCTTCCCTCTATTTTCAGGAAGAGATGGCACCTCTTCCCACCTGGTGACACCGGTTTCCTTTATCCCACTAGGATCCCTTATGAGGAATCCAGCATATTCAGCAAAGTCAATGTTACCAATCCTGATCTGAAACGCTTTCCTGAGTTTAGGAACGCAACAGCCCACGTGGTTACACTCAGTCCAGGACAGGTACAATTCACATATATGCTTTACGTTACCTTAAAGCTTTTAGTAAGTGATTTATATTGCTAAGTGTTAGGCAATCATAACAAATTGACTATATTTCTGTCCTTCTACGTTTTGCACTCATGCTTGATACGTTCCTCTCTATACAGGAACTTTCTTAATAACCTGGTTGTTATTTTAATAGCCTTTTACACAGGAGCTGTAAACGTGGATAATTAATTCGGTAGGCTCCCCAGTTCCATAAAAATTCTTGCAGGCACCCCCAATTCCATCTGCTTTGAAGGAATGAAAACTTTCTTGAGCAGTACTCCAGCCTATGTACTCTGAAACCTATATGTTGCATAAAATATATTTGATTAACGAGCATATAGAGCCAGCAAAGGAACTCATTTATATTTTGATAGTGAGGAATAACCTTCACCAGGGAACACTGGCCCAACTTGTTGCTTTAATAGCAGAATATTTATAGTGATGATACTTGCATTTAGAGTGCATGCCATCCAGAGGTTTCACAGTACTTTACAAGGATATAAGGATATTTTTAACACTGTTTTACTGAGAGAGTCCAGTTAAAAGTGCCTGGCTCAAGTCACACAGGCACTCAGCAGCAGAACGGGGGCCAGACTCAGAACTGTTAATTCTTGGTCTCCTGCCGTTGATAGTGTCCTTGTCTTATTTAATCAACATAGGCTCTATTTAGAACCTGAATTATCCTTTTGCATTCATTCAGCTGTCCTTGTAAAGCTCCCCTAATGTGCGTTGCTCCAACTGTGAAAGACAATGGGATTGCCACTTCTAGTACCTCTTCACCATCCTTCTGCCAGATGTTGCCTCCTCTTCTGAGCTGCGAGCTCAGCAACGTGAGAGTTTTCTCTGGCTCCTAGTTGACAAACCCAGCTGCCTTCAACAGTTAAAGAATAGATTTTTTTAACTAGTCCAGCTAATCTTGGGGAAACAGAGTGGGGAGCACCCCTGTGAGCTGGCATTGGAACAGGGTAGTAGTTTCCAACAAGAGGAGATGATGTCTATCAACTGGGAACTGTATGTTCTGCTTGTGCTGTTGCCAATGGAGGGCATCTGATCAACTCTTCATTGTTTGCAGTACGTTAACTCCTAGTCATACTCTTAAAGCAAAATGATTAATTTTGCCATCTGCACTTTGTAAGGTGATGGTGTTTAATAATGTAAAGCACAAAGAACAAATTTTTACTATTGATAAAAATGCCACATCCATTCTGCGTTGCATTATCTGTGATCCCCAGCACTATTTTAATTTATAATATCCATTGGAATGATCAAGTGCGATTGTGAAACTTTAATATGATCTTAATTTTAATTAGGCTTACAGCAATTACAAATTAATCTTGCTAGGAATAAAGGTCTTGAGACAGCTCAGTAATGCAGGCTCTCTGTATTGCCATGAAGGAGATACTGTTTGGCTTTCCAGGGAGAAAATAAGGTAGGCAGTGATGGAGCTGTGAGGTATTGCCTTCATCCATTTTATCAGCAGGTTTTGGGCAGTGCTTCCCAGCTTCTCATGCGGAAGCTTATGGGGCAGCTGGCTGGGGACTGCTGCTGTTTGACGGAGAGGAAAGCAAAAACTAAGAAGAATTCTTCTGTTATCAAGAGAGAGGATCTCTAAATAATGGTTTTGATACAAGCTCAGTTTTGGCTTTCAGATCGAATTAGTACAGTTACTTTAGGATTTGCAGCCAGCTTTGTTCTGCAGTAACTTACAGCATCTCCACTCTTTCCCAGGGAGTGAGCAGCATGTTTTGGATTAGATGCTGTAACAGTACCAGGCTTAAAAATAAAGACAAAGGTGTTCTTAGGTATTCAGGAGAGAAACCACATGTAGGGCAAGTGCAGCTTTGAATATCAAAAACTTAATGTGTCTAATGCCATCTTCTGGTCATTGTGTCTCATTGTGTTTGCTACAAACCATTTTCTACAACCATTTGAGGCTTTAAAGCAGAATTCCTCCATATAACATTGTACCTGTGCATACTTGATTGCAGTCTTTGTGTCCTTTCACTGTATTCTTCAGAGGCGAAGCTCTGTTCTCAATTTAAATAGTTGGCTGACAACTCTAGGTTTTTATAAGATTGCATTCTGTACTTGAGCAGTGACTGCAGGCTGAATTTCCAGAGGTCTTGATGAAACTCCTGGTTATACACTAATGATCTGTTCTGGGTACAAAATATGATAACATTTAGACATCTAACTTATTTAAATAGGCAGCTAAGTGGTTCTAGGATTTGTAGCTGTGCATGACTACATTCACCAAGTTGCAAGTTCGAGTTGTTTCACACAAATATCGAGACTCTTATAAGCATCTGGACCTGGTCACCTGTGTGATTTCAAGGCTGAGTGGTAAGTATGGAGCAGGAGGCTGACTGCTGTTGAATTTGTACTCAAACTAGTGAGTATTCACCCAAAGCATTAGTATTGTTTTATTTGTTCATAGATTTTTGTAATATTTCTAGTAACGCCTGGATTGTTTTCATGTATATACTGCTTGAAAGACTGCAAACAGGACAAAACATGTCTGTTTTAATAAATTCCACCCTTTCTTTACCTTTCCTCATATCTCTGGGACAGATGCAAAGAGTTAGAGCAGGATCCATCACCCTTAACTTAAACCCTTTCCAGGACAGATGTCCCATCTGTCATCGGTGCGAAGAACCTAGCACCTACAGGGCAATTCATCCTGCTTTACACAACGTTCCTGCAGGACTCTAATTCATCCCATCTTGTCTTTCTGCACAGGCTGTAAAATGAGCCTACACAAGTAGATGCCTAACTTTTTGGTGATTAAAAATAGGTGAGATGAATCCCACCTGAAAAGGCTGTGAAAAACTGAGATGCTGTATTAGTACAAAATCATTGATCATTTTCTCCTCTGCCCCATCTGTCACCTGCTTCTTGCTTCCTTCCTGCTCATTAATGTAATTGTTCTTAATCCATCTTTCTCCGAATCCATCTCCATGTCACTAGACAACGGTAAAAAACTGTAGAAAGTGCATCTCAGCTAATCCAAAGGTAGACACATGAAGACTCCACGTATCCACCCTCCTAATGGAGGGCAGGCACTTTATAGCCTAGGCTCACGTGAGGAATGCACTTCTCTCTCACCAGCCCAAACAGGAGGGGCAGTGGACATCAGGGCCTGTGCTGTTAGGAGGCAACTCACAGCTGCCCTGTAGCCTGCTCTGCCACTTCATAGCCCTGCATGCCAGAGGAGCTGCAATGAAACTCTAGGCACCTGAGATGCAAGGAAAGGCCTGACTGAGCCAGTCTGGTACTCAGAAGCCCATCAAGTTTGAGAAAGATAGATACTGTTTGAAGCCCATCAAGTTTGAGAAAGCTGCTGTCTTCCAGCCTTGAAAGACATTATCAAGGTATGGGAAGAACAGTTAAAAACAAGTTACCAGCATTTCTGGTTACTTGTGGGGGCTTCTGCTTCTGCTCAGAACTTCTCCTCACTTGCTTTTGCTTGCTTGCTTTTTGCTTTTGCTTGCCTGCCTTCTAAAAGTCTAAAGAAACACGTCTCAAACAAAACCTGTATCCACAACTACTAGTATCACTAAGTTCCTATGTAGAGCAGCAAGGTTTTCACTTTTTGTGCTTTTATTGCAGTAAGTAGCACCATGGGATGCTGCTCAGCAGCCATAGCTCACAGCAGCATAAGCAGACCTCTGACTTCTTTAAAAAAAAAAAAAAAAAAAGCAGCAGGAGGGTGATGAGAACTTCAGATTGGCCTCAAAGTAGGGAACAGCACAACAGAGCCAGTCTCAATAATCAGGAGAAATATAATTGATATGAAGAGACAGATGTAGTAAGTCAGGAAATACAGTAATTTAGACTTTGTAAAAGGCAATAAAATGTTCCAGCTCAGGGTATATAAAGTTTTTTTTTTAAAGGGACCACAGTGAAAAACTGCTTTTGTTGGAGAAGAGTTGAAATGATTTTAGTTTAAGGAGAATTCAGAGTTGTCAGCAGCATTGTGTATAGTATCTGGTTGAAAACTCTTCTTTGGGGAGGTGAGGAAGGAAGAGAGGATTTTAATGTGCGAGACTACAGAGCTGGTCCCGAACCACCCCGTAGAGAAGGCTAGCGGACAGCCTGACTGATCCTCTAGTTACGAGAACTATCATCTCCGTCACAGAAGAGGTAGAGAAGTCCAGGAGTGGTGCTTATACCATTACTGGTTATTTAGAAAAAAGTCAGCTTAGTCTGCAATGCACAGAGAGCCCGAGAGCACTCCCCCAAAAGTCAAGCAAACCAAAGGTGAAAGCTGCCGGTTTCTGAATCTACTCTCCTGCCTGTTCCCGACCGTCTCCCAATTCCCCAACAACCCAGTTAATTCCCTTTCTGTTCAGAGGGCTTCTCCCCAGAGTACTTCTGCCTTGAGCGGTTCCGGGCTCTACATTTCAGCAGGGGGGAAGATGCTGGGTCATAAGTGAGGAAGGAGCCTGGCCAAGAAGCTCCTTTCTAGGAGCTGGGGACCTCCGAGCTGCCACAGGCACCCATCAGGCCAGGCCATTGACTCGGGTGCCAGGAGTCCAGGGAGCACACCTCACATACTGCTGCCAACCTCAGCTCAGGGCTTACCAAGAGCACTAACAGCAGAGCTAGCTATGCATTTTTTTTTCCATTACCACAGTTGCAAGCAGTTTTCCCCCCTCACCTTTTTCTTCCTATCATGCTCACATTCTTTGGTCCTTCCCTTTCTTAAGGCAGTTACCCAAGCATCTTTGAAGTTTGCATTGCATTTTTGAAGCAATTCCACCTTTGCACTGTATCAAGTTAATTATTTCCATTGAGATTTTAAACTTGTTATGTTCTCTGTGCTGTACAAGTCTTCAGCATTGCTCCACTTACTCTCACAGCTATTCTCTTGTGTTTTCTCCTCTTACAGTCCAGGATTTCATTTTTATCTTTTCTGAGATTTCTGTCCGACTTCAACTTCATCTGCTGTATTTGCCCATCACTAGCCTAAATGTTAAAGTTTTCTGATTGGTTGCTGTTTAGATCCTTCCAACCCATACAGCTAGATATACTGAGTAGAAAGCAGGCTAACACAGAATTGCCTCATAGCTTGGACTCATTCGGTCCTGCTTTTGTGCCTCACTTTTCCCTTGTAAAATCTGCTTGCTACATTTTTTCATTTCATTGTGATTTACTTCCACATTTCCCACTGAAATGTAGTTTAAAGTATATTTAAATTTATATCCTATTTTCATAAATATATGGAAGTCCGTTTTGTTTTACTGTGGAGCTGACAGATTTTTTTTTTTTGCTTCTAGCTTGCAAAGCTAGACCCATGAAGAATCCTACTCTATTTCTGTCTTTGCCAGATTATTTTCAGTGTTCAGCTAAGTTCTCCTGCTCCCTTGCTAGCTATATTTTTTGTTTTTAATTACCTTTTCCCATTTCTTCATCTTCCTTAAAGTTTTAGCCCTTTTGCCTTTTGATAATTTCAATTTTCTCTCTGCCATAAATCCTTATTTTAACAAGCTTGTTAAAGATACTTCCTTTCCCCTTTTTATTTTTATGGTACCTGTTTTGCCTCTTACAGTCACAGCTCTGTAGCTCCTCTATAAATTGCATCAAACAGTGCCAGATACAGAAATACATAGCTTCTGCAATTACCTTCAAACTGCTGGCAAGTAAAATCAGATCAGTCTCTCCAAAAACTGAGTTCCTCCTCTTCAGTTTGAAGAGCCTGGACTAGTTGGGAGGAGATAGACATTTTACTCATGAGTTGTGCAGCCCAACACATCATATGACATGATTACCCCTCCTCCTCCCGAAGCACTTCTGTCTCCACTTTGCACATGCATTGTGTCAAGCCAGCAGGTTCTAGTTCTAATTTCCAGCTTATTTTTCCAGACCACCCCTCTTATTGAAGCGTTTACACACTTCTCTGGATTTATCTCCCAACTCTTGCTCCCTTACTACATACTACCTCCGCACCATATTCCCATTGCCTAGCATCCACATCTCCAGCATGTTGCAAACTTGCTCTTCCCATGCAAGTCTTACAGTAAGGACCCAACTGTTAGAACAGGCAATTACCTGAGAAAATGCGCTTAGTTCCACTGTACAGCAAAATTTTCCAGACTTCATCATTGTGCCCCATCATAAGGGAACATCCAGCTTCTTTAACAGAGTGCAGTGTAAGATGCGAGCCTTCTTCATTTCCCCCCCCCCACCACGTGATTCAATGATATGCAGGCAAACATTTGCTCACAGATAATTCCAGTGAAGCCAGTGCAGCTATGCTGTTAATTAAACAAAGCGTGTGTTTATGCGATACAAGTGCTACCCTGAAGCTTGCTCAGTGTAGAAACCATGTTTTGGCTTCAGTCTGCGTAGGAGGGTTTCATGACCTTTTAGATGGGCAAAAAAGGTCAGTGTTATTTCTAAGTAGTAGCCCTCTGCAGACTGATTTGCTGTGCATATTTTGAGACTGGTGAATCCTCAGCTCTGTATTGGTGTATGTGACAAGGTGTGTGCGTGTCCGCAAACCCATGTGTTTTCTACTATTCTGCTTTTCAGTTCTGTCTTTTCAGTGTCTTGTTTAACAACCTATCCTGGTGATTTTCAGACTTGAAAAACCTGAAAAATCCTGCCTTGTTTGACAGAGCATCTCAAAGTTTCAAAAGCATCCTAGATACCTAGTTATCACATTAAGCAGCATGATCCATTGCTAGTAGTTTCAAACATGGCTAATTGCTTTTGATGTTTACAACCATGTCTAATTAAGCAAGGGTTTGGTTTGTTTAATGGCAGGCCTATATTGTGCCACCCATGGCAGAGTAGTTTTTCCCTCCTCTGCAATTACTTCCTTCTGTTTTGTGTGCTGCACTGGATTAAGATAGTTTCCAATTGTTTTGACCTTTAGAGGTCCACTGCTTTTTTTTTTTTTTTTTTTTTTGCCTGATTTAAATTGAGACCTGTGAAAAGCATTTTGTCATGTGGTCCAAAATTAATTCCTGCTCTGAGTGTCCTGTAAGGGTTTGCAGGATTAGGGCCACAGTCATTGTTTCCTGCACAGACACTTTCTTATTAGCCAGCTTTTCATATAGTGAAGCACAGGGTTGTCTAGCTAGAAAGACATCCTTATAAGTAAGGCGTGTTTACCAAGGGTGGCGGTGGGGGAAGCTGCAGTTCAGATACAGATCACTACTTTACTTTCCCCATTCTGAAGTGTGTACTTTTAATCCATCTCCGACCGTTTTCATTCCCTGTCAAAAATGGTCTTTATGCTTTTCTCGATAGCTCTCTGTTAATCTAATGTTCAGTAATCTGTAAAGTTTGTGCTATATCATCAAAACAACATTAATGTTTCATACCATAAAAGCCACAGGTTAGAATCAGTTTTATGTCAGACCTATCATCCTTATATAGTTGTAAAGCCCTGACCTAAACTAAACTGGCATGATTTCTGGGATACCTTCTTTTAAAAGCAGGCCTAATAAAATTGACAAGTTCAATGTAGATAATATTTACCAAAATTGCAGTTACATGTTGTTAATCACCTGGATGAGCATTAGGATACTGACTTTTTGGTGAAGCCAGCTGGCAGTCCTTCTAAAGGAGTTGGGAAGCCTGCTCAACTGGAGAGTCTACAAAAAGAATACTTGGCTTAGCTGAGACTTTCTCTAAAGCCCTGCTGTGCTGTGCTGCTACACCAGCTGGAATCCCTTCATACAGCAGAACCTTGCTTATCTAGAACAATTTTGAGCTCGCAGTCCAGCTTCATGTAAGATTTCGGATGAGAAGTAGTTCTGGATCACGTCTGCTTCTCATACTAGATTTTGATATGACTAGAGGAGGGAGTGGATATTTCAGGCTTGATAGAAGGCTCTTTAGAAGACAGAAATAAAGATCACCTGCCACCCCCTACCCTTGCCACATTCTGCCTCTGCACCCCCATCACTGAGTGAATCGCCTTATCTTCCTACAGGCTGCTGCTGATACTCAGATGTGATGTCTCTTGATTCCAGGTCCTGCTTGTTCCAAGGCACTGGTGGCACTATGTGGAAGCCATTGACCCTGTCACTGTCAGCATAAACTCTTGGATTGAACTGGTATTTGTCTTTTTATTTCATGGTGACATAGCACTTCCATGTCTCTGTGTACTGTACAGAGTAGGAAACCCACTGAGTTGCACATAAATAATCCTGTCCCAGATCTGATGACCTCATGAGCCGCTTGAGTTGTTTTAATAGGGCTAAGCTTACATTTACATAGCATCTTTTATCCTCAGAGATCTCAGAACACTTTAGACTTGCATGTTCTACTAGCCTCATTTATCAGCCACCACTAAAACACAGCTATGTTTGACATTGGCACCTCTGAGTCAAGGTTTTTGCAAGAGAAAGTGGGAGAAAGAAAAGAAGCATCTCTAGTAAAAACATCGAAGGGAGCAGGAGCTGGGCACAGAAGTGATGTGAACTCATGCAGCATCTCCTGTTCAGCTACACTGAGCAAGAATCAAGGTGATGCATGTTGCCCCTTGCCTGCCAGGTTCAGCCCTACTGGCTTTGCTGTAGTCAGAGGCTGAGTAGGGAGGAGCCCTTACCTATGCAGTTTTTCCTGGAGAAACCTTTCAGAGCTTCCAGATCTGAAGCTGCAATTCAGCAAAAGTCGTGTTAAGTTTATCTCATTCAGGTGATCAGTTAAACACATGCTAAACTTTTCTTGTCTGACTTCTCATGGACTAACAGATATCGTGTTGAATAGTGTTTGACAAAACAGTTTCACCTCAAGCACATGCTTACATGCAATGCTTAGTCAGATTTAAATAAGTCAGATAAACATAATAGGAAGGGGGTGGCACCAGATGTTTGAATTCTTATTTCTCTGTGTGATAGTTTTGATTTTTTTTCCTGCTGATGTTACCCGGTATGAATGGGAACATTCCAGGGATATCATCTCAATGCCCTAGAAAGTTTTCTGATTCAGATTACTTCATCATGAGTCCTAGCTTGTTAAAAAATAAAGCTCTTGAAACAGCTTGTGAAAGATGCCTCACAAATATGCTACTGCATTTTTCTGCCCTTTATTAGGCTGGAAATCTGCAGGGGGATTAATTCATCCCTTCAGCTGCTATTCAAACACTACACCAGACATTTCTCATCCCCTCAAACCAGGTGATTTCAGAGTAGACTTGCTTGGGTGTCTCACATGGATGAATCTTTCTAAATGCATAGTCTTACATGTAAGGACAGACTGTCAGAGCCCACACTGAGCTCTTACAGAGCCCTAAGAGTCAGACCACGTCCAATGCCAGAGTAAGCTCCAAGGATGTGACAGAGCAGCAATTGAAGCCTGCCTTAATTTTGATGCTCACACCGACATAAACTCACACCCTGAGCTGCATCTCATGAGTTATCCCCTTCTGAAGGAGCAGGTCAGGATTATGCTAGGCTGGTAATTCCCAAGTGGCTGCGTGCGTTGGCTCTAGCATTTCTTCCTGTTCTTCTGTGGGTTGTAAGGAGAGAAGGGGGACAGGGGAAGTGGAACTTAACTCTGTGGCCTTTCCAGTGAAAAAGGTCTTGCTAAGGTCACCGAGATCCTGTCTGGCCAGAGTAGGATCCGGTAGTTGTATGTAGATAGCGTTGGGAGCAGGAGAGTATTTTTTGGATCTTGCTGATGAGTGATCCAAAATTAAAAGCTGCTGTAAACAGGGAAAAAAAGACTATGGCAAATAAATCAATTGCCTTGTGGCACTCGAGATAAACCTTAGAAAGGGAAGTATGTAATCACTGCAACCCAGATGAAAGTTCCTTACAGATATTACCCCTGCAGATTATGGTGGCACCATTGTTGGATGGTGGGTTATGCCATCTATAAAAGTAAATTCTAACATCGTGCTGAAAGACAATATTGAGATTCCTTCCAATACCAAATCAAGCAGTTCTCTCACTTGCAGCTGTTACCAACTGCTTTCATACTGACAGATGTGAATCATGCCAACATTGATAGTCCTGGTGAAACTGTTAATTATTTGGGCAAGACTTTAGAGTAGAAGTTTAATTTGTTTTCAGCTGGATGTGAGCTATTCAGAGTACTCCTTGCTTCCTCACATACTCACACAGTCAGTGCAACCTTCTTACTCAGCAGGCCAGAATGAATCCCAGGAGTGCAACACCTTAAAAATAATCATTTCCGCATGCAGATTTTTAGTGTCTTGGGGGCCTGTTATGCAAGGCCATTAATGAGCAGGGCATCAAGAGCCACAAAAATGCTGAGAGTAGTTTCCCCCTGCTTCTAGCCCAGAATCTACTCCGAGATCCAGGATGAATTACTGCCTTCAGCACACATGCTAGCAAGATGCGTGGTTTGCTTGACATGTTCCCCAACGCCACAGTTGGGCGATTCAGGGCGGTCTGCTGACTAGGTTATGTCTTTCTCCCAAAAACCCGTGTGTCTAAGCACCTAAACAAGACCAGATTTATGTATCCACTCCTACGTGCCTGTCATTGACAATCACACGTCTTGTTTCGTCTCGTTGCCTCCTCTCTGCGTAGCCTTCCCTTCCACGTACAAGAAATCCAGTTAAATGTGAAAGAAAAGCCTGAAAAAAAATCCGATCAAGTTTTGTTTTGCTGTCCTAAACTAGCTAGTACCCAGCTGCCTAATGGGATGATGCAAGTGAAGGCCTAAAACAGAGCTAATTACTGAATTAACTTTTGGTTCTGCAGAAGAGCTTTCATTAGAGGAAGCGTTTGTTTTTCCTTTTGTTGATGTTCAAGACTGCAGCAGTGTATCAGCTTCTTGGTGTCACATGATAATATATTTCCTGAATTTTCATAAGACTCACTTCTGTGCCTCCCTACCCCCCAGATATTTGCTGACTTGCTGTTAACATCCTTTGTATTTTAAGTACTTAAATTAGGCATAATATATAGATACATATAAAATTTGCTAAGTACTTTCATGGTCCTTCTAGTCCTAAGGAGCCATATAAATGCATATATTAATTAAATGCTAACATTGCATAGTAATTTGAAGCACTGGATTCAATTAACAGAACACTAATAAGGAAAAAGATTATATACACACTGGAATCTATTTTTTGCAAATCCTTATTCGGATGAGTAGTTGCACCAAAGCCTGTGCCGTGACTTACGTGAGGGCTGTACGCATGAATGAAGAGCTGCAAAAGCCCAAGGCCTTCACTGACTTTATATACATTAATATGGCTTTCAAAAGTAATGCTGTCCATTTAGTTCTTCCCATGATCTAGCTTTCTGCTGCAGAGACCTGAGTGCTACCCTGTCTCCAAACACTTTCTGTTCCTTTGAGGCAGGATGCAGACCACAAAGCCCGTGTAGAAGAAGCAATAACTCGAACGCTGGTGTGTGCCATAAAATCAGCAGAAAATCCCAGTGATGCAGATCTCTGGCTAAATCCCACCGAGGTAAGCCCTCTCTTGCTCCCATTTAGCAGTGATAGCATGGGGCTACTGCTGTTTTGCTTAACTCCCTGCGAGTCTTTCTACCCCTTGGAAAAAGAACGATTTTGAACTCCTTCCCTTCATGTAGCAAAAAGTAATTCAGGGAAGATAATCATACAACAGGCAATTGAGGCACCTCCTTTTAACTGCATATGTTCTGGATGTTTTCTTAGGTTGAGGCAACATCCCATGACATCAATCTTCAGTACCTGAACAGTGCAGTGTCTGCATATTTCAAGTGTCAAAAGGAAAATGTGTCAGAGCAGACACATCCCAGCAGCATCGGTGCAGAGAAAACACCAAGTGCCTCATGCAAGAAGAGGAAAAGGCAAGTTGACACTGAACCAGAGGGTTGCAAATTACTGACCCATGAAGCTGGCTTTTCAAGAGTTAAGGCAGAAAAGTTACAGAAAATATCTTTTGGGCCTCATCTTATTCAAGTTTTACCGCAGTCTCAAGAAACAAGCTCAATGGGTGCAGGAGCAGTTGAAAGTGACTATAGAGATCTTACCCATGAAAATGAAGGAGGACATTTTGGAAAATTACACTGCCCCAGGAAGCAATTGGTAATGAGTAATGACTGTGAAACGCCTGCAAATCAAATGGATTCAGACGGCAGTCCAAATGCCTCACAAACAGCCCTTTCTACCAATGATTTGCTGGACTGTTTGGTTAATCCACATGTCATCAGTTTAGTGGCTCAACTGCTGTTGGAGAGAACAAGAATTTAATGGTGGAGTGCTGTATCGTTTCTGAAATGAAGAAATCAAATGGTAGCCTTGTGCTAGGTTTTTAAGCTCAGTAACAATTGAATGTTTCACTTCTTTGTTTCAAAGATTCTTTAACTATAGACAGACGCAGCAGGGAAAATGCAGATGTATTGCAGATCTACAGCCCATTCTGGTTAACTGACAGAATGAAGCCGAGTTGAAAGAGGAATAACTTGTTAACGAGGAAGAGTAAGAGAAAGGAGTATGTGGTCCTAGAGTTCTTCAGTATTACAAGCAAAACAGCGTATCCAGCTATAACATAATTCCACTTTATTTTGTGGATGGGACCTTTGAAACATTCTACAGCTCTGAGCGTCAGCGAATCATCCACCACTCTGTGGACATTTTTATATTGAGAAGAGGGCACATACATGAACTAGGCAGAAAAGTGACTCAAACTGGGAGCCAGAGAGCACTCTCAGGTCCCCAGGCTGTGAACACACAAACTGGAGAGCTGGAGTGGAGGGAGGCAATCCAGCTGCACTGGGGCAGCCACACAGATGAGCAGGGTTTACATTGGAGGGGCTAGAAGCTGGTCTGCAATTCCTCCTGGATTAAACTTAAGTTGCCTGAAGAGGTTTTTTTTTTTTTTTGGGGGGGGGGGTCTTTCTCAATTATTATTTAATTTGGGGCCACCAATTTATAGCATCACTCTAAGGCTGCTGCCAGCCAGCCCACGCCCCCCCCCCCCCATCCAGTAGTATGACACAAACACCGGTTCTTAGACTCAAAGTATCTTTTCTTAAAGCAGTGAATCCTACCAGCAGTAACTACACAGAGTGAAAGCAGCCCAGCTGTATTGTAAGGAGATACTGCAGCACCTAATGCTTTACAGCTGTGGTCAGAGTTGGAAAGCAGACTTGGAGCTGGATGTATTTAATCCATGTCTATATCCAAAAGTAAGAGACTTGATTCACCCCCACAGGCACAGGGACTGCAGTTTGCATCAGAATAGCTACACCCAAAGGGAAGATTCATCCCAGCAAGATGAGTACCCTGGGCCTCAGGATGGGCAACCTAAATCCTGAGCCAGAAAAAGCATATAAGAGAAACACCGAACCCTGCATTTCTTCACACCCCTCTGCTGCCAAAGTGGGTTGGTTCCACTTAATAAGCTGAAAAAGCACTTTGGGGTCCTTGGACATTGCGCTTCCAAGGGCTGAGCCCTCATGAGTCAGTGGGGGAGCCACACTCATCTACCAGGACTTCTGCATTAACAAAGCACGGTGGCATCCCTGAGACAAGTATGGCTTGGCAATAGACTCGGGAAGGGGTGTTGAGACATGGTTACGTGGCAGAGAAGGACAAGGAGTTGGGGGGGGGGGGAAGGTGGACTAACTTACTGTAGACTGCAGTTCTCGAACACATTAGAAATAGCAAGTTCAAATAATCTTAACCCCAGCCAAGAGGTACTGTACCCACTAATGCATCTACTTCCTGCCTTCCACAAAACGTTTGAGAAACACTTGAACTTGCGAGACAGAAGGCCATCAGGAAGTGACTGTTAAGATTTATTTTTTAAGCCAAATATGCACAGTTCTCTACCTCTAAGGTAGAGAACTAAGCAGTTGTTCCATGACTTTATAGACTGTCCTACTCTACTAGAGCAATCAACATTTAACTATTTTTTTTTTCCCTTTATAAGTGAAGATAATTAGAGTTGCTGCACAAGATCATCCTTTTAAAGTGCAATAGTCCCTAGATTTGTTTTTGAAGGCTGGGTGGTCCTTTGATTGAAAGACTACAGAACTTGGAAATATAGGTAAGAAGATAGGTTGAGCCAGAAGCTATACATGAAAACTGGGGAGAAACTGGAAAGACACAGAATACTTCTTTCCACTATGAATTCAAGTTAATCCTCTTCCAAAAATGAAGATGTATTAAAAAATGGGCTTTACATCGCCCTTCAACTTAGCAATTTTTTCTCCCCCCCCACGCCGGTTTCTGTCATTATCCTGTGCTCAAATTCATAAGTTCACACCACTAACCTTCTAGCTGGCAATTCCTTCACCTTGTGTCTATTCTCTGCTAGATATGTCAAGATGGTACCATTTTTACAAAGGTCACTTTTCAGCTATTTATAGTTAAGAAAATCATAAAGGCAAAGGTGCTTTCCCTCTGCTTTTGTATAGCTTGCAGGTTGGCAGATCCCTAATGGAAAACACTGAATGCTCTAAATATGTAGACGGTTAGCAGCAAACAGGTCAGAAATCCAGAAATCCGTTCACTTTTGAAAAAAATGCAAATATACTTAGAACAGGATTAAGTTGAAAAAGTTCACGTTTAACCAGCATGGAAACCTCATCCTGAGGAGTCCTTTCAGAAGCAGCCACTCCAGTTACTGCATATGGATGGGAACTGCAGGATTTGGCTCTCGCTTCTCTGGCCAGCTTAGGAGGAATGAGTAAATATAAAGTTATATCGAGTTTGCTGGGGAACTTCACTTTGAAAGAAAGCAACTATAAATTAGTAGTGGATGGGCCTTAGCAGCTCTGTGTGACTCAGATGTGTGCAGTTTCAAGTTTTATCAAATGTCCTGCTCTACCCACTTAATTGGGCTCAGACCCCAATGACACCGATGTATCATTGTCAGTAACAAAGAACCTGCAGGGAAAATGTGATTCGTAGCTGCATCTGAGAATCCACGTTTTTCATGTCTTACTCTCATGTTAATATGCCAAGCAGTCTCAATGGGGTTGCACCAGTGCAACAATACCAGAATTTAACAAACAGTCCCGTTGGCGTAGTTTATTTTCATGTTTGTGTGTCCTGCTGTGCTAACAGGATTAAAAAAAAAAAAAGTCAGCTAAAGAACGTTTTAGTCACATCTGCTGACTTAGTGATTCACCAGGCTCCTGGGGGGCAGATCTGCAGAATAAGGCAACACTGTTTTGATACATTGGCATATCTAAGAACAGCGCTTTAATGACAGTCCACTTTTGTCCTATTGCTACATTTTTTTTTCTGAGGCTGACCATAGGGGCTGGGCCCAGCCAGAGTGCTGCTGCTGGGAACATTTGCACTAGAGAAGAGATTATAAATGTTTCATTCTAGCACACTGAGCACAAAAAGAAATCTCAAAAAAAAAAAAAAATAAAGGTTTTATACCTAGAAAAGGTGAGGGAAGAAAAGCACAGGCAATAAAAGGAGGTAGATGGCAACACTGACTTCCATCCTGCAAAACAAGCTTCCTTAGCTTAATTTTTCCTCCCAAAGTGGAGATCACTTTAACATAACCCCACAATTCCCCCATGAACCTATACTGAACATTTTCTCTCTTTATGTTTACAAGGGCCATCCTTGAAAAGACTTACTGAATATTTTTAAGCCCTTAGCAGGACTTGCCACCAGTAGGCAGATGCTCTGTTATCTGCACAGGAGAACCTGCCTCAGAGAGGCTTGGTGTAGCAGGAGACACCATTATCCCCAGGCTGAATTGTGCGTATTTAGAGACACATCACTCACTGCTCTAAACAAATACGGTCCATCTGGGGAGAGTTGTACTTTATGCCTGTCCAGGTGCAGCCCATGATTTAAGGACCAGGCTGTTGCCAGAAACCATTAGCAAGGGAGACCAGAGGAGAAATCCAGCCCGTTTATGATGCTGGGCAAAAGCACCAGAAGGACTTTGCGTCTCAGAGGCACAATATAAAAATCAGTGTCATACACACAGCGCGCACAGGTAGAGAGAGAAATGACCGCAAATTTAGAAAGTCACATATGGCAAATGGCCCACAGACCAATAACAGAAATTTATAGCTCTGACTCGATTCTCAGGGTACTGAGCACTGATTTCTGAGACTGTTTCTAAATTCATGGCCACTGCATGGAGAAGCTTGGACAAGTTTCTGCATATTCATTGTGTTTAAAATAAAAGATTCCTGACCTCTTCGGTGACAACCCAGTGTGACAAAGAGTAAGAAACTCAGTCATTGAGAAAGCTGCTTTTCTTTGCAATCACTAGAAGGCACCCACCCTTTCTCCAAAAGGGTATTCCCTGCTCACCTTCAGCAATGGGCACATCAGCGTTTGAGAAGATCATGGCCTGGAAACACCACCAGGAAAGATACTCTAGTGACACATTCTTCATCTCCGCTTTGGCCAAGTGGAACAAGAGATTGTCACCACGTGGCTGAACGATGAAGTCAAAGCCATGCTTAAACCAGTCCAAGTGGTGGCCTGGACTAGCATGTGCTCATTTCCACACCTGCCCAGTCAGTCCCATACACCTGATGAAGAGCCTGGGTCTTCCCTACCCTAAAATCAAGTTTACAGAGTGGTTGGCGGGCAAGGAGCTCCTCACCATCCCTGACCACAGCCCTCACCTAGAGGTCTGGACTTTCCTAGCTTGTCTTATACACCTTCCCCCCCCCCCCCCCCCAAAAATAGAGGGGCACAAGGAGGGAAAAACCTAAATAATGATGCCTCTTAGAGTTTTAGTCTGTCACCAAAAACATTTCTGTATTAGAGAGGCAGCTTAAGTGACATTTTATTTCATGGCATTAATTCCTAACATTTCAATTTTTTTCCATCTTTCAAGACTTCTGCTC
Source organism: Struthio camelus (assembly GCF_040807025.1). NCBI lineage: Eukaryota > Metazoa > Chordata > Aves > Struthioniformes > Struthionidae > Struthio > Struthio camelus. The sequence continues at coordinate 33,279,295 of NC_090947.1, read as the reverse complement.
TAGCAATACTTACCTGGTGTCACACAGCAATCAAATTGAAGAGCAATAGCTTATGTAATGATACTAGTTAAAACTCCAGCTCGTGGCTAACACTATAACAAACTTAGCATATTGAAGAGGCAGGATGAATCCTTATCCAGTGCAAATTGCCTTTTAAAAATAAGGCAGTGCTACAAATCAGTACTTCTGACCTACTAGTAAGCTTCTTGCTCTATTTCTCACCTAGAGATGTGAACTATTTAGCTTTATGGTGTTGGCAGACTTTCTCTTAAGGTGGCATTTTCCGACCGTTCTAGTATTAATACAACAGAAGCTGACAGGAGAAGACCATTGCAAGTGCATGGCCCAATTTCATCGCCCATTTCATCTGAAAGGGTGTGGAAAAGAACGTTAGTTGTTCTGCACTGCACTGTTTTCTGGGTGAGGGGAGGCTGATCCCACAGCCGGGTGTGTTAAATGGTTAAACAGTTTGCTGCTCCAAGGGCGGACTTTGCTGTGCTGGCACAAGGGGCAGCAGGAGGGACAGCCGCTCTGCTCCGTTTAACAAGCCACAGATCTAGGAGCTGCATTTCTAGAGATTTTCCAAGTGGATGCTCCACTAGACATTTATTTGTCCATCTAATTGGTGAGGTTTGTCTGTCTGAAAGGGTAACTGGGAGCTAAAAACTCTGGTCATCTTAGGACAGTCCATTTGGCGGGACTCCTGCATCCAGGGCTTGGGAACACCGTACAGTTGTGGGGACCAGGCACTGTGGGTCAGGGCAGGAAAGGAGGACTCTTGCAGAAGTCCCACCACAGCAAGCTTGGAGGCCCTGGGAAGTCAAGCAGAAAGCTCTTCATCTCCCCAGTGCCTTGATGCTGAGGGGCCCGGGGAGACCCTGCAGCTATTAGGGGTGTATCCCACAAACCAGAAGCCTTCCTCTTCCACAAAATCTTAACATGCATCACAGCAGTCCTGGCCTTGTGTTATTTACCTATTTACAAAGGCAATACAATGGAAAACGCTCTGCTAGCTCCCTGCTCAGCAGCATGCATCTGCTCAGTAAAATCTAGCATACGTTTTGGGGCATAAACTTTTCTTCTTCCAAAGCACTGGCAAGATCATCCCAGCAAGGACTTTGATTCCTCCGAGACGACCCAAGAGAACCCCTTCACAAAGGTCTGACGCAAACACTTGCAGCATCACTAACTTTAAAACCCAGTTTCTTAGCAGGAGAGGTGAGCCTGCGTCTTTCTCGAGGAGGTCAGAAACGTTACTTACAAAGGGGTTTTCTCCTCCCTGGTGGCCGTTTCACTTGTGCTCACACAAGAGCAGTGCTCCGATCCATCACCACCACGGGGAGGGCACCTCTGAGCTTGTGGCAGCCAGAGGGTTAAATTTGTTGCTAACTTCCTCCCTCAGCCACCACAGTGCCCCCTCCTCCTGCTTTCCACAGCCTGGAAAGTGCCTATTCAAAACACTGGGCAGCAAAATTCACCCATTTTCATTTAACCAGCGCTGGCCCTGTTCTGTGCCCTGGCAGAGCACATGAATTCAATCCAATTAGCAGCAGCCCTAACAAAGCTGACTGGAAAAAACACCATTAAAATGAAAAATGATGTTGTGTAAATAGAAGGCAGAGCAAGCGGGGGCCGTAACACAACTTATTGCCATCCCCAAACAAACAGCCTTATAACTTATGAGGAGCTCAATGCTTCAAGTGAGTTTTAGCCCATTTTTTCCCCCGCGGAGGTAATGTATTGCCTCTGCCCTGTGTTTTGTATTTTCCCATAGCTTTGAGGGTCTTTTTATCCAAAGAGATTAGGATCTTGGCCATTGTTAAAAACTGAGCTTTCTGCGATGTAGCAATAGTTCATGGGAACGTGGTTTAATTCCTTGTTTGCTGCTACGTTGACCGAATGCTAAGATTCATGCTACGCACCGTGTGTAGATAGATCATTGCTGTTTTAGCCATGACTGCCTTCAGCTGGTACCTCAGCAGCTGAGCCTCCCGCCCAGCGGTTGTCCCCTGGGGACAGCCTGGCCTGAGAGTCTTTTCTTCAGGTTGGGGACATGGTAGAATCAGAGCTCTCTGAATCAGCAACATACTTAAGCTCATGCTTAACTCCAAGTATGTGAATAGACCTAATCACCACCAAGTTGCATCTGCAAGGAGGTGCTTCAAAAGCTGAGCTGGGACCAGAGAGCTAGAGGGCCAACTCTAGGGTGTGACATGCATCATCAGAAGACTTCACAGCCCCATGACCACTTTTTTGTGCTTACCAGCTACATTATTGCCATTTTTAACTTCAAAATAGCTTTAGAAAATCTGCTAGTAAAGAAGCACTAGAGAATGCACTGTACAAAACAAACCCACCCTGGCTGGGAGCAGGGGAGAAAGGAAGATGACCAAGCAGGCCTTTCGCATCTCTTACTCTTCAGAGAGTTAATTAGCAAGGCAAGGTAATGGTCTGGTATTTGTGCATTTACTGCATGCACTGATTACAATAAATTTTGTCCTGCATGTTAAAGTCAAAAACATCTCACATCCGCCAAAAAGCAATCAGGACCAATTAATGAAGATGTAATTTCCCCAGATGCCACTATTAACATAATTCACAGTGTTCCTAGCAACATGAATATAATTAACCCAGTTAACTACAGCTCTCGGCACTGCTATGTGGAGCCTGCCCACACTCACAGAGGAGCCTTGCTGATTGCCACATGCTGGTGGCCTGTCCACAGGGCTGCCCGGCCAGAGCTGGTCCTCTTCTCCCTCATCTGACAGCATGTTCGGGAGCCACAGAGGTGACCCACAGCTCATCAGTAACAAAGGCTGTTTATAGAGCAAGAATAACTCAGCAACTCTTGTCCCAAGCAGTTTATATGGCTGACAACACATCTCCAACACAACGTGTAATACGGCAGCTGAGCCACCCCAGTCCTGGAAAAGGATGCACACAGGTCAAGTATATAGCAAAAACAAAGATAGTCCCTTAACCGAACACATCCCCTAGTTCTTTTGCTGCCTTCTTTCCTGACTTATGCCTCATGCAGCAACATGGTAAATGTAGCTTACTGTCACAGCTGCCCAAAACACCACAACTTACCATCAGGGAGCAGCAGGAGCAGGACAAGCCAGGAACCAAGGTGACTCTGGCACAAGCAGCACCCTCACCAATGACAACCCCACAGGGGCTGAACAGGGCAGGCAGAGCCAGGTACCAGAAACACAGTCCATTGGCAGCCCCAACACAGCAAGCAATGCAGGTCCAAAGTCCAACAAACAAGGTCCAGCCAAGAACAAAAGGAGGTAGGTCAGAGATGAGCAATAACAGGAGTCCAAGTCCATCCAGAACCAGAGCCCAGCCTAGGCCTGGGTTTAAATGGGGCTGCAGGGCCTAAGGGAGGGTGTGTGGATCCCAGGTGAGGCTGCTCAGGGCAATCAGGGTCTTCTGGTGCTTCTCCTCAAGTGCTAACGGGGAATAAGAGGTGAGCAACCCTCCAAAGCGTTGCCTATTGCAGCTGTCAGCTGCTGAAGTGCAGGTAACAGGGATGTTCCCAGTGGTGATGAAGAGGGGTGGTGGCAGTGGTGGGGTTTCTTCCCTCATCAGGTCTCATCTCAGTTCCTCCCAAGTGGCAAGCTGGGGTGAGCTGGAGGAGCAGGTGTTTGGACCAAGGTTCAGATTTTTTCTGGCACTTTTGCTCCTTGCTGATCCAAGGCAAAATCTCAGAAGGCGAGAGCTGGGCTTGTCCTTGCTGAGGAGGGGACTGAATCTGGGCCTCTCGCAACCCACCTGGGCCATGTTTTCACAGCAAGGTGTGATGCCCACCTGCCTCCCAGGCATCCTGTGGGGGACGGCCTCTATAAGGCTCTGAAATGACTCTCTGGGATTTCCCAGAAATCTCACAGGTCCATGCATGGGTTTATAAACAAGGAAGGGAAACTCAAAACCGGGGGAAAACAGAGAATTGTTGTTCCAGTGCAGATAAATCCAGCGGGTGCATGCAGTGAGCTGAGGTGTCTCAGCAAGCATCAGCCCCACAACGTGTGCCAATAGACAGAGGTGCCTGGGCTTTCTGGACTAGGGAAGCTCCCAAAAACGCTGGTGCCCAAACATACCGTGTTGGGTGGCCTCAGACCTGTCCTCGGTAGCTGCCATGGCCAGGGAGCCAGGACAAGCCTCTGCCCACTTGAGGCTTTAAAGAAAATGCTGTTGTGACCAGGACCCCTGCCAATACCCCTGCCTTCCTGTCCCCAGGAGAAAGGGTGAACATTGGCCACGTGGCCTAATGGTGGCAGGACGGCTAAGGAGAGAGGGGAAGCTGGGGATGTAGCGGGGAAGTCCATGTTCGCCCCTGCCTGAGGGGGGAGTTGCAAGAACCTCATGATGCTGTGCTGCAAGGCAGGATGCCACAGCAAGCCCAAAAAAACTTGCAATGATTTCAGTTTGCTCTGATTTGAGATGCAAATAGGCGTTTTTGTGTAGTCATAAATGGTGAAAACCAGTAATTGCGCCCTCACCCAAGTATTTCCTGGAAGGATTTCTGGGGTGGGTTTTTGGGTTATTTTTCCATCAACTTTCAATGAAGTTTCGTATCAAAAAAACACAGATAGCATTTCTAAAATGCTCAAAAAAAGTCTCAGGGGATTTTGTTTGATTTACCTGAGGGAAAGAGCCCTCTCCTAGCCTGATTTCTCTCCTAGCCTTTTTTCTAGTGAGCAAGGAAACAAGAAAAAGGATGTTAACAATTAATGAATGCTTTTTTTGTGCAAGTGTGGAATTTTTTCAAATGAATTAAGAATATACAATTCTTCTTTTCTTTCTTGATAGTTTTGGCCAACAGGGAGTTGATTTCCCAGCCAACTCTGGGAGCACGTTTTTGCTCCTCAAATAGCAGAAACTTTGACCAAACCGCACTTCTTAGCTGAGACCACCAGTGCTTGAAATAATTCAACCACTTCCTTGCAGATGATTTAACTCAAATCATCTGAAAAGACTAAGTTTAAAAATGTGCTAGGTCAGAAAAGCAGGACATTGTAATGAAAGCACAGACCTGGGTGAGCCAGTGAGTTGTTCAACAATTATCTGATATAATAACATGTAAAAAGATGCAATGGACAAAGGTGAGATCACTCATGTTAATTAAAATGTCTGAGCCACAACACTCAATGCCTTAATAGTGGATTTAAGCTGCGGAGTTGTAAAGCAATGATAGAGGGGTCGTTGCTTTAATGTAATTAAGGAAGGAACAGAGAATTTAACAAGTGCTTTCACAGAGGGCTGCGGTTCCTGGGTTCCTCCCCCGTCACTCGGCAGGATTTGCAGGGGGTTTGCTGGGAAAGCAAATGCTGGGGAGGTGAGCGCAGCGGTGAGGAGCTGCTGGTGCCACCTGGGGAAGCTGACTGCCTCCACGTAGTGGGCCAAATCCGTATTTGGAGAAATTTCACCATTGCACAGTGCTCTAGAAGGGATCCCCTAATCACTTCTCCCCAAAACGCCTGCTTGAGAAGGACGGGCCAGGGAACCGGGCTGGCTCACTCACCCGAAAAGCACCAGGTGCTCCCACCTGCTCACGCTGCTCCTCGGGGCACACAGCAGTGGCAACGGGGCACCTGGTGACATGGGGTTTCAGACCTTCTTCCTTCCACGTCTGCGGTGGGAAATGAGTAGTTTGCAGCCATTAAAAAACATTGGTTGCAGCTGAAAGTCTGAGGCCAACGAGCAAGTACATGGGAGCGGCCCGCGATGGCAGCGAAGCAGGAAATATGTTGGTTTTCACAGCTCCAGTCAAGTCATGACAGCGAAAGCCAGGCCAGGAAAAAAAAAAAAAATCCATCGAAGCAGCAGCCGCAGGGAAACGGCTGAGCGGCGGCATGTCTTCGAAGCAGGGGTGACCTCCACGCGGCGCTGCCGCTTGGCCGTGGCTCGGCCGCCACGGCCGCGACAACCCGGGGCTGGCCGGGACCAGCCAGCAGTGACGCCGCTAAAGGCCACAGCCGAGAAAATCACCCGTCGTTATCACCAGAGAGGCAAAGCAAAAGGCAGTATTTGCGCCAGCTGCTTAGGTCCTACCACTGGCAAAGGGCTCAGGAAAGCAGATGTTCATCCCTATGTTACAGAGAGGGGAGTGAGGCACCAGCAGGCAGGGAAAAAATCTCCAACTTTCCCAAGGTTATAGAGGAAATCTGCGTCAGACCGGGAGAGGGGACAGCTGGATTCTCAGCCTGGTTCCTTGGGCACAAAACTGCCCATTCCTGGTGATGTGTCAGAAAGTTAAACTAATGCATGCTTAGACTGAGCACGTTAGGGCTGATAATCATTAATAACTTTAATGAGGAATTCGTTCTGAATTACATTAGCATCACATTAAATGGAAACTGTATAAAAATCCTACTATGGTCTGAGTTTCTTGTAATTACATCTTATTACACGCGCAGGCCAACGATGGAGAAAAAGCTGCTGTAGCGCCGCTGCCAGACTCGTCTCCCGCCGACGAGCACGGGGCCGCGACGAAACCCTGGAGGCGAGTTTTGTTGTTGAGCAGCTGCTCTCCGTCTTCACCCCAGCGGGACCCTGCTCCGGTCCCAAATCACCGGCTGCAAAGCTGGACGGGGAATCTCCCATCACCTGGTTCTGCACTTATGGACAACCCACATCTCCAATTTCCTTCAGGCGCCGCCGAGCCGAAGCCCCTGTGCGGATCCAGCCCCCAGCCTCAGTTTCTCATCTGTAAAATGGACATAATACCCCTCAGGCAAAGGCAGTGAAGAAATCCTACTGCATCTGGCCAGCCGGGGTGATGCCTCCTCCCTTGGGCTGGAGCGAGGGCTGGTTCCCGAGCGCCTCCGAGGTGCTTGGAGGCCTCCGGAGGGAAACTCAGCGGCGTGGTGGAAGCGCGATGGCTGCGGCAGGGCTGCCGTCGGGCGGTGCATGCGCTAGCCGTGCCTCTCGGCTCCGCCTGCTCCCAGCGCCGCGGAGCACCCCAAAACGGGCCCGCAGGACGGCGCGCTCTGGGGCTGCCAGAGAGCCGCCTTCGACCGACCGAGACGGCCCCCCCCATAAATAAGTGGGATGCACCGAGGTGGCGTTTTGAACAAAGGCTGGGGTTTTTTATGCACCGCAGTAACTCTTTTATGCTGTCACCTACAGAAAATCGATGCCTCTTTTCAGTTAAAAGTCCGGGCTTGAAACTTGCAGTCCCTTAAATCACCTTCTGGCAATCCAAAGGAAGGTGAAATGCTCTTCTCGCGCGAGCCGCTGCACTAGCTTTCCAGAAGAGCGCACCGGAGACAAGGGAATTGCCACATGGCGTTGCTGAGTGCCCGAGGGGCCGACCCCCAGCCCCGCGGAGGGGCGCGGAGACCCTCGCAGCGTCCTCCCGCACCGCGCGGCCCCGCTGCCCCCAAAACCTGCCTGCCCCTCCTGCCGCCGCGGCCCCTCGGTGCTCACTGACGGATGGGGCCGGGGGCCAGCTCGGTGCCCCGATCCCACGCTCTGCTTGCAGAAACAGCTGGGGTTGGGGGGAGCGAAAAAAACCCCAACCCATAGCATCTTTTCCGCCTTGCCAATCGTGCGAGCTCGACGGCCGTGGCGCTGCAGCAGGCCGTTTCCCGAGCCGTTCCTGGGAGCGGGACGGTACCTTGAATGCCAGTCTAGCCAAGGTACTATTAAAACCGCGATCAGATTAAACGGAGAGAGCTTTTAAGTTATCCCTTTGGAACTACTGGGAATAAATTCTCTTGAGAGAATCAGCTAATTGACTGGTTGCTTCTTTACGTTTTGGCAGCCTGCTAGATTGGAGCAGTTCATCGGAGAGAGGTGGCTCCTATTAGTGCTGCCTCGCCAAGAATTTCCTGCAAGATGGTTATGGGGTCAGCATGTTTGCCTCATGTTTTATTGACCTGACTGAAATGCCAGGAGGGCTTGGAGAGCCCCAGAAATAAATTTTAAAAATTCCGTCCCGAAGACTTTTCCCTCCTTCCCGCTTTTAGGTTTCGTTAATTTATTTTCCCCCTTGAAATAAAGACTAATGTTGCTGAATCCAAAAGCGCAGCTCTTCTGTCTCACCTCGCAAGGAAAGAAAATAGCCTTGTTCCCATTTTAATGCTCATGCATGAAAAATCTTCCAGCGAAATCTCCATTTATCAAGCAAGAGTGAAGGGCGCACAAAGGAGGAATTTATTGCCCCGCAGCCTTATCCCTTGTACCTTTGCTGGTATTATAAAGCGGTGTGATTAAGAAGATGGCTTCTTCTTTCATTGTGGCAGGACAGAAAATTTACAGCAAGAGGAAGCACCACAGGACATCGGTGCATCTTTACTTAGAAATCACAGAATTAAGAGAGAAAGGCAAAGTTTCTCTCGGAAACAGAGGCAGCTGGAGCCGTGGGTGGCTCCGGTGTCCCCAGGACGGAGACCCCTTGCTGCGGGGTCACCACCACCTCTGGGGAGCGTTTTTCCAGGGGGTCCGGGCTGAGTTTGGCCTCCTCTCCCCGGGCTGATGAAGTCCCGCTCTCAGCCTCTCCGCTGTTTTGCCTATTCAAAGCACCCAAGCTATAAGGGGCGACACATTAAAGGCAGTGGAAATGGGGCATGTCGCCAGCCCGCTGCCGTCAGGCAGCGCTGAAGGTGGCTCTGCTGCCCGGCGTGACGGCACTGTGCGAAACGTCAGCCGTGACGTTCCTGTTCAGCCCAAAGGCAGGGAGCCGCCTGCTATTTCTCTATATCTGTCAGGAAATAAAGGAATAATATTGATGATTTGCACTGACCCAAACGCAGTCTTTTAAACAATTATTTATACAATTAATAGAGAAGTCAAATAATCCAAATGAATTATAACATTTTAAACTAATTATTTACTACAAACGAACACAAATGATTTTAATATATAATGCATTAACTCCAGCAGCTGGGAAATTCATCATAATTAGAGGTGCACTTGGGCTGCAGAGGGTTTTGGCTGTGGTACATTCATCAGTGCACGCAGCACTGGGACCTGCCTGGAAACCTTTTTCAGCTGTAAACCCATGCTTTCTTTCCTCCTGCATAAACTCCTCATGGATCTTCCTCTAAAGTAACACAGATTCACAACGAGCTTTTCTTTTTTGTCCTTCAGCTGCACCACTTTATCTCGTTTAATCCTGGAGCTAGTGAAGGGATGCAGATTGTAAGGTTTATCTGGTCAAAAGTCTTTTTCTTATATATGGAAAACTCACAGTGGACAACAACTAGAGCATTTTAATGTCAGCCTCCCTCTAACGCGACAGCACCCTCGGCCTGGTGAGGCAAAGCGCTTGCAGCTCCCTCTAGCCCAGTTCCTCCGGTTTGAAAATTGGGGATAATCCTGGTTATCTGCAGCTGTTCCCACATCTCTACTGAACCAAACTCAAATCAGTTGCTGAAAATCCAAACAGCAACGTAGTGCGTCTTCACTGAGCGGAGACCGCCCGGATGCAAACTGGTCCTTTGCCCTCACTCACTGGCTGCCTTTGGTTTACTAGAAAATTAGAGAGGCAATCCCAGCGCAAAGTGCCAGCACCCGGAGGACTCAATGGCAAAACTCCCACCGATTTCCATGGGGCCAATATCTCACTCCCAGAGTTTCTGTTAAATTCTGCAATTGTCTCTAAGCGTCTCTCACTTCCCTGGCTCGCGGATGCTGCTGATCGCTTAGCCAAACGAGGAACATGCCTGTAATCTATCATCAGGACAGACATTTTGTGGGCATAATGCAGTTTCTTCCACTTAATTCAATCACTGCATGATTAGATTACGTTCTCTGGCACCTATTTATTTGTATTAAAAGAAGCAAGTTTCCAGCTTTTATTTTTATCCTTCCAGGCAGCTGATATTGGATAACGCAATCAGAGGTGACAGAAAGTTTCTATTTCGATTAATAAGAGACCTAAGTTCTGAGAGGGAGAAAAGCAGGGATGGAAGAAGACTCATGATAATTCAGGCTAATTTTTGGGTTTTACTGTCGGCTGCAGTTTCCGAGGCAAGACTGCTGGGGCTATGGAGGTCTGGAGATACCCCTCCAGTGATGGTGGTGATAGCGAGGCGAGCTGCTGATAGCGACTGCAGTGGGCAGGAGGAGCCTGAGCCCGAGTGCAGGCTGTGGGCCACCAGCAGGACTTGGTGACATCCCATTGGTATTCATTAAGCCCTGCTAATGTGCAAGGAAGAGCAAACAAATGGACGGCGACATTGTCGAAGCAGATCCAGGAACAAGGATGGGATGTGTGATGGGACAGCTTGGAGGAAGAGATGCTTCCGGACAGAAAAACAAACCTGCTCTTTGAGCCACTTTAGGTGGTATGGCATGAAGGACTGATTCCTCTGAGGGACCAAAACGTGATTTAGTTTGCTTTAGGTAATTATTAACAGGCATCTTTGATGCACTGCTATTGCACCTTATGGGCTAATGAACAACAAGAGTGTCCACAGTTTTTGCCAATATGTATCCACAGGTGGAAAACCAGAAAGTACCTATCTCTCCACAGCACTTTTTCCTCCTCCTCTCCGTCAGACAGTAGCCGTTTTACTCCCTGAAGTGTGACAGTTTATATCCCTCATAAAATGTAGCGATGGCTACATTCATTATCCATGTAATATCTAATTCTTTTATGGACATGTTGGCTCTTAATTCCAATGACACTTCGTGGCAAATGAGTCCAGTTAAGTATTTCCCTTAGCTATGTGAACTTTTTCGCTGTGTAATTGTCTGGCTTTCCCTCTTGCACTTGTATGATGGACATGGGTAGATCTGGCCACGTTTCTTCTAACCCATGTTATTCCAGCCCTCCTTCTCTGTTGGCATGTAGACAGCCTTCACCTCCGTAGATCCTCTTCACTCAAAATCCTGTTGGAGCTCTAGGCAGTGAAACCTCAACTCAGCAGATGTCAGAAGGGCCACAATTGCACCCAGATGGCTTATATTTTTATTGAGTAACAAGATCAGTCAACTCCTCCAGCTTACAGGAGCCACCATTGTCCTGAAGCTGCATAAATCGGAGGTATTTGGATTCCAGCTGCTTTGAATGCCCGTTTTGGCAATGGATATGTGTAATGTGCCCCCACACTCAGACCATCCTATTTTTCACGGCATCTCATTTGCTTTTGGAAATTTCCAGTCTTCAGTAAAATAAAATGAGAAGAGACTTTGCTCCTTTCATAAAAAACACCTAGCTTATATGCAAAATGTTTCCTGAGTGCTGTGAGTTTCCCTTGCTCTTACACTGCTCAAATATTGTGCGAGTCCCATGGAAGGAGGGAGAAGGGCTTTCATTATGGTCAGTTTTCCTGGTTACTTGATGAGTTCTGCCTTCTCTGCAACCTCCCTGGCTATGTCAGACATGGACGCCTTGGTTTAATGGTCCCTGTGGCCTCCAGGCTGCGTTAGCAAGCCCAAGCACCTGCGTGTCCCCCATGCTGAGCCCTGTCCAGGGCTACCAAAACAGAGCCCAGGGCCAGCAGGAGCCCTGCTGTCCCATCCCTGTGGGCCATGGTCATCCCACGGGGCTCGTCTGCCTGCTCATACCTCTTCGGGTGCTGCACGGAGAAGCCGTTTGGGCCCTCGGGGGCCAGGAAGCGGCGCCGCAGGAAGCCAGAGCAGCTTGTCAGCAAAACGGGCATTTCTACATGTTTGGATGCCTGGGGAGACTTGTCCTTACTACCAAAAGCAGCAGCATTAAGAAAGGGCACAACTTGTTGAATAAGACCAAAATAAGCCATTAAATTAGGCTAAACTAGACCAGACTTAGGTGACATCTCTGAGCCCACCTCTCCTGTGCCCAGAGGACGGGATGCATCCCTGCTACAGTGAGCTGCAGCAGCAGCTCCACGCTCGTCCCAGCGGCAAAGGATGCCGAAAACACCCAGCGCTTCCCCTCCAGGCAAACTGCCCGGTGAAAACGGCCACGGTGCAAAACTCCAGAAATCTGGGAAAAGGACCGAATCCTCTCCTGACCCGGCCACCTCTCTGCCTTTTCCAATGGATGAATTTATAAGTATATTCTTATTTGTTTCTGAGAGCTAAAATTTAACACATGTCTCATGCCCAATGTCAGTTTTAGGAGCCCTACAAAGTGTTCTTTGTGGAGAATAGAAGTTTGAAAATAATGGGAGGCTTTTATCCATAGCAAAACCTTTGTCATAAAACTTCATAAAATGAATTTCTTTTTCAATGGGTCCCCTGGGGCCTAAAAAATAAATATCCGAGGATTCATGGAGTAGTAAAAGTCGATAAAAACCTTTGAAGCAAATGGGCTATTGAGGAATTATGTGTGGGAATGAATGGATGGATTCTTCTACAAATCTCTTTATAGATGTGCACTGACATAATGAAGACACAGTAGGTGCATTAGTAAAAATCCTCTTTTTAATAACTGCTATACCTTATGGTTTTCCTAGAGCGATAGTTTACGTATGGAAAATCCACTTAAAGACTTTCAGCAGGGGAGGAGGCTGCAATCATTCTCCTGGAAAGAGCTAGCACCAGTGAGGACCCTCTCACAAGGCTGGCATGAAAGATGGTGTGTGTCCAAGGGGACACTGGTGCCACATGTTGACAAGGATGAAGTGAAGTCCCGACATTTCCTCTCCATCCTGCTCCAGCCATAAAGACACAGGTATATTCACCCTCCAGAATAAATTAGGTTCAATGAGGAAGGAAGGGCTTCTAACTAAAGAACGAGATGCCTCTCCCAGCTCTGCTACAAAACCTTGGGTGACCTTTGGCATGTCATTCTGCTTCAGTTTTCCATCTGTACAATGGGGTGGATAATGCTGCATTTGTGTACGTAATAGTCAAGAGCAGTAAAAGCCATATCTCTCCTTTTCCCTAGCAAGTAGTGATCAAAGGATAATCTGAGGTCCACATGCAAGTTTATGCTAGCAAAATATAGGGAGAAAAACATGATGTGATGCATGCATATATAGTTTTTTTCTTTCATCCATACTTTCCTTGGCCATGACCAGTCTGTAAGCCTCCCGGCAAGGGGGCTGCTGTTTACACCACCCGGCTCAGGTGTCTGCAACACAGGTAGGGGGTCACCACGGTTCAGCTGTGTGCTAATCACTTCGGTGTGGATCCCAAATACATCAATAGTTACGAAAATGTTTTCTTTTAAAAAAAGTATGCCCAGACCCCACAAAAGGCAGATGTACCACATCAATGCATGGCCAGCATGGTGCAAGACCTCTGCGACAAATGGCTGGCTCTAGTCCTGCATTCAGCCATGGGCGGCCAGTGGGGATGTCACTTCCCGCGAGCGAGCCCGCGGGCCAGGCTGCCGGCCACCCGCTTCCCACTGGGCGCAGCAAGGTGGAAATCAACTGCTGTACGTTGCATATCCGGCCTATGCCTACGCATTGAAAATCCAAATAGGCCAATGCTCAAAGCACCAATTTAAGGCCCATCCGTACAGCGTGAGAAGTGAAAGAGAGCTCAGCTCCCCTTGCAGCGTCCCCCATGTGTCCTCGCACTGGTCTGGGGTGGCCTTCATCAGAGCCCTGCCTCCAAATTTGGCTTTTTCCAAGGGAAGAAAGGCCGGAGGAGTCGGGGATGGGTTCCCTTGAGCCCGTTGCGGTCTCCGAGCAGGGCAGAGCAGCAGCAGTGCACGAGGCTGCCGGGGTCGGGGCGTCTCTGCTGGCCTCACTCCCCACCTACTCCCTCTGCTTCCCCCGTACATGTCGTTTTTTGGTTTTCAGCCCCAAACACAACCCCCGGTGCCGGCTCTGCGAGAGCAGGCAACCGAGAGCTACCAGCCGCCTCGGGATGCCTCTGCGGGAGCCAGGTTTGGTGCGGGACGGGGACGGTCCCGGCACCGGGATTCGCTTTGCGCTGGCTTCCTTGCGTCCTAAGCATCCCGACCACCTGCGGGGCTGGGGGTCGATTTCCCCTCAAATCCATGTGGGCTCCAAAGGCAGCAAGATTGAGCCTGGAGTGAGCGGTCTTTACGTTTCATCCCGAACCATTAAAGCGTTCGGGTTTTTTTTTTTTTTTCTCTTTTCTAAACAAGTGGTGGTTGCTGAGTTTCAGGCCGGCAGAGGAGGAGGCATTTTTACAAGCCGCTGCCCCGCCGGGAAGCAGGTGTCGGCGTGAAACAGCGTTTTTCGGGGCACCGAGGAGCAGCGCCGAGACGCGGCTCCCGGAGCGAACCGACGGGTCAGAAACTGCACTTCTTCAATACCTCGCTTCCCCCTTGCAGAGCCAGGGAGATGTGACGGGTGGATTTCAAGGCTGACTTTCTTCTTGAAAGGCGGCAATTTTTACACGTCAGCGCGACAGGTCTGGCGAGCGGGCGGGCAGGCGGTTCACCGGAGAGCGTGGTGGTGGCGGCGGCGGCGAGCGCTCCCGGCCGCAGGAGCGATCACTAAACTATCGCCAGTGAAAATGCAAGTAAATAAACATGGATCCCGTACATGGCATTTGTTCTACAGCTTGTACTTGTGTTTAAAAGCCCTCGCGGGGAGTTTTGCGTGCACCCCTCTGAAGAATACGAGCCGAGTTAGTTTTACATAACTGCTGAGCTTTGCTACGGCAACATTACTCTCTGCTTTAATTATTATCGATTTTAGTTTTTGCAAGGAAACGTTGGGCCTCCATAAGTCCCTCGCTGCTGACTCCAGAGATCTCGGAAGGATTTTGGCTGAGCAAGCGTTTCTCCTGCAAATCTAAATATTTATGCTACAGCTGTGTAAATAGTCAAAACGTGAAGGGGTTTTATTTTTAACACTCTTGAATTCTAGCAAGGGATCGAGATGGTCACATTGTGCAAATTCTGACGTGTTCTTTCGCCGTTCATTGCACATTGTTGCTGATGCGCTCATCCTCTCCCAGTCTCCTTTTTAAAGGTGTTTTGCTATAATTATTTATATGGCAAATCCAGATGGATAGGAATTAGATGATTGTTACTTTATGTTGCATTGTCTATCCGGATGCCAAACGTACATCTGCTTGAACGCAGTGGTTTAAAATTATACAACGTTAAAAAAAAAAAAAAAAAGGCAGGCTGTTGTTAAAACATGACATTCAGGAGAGAGAAAAGTTATTCCTTAGCGTACGTCAAAAGAGTATTTTAGCGCTTTTAACCTGATCCTCCAAGGGCTCTTCTCGCCGAGGGATGGTTACGCAGCCTCTACTCAGCGTCGTGCAGCTGGGACTTTGGTTGCCACGCGCTGACCCTCACCGTCCCCGCCGTGGGTTATGTTATCCGCACCCTGCTGCTAATTTTGGCCGGCATCTCTGCTCCGGTACCCGCTGCCCGAGGAAACGCCTCCTTCTGCTCCTTCCTTCGGTCTCTTTGTGTCCGCAGAGACCCCTTCCCACGGCAAACGCTCTTCCGAAATAAAAGTAAAAGCCGGGGTGCCAAATTCCCGCGGAGGGACGGCAGCTTTGGGGCGGGAGCTAGCGGGGAGGAACGATTTGGTAGACGACGGCGCGCGCTTTGCTCCCCCTCCGCCCCGTGGCGAAGGAAGGCAGGCGAGGTTTTTGAACGTATGCACACGCGCGCCTCAGCTCTGCCTGCAGATGTGCTCCCGGCTTTGGCCAGCCGCCTACGGAGAAAGCTGCCGCTAGACTGAAGCATAATGAAACGGGAACGACGGCAAATGAGTAGCCCGAGTACAACCCAGTGACGTTTGGGGCTTTAGCTGAGAGGTGAGGCTTCCCAGGGTCCCGCTCCTCTCCCCGCTGCCCGGGGACGGCCGAGACGGGCGCCGGGGAGGGGGCTCAAGCGCCGAGTGATAGGTTTTCCCTAAGCAAAGATAAAAATAAGATAAAAGATAAAGTAAGGAGCCGGCCGTTTGTTGGGAGGGAGCGTTACGGACAGCGGGGCCGGGCTCAGCCCCGGGGACGCCTTCGCTCCCTGCTGCTTGTCACAGCCGCCTCCCTGCAAAAATCAAGACTTTTTCCCCCCCGGTGTTGATTTTTCTCACCTCATCCAGACGTGCCGGGAAGCTGCTCCGGACTACGAAGTAGGTTGCAGACACTTGATGCGAAGGCAAAGTCCAGAGCAAACCAGAACCCCCTTCCCAGCTCGTCCGGGGGCTCCGACGCCGGTCCCTCAGAGCGCTTTCTGCCCCACCTTCGTGCTGGCCGAGGCCCCGCATGGTTCAGTCAGGCCAGCTCGTCGCGACGCTTCGGCGCTGGCTGAGCCGTAAGCACGCGCTTAAGCTCTTTTGACAAAGGGCCATCCAAATCACGCATGTGCTTCCAGCGCCGTGCAAGAACCGAGCTCCGCTTGCAGGGCCGGGGAGGCCCCGCACCGCCAGGGGTTTATTTGCCCTGGGTCATACCAGGCGAATAATTTTTCATAGGGTAACTATCCCCAAAAGACAGCATTCAGCGCTTCGGGTGAGAAAGGAAAGCTGGAGACGGTGGAGCAGATTTCCTCCCTGCCTTCACCGGGGAGGCTCCGGCAGCCAGCAGGGCCCGGCCCAGGGGAGGAGGGCTGAGCCCGGCTCTTTTTCAAGCGCTTGGCCCTGCTTCTACAAACTAAAAGCCGGAGCAAGCAAAACGCCCAGCTAAAACCAGCTACGTTATACAGTCCCGATAGGGCGCGGACAGACGCCGGAGCTTTTCACCCGGAGCGGCAGGTAATTCCGGCCTCCTGAAATCAAACTTCTAAGCCCATTTACAAGTCCTGTAATTAAATAATAAACCGCAACATTACAGCTCGCCCTCTAAACGCGAGCTCGTTTCCTGCAGAGCATATATCTACAACCACATGACAGCGTCTTCTCTCTTTCGCCCACTGCGTTGGCCGCTCGCAAGAGGAAGGCAGCAGTACCGAGAGGAAGACAACAACCCCCCGAGGCCCACGGCCATGGCGTAGCCTTGCTGCGTTACTCTCTGCCGCTGCTTTCAGGTTTTTGGGGGTTTTTTTTCAACTCAAAGGGGTCGAGGCACCTACAGGAAGCTGGTTACCGCCGCGGCCGGTGTTTAGAGGGGCAGCAAGGGGCAGGGCCGGCCCCGGCGCGGGGCCGAGGCCGCTCTCCGCAGCCCCTTCGCGCCGGCCGCGGCCTCGGCACGCTGCAGCCGCCGCCGCTAATCCGCTCGTCTCTCTGCAGCCCGGGCAAGGAAACGAAGGGGGACGGAGAAGGGGAGTAAAAGCCGCAAGCAGCGCCCAGCAGATCGCAGCTCGCGCGCAGCGCGGCCACGGCTGGGGAGAGGGCTTGCGGGGAGAGTGATATGTTGGGGTTTTTTTTCTTTCTTTCTTTCTTTCTGCACCGTTTGCTTTATTTCCTCTTGGCTTCTCCTCTGGGCGCTCAGACCTAACCACAGCCCGTGGGCACCCGCTCGGCCGAGGGACGCACAACCCGCCGACGGCTCCCCGGGGCAGAGTCACCTAGGCCCAGCCATAGCTAATTCCCCTCTTAATCTTCTTTTTCAACGTTCTGCGCCGTTTCCCTTAGAGGGGCGCCGACAACCTCCGTCGTTCAAAGCTGCCTTGTTGATTTCTCCGCGTGGTTTAAGCGCTCGGAGGCAGAGAGCAGGGCTCCTTCAAAACCGCGTACATCAGCTCCCGCTGCAGGGCTTCCATCAGGCGCGAGGGCGCGAGAGTAAATGCAAACAGCAAAAATAAAGTGTTTGACATTTAATGATCTCATAGGGGCTGTGGAAGATGCACTCTTGAACATCAGTTGCTGTCTCAAGCTAGTGTGATGCAGAGAGACCCCCCGTGTTTCATGACTAATTGAGCCCTAATGATTTTCCTTTATCATCTGAAATGGAAACAAAGGATTTAAGGAATGTCTCATTGAGTAGCTGTGGGTCCTTCCTCTTGATCATTTATTTTACCCCACTTTAAAAGTCATGCTTCAACTCTTCCTTCTGAACCCATTTCTCTGCAGTTGCGGCTGCTTTTGTAGTTCTGTCCTATTGTCTCAGCTGGGCCGAACGCAATTACTGAGGCTAACGCAACCTCTGCAAGGAGCAAAGCCCCCAGACAGCCCACATTAGCCACACAGTCTGCCAAAAAGTCACGGCTTTGGGCATTTGCAGGCTTCTTCTTGAATCAAAGGCAAGCTCCCAGGGCTGCATGGGTGGCCGCTGCCTGCAGGGATACAAGGGCGCACATGAAGGGGACGAGCTCACCCAGCACCTTCACAAGGCGATCACAAACGCTGGGGGCCGAGGCACCAGAAAGGACCGTCCTGGCTGTTGGGGCAGACCTTGCCGCAATGCCGTATCCTTCCCTGCGGCCTCCGACACGGGGCCAGACTCTGCTGCAGTCCAGAAGGATCCCCCTAGGTCCTTTTGCTGAACCCGTGCTCTCCGTGGGGGGTCTTCCTGTCCTCCTGGCACTGGCAGCTCTCCACTAGAGAAAGCCTTGATTTATGCGGTGGAACAAATCCCCAAGTCGGGTTTAAGGCATTTGGAAAAAACAGGGCAGCGGTGAGCAACTGTTTCATCTCCAGCCATCCTGGGCAAGTGCTGCAGCTACGTGACCTGAGATAAACTGCTCGTCCCTCCTCGCTCGCCAGAAGGGCCGTTTGCCACCTCCCTCCCCGATAGCAGTTTGCGTACTGAAGTGGAAGGAAAAGGAAGAATTGTTTTTGCAAGGTAGGTGATTGGGATGTTTACAGAAACGCGCCCGCCTGCCCTGCCGTCGAGCCCCGCGTTGGAGCAGAAGCACCGATGTAAGGCAAAAATGACAACTGAAGGCAATTTTACAGCCAAATTATTCTGGAAATGGTAACAGCTTAAATCATTATATAGCTCTTTCTGGTAATTTGCTATAATTAAGGCTGGGCTCCAAGGTGCTATCACACTGCTCCAGGCCACATTTCCAAATCACTGCTCTTCCGCAAAGCCCTGACCAGCAGATGTCCTTGGAATTGTCCTGGAGACAATAGGCTTTGGGGTTTAATTAGGATCGACATGAAAATTAGTCTGTGGAAGAAAAGAAGAAAAATAGGCGCTGGATCCATATCAGCTGACATGAGCAGAGCTGTGCTGTTTCATACCCGGTGACGACTTGGCCCCGACTTACTCCTCTGCCTGCCCCGCATGGCAGCGATGGGCCCGTGCGTGGAGGCAGCAACAAAACGCGCAGCGACCCGGCAGGCCAGACTCGTGGCCAGCTTGCAACGCCACTGACTGTAGCCAGATTCAGCCTGACGAATTGGCTTTGAAAACCCGATTTGTCACCAATGCCAGCCCATGCAGCGAAAGCAGTTTCCCCAAGTCCATGAGAAAGGTTGGGGACGGCTCCCAGCCACGAGACCCTGTGATTCCCCCTCGTTCCCAGCAGTGGGCTCATGGTTGAGATGCACGAGCAAGTTCACCGTCGTGGATAGCATTTTTCGACAGTAGCCAGGTGAAAAACCATTCACATAGGGACATCAGGCCAGATGACCAAGTTTCTTAAAGATACCTCCAAAAATTGCAAGAGACTTCCTAGGATCGAGTGGAGCCAGCCCACTTTCAACCCTCGCCCCTCCGGCTGTCAGAGGCAGCTGGGTACGTTCATTGCCCCAGCAGTCGCTCTGCCTCCCCAGCCATCCTCATCCTCTCCCCGCTGCCTGCGAGCGTGCCCACTCCCAGCTGCAGGCTCCTTTCGTTTTCCTACATATCCCTCATCTCCTTCCATACCATTAATCGCAGTATTTCAATTAACAGACCTGAGCAACCAAACAGACCTGGCCTGTACTAATGTGTTATTAATTGGGTCATGTTGGATCTCAGCAATATTAAGCGCCATGTAGCTTTGAGCTTTCATCTTCTGATTGATCCAGGCTCATTTCATTTATCTATCGCCTCCCAAACATCACACAGGCCCAGTTCGGTTTTTCCCTCTACGCTCACCTTTTAAGTAATCTGACAGATTCACTGCATTGCCTGCTACCTACTACACAGTGAGAAGAGTCATACTTAATTTACAGTGCTCTACTTCTCCAAGAAAAATCAATGATTGTTTACATTACTATTCTACAACCTCTCTTTTAAAATAATTCACGGCAGGGCCAATGCTACTAATTTTATTAAGCCATTATTAGTGGGCAGATATTATTCTGCTCCATTGATCCTAAGCTGATGCAATTACCACTTATGAATCCAGCACCATATGTTGGAAATTTTCAATTCCGTTTGCAACCTGAAGCTGCACATTAAAATTGTGCCCAGCCAGATGCTTGTGGTGTAAACTGGGGAGCCTGCTGATTTTGAAGCTGATTCAAAACAAACAAGGAACTGCCCAAACCTTATAACTTAACTCCTTTTAAAACAGAGTTACCGCTATCAGCCTGGTACTGAGCCATTCACAACTGCACCATGTCAAAGGGAAAAACAGTCTCAAATACTCTCTTCAAGCCTCTCAAGTCCTATAGTTCATAGAAACCTCATCAGGTTAACTGAAACATCCACTGATGTGAATGGGAAATCCTATACATGAAAATACATTTAGCTTAATCTGCCCTGAAAATATGCTGAAAGACAGGAAAGGTCCATGCCCAGCTGAGTGTTCATTTTAACTCTATTTGCAGAGGATGAATTTCACCCAGAGGCCTCAGATCTCCTGGTCATCATCTTCTCTAGTGTAAAAAAATTAATAGCAGCGCAGTGCGGGAAAATGAGACAAAAAGGCACAAATCACCATGGCTTCAAATATCCCCCAAGAAAATCTAACAGAGTGGGGCAAACAACTGATCATGCAGAGCAGTGACGAGGCCGGCAGTGGCAGAAGGCTACAAAAATACGCAATCGTGCCGACCACCCCTTTGAGCAGGCTGAGCGGGTGACTTGTGCTGGCTCACACGGGAAAAAACCTCTTCATTCTCAGCAGCTCAAAGGAATCTAAAACTGCAATTTGAAAAAGAAATTAGGACTCACCTTCAGCTTGGGAAAGCGTTAGCTCAGCTGCATCCTTTTGTTTAAGAACAGGAATGGCCTTTGTGCACGTATGCAAGTCAAGAAAAACTTGCTACTCAAGGAACTGGATAAAAAAGAGAAAAGGAAGACAGTCCTTGCCCCATGATCTTACAGTCTAAAACCAGATGGATGGAAGGATGGATGGGTGGGGGGATGGCTGCAAGGGTGGATGGGTAGGTGGATGGGTGGGTGGAGATAGCGGACAACAGGGAACCAAGATGCCAACACAAGCCAGCCCAGCAGGCTGCAATACCAGCAGCCTCACTGCTGTTTAGCTGATGATGGGCAAAGGATTTGGGGGAAGACTATGAAGTCTATTGCGAGTCCTGGCCGTACAAACAGAAAGAAATTGAGCCTCCAGGAAGCCTGGTTAATCAGCCCTGGCACCCCTTGGAGCATGTCCTGCTGGAGTCGTTAACTTTAATCTGACTTTAACTTACCTTAAACTTAATGCAACTTTAATCTTCCATTTAGCAAGGTATGAACCCTCCTTCAGTAAAAATTAGGCAAAATAAGATTTCTTTTTTACTGTCTGCATTAGAATCCTTGCAGTAGCGCACATCAGCAACTAGCTAGAATAAATCACCCTGCAGCCACACATTTCAAGAGCTAAGCCAAGTCACACCCGCGGAGACTCTGGCCACAGAGAGCCCACAGAATAACAAGAAACAGTATCGTAATACTGCCGGTTCCTGCTGACTGGTTAATGCTCTGGAGAGGGCGATTGATTTATGGGGCCTACTGCACTCAGCTAAAATGGTCGTTCAACATTATAAAGCAACAGCCTTGTCCTCCATGCAAAACAAATAAACCAAGAAATGAATTACACGCTTTCCTCCACAATAGAGATATTTCTGGCAGCTGCAGGGCTTTCCCGCGGCGCTGCGGGAGAGTTGGTGCTGGCTGCTCGGCGAGTTGCCCCGGAGCCACGGCGCGGGTGCAGAGGCCACACCATTTAGCTAGGACGGTCCTCCTGTGTTTAAAGTGTGCCTAGCTTTTTTTAAATCCCTTTGGGAAAGTGGGAGACTGGGGTTAAGCTTTCGTCTCCCTGGGGAACCCCGCTGCCCCAGCTCTGGGACTTAACAGCAGGACCGGCCGGTGCGGAGCAGAGCGATGCGCTTCCTCTCGGCTGTAAGCAGAGATTTCGGGGAACCAGAGCACAGACCAAGCCTGCGCACAGCTCTCTCCAGGCAGAGCAAAGGCACACGTGCCCAGTGCCCGTCTCTGATACATGATACCCTTTGCAGGGGCATAGATTATAAGCTTGAGCCCTTCCCTGCCTCTCAGCATAGATGACATGGAGTCTCTCGCTGGAAACGGCAGCAGAAAGCTTGGCTGACCAGGGTACCGGGGTCCGCTTTATTTTATCCGCCTGCAAAAGACTGCACACAGGGATAGATCAGATTAACAGGGCTGATGATAAACATCCTCCTCTTTATCCCCTCTGACAGCAGCAACCTTTTATCTACAGTCTGAAGACAAAGCTTTTCAGCCATGCATTTTCTGTCTTGGGGGATAGTTCTTTCCAATAGAATTTTTTTTTTTTTTGAGAAAAATCAAAACATTTTGATGGAAGATTTTTCAGCCATCCTTACACATTAGATGTGGTGGCAGACAGACCTGGCACATCGACATCTGCTCCCTCTCACCGGCTTAAATTTAATATCTGGTGTCTGAGAGCTAACCCTCCCTCGGAGCTCCGCTGGGGTCAGCTCAATGAGAGACATACCTGGCTTGGTGAGACGGAAACAGCTCCTTTCCCGAGGGTTTCCAAATGGTTTTCCAGAGTGACCCTCTCATCACTTTATCGCCTCTAAAAAGGTACCTTCCTAATGCCCTCTAACAAGGCTTTGGGGAGGACAACGTTACGAATTGTGGCTCAGTGAATCTGCCACTCACGGCTGCTAATATGCTGCGTTTATCCTTGCCACAGCAGGGGTTGAGGAAGCGAGAGGAGGAGAGAAGGGAAAAAGTAATTACTTCCTGCTCAGCTTGTCATCAAATCCCTTCCTCAGCCCCTTCATGTCTTTCTCTCCCACGGTTGCACAAGCGGCCGGGACACTCGCCGCAGCTGCTGTGCCGGGGCTGGTGCAGCACCCTGGGAACTGATGGGGCGTGTGGACAGGATGGGGCTCGGCACCACACAAGGCATCACAGTGCCCCGGCACGAGTGCGGGCTGACCTGCCTGGGGTGCACTAACCCCTTCAGCCTGAACGGCTGATGCTTGATGCCATTAGCATCCCCTAATCAAGATGTGTGTTTATTTTAGTTGGGAGGTCTTATCCCAAAAGCAGCCCCACAGTGTAGTGAGGAGGAAGAGGAGGTGCCTTTCCTGGGCTTTTTTTTAAAAAGGAAATCTTCAGTGGTTACAGGTGCGAGTACACCTGACATTAAAATCTCCCTCTCCTGGAGAGGACTCAAACTCCATGTTCTTATTCAATGATGTGGCTCAACCAGATACTGAATTAAAAGTAAAGACACTGAATCATGAAATTAACCCCATTTGCTGGCTTATGCCTAGTTCAGGAGACAGGGGCCACCTGAAATTCCCAGGGGAATTTCCCAGGGGTCACCTTCCTGAGACCTGAAATTAGGTTGGATGTAAGAAGTCCTTACCTGGGCTGTGTATTAAAATGAAGACAAATATTTTGAACAGCACCTCATCAGCCTTTTTAGTGTCTTTCGTCAGGTCCTGAAGGTGCAATGAAAGATCAATAGCAAGGGTCATTTTGCTCTGGGGAGGTGGTGGACATGGGATTACTGGCAATTCAGTGAACCAGCGTGGCCATGCCATTGCTGGAGTAGCATGTGCTGAAACCAATGTGCCATAGGATAGATATGATGCACTTCACATGGAAATTGATGCATCACCTTTGGAATCAAATTGATCACCTCTTCCATTCAGTCACCCCCTACTGAATTAAAAACTTCACATGCAGTTCACATTGCACCACAAATCAGGCCAGAATGGAATTAAATACATGGTATGCTAAGAACCCATTAATCACCCTATAAATTAAACATGGGACAAGCCTCTTAGACTGGATGTGCCCAGATGGAGCCTGCAGTCCATCTGTGAAACCCTGACATCACTGAAGTCCCTGAGAGCTTTGTCATTCATTTTAGTGAGTTTGTTCAGGCCTACCCTGTCCAGGCCAGGACTGACGGGGTACCCAGCTCCAGATCTGTCCTGGACCTACCCAAAACCTGGTGTCCAGGAACTTCTGATATTAGTGCCTGTCCTGTTGAGCCATCCACACTCCCCACTTGTAGGAGGTTTAAGCCGGAGCCTCAAGGTGAGAAGCTTTTGGACACCATCAGCCTCCTGGTCTTCCTCCCAGTGGTTAAGGAGTTGCCATGTCTGTCTGCCCTGATCTTCACATAACACCAACACGTTGCTGTGAGTCTCATGAGGACTGGGGTCCTGTGGAACATCCTTTGCCAGGCCCTGGGCAGGACGGCAGAAGGGTGGGCTCTGCTCCTGCCCTAGCACCTAGCAGATACTCAGCAGGGGCTGCTGGCTTCCTGACCGCCGTTTTGCTGTGTTTGGCCCACCCATAGCTCTACTTCAAGGCAACAGGAGGAGAAAAGAAGAGCCTCAGGATTCATCTGCTGCCAAGAGCATCCAAGGCAATCCTGACCTCAGCGCTCAGCAGCTGGCGTTACTAGTCCTGCATGGTGGACAGGAAAACAGGGCCACAGAGCAACGGTTAGTGAGTGCTCCAGGGCCAAAGCTGGAGATCAGGGTAAAGGCAAAGATTAGACCTCAGAATTGTCTTATCAGAAGCCAGAATACTATTTCCTCCTTTTCATTATATGCGTTGACTGTTGCTTTTCCAACAGCACCTCCCTGAGCGTTCCTCACAAAGCAGTGAGCCCCCTTTCCTTGTTCCCGTTCCCCAGAGAAAGGCAAGACAAACTTCCAGTTAGTCAGAAATGTCCGATCCAAATTCCTGGATCAAATCCACACCATTCCCTTTTATTGTCCTATTCATCTGGTCCTCTCAAAATCTGTTCAGGAACAATTAGAGCCTGTCAGCTAGAAGCTGACGCAACTTTTATTTAATTAGCCCAGCAGCCAATAAAGATCCCATTCATCAATATCTTGCGGAAGGTTGGTTTCAGGGGGGGAGTGGGGGGGATTTGTCATTTCTTTCTCACATCCAGATGGCTGCATAGCATCCATCAGTGATCCGATCACACGCATGGACACACGGGTATGTCTGATAAGGCCCAGCCAGCTGGGATACATCTGTCCAGAAAGCACTTACAGCAGAAAACAGCACAAGTCCGCTCCAGATGCTCTGTTAGCAAGTCTCATTAGTAACTCAGTTGCCCGACCACGGCCAACGTGGGTAGCAAATGATCCCAGTGGGAAAAGCAACTTTGGAGGGCTGTTCCTCTTCTGACCCATTTGCTGCCCTTCACGGCAATGGGAGTGCCAGGAAAGGACAGAGATGTTTAAGGAGGGCCAAATGCCAGCACGGTGAATTAGGGGGAGGCCTGAGGACGTACCAGGGATACCCCGTGCCTGCTGCCTTCACCCAGGGAGGGTAAGAGCCTCTTCTCCCTGCACTGCCACACTCTGAGAATAACCACATCAGAGATGACACAGCAGGAGGAGGAAAATCCATACCTAGAGCTGCCGCATCCTAACAAAATTTCGGGGTATTCAGCACATCGGAGAAAGTTTTTGGGACTGCACCCTCTTGTCCTGAAAGCTTCTCCCTATATTGATTGTCAGGGTATATATACTCATCCTGACCTTCTCCCCCGCCAGGCTTTTCCTAGAGATGAGGCAGGGTGGCCCAGGAGGGTGGCCAGATACACGTGGCATGAATGCAAACCTGTACCCATGCAGGCTTTACGCTGGCCCTCATCGGTCACCAGCAGGAGGTTTCACCGGCTCAGACCTGTGGGACTGGGTCCCTGCAGGACTCTCTTGCCAACCTTGTTTGCAGCCCCACCATTACAATTCCCTGAATTAAAAAAAAAAAAAAAAAATCAATTACTGCAGGACAGTTCACAGATTAGAAACATGAGTGATGGTATCTTCATAATTAATGATTACAAGAAAGCAGCTTAATAGTGTGGTTTTCTGTGGCTGGTTTGATTTCTAATATATGGCAGTTGTTGGCGTAAGCAAAGCAGGTAATTGGAGACAGTTTATCCTTGATGTGTTGCTGGTAGTAGCACTTCACAAACTTGCATGTAAGGCTCTTGTTTCTTAAAGCTGTAACCTTCAACAGCACGAGAGGGCTGCAAAGGTAACCACATCGATAGCCGTATCCCCAAGCTGCAGGAGGCTTAGGAACCCAATGAAGGGCAATTTCTCTCTGCTGCAGGTTGCTGTGGCCAGCAAATACCCCCATGACACTCATGGAGAACATGCCCCCGTTCAGCTTTCCAACCCCAGCAGAGAGGGCAGAGGACCTGAGAGCCTGTCCTCAGCGCCCTGAGCTACATGGATCCTCCATAATTTTTAACAGGAACATTATTGCTGCATATTAGTGTGATTGATGCCAGCTCAATCAACTGGAAAAGTGTTAAGCCTTAAAAAGAAGTGAGATGAAGGCAAAAACACCAGGCTAAAATGACCATATAATAGGATTATTCCAGGATTGAAAACATATGTGCAGACATGCTGAAACACACAGCTGGGCCCCCCTCCCTGCTGCTCCGTACCGGCCACCATTATTTCCAAAAGAAGCAAGTACTGAGTCTTTATATTGCAAATGTGAATGCGCAATTAACAGAGGGCACATATAAACTGTGCTCCATGTGAGCTCTGTGGTTTTACTGCTTATCAAATAAAAAGTAATAAAGAAGCACTCTCTCTATTAATATATTATTTCAAGCAAAGCTGTGGTACTTGCCTGTTTTTCTTCTGCTGCATCAAGCGTTGTCTGCTTGAGCTTTTTTTGCTCAAGACCAACGTGAAACACTACAGTCAGAGTTGCCAGCTTGAGTTATTTTTGCCGTCGTGATGTTTAGTATTTCAGAACTCCTAGGGGCTCTTCTTTTAAGGAGATCAGGTTTTGTTACATTAAAACAAAAAATTTTGCCCAGATGAATTGTGCAGGAATGGATGTATGACGTCCAGCCTCCAAATTCAAAAGGTAAGTACAAAAAAAACTCTCAAATGTGTTATCTTTCAATCACCTGTGATTTTCAAACATTAAACCTTTAGGCGACCCACTTCAGATGTGCTGCTAACAAAAGGTGATTTTACTCACTAGTTCAAGACAAAAAACACTGAGAACAAATTAATTTGTAATCTCAGAAGTTTGGCTCATATACCAGTGAATTCCTGTATTGCGTGTGCAAAGTCCATGGCCACAAACTGCAGCACAGAAATGGCCCACTGCCCAACACATGCTCCAGATGGGGTTTTTCATGCTTCGAGTCTTTATCCTGGAACTGTGCTTTCCTGTAGAAGATGCTTCTATCTCCATGACCAACCCTTGTTGAAACCATGGTGGATGCATCAGGCCTTCCCACGGGCCACAGCACAGTCCTCGATCCACCTGCAGCGACCTCCAGAGGACTCCTCTGGAGCTGTTCTCCTCAGCCCATGCACCAGACACAGCCTTTCCCAAGGAAGAGGTGGGCCTTTCACCCTTTCCATCCTGGTCCCCTTTGGCCAGCGTTCAGACCTGCAGCAGGCGGAGAGGAACCGCTGCAGGGCACAGATGTGTTTTACCCATCCCAGGAACTATGCTGACTGTTTCCAAGTGCCAGCTCCAGGGCTTTACCTCAGACCAAACCCACCACATGCTTCTGGATCTCTCATTTCTACAGAGGCTCAGGGTGGTCTCCTTGCTCCCATGTATGTGCTCAGAGAGGACCTCTCTCACAAAGCATTTACAACTTGAACAGACCTGGCAAGCTCAAGGTTAGGAGAGAAAAATGACATCTTTTGCCCGTACTTAATGTTAAGCTTCTACATATAAAATAACTACATAAACCAAGAAATGAATAACAGGACTAAGCAAATTCAATTTCTACTTAGCAGAATTGGAAAGAATAAGGCTAAAAAAGTTGCTTCAAGGAGGGGATTTAATTCTAAGTGCCAATGCTAGTCCCTTTATTGCTCTTGTATTGCACAAACCTACTAGCAAAAAATTGTCTTAAACAAGATAATCATTAATCCTGACTCCAGCTGTCAAGAAGATTGAGACTGCAACCAACAGGGGAACAAGGAAAATTTGTTAATTTGTTTGTTAAATATTTGCAATGTGTCATATCAATAACGCATAATAAGAAAATCTTGGCCTTCCAGAGCCAATGCACCATGCAAAGCTTTGCTGTATCACACCTAAACTATTATCAATAGCACATTTATTATTATAATGGATGAAAAACAAGCTTCCTGGCTGAAAAATAAGATCAATTTGAGCTCAAGCTATTTGGATGTACTCTAAATATTGTAATTAAAACGCAGCATGAAAGTTCCTTTAAAAAATGACAAAAGAATAGCCCTACTACAATTAACATATGTCATCCATACTCTGATACACCCATCCATGTTGCTCTGATTTAGTAACTGGAGAGCACATAAAAACCAAGGCAAAATTGTATATGTCCAGCCAGACTTTTCTCAACTTTAGGGCTTGATTCAGAGCATTTCCCTGCCGGGTCAGGATCTAGCCTCAGGCTTGAGGATTTGACACAGGGAGTCATCTTAGATTGCACTGAGACTGAGCACCCCATACACATTAGGATTTGATTAGAGTCCAGCACAGATAACTAGCCTAAATTTATCTTGCTGCAATCGAGGACAACTTTAGTTTACAGGGGAAAAAATGCAGACTGCAGAAAGAGAAGCCATCCGTGCAGGGGGAACAAGGTTTCACTCCCAGAGCAGGTGCCGTGGGGACAGAAACGGTGAGAGTGACATCCCCTTCCACAGCGGTATCACACACGCAACAAAAACCTGCAGGAGACAAATGTGACTCTCGCCTTCCCCATCAATTAGAAGCACTCAGACACTTCCCGGGGGGTTACCTGGCACCTTGCAGAATTAGGCTCTACTTTTGTTCTGATAAAGAAGTGACTACTGAGTTACTAGTTACTACAAATCTCCTGATAGCTCTCTAAATAATTGCATTCTCTTATGTCTTTTAATCATAAGCCCCACGAGACCCATAATACCACATTCACAGTCCAAATTGGCTCATCAGCTCAGTTTATCAAAGGGACCTAATTTAATCTCAGTCTTTGATGAAGACAGGAGCCATCAAAGTCTGCCCTAATGATTTGCTAGGTTTACTTCGCTTCCAGATCTGTGGTGTGATGGGCTTGGACTCCAAGCATGGTATTGATAATAGAAAGCCATGATGAGGAAGACAAAATTGTCCAGAGTCTGACAGTCTGACCCAAGAGAAACCACAGGAGGAGCCTGGAACAACAGAAAAGATTGAAGAGGCAAAACAAACCCTGTGATGGGTGTCACCACTAATAACATCACCGACTGGCCAAACAAATAAAGAGGGAGAAGCTCCCTCAGAGCAAACAATCAACTACCACGAGACCCCCACGCAGGAGGGTGCCAGCGTGCGTCAGTCCAAACCAGGAAGTGCAGAGCCAGTAGGACAGCAGGAGCAAAGCGCTGGATGAGGGCACTGCTGCTCTGACCTGGCACAGTCCCTTCCCCAGCAGAGCTGAACGGACCATGTGGTAGGCATGAGAGCAAGGCCTTTCGTGGAAAAGCATCTGCTCTTCCTCTGACAAGCTGAAAAAGGTCTTCTATGCATTCAATGCTTTTAGAGCTGAGCACTTCTGATTTAGGTGCAGCTTTTAAAGCCACTGGAATGACTTCTCTGCTCCTCTTCAGCCTGGTAAGTCAGTGGGCTCTGGGAGCTGTGCGACAGTGACACCAGAGAAGATGAGCAGATGGAAACAAAAAATCAAAGGGAAGTAGCCAAAATTCTTGGTTTCAAGGGATGCTCAACAACAAACAGTACTAGGACTAAAGAGAGCAAAGATTAGGTCTTGTATGGAAAAGCTCAAAGCCCAACCTTCTCCAGAAGAGTGAGGGTTGACAGGAGAAGACTAGAACAGTGTTTCACTTCTTAGCTGCAAGCAATAGATGCAAACACAGTAAAAACTTTCAGAAGAAAACATTACTAGATAAAAATAGCTGATTCTGAAGCACTTTTTGGCTTTTAATAGCTTTCAGCTCAAACAGAAGAGGGAACTAGGAACTAGCACTACAGAAGCTTGAGGAGTGCTGCAGGCTGTGAGAAATGAAGCACAAGCACTTGGTTTTAACCGGCACGTACAAAAAGATGGTGCAAAGAAGAGCCAAAGAGATCCTCAAGTAGGGATGTAAAGGGCTATACAGGCATCATTAGCTCAGGGGAATTCTTCACAGGACTACTGAAGTTACAACAGAAGACGGATAGACCATCTGCCTACAAACAGACAGGGCCACTTATTTATTCAATATAGAGAGTGCAGGTGCTCAAGACAACCTTTTTGGGGGGGTGTGATGGGGGGGACAGTGACATTAGCTCCAAAAGAAAAGCCTCAGCCAGCAAATAGCAAAGGAGGAAATGCAAATATCAGTTAGGCTAGCTAATACCTGCAAAAGGACTGGCTGAACTGAGCGTGCGGGTGTATAACAAAAGCAATCACTTGCAATACTGCCAGGCAGGAGAAAACACCCATCACTGGGTTTAAAGAATGCCACATCCTTGGTCTCGTGAGGAATTCACTCTTCAGAGGAGCAGGCAACCTGAATTTGAGGAGAACTTTCAGGAAAGCACTGTGGAGAGGGCAGAGGGGTGTGGAAAGCCCTAGACCCCCCAGAAGAAGCTCCGCTCCCCTGAGGAAGCTCTAGAATAACAGGCAGTTAATGCAAGTGGCTGTGACAGAGAAAGGGGGGGGGGAAAGGCAAGTTTAAATACACTCTACAGAAAGGGGGAACTGTCCTCTGTTTGCTCCACGGATTTTGGACAGTATAAAGTAAGTGTCAGGAAGCAAAGATAGCTCTGACAGGCCAGGAACAGCACACAGCTGCAATGGCACAGAGCCAGGACCTGCAGCATCATGAGAAGGTATCTGTGCAACCAACCGTCCACCGGCTTCTGCCAAGCTCAGGGTGCAGCGAGAGCCAGGGCCAGGACACATCACCTCACGCAGAGGCGAGACACCGTGATTGACAGCATCTCACCTTTCTGAAAGGCACCAGTGCCTGGCACCTGCTTCCCCTCTGATTTGGACAGGAAAAGTCCATATTTGCACAGCATCCATGAAAGGTTCCCGTCTTCAGCAAGGACAGCATTAAGGTCTGCACGGACAGTGTTTTGACACCCAGGGAAATAGAGAAAGAGCACAAACAAAGGCTCTAAGCAGATTTGGGAAGAGCCAGAGCTGGAAGCTAAAAGAAACAAAACTCACTCCCACCCAGCGAGATTTCCCTTGCTGGAGGTGACGTAACACAGCAAGGTCTGGGAGATGCCAATAAACCCGAGACCTGGTCACCAGGGCTGGGCAACTAGAAAAGGAAACAGCAGAAAGAGTCCCAACACAAGGGAGCAGCGCAAATGGAGGTCTCCCATCCCACAGCGAATAGCTGTCCCCACATGCTCAGAGCCTGCTACTTGTCCCCAAGCTGAGTCAGGAAACAAGCCCCAGCAGCATCACCCAGGAGAGCAGTGACACCACCTGTCGAAACTGGAGAAGCCAGCACTGGTTCACCAGCCTGCTGCCTCCACGACTGCAGGCACAGCTACAACCCACTTGCTGACAACGTGCTAGTACCGTGACAATCACAACCTGAGTGGTTTTGTCCACAAGAGGAAGACTCACAAACTAACTGGGAGATGAGGCTGGGCTCCTGGGACAATCGCCAGAGTTTCCAGCAAAAGCAGAGGGCTGGAAAGGGCAGCTTGACCATAAATACTGCATAAGGGGCAGATAAAAAGCAGGCTGAGATCACCAAGGGCGGCAGGGTGGCCACAGCCAGCACAAATGGCACCCTGGGGCCTGGGAACTGCAGTGCTTGGGTCCAGGAATCCTCACAGCTTGACATTGCTCAGTACAGCACCTAGGGGTACCAGGCACTTCATAGATTAGGGGGACACATGGGAGACCCTGGATTATGCCACCACCTCTGAATCAACAGGCTGGGCTGCGAGCAAAAGGCACACAGAGCCATAAGAGGCCAGAGCCAAGGCTATGCAGGCCAACTGCCTCATTACTGCCCCAATATTTTGGTCTGCCTGATTTCTACCCAGACACAGTAGTCCCTTGGGTGAGAAGCTAGTGTGCCTGCAGGGAAGTGGGCAGCAATACACAGGATAGCCCCCCAAAAGACATGCTGTCACTGGCAGCAGAGAGACTGCAGGATGGGAGGAAGCAGAAGGTGCTGAGGGCTGGCAAAGTCACCAGTGAGAAGTCTGAGTGACTTCTAAAGAGCACAGAGCAGCATGAGAGAGTGAGGGGGCTGATTGCTAGAGAGGGGAATGCCTGGAGCTAACTTGGGAATCTCTGATCAGAAGAAATCCAAGCCGCAGCTTAGGAAGGATCCATGTCTTCCACAAGTGAGTTCAGCTTCTTTTTGCTCACTCTTCTTTTTCTTACGTGCATGGGTAGACTGAACAGGACAGGCCAGGCTGAACAACATATGCAATGACAAAAAATAATCTAAAAAATGATGTTTGCTTGATACTTGTGTCTTCAGCTTGGCTGCCAGTTGCTACACTGCTGGATTCTAACTCCTCGTTGCTCTGACTGAATTGCTATGTACTGGTTTGGCTTTTTACTTTCTGTAAGCATATTAAAGTTTTAATTAAGCATTAAAACAGTGTTTTAGCAGTTTTTTGAGAGTTTTGCTATTTTTCTTGTTCATTATAAATCTCTTAGGTCCTAAACTCAGGTCAACTCTGGCTGAGCTCTGCAGGATAGCTGCTGAAATCTGTTCATTAAACATGAAGAGATCGTGGTTGGTCAACAGCCAGTGGGAGTCTGCATTTGGCTGCTCTGTATGTAGATCAGAAGATTCTCAGGAAATACTAAGGCAGGTTAAATCTTCCAGTAAAAGATCTTCTAAAACACAGCAGAAAGACCTTGAGGAGATATAGCAGCTGCTAGATCCAAAGCTCTCTAAGAGACAACGTGTTTGGTTCCTATTTGATCACCTGAGGTGACAAGAAAAGAGGGATTTTAAGCAATGCAATTATTTTCTTTCATGAAATTTCTGTAATGCAGTGTAAGCCCGTCTCAGGACAAAATGTTTAATAGCATCCCCTGTTCCTTCTGGGAAGCACTTTGCAAGAGATGAACAAGGGTCCGTGCTTTACAAAGCACCTGGGCTGCTCCCACAAGGAAGCAGTATCACAGTTAGTACTTAGCCAGCCTCACCGAGAATTCTGCTTTTTCCTAAATTGCTGGGGAGATCCAAGGGCCTCACGATATCCACTTGTACATGATGGGTTTATCTCAGATGTTACCATGAGGACTAGGGTAAACCCAGCTACTAATATGCAAAACACTGTCCAGACCCGTCAACATCTAGGACCAGAAACATCTCTTAAGTGCTGTTGTTCAAATCACATCACAAGAACAAATGTAGTGCTAATGAAATGCATGGTCTGGTACCATCCAAAATCCAGCAGCTGTGGTGCTTGCCATGGAGCCAAACTCCCAAGTTTAAGCTAGCAAGTTGCTAGAAAATGTTTCTTGTGGCTAGGGAAAGAAATTTAACACAGAGAGGAGGAGAGAAGACTATCCCTCTTCATGGGGCCATGGCTAAAACGGCCTGCTGACCCTCCCCCTGTCTGTAACTCTCCCTCCTGTGCTACCCCCATCTGTAATACACCTTCAACTGTTTGTTCTGTCCCTTGGGGAAGCCAAGGCAGTGGATGCCACGGATGGCAGAGGCATCTCCAGGAGCAGATCTTCCTCCTACAGTCACTGTGGATACTTTGTTGCAGGTCTGTATGCCAATTTTGGCAATGCTCTGAAACTGTCCTCAGGTGTTATAGAGAGCTTTTCTGAAAGGTCGGAAGTCCTCTGGTATTTAATCACCTGAGCATCCCAGTTCTCCCTTCTCATTTTCTCTCCAGTTAATTCAATGCAATGAATTTCAGCTGCCTTGCAGAGCACTGGTCATCAAGAATTTGGGAAGATCTCGGTCATACAGTCTTTTCTGCCCTCCGTGCCCAGCCATCTCCCAGCCTCCTTGTACAGTGCCTGAGACCAAAGCAGAGGCCAAGTCTTTCCACTTGCTCACTTTTCAGTTTCTCAGTAAAACTCACACCTCGGTCACTGCTCAAGAAAACCCTGTCTTCCACTAGGGCAAGCACTGCCCCAAGCGATCACCTCCAGCTCCATTCTGGGCTCCAGAGAGGAAATGGGTCCTCGTGCTCGGTGAGGCTGCTGCCCACCAGCCAGCACTGATGGTGTGCCCCAGCTCGGTCTGGGTCAGTCCCCCACCGCCCTCCAGGAGCCATTTCCCCGTGACCGCACACAGCCACCTCGTTGCACAGACCACCCTGTGGACAGGTGCAGCTCTTCCCAGGCAGAGCGGAGACCCAGCCAAACTTCCCGCTGCCCTGAGCCGACAATGACAGCAAACATGACAACAACAGCAGAGACAACAAGTGGAGTCAGTCTAAGTAAGGAAAAGCTTTTCCATGTGCTCCTTGGTGTTGGTGACATTTCTTTTTGTCTTTTTAAAATAAAAATCCTCAACTTCTGGAATGACGGGACTGTAAGGAAAGGGAAGAAAAGTCATTCTAATGACTCAGAAGAGGTAAATTTAAGGAACCCAAAGCCAGGAAGTTGTTTTGCAGAATTTGAAATCTCATCCTTTAAGCTTATCTCATGCAAAGCTGGAAATAACACTAGCAGCATCTACAATCTGCTAAGGGAAAAAGATGTGTTGAACAATGGCTAGTGCAACCAAAGGGAAGTTTGCTTCACAAAAAACTTTATCAGAATGCATCCTTCAGAAAAACAGATAGATACCCTCATATGTACATTTCCATAACAAAGTCAACCCCCTGCAGTGTCCATGAAGAGGGTTTCTGCAGCAATGTGCCTATAGATCTCCATTAAGCTCATTACCATACCTTATTTGGAGATTATAATTTCTACAGGTCAGCCTCCACAACAGTTGGTGTAAGCTTTCCCTAATCTCCTTCAGGGCAAACTCCAACAACAGCTGAAACTCCCCCCAGCAACAGGCTGAACTGGACAGAGAACAGCCTGCTGTTTCTCCTCAGAGGTTCACATAGCTGTCACTGCTTTGGTTTCCCCTCTGACTCCAAATCAAGGAATCAGGAGGAGCAAGGAATTGTTCTAAAATTGGATGTCAGTGCTGTGCACGGCCCTGTATCGAAGCTGACTGCATGGAAGAAAAACCCAGAAATCTCAGTCCTCCACAAAATAAGGTTCTAAATCTGTGATTCTCTCATAAGCGTACTTGGAAGGGATGAAAGTGCTCCAAAGACGATGTGGTGGCTATAAAATTGGAGGAATGCTATGCTTAACATCTGATATTGCACACCAACCTTCCCCAGCTACAGCAGGGGCAGCTCCTGGCTGGTTGTCAGCTTGCCTGGTGGAAATCCTTTCAGACTCGTGGGGCATTGCAATTAAATAGGTCCAGTTAGCGAAACTTTATGTTTGCTGCTGAAACAATGAGCAGTGATTATACCAGCAATTGAGCAGGCAGATCAGAGGGGGAAGTGACTTCCAACAGGTGATGATGAGAAGGTGGAAGGAAGTAACTCTGTCAGGTGGAAGAGAAACGGGAACAGACCCTCACACTCCCCTTAGGCAAGCAGTTCCCGTGAGGGGCTGCAGGATCAGCCCCAGGCCTCATGTTAACACTTTATTTATAGCATTGCCTTCCTGCTCATAACCTTCCCTTCCCAACTGTGAACTGCAATTTTTCTCCCCCCAGCATTATGGCAATGGTTTGGAACATGGAAATGTTTGGAAAGGGACAATTTGGCAGCAGGAGTCTAAAAAGCAGATTCAGATGACATCCTAAAATGCATCTTTTATGAGCTTGGAAAGATTCCTTTAAATTAAACTCAGAGCGTATGGCAGCTTCTGGTAATGCCGCCAGTAAGGAAACAAAACATTTGAGCTTTACAGGCTTTTGAGCACATGTAGTCTCGAGGATCACATCCTTCGGACACCTTGCTTTCCCTCATGCCACTCCAAGCTACGATGGAAAGTGCTTCAATAGTTTTCAATTGTCTCTTCACCACAGATGCCCTCGAACCCCAACCAACTTCCAAACTCAAGGCTTATAAAAAAGTTAAATGCTCCAATAATTTTAAATAGTCTGCTCAGTGCTATTGGAGCCTGTTCCTTCAGTTTGGGGACTTTTGTTGTTTGCAAAGGGGGAAGAACTGCTGTTTATTAGTGGTTCAAATTGGAAGCTAGTCAGACAGCATCATAGCAGAGTGATTCAGCAGCCTCTGAACTGATTCGCAGTGTATCATAAAACAGGATTAGGAAAGCAACAATGCCTGGAGCAGAAAGAACCCACACAAAGAACGATGGCAAAAGAATACCACCAGAAAGGAGTAGGGGGAATAATCCTCACTTGGCTTCTGAAGAACAGGTCGAATGACCTAATACACGCCTTTCAATGCCCTTCGTTCCCCACTGAGTCACAGGATTCAGCTGCCTCATCCAGCTATCACAGCTTAATAAATGGCTCTAGACCAGCTGAACCACATTAAGCATTTCTGTGTGCACACTCACAGCCTGTTGTCATTTATCTGAGACCACAGTCCCCTTCTGGGGCAAAACCCAGATGCTATTTCACAGTAGGCAGGAGCTTATGTAGAACTACTGTTGCAAGTTCATGAGCGTTTAGGACAGGAGGCAAAAGAAAGACTGAGGCAGTGAGTCTTTGCGTTGCAAACCAAAAAGTGGAGCTTTCTTAGCCTTATTTGAGAAGGCCTCCTCCCACAAGGCAGCATGTTAAAGTACCAGAGAGGTCAAGCTAAGCATATTCCTTAGCACTGTCCTGAACAGGGACAGAATTAAACAGGTGCTTCAATGATTGCCTGAATCACAACATCAGCAACCACATATGACCAATGCCAAGTCTGAAAAGGAAAGCATCATTAAAATCTACTCACAGTGAACCCGCAGATCCTCCTGCCAACCCTGTTATAAGCTAGGCCATACCTGTTACAGCTGTGGCCTTGAAATGACAGAGGAAGTGACAGAGGAAGGCAGAGACTCTCTCAGGAGTTTTACTGGATCAGCAATGGTTGAATTACTTACAAGAAATCACAGGTTTGTGCAAGTGAGAAAAAAAATCAGACAATTGTATCACAATTCTGCTAAAATAGGTATATCCAAAGTTTGGTAGAGAGGCACAGAAGTGAGGGAAAAAAAATCTTGTATGCCATGGTCTCCTTTTGTAGGCTGAAAAAGATGATAAAGAGCATCCTTGTTTAACTCACTGCAGGATGCCTGGAATTTTATAGAAACTGCTGCAGTGTCTCCCCCAGTGGGGAACTGAGGCATGAGATGACAAAACAGCCATATCCTAACTTACAGGGGCAGGTACTGAAAGGAAATGCTCAATAAAGGCTTAATATACAGGAAGATGCCAAATAACTGGCTGACTTTCTGAAATAAGAAAGCATAAACCAATTCTCTAATTGTGTCTAATCGAAAAACACTATCAGTCTCTAAAAATGTCGAGGAAAAAATGTGGATCCGAGAGATGGATGGCAGCATGTGTATCTTGTTCAGTAGTGTTCTGGGAATATTTTGCCCTGCAGCATTTAATTCTCTGTTATTACATCTGGGCCTGGAGGTGAAAGTCATAAATCAGGATCATTCATAACATGCAATAACGGGGTGAAATAATCCTAAGGAAAGATGCATGACAGAATCCTTTGTGACTGCGTAAAGCTTCCAGTCCTTGACGATTACATGAAAAATCTTCTGCCTGTAACTTCTATTCCTCCTTAATTCCCATATTGGGTTTCCTTCCTTAAATTCCATCCTCTTCTCCCAGCATCTCCCACTTTTGCTGCCATAGGGCATACCTTCCACCCTTCTTCCCTGCTGCCCTAAATATATGTTTAAAACAAAATCATAGAAAATTATCCCCTGCTTAGAAAGATGGGCAGGTTTTAAATTACACTATATTTACTTGTAAGTGCTTTTAATACTAGAGAAGCTTTCCCAGGGAGTTTTGCTCCGATTTCAGGATCCCTATTGCTTTTAAAGAGGGCTATTTTGTTCCATTTAGACAGTGGCTACATTTTGAGTAATAAAGAAAGTAATGGCAATAAAATAAGATAACTCCAACCCCACCCTTCCTTCTCCTAACTTTCTACTGAGTTGGAAAAAAAAAAAAAAACACTCAACCCATGATGTATCAGAGCTTTGTTTTCTGAGTAACGAGACTAATCATGTTTCCTCTGCTTGGGGTCTCTCTCTTCTCTTCCTTTTCTTGCAGGTCCTCTGGATCCACACTGACATAGAAATATCCCATGATGGAGAAAATAATGCACACAGCAAAGAGGAGAACACTGAACAAGACAAATTCAGCCCACTAGGAAAGAAAAAAGAACAGCCAGTCAGGGGACTCCAAACTCCTAGTTCAAAGAAATTCTCTGCACTTCCAAGTGCTTTTTAAAGAACTGGATGAAAGTTATTTTTCAACTTCAAAGACTGCTCACAGGATAGAAACTTTCTCATCAAGCTTTCTGGTAAACCCATGTACTTGTAATGTAATTACAAATATATGTACCATACCTTGAAACAAAGTAGTTAGCTCAGGCTAGTTTCATTAAATTTTTTCTTACAAATCTGACCTGACTTGGCCCATGCCTGCCTGAGCCTTTTCCAGCAGTGGGAAGCATGCAAGACACCTCTGGGAGATGTAGTCTCACATTACATCTTAACCAGAAACCAGCTCATACCATTGCTCCAGAAGCCTGAAACCCTGAATTAAACAACATCCGCACCACAAACCCCTGATGCAAAGCCTCACCTCTCAGGAATGCTATAGTCTGCTGGCCCCTAAGGAGTCCCAGAGCCACACACCTACGGTGACTGACCGGCCATGGGGCTAGCTGGATGAAGGCAGGCTGCTTTCTGTAACCAACAGCACCATGTGGCTGGCATCGCGTCCAGGCTCCAGGCCCTCTTGCCTGGAGCTGAGCCCTAGCAAACTTATGACAGTGAGACATTTGCAGCAGATCACAGTATCGCTTACTGCCACTGGGAGGCTTGTGGAGGACCATTGCTCCAGGGTCTGAATTATGGCAAAGGGCAACACCGCTAACTGGCAAACAGAGCCCAGGCTGTGGGGCAGCTTGGGACAGGATGCCATCACTCTGTGTAAGAGCCTGGGGCTGTACAGAGAAGCGAGCGGGCTGCAGGTTTGCTGGGCCTCTGGGGCATGAATATCCAGAAATACTGTCCAGGACCTGTAATAAAGCATCACCTCTGTTTTAAGAGCCAAACCATACCTGTGCCATTGGTGCAGCCTGGGCAATAACAAGCACAAAGGCATTCCCAAATGCCACTGTGAGCAGCCAGCCTGCCTGGAGCACCGACTTCATGCTGGCTGGAGACTGAAAAGAGGAGAAGGGCTTGGTCAGTGGGTATCACGCTGTGCCCTTCTGATGGTTCATCACAGCTTCTCCCTGTGATGTTCTGCTAGGTAGAGACATCCCTGGGCTCAGCCTAAGGGGAGCTGGTGGAATCTCCTCTGCACTGTGCCTGCTCTGTGGTTAATCCCTACAGCTGGGTACAAAGGACTTTCAATATAAATTCCCCAGGAAGACACATGAAGAAGGAGGAGATCCTGTTGTTGTAGAGCTGATCCTGACCATCCCCAACCCTGCTTCATTCAAAATTGTGAGATCAGAAAGCCCAGGGACCCACACAACAAGCCAAGATGCCAGATGCCCTGCAGCTGCATAGCTTGAGAAAAGAGAATGGATCTTGAAGCTAAGCTTCCTGCCAATGGCAAGTTTTCTGCAAGCTACAACAGGTCGTTCCACTGATTAATCACCCTCATTAATAAACATCTGTACTTTACTTCAAGGATAAATTTGAGCAGTTTCAGTTTCTTGATCCTGTAATGTCTCAGTCCTCTCTTCTCATAAACCTTCTCCTCAGACAGCCTAATACACCACAAACAAATTATCCCTCACACCCTCATTACCCCTTGCTCCTTCATTGCAGGCTCGAGTAGGCTAAGACCCCTTTAGTCTCTCAGCTTAAAGCATATGCCAAGCCTTCAGACCGTCCTGTAGTCCTTGTGATACTTCTGCTTTGTTGCTACTATAAAATATGTACCAAAAATATTTTGCTGGGAGAAAACCCTCATATTACAGAACTCAAGTCTTTCCCATTAAAAATAAGATCTATCCCTTTGTGTTCTCTGTTCCAGCTTTACCAGAAAAGGGTTTCCTGAGTATAATTGAGAACAGGTATCTTCAGCGAATGAATGAATTTAGCTTGAGGGCACCCAGCAAGCTGCGTTATAATCCTGCTTTTAGCTGAAGCACAGATAACATTGTCAGTAATCGTCATGCCAAAGGACATACGACAAGTCAATGGCAGACGCAGGAATAAACCCTGAAGTCTAATTGTAAGCCCCTTATCTTTAAGTGCAGTACCTGAGAATAGGAGAAGGCCAGTCCCGTAATAGAGAACATAACTTCGCCAGCAGATATTAATAAGTACTGTGGTAACTGCCAAGCCATATGGATATTGTTGGCTTTGATATCTTCTGACTTCCATATCTGAAGGGCACCTCTAGATATCTAGCAAGAAAATAAACACACACTGATTAGCTGGTGAAAGATCAGATTCTTCTTAGCTTGGACTCCACAGAGAATTTATCAAAATCAGTTTTAAGCAAAGATGGAAGCAAAGCTCTGCCGTGCGAGCAGAGTCTGACCTCTGCTGTATTCAGGCCTATTAGTGGGACAGGCTGACTCTTACTTCACAAAGCGGAGATGACAGCATGGAAATGTTCCAGCTAGCTCGTGTGCCACAAGAGTTACTGCAAAATGGCAAGTCTTCTGCAGCTGCAGGGGGAAAGGCCTGTCTGGTACTCGTGCAGAGCCTGTAACCTGCTGCTGCTCCCAGGGCCAGAAGAGGATGAGGGTAAATGCTTGGTGCATCCACGTGGTCGTTGCCCTCATTTCATTAGCACTATACAGCTCTCTTGCTATAATGGTGACACTCAAGCAAATCCAATTCCCAGAAAGGAATTCCCAGAGTGGCAGAGATCGCCTCAGATCAGATGTATTCAGATAGATATGGTAGCCGTACTCCTAATTCTTTTTGTTTGCTTTCCTAGATGTAATTGACACTGTCTCTGATGCAGATACTGCCAGAGAGAGATTTGACTGACTAGGAAAACACTAGGCTGAAATAACTTCAGGCAGAAAACCCCACGTTTAAGAAGGGTACTTGGGAAAACACAGGGGCTGTTTACGAGATGTATTTAATCACCATGCGGCTAGGCAGATCAAGAGAGTGTATTTCAGAAGGCTAAAAAGGGTGAGAGGAGAGCTGTGTATTGCTCTCTAGCCCATAAAAAAAGTGTCACAAGCACCGTACAATAACTGCACACTGAGGAAAGCGGGGTGGAAGGCAGCATCTCCATGATTTAAGTATTACAGTTCAGCCACATTAGCAGACTAATATATTGTGTCTTGGTTCTTTAATATAGCACTCCCTGCAGAGGAGCAGGGCACAGTACAAATCAGTGTAATAATTAAAAGTGATCTTGGCCTGGAGCAAACTAACTCTCTACACAAGGAGGAAACCACAGGATGAGAAACGAGAAAACAGAGGGTCAGAAAGGCTGAAGGACTGGAACAGGGCATAGAGGGGGTGAGGCACAGAGCCACCCCTGAGCCGCCATGGCTACAGAAGGGACTTCTGCAGATGAGACCCACAGACTTGAATCCCTGCCCACAGTGATTGGGACGCATCTACCTCAACTGGCCCTGACTCAGCTTTACTGGCAGAAACTCTGGGGCCATAGTCTTAGTTTAATATTCTTAGCCCAACTAGTATATTCAGCTCCTCATCTGGGGAAAGAGGCTTGCAGCCATGAAGGAAGGGTCTGGCCAGCATTACTTCAAGAGTGTGTATTGTTTATGTACCTTAATCTCTGCACTCACAGATGGCAGCATCTGTCCGTTCCCTCCAGGACTGTGTATCCCACTCCAGCTACTGGAGTAAAAAAAAATGCCAGGTGTTTTGCAGTTGTATTTCTTCCCCCTACATATTTGGGCTCTGCAGACACAGACAGCTCCCATTAATTGCCCAACAGGGAGGTGCTAGTGCCAGCGAGTAGCTGACAGCATTTGCTCATCATGACACAGTAGTCAAAGCCCCAGAGGGCAGCTTAGCAGTGTGCCCTGTCAGACCTGGTTTGTCTGCGTGTCTGTGCAGTGGAAAGGTTAAAATGGGAACTAAGCTGATCGCATTCATCTACACGGCTTCTGCCAGCTGGACCACAGTTGGAGTAGTGTGCCTCGAGGCTGGCAGGCAGGCAAAGGAATCCACCCCCTCAGCAGTGGTCACACCCCATCAGGCCTGGGTCATTCAGAAAACCATGCCTTAACTTTGCACTAGGGTCCCAAATCAGCTATACGGACGTTAGTGAGAAGAAGAAAGACAGATGCACAATCTCACCAACTTCCCTCAACACTTTGTCCCTGTTCCCTCCATGCCTAATGCACAAGGCTTGGGAGATCAGCCTTTGGATCAGTGTAAAGCCTGAGGAGGCAGCAGACGGTTTCCACATCAGTTTTGCGGTGTGAGGTACCGCCAGGTACAGTATTTTAAAGACCACAAGCAACATTACGTGGAGTGTTACAGACTATCTCTAGTAGCAATGTGCTAGGCCCATGTTAATTCTATAAGGATGATGTAAAATCAGCACAAATCACAGATCACAATTTTCTATGGAGGATTTCCATCAGGGAAAAGACCTTACTTCTTGTTTAACCCGCGAGATCTGACAGGATTACAATGTAAGGTAGAGTGACTGCCCACCCCCTTTACTTTTGTAACTATCAAAACCTTTTACTGACTCTCATATAATGGACTGCTTTTAAATGGATACTGCCCAGGTCTCACAGGGTGGAGAAAGTATATGAGAGTCACCGATACAAGAGCAAAAGCACTGACAGAGTCTAGAATGGAACCAGCACATTACCATCAGAGGGTCACTTACATTAGTTATCACAACAGTGTATGATGCGCCGAAGTCGAGCAGCCCTAGATCCAGGGCGAACTCCCCCACTTCAGTTATACACCTTCCGTTACCATATCTTGATATAACGACAAAGTACAGTATTTCTTGGTTAGTCTCACCAAAGAGCACAGAGCAGAGCTATCAAAAAGGCTCCTACAATGGACTAGGGAAGATGTATAATGTAAAGCTGCCTTCGTGTTTATGTCAATGGATCACTAGAGCTCCTGCTGTCTTTTCCTTCCAGAAATATTTAGGCATTGATTAGAGTTCACCTAATGACCTGAGTAATTACTAGCATTTTTAAAATGATTTCTGCTTCTTCCTAGTACCGATTTCTTTGTTTTTCCCAGGCTTATTTTCCTTACAAAACTTTTCTCCACTTCTTCAGGAACTGTGGGCCAGACAAGTTAGCCAGGCCCAGGCAGCCTTCAGGAAATGAGACGCATGCACCCACAAGCCACTTAGAAGTTTCCTTTCAAAAGGGCAAATTAGCCTTCGTATTTGTTCTTCTGGTTTTGGATGTTTGAGATCGCACAGAGGCTCAGCAGCACTGCAATAGTGGCTGCTGCGTCCTACTAAATTGCAGCAATAAATTTCTTGGATGGAGCTGATGCAGAGGAAAGCCATGAAGCTTGCTTTGAATGTTACTGAGGCCAGAAATACCCTAAGACAGCCAGCTCACACGCTGCCAAACCCAAGGCCATATGGAGCTCCTGTCTAATGAGTCCAGGCTGCAATGCCATGCAATGTTATTTGTTATTACTAGTCCACATACCAACCCTTTGCAGCACAGAATATGAATTAGCTTTTTTTTCTGAGAGCATCCTGACACTAACAGTTTGGGCCTGAGAGAATATCAAGTCTTCCATATAATGTGACTAAAAGTTCATGGAACATTAAGACCAGTATGTGGACTTCTTCAAAAGACTTCTTGGGTTCCCAAAATTTCCTTGAATTGACTATGACAAAAT
This sequence comes from Struthio camelus, assembly GCF_040807025.1. Classification (NCBI taxonomy): domain Eukaryota; kingdom Metazoa; phylum Chordata; class Aves; order Struthioniformes; family Struthionidae; genus Struthio; species Struthio camelus. The sequence goes on along the minus strand of NC_090947.1, from coordinate 33,235,230 downwards.
TCAGATCATGCCCTAATTGGGATATCACTATACTCATGTCATGCAAATACAATTTTTAAGCTTTGCCCTTGCTGATTTTTATCTTAATCTAGCCAAAGCATAACACCCAAGGCAAAGAAGCTATCCCAGACACTGTTTGGAGGCTGAATCCATCCAACTACATTTCAGATGTTGATCTGCTGCCCTGTAGCTTAAACACCCTGCAGACCTGCGTGGTTCCTCTAGGCACATCAGTGGTCTGTAGCTCCTGCTCTGCACAGGGCCGATACTTCTGCCCTTTTTTTTTTTTTTTACACAAATCATGTTTACAAACATTTCACAACCAAATGTGAAGACAGCAGCAATGAAATTTTATTTGCCTGAGAAAAGCCCCAACATACCCAAGGAAAGGCTTCAGCAAGGACCTTTAGCGCAACAAGGAAAACTTACTTGTCCCTCTCTAGCAGCGTGTACTCAGAAACGCTGTAGTTTTTCCGAATGGCAATGAACTGTGTGCTGTCAATGGTGAGGTTGACATCTTGGCTCAAACCATTAATAAATCTGCAAAGAAAGCATATTTCACTGGCATGTTAGACAGGGGAGGAGAAACATAATATGAGACACTAAGAGAAGTGTCCTTTCTCTCCCAAAGCACTCTAACTCCATAAGGTTATATCAGCCTCTCCTGCAAGCTACCAACATTTTAGCCTCATCTTTTGCCCATTTTTTTAACATTAGTTTTCCCATTGCTGTATAATTTCACCTTCTTATTCTCTCTCCTGTGTAAAGTGACTGTGACTTTTTAAAGGGTAAGACTCACAGGCAATCTCTTCTCAGACACCTTCAGGGATTCCTCCCCCTTGGCTGTCCAAGAGTTCAGAGCTTCAGGCCACCCAGGAAGGCAGGGCTTGCTTACAGGAGAAAGGCAGGTGTCCTGACAAGCGTTCGCCAGGCTAGTACACTTTTCAAGGGATTTCTAGCAGTGGGAAAGAGCTTGCTAACCACCTAAGGTATTTTTTTATCAAAACTGAAACTTCTATGGGAATATGCATGTTTTTTGTCACAGTTTATGTACTTTTTCCACACATAAGAGGTTTTCCTTTGACAACTGAAAACTTATTAGTAAAAACTAAACACTTCTCTTTTGATCTGACTCTTTCAATATCTTGGCTTTCAGTTGTTAATAGGGGAGGGAAAATCCCTGAAGATAGTTAAGTGCTTAAAAAAGTAACTTTATAGTGGAAAAAGAGTATCTTCCTAGTGAAACCCCTTTACAAATTTTTGAGGGGAAAGTTTCAGGATTCTGTCAAAATCGGTCACAGAAAAATAACAATTGTTCCTGACATTGTTCCAGAATTGTTCCAGATATTAATCAAGTCTTCAAGGTGGTTGTTAGCAGCAGTCTTCAAAGACACAGGACTAAGAAGAAATATTGCTCTCCTGCTCCTATCAACGCAGGCTTCCGAATATGGGAGTCAGATGTTGTTTTATACTACTAGAAGTTTGCTTTCGTTTTTTCCAATTTGAAGCTTGCCAAAATCCTTCAGAGGTCCAGCTGGAATCCCTGTTTTTACAAATCTGCTGTCTCTGCATATCAGCAGGCTCACACACACACCGCATGATGCTGTGCTGGAGGCAACCGTGACCTCAGTGAGAGAGCATGTCTGTGCAGCTCAGCACAGGCCTGTTCAGGGACTACCTCAAATTTGGGAAATAGAGTAGCTGGCTCAGAGCCCTATGCCCAGCTGAATTGTTTATGAGGATGTAAATTGTTGCTGTATCTGATTTAGTAGCCATTTGTGCGTGAGGCAGGATGAAATAAGCAAATATCACGGGTTGGCCGGTCTGCAGGGGACAAATGACAATGGCTTTTTTTTTTTTTTTTTCTTCCTCTTCCCTTTCTTTCCCAATGAGATGGGAAACAGGGAGACAAAGTTACCATCCTTCCACAGAAGGAGACCTTTCATGTTACATCAGCCCAGACCACCCTAGGCAGTAAGGGGTAATAATTTTCAGTTCTGCATGGCGAGAGTGGGATGTGACATGCTATCAAGCCTCAGCAGCTGACACCTGAATCCTTCTTGCATGAGAAACGTGGATTAGATTCCAACCTGAGAACATCTGGATTATGTTATAAACAGCTCACATTAGACAAAAGCAGTTCCCCTCACCCTCAAATCCTCAAAAAGTAATTCCTACCTAACTGCCGCCAAACCATTTTCTGGCTTTGCTTCCAAGTCTGTAACCTAAAGTGGGAGGAGAGGGAAAAAAAAACACACACACACACACACACTTATTAATATTGCCTTATAAACAACATGTAGCAGAAACTACTACTGTCTGTGGAATTGCGCATGTGTTGCAGGGCCCATGGAAGTCAACTCTCACAGAAGCCTTACATCACATCACAGAAGTGAAGTCCTGGCACAATCAAGCCAATGGCAAAATTTCTATTGACTTCAGCTCCACCAAGGGCTAAGATAAGATCATGCCGTTTTTCTCACCTCCTGTGTAATGTAGGCTACAGGGTTTCAGCCAGCCGCTCTTCTACTGAGGCATGTAACACCCTCCAAAAAAGTACATCTTGATCAGAAGATAGCAAGACAGCACTATCTACACTAGCCTGTTCCAATGGTTACTTACAGCCAAACATGAGTGCCTTACTCATACAAAATCTGCAGTTGCCTGAGTAACTGCCATCGCTTCATTCTTGGCATATTCACAGATTTCACAGCATTTAAAGCCAATTGAGACCCCTAGGTTACTATCCCAGTCATCACATTTCCCTCACTGTCCTTATCAGCTGGATAGTTAACAACACGATCTACCTTCATTAGAGGAGGGCCTATTTGGTGTACAGTGTTGAGAGAAAAGCAGACACAGCCCCCGTCCTGAAAACTGTATGTCACACAAAAAGAATACAGAGTCAGGTTCTCAGCTGGTAGAAATCCACGGCTGTGCCATGTCCACTGTAGCTGGCAGAGGAATCTCAGTTTGTGCTGCCCACAGACATAACACAGGCAAGCCAGAGGGCCTTTGGAAGGTAAATTACTCTTAAAAGTTTGCTAGCCCTTTCTTCCCACTTTATTCCTGATGTTAAACCCTGAGCTAAGATCAAGGATTCAGAATTCCAACATACCTATGTCTACTGTACTTTCAGTGCGCTATGCTGATCCACAAATAACAAAATGTGCCCTAAGTAATAAATAGCCATAATGAATAATGAACGTCAACGCAATAAATAATCAATGAACAACAGGATTTTTTTCAGTGCGGGACACATGGGGATTAACGCTCACTGCAAACACACCAAATTACTTCTCACTTCCATTGATGATCCCCAGACTCTCCAATTCATTACCTCTACCCCTGAATAGTCCACAAAGGAGAAGAAAACAATCTCAGTTTGGCTCCCTCCAGGAAAGCATCCCCACCTGACCGAGAGGGCCAAACCCAGTAGTGAAGGACGCTGGGGTGGGCCATGGTTCCCCAGGGCAAGCCCAGCGACACGGCAGTGACACTGGCATTGCCTTCCTTGTGTTGGAAGGCTGGAAAGTGAGTGTAATTTATCCTACTGGCTTCCACTGCTCCCTTACCTATATCTGATGGGTCAAAGGCATCATCCCACAGCACAGCTGTTCCCCAGCCCATGGGGGCCTGCCCATGCCAGGGGCAGGTATTAATTCAAACTCTGGCTGGATGGCTGGGGCAGCACGGGGATGTACCTAATCCAGGAAGCAGCTCTGCTCCAGTCTCTCAGGCTTTCTCTTCATAGGCTGTGGCTGTACTGGCTAATTCCAAACTCATGACAGGCTTGCATGGCACTGAAAGTGCAACTTTGACTTTAATGTTACAAATCTCATACAATGACGGTAGCAGTGATTCTCAGCACGGGCAGGTGGGCTTTTAAAACTCTTCTGAACATATGCCAGACAACCCATTCTGTACTACTTCACCCCTTGGGAATCCATCTTGGGCTTTTACCACCAGCTGTTCTACTACAGACCTTGTGATGCCTTTTTTTTCCTGCTTTGTTTTTCCTTTTAAAGCATCAGCTTCTGGAATCCAAGGACTGTGTGAAAATCCCTGTATGAGTATCCATTTCTTAAGGAAAGAGCACACAATCATCAGGATCACAGGGAAAGCTTAACATCATTGTATGAAAATATGCTCCAGGCTCCAAGCCATACAACAGCAAAGAAAAAGCAACCTTGGGGAAAAATAAATTGTTAGAACTCCTCATTTTTTAAAACAGTTATGTTATTTCTGCTGTACAATATTGAATGCTTGGAGTGGCAACCCTGTGAGGTAGAAGGCTGAGAAACTGCAGACAGAATTGGTATTTTTTAGCATGAGGACAGATTCTGATGGCATTTACACACACACACCTCCACCACAATGTGAAATAACACCATCCGTTTCAAGGGAGCTTCTTGACATACAGCTGCATGCAAAAGATATCAGAATCTGGCCCTACACATCCCATACACCTTTCTACAACTGCGGCAATACACAAAAGTCCAAACACAACTGGCTCTGCCGCAGAGGCTGAAATGATTTAATCATTTATTCTGTTCAGCAAAACGAATGGGCCTTCTGTGCATTTTTACTAAACACTTGTAATAACTAAACCTAGAAACGTTGCCCTGATGTTTTCATTCTATGCCCAGCCCTAGAGCCTCTTTAAGATCTTTGCTTTATAGAACCATCTTTTGAGAAAAATCTCTGGCTTTCTGCTTCCCCAGCTTTCTCAAGCTCTACTGCCTAGCAGGTATTATTCTGCTCTCCCACTGCACCATTCACTGGATTAAATTGTGCCCAGCAACTCTCAGATGCCATAACGCCTCTATTAATCAGCCAGCAGAAATGTGTACAGATCCAGTGCCGCTAGCTAAGAAGTCAGGTTTAGAGCATCTGAGAGCAATCAGACAGACACTGCAACTGAGCAAATGAATTAATGAACCTATTACCCCATTACCCATTGTATCATCACAGCCATTGAATTAATACTGTATTTACACTTCACTCCCACACTCACTAAGCGGCTCGATAGGCTTCCTTCTGCCTCAAAAACAATTAAGCTGTATACTGATTTTTCCTTCACGGTGTAGTTAAAAGCGAGAGATGATCCTTGATGTTGCAGGGTGAAGTGAAGACTCTGTTGCTCTCCGTTCAATATTAACTTTGAGTACTCAGCTGGGTTCTGTGGAAAGAAAACAAACTTTGTTACACATTTTCTTCACTTGAGAAAGGCTCTCGCTGTTCGCAAGTGCAACCCTATCCTCTCTTCCAGGGAGCCTCTAAAGAGAGCTAGCTGGAAGCTTCCCCTCCTACAGCAAAGGACCTATGTTGCCCTATAGGCTCGAGGCTGGTCTAGTCAGAGCTCAGAGAATCTCCCCTTGCTGGATGCAAGCCAGAGGCCAAGGAGCACGTACTATATATACGTAGCTACCCTTTCCCCTGGCCCCGGTCTGCTCCGAAGGGACAACGTCTAGATGGTGGCAGGCAGCCGGTGGCCGATGGACTGCCATGCTGAGGCCCTAACCAGGCTCATCTTTAACGTAATCCGGGAGCTGAAATGGGAAACATCCCAATGCCCAGGCCCAATTAACTGCTTTCCATTTTCTCCTTTGCAGGCAAATGTATTTCATACAACATCCAAATCCCAGCAGCAATGCCTGACTAGCGTTTGAGCATTGAGAGACTGGAGCAGAATATCTGCACATGCTCATCCTGGGACAACTATCATTTATTCCTAATTATAGATGAATGCAGTTAGTCATTTGCTCCTTTGCAATGGAAATATGCCTCCAAACCTTCCATTTTCACCTGATCACTCAAGACAGTGCCACAACTCCAAAGCCATTCCCATGTACTTTTAAGGTGGGGAAGAACATGCTCTAGCATTTATGGGCTTTATCAGAGAGCAGCTGAAAAAAACCCAACTTGATTTAAACGGACTGAGAGTCAGGCCTTCTAGCCCCACACATACACTTACCTGAAAAGCCCCCGTGGGCTGCTGAAATAGGTGCTGGTCTTGGACTGTCACTTGAACAGGGTTCTTTGCCAAATTCAGGACCTGAATTAAACTTTCTTTTGGGACAAGTTGAGGCATATCGGTTTCCTAATTAAAATAAAAGGCTTTAAGTGCCATCTATATCCTTTATTAGAGCTCTTAATATCTCTTCATTTTTAGCCATGATTGTCTTCCTCTCCATAATGACACTTTTCCATCCCTTCCTCATCAGAAGTTGCACTGAGAGGCAACTAAGCATAAGTCTTATTTAGGGAGGTTTCTTCACAGTAGCTCTATAGCCCTCCATTCTTCAAAAAGAACGCTCTTCACGCCATTAAATGCATAGGCTACACAACTGCTGGGCTGGTAGAACCATGTCACTGTTCCCATTATACAGCTCCCAAGTCCCTAGAATTAACCAACTGCCACATTAGAAAGGAAAAAACTTTGAAATCCTTGTCTAATGCTATGCACAAGCACCGAGCAGAATAATTCTTTTCCCATTGCACTCAGTGACTGGGAAAAGAATTAGGCCAAAAGACAAGCAGTTTCAAAAATCCAGCTCCAGCTCTCTGTCTGTAATTGGTGCTTTTAAATCACTTAACGCCACACTGTCTAACAGCCCACTGTATAGTTCTTGCTCCCTGTCTTCTGAGAGAGGGACGACAATTCCTGAAGCACAAATGTATCCTTTCTATCAGGAATTATTTCCTAGAAAGAGTACTTCGATCAATGTCTACCTTGTGTTACCTGCCGATTTAAAATTTTTTTTTTTTCTTCATTTTATTTTCAGGTAGCCATAAGGAATCTTTAGAGCTGTTAAATTTTTCTGTCTCATGCCATAATTTGGGTCTGGCAGGCAGGGAAGTTTGCAGGCTTTGCAGGCTAGTCTGAATCTAGCTAGGCGGGGAGACATTGCCAGAGAAGATATGACAACCCTGTTGTCACGGTGCCTGTATGCTGCTCTAGACTGACAATCCCATGACCAGCAAACCCTGTCACTGTAGCTTGCTGCCTGCACTACCAACAGCGGAGCCAAGGGTGAGCCCTCTTATTTCCCTACTTGCTAGAGCTTTTAAGCAGCCTTTATGTTATTTCCATGTACAGGCAGGGGGGGCATCTCTCTAAGCCACCGCCCCTCCAAACAGAGAAGCCTTTCAGTGCTTGGAGAGAGCTGCTCCGAGTGGCAATGACAACATTTCTGTGCTCATGCAAAGAGATCAGAAAGGAGACCTGCTCCAACAGAGTCTCATTTCAGTGGAGACTTGTCAGTTGATTCACCTGAGGAACCGGTAAATGTCAATCCAGTGCTTTGCACCAGCTACTCTGTTACAGAGCATTTTAAGTATACACGGAAGCTTTCAAAATTCATCCTACAGGAACTTTCCTAAGCCAAAGGTCAGCCAAAGCGCATAGCACTGGTCTCAGGCCAGAAATGAATTTACCAGCTAACACTGAGTTTACAAGGTATTTGCTGGCATCCTGGCTGGGGATGCTCAGCAGCCACTGATACCTGTAACTGCAGAAGTGAGTGCATTCACCTGCATCACAAGTTTGCCTTGTAAAACACATCCCCATCCTAAAGTAGGCAAGGGATAAAACCAAAACATACACCAAAAAACAGTAAAGTATAGGCAAACGACTGCAAGAGATAAGAGAACAGACTACCTTTCCGGAATTAACCACTAGCGTTAACTAGGTGATCGTCAAGCACTTTGACGACAGAAATCACTATAGAATAGAAACCGATATAGATGACTGGCACAGCAAAACTGCAAAGACTATAGAGAAAGAGAGACAGAGAAAGGGAGAGAGGGGGAGAGAGAGAGAGAGAGAGAAAGACAGAAGGAAAGGTAGAAAAAGATTTTTAAGCAGCAATTGGATCACTATGTTTAATTGCTAAGAACACATTAAAGATCAACAAAAAAAACCCAGTGGAAGTCAAGGACTTCTGAGGAATCGCTTGTACTATACTTACATTTATTTTGACTTCTACAATGGCTGCAAGTCCAAACGCCATCCCTGCAAGGATCATACCTGTTGCCATTTTCCTAATAGGACTGTGGAGCAAATGAAAGAGGGGCCATTAAGAAAAAAAAAAAGTAATTTAAAATATAGAATATCATTCCTCAGAGTCAAAGATATGCCAAAGTCATGTAATAAACTGTCCAACAGGTAGCATTAGGGATGGTGAGCTGTTTAAATGGCCAATCATTTAACTTAAAACTATTCTATTATTCTGCATGAGGCCAGCACTGAGGCCAATTAAAACTGATATGCCATGAAAAAAAAAGCTCTTTACTTGCAAGTTTCATATCATCTTGTTCCTAGCTCTTCTAGTGGGAATAGCTCATGGCATTATGTTAATCTGCAATGTTGCAAGAAGCACTAGAAACGATACATCTTCAAGCCCCTTCTGGAGAAGGCAAAAGTAAAGTAGCAAGCTATTCACCAGCAGGCATGAGGAGCAGAAAAATGTATATTTTCTGTCATCAACACTTCTGACCATCTGCGTCATCACTCTGGGTTATTTCTCATGCCAATATATTTACATTTCTAGAGAACAAAGAGTAAAATTACTGCAACTCTACTAGAATCACATGAGATACTCTGATATAGAACAGATTAAAATAGGACCAGCTAGGCAGGTTCAAACAGAACAACTGAGTACTGAGTTGCTGAAATTTGAATTGGATTTAGATTCAGTGGTCTCCAGTCTTTATAATGCTCTGGACTCACATGCCACATCCCCTGGGCTGCGTTAAATACAGATCGTGGACTCAAATTCTGTCTCTCAGTTACACACCCAGGGATAAAAAAAAAGTTTACTGTTTGCTTCTTGTAATAAACAAACTGGTTTTGAGCCTGATTTTGCACTGGGATTTTTGCGCAAATTTTTGCAGTCACATAAGCTGGAACCCTGCAGGCTACTGTGTTTCTACAACCAATCCTATGGCAAAAATGGGTAGGAGCCTGTTAACATCCAGGATGCAGGGGCCAGAAACGGTATGGTGTTCCGTCCTGATCAGTGCATGAATTTGGTGCTGCTGGGTGAGCTAGTCTAGGAATTGGTCATCAGGCAGAAAGTCTTCTCTCAAGATGGGGCTCAGTCCTGGTCACTGTGGAGAAGCACAGCTTCTGATGTGTGTCCTCCAAAGAGCACCATCATTGGGTAAAACAGTAATTTTCTTCATACATCTAGAGGCACAAACAATTCAGCATAATGCCAGAGGATCAGCACATTGAACGGACGGGTGCCGAGGCTCCTTCCATCTGCGTTTTGTGTGTTTGTGTCTACCTCGCATTTTAGTTTGGATCAGGAGCGTGCCTTTGAAGCCAATCTCCGAGTCATCCCCCTTTTCACACTTTGTTTCACACTGAGGAGTGCTGTCAAGGCATGTAAACTGGGTTCCTTTCAGCTGGAATTACAGTGGCAGAGGCACTCCAAGAGCAACGTGCAACATACTCCCACTGCTAACAGGGCATCAGTCCACAGAGCCAGACTATATTTAGTCTGGAGTAAAAACTACCAAAAGCATAAATTGGGCCCCAGCACCAAATGTTTTGGCCTACAGATCTGCTCATACTACACTCCACTATTTGCTAATGCAGACTTGGGCTAAAATGCTTGAGCCCAACTGGAAATTCCCTTATGTATCCACTGTTTCTGATCCTAACATGGCATCTACTCTCACAAGACCACATGTAGCCCATATGGGAAAGTGAATTTGGCCCCATGGGGAGCTGCAGCGAGAGCACTATCTCAGAGTAGCACAGGGGATAGGATGAAGAACGTGGTGATCAAATTAAGGAAAGGACTATTAATGTTGTCTCTCAGGGAAAATTTGCTCGCAAGGAGATCAACAACAACACAGAACGCTCAGACAAGACCTGAGGACTCCTGACGCATTTCCCTTTACATGAGTGCAGAGTCCAACATCATTAAGTTTTCCTCTGGAATTTCCAGAGCCTATGGAAGATGGCAATGCTGCCAGATAAGCTGCAGTAGATGCAAGTACTGGATGGAGTGAATGGGCATTTCTGTTTCCTCTCCTTAAAAGCTAGTCTTCTGCACACTTTCTGCAAAAGAATAAAAACCAAGGCATCTGCAGGGTCCCAAAGTACTTACGTGAAATTAAATTTGCACGTATTTATAAGTGGGTAGAGCCCAAGGTCAAAAATCGGGATGAAGACAAGAATAAGAAGTGGATTTAAGAACTGCAATACAAAACAATACGAGTTTAGTGACTAGAAAGCAACTTTCAATAATTAAACTCATAAAGCACTGTCCTCTAGAAATAATTCCATTACAGAAAGGATATGAACAAAAGCTTTAAAACCTCCTTTAAAACTATAATCATGGTTTGCACTTCAACGGCTTCTCCTACTTAGGTTTCACAGGCACAAACACATTTTGTTCATGTCCTCCACTCTAAGAGGTAAGCAAGCATCACTGACCCACTTTCCCTGAAGTTGGGAAAAACTGAGGTGTTGTGTTTTTCAAGAGTACAAAACTCACTGACAAGAGGCTAGTGAACTTCAGCGCTGCAGTGGGACCTAACAACAAATCAGCAATGATGGAAACATCTTGGGACTGCAGCAAAATCTCAGAGGAAGAGGCACTATTTTGTGAGACTGCCAAGCTCCTGCACTTCCACATAGCTTGGGAATCCCCCAGGAACCGCATTTCTCCCAGGAGGGCGGAGCCTGTCTGCCAGACAAAAGTGGGAGAGCAAGAAAATACAAGAGTGACTTGGGAGAACAAGCAAAGAGGGATACTTAGTCCCAGTTTTGAAGGGGGAAGAGAATTGAACAGCTTTGAATTTCTCCAGAGCTGTTCAGTGTAAAAACTGTAATCAACTGTGACAACATGTTACAGTCTTGGAGTCTTCAAAGTTTCACGTGCCCTTTTGGAAGGAAGGAAAACGTACTTCCAGGTACAATGCTCACCTGAGCACAGGGACCTATTAAAAGGAGACACAATTTGCACACTCCAGACACTGGCATTGTTTGAAGCACTATTGCGGTGGCATGTTCTAATCTGGGACTTGGTGGCCCCGTTCTGCTTCCAGTCCGGGGAGATACAGTATATATCCCCCTGCATGCCTGCATTACTCTGCATGATTCAACCTCTATGTTAGGACATCCTTAGGGGCTTCTGAAGCCCCCACGGCTAACCTTCAGAAACAGCTAGTAAATGATAGTACAGAGTCCACACACCACGTTGGTCAGGAGGAGCACGACACTGCCATGACCTTCAAAAGCAGCAGACAAAGGCCATTGCACCCACAAAAAAAGCAAGAAAGAAAAAGAAAAAACATTTCTAAGAGTTATTTCCTACCCGACAGTATCTTTTACCTGCATTTGGTCAGGCTGAAGGACATATATTCCCTGAAACAAAAAGACATTCCAAGTGATTCATAAACACCATAAAAATAACAGTGTATATGGTTGAGGGCAAATAAGCAAACAGCCCACAGTATAGGCCTTGGCAGCAAAGACTGTTCCTTCACATGCTTTGGGCTGGCTTTAGTAGCCGATATCGCGCTCTTGACACTTGTTGTCCAAAGACAGTGTTTGATGGGAAACATTTTGCAGAAGGAAGCTCCTGATACATGGCACCTGGGACACAGCCTATCACAGATACTGAGACCCATCTTTCAAAATGGATTAGCCCTGAGCTTGGTGAGCAGGGAGGAATGGGTATGTTGAAGTCTGAGCCAGGATGTGGATTTAGACCTTCCTCCTTCTCTGCTTCTGTAACGGGAGAAGTCCAGATGACTGCTCTCAAGCTTCAGGACCTTTTAAGCTCTGTTTGCATTTGGCCCAAACACCCTGAAAGGACAACAGAAGACTGCCCTGAGTCAGTGGGCTATAAAAACACCTCTTTCCTCCTTTCCCCCATCCATAGGCACCAAAATAGGCTTTAGGTTTTGGTCACCTGTTCAGCTTCTTGGTTTAAGCCAACGGTTCTTGAATCTGTAAGGGATGCCTCACCCTTACACCGGTGTGCTTAGCTCCCACGACCAGGCAAGGTCGATGGGGATGGACGGAGGAATCCCAGCCCTGCAAAAGGGACAGGTCAGCTGCCTCTGGAGAGGGGCTGGCGTTCGTCTGAACTCCTTGCAATGCTTTTCATTTTAAATTAGGATTAGGAAAAAAAGGGGAAACAATTAGAAAGGAGCTAATATCTTTCCAGGAAAGCACTGTGGGGGTTTGTCTCCCCTCTGTCAGGCTTGTCCTGAGCTGAATATAAAATGGCTGTCTGTCTCTGCCAGCAGCAGCCCAAGTCATTTCCTGTTAACTCTGGCCACCCTAGCTGAGCACCTCAGCAGGAGAGAGGAAGGGGAATTTTGCAAACATAAACTACAGTAAGTCTAACAGAGGAATCACCCCAATGTGGCAGTTAATTCTCACCTTCATGGGACAGGACAATTCTCCATGGTTGCAGAGAGGGAATCAGACTGAAACACATGCCAAAAATCCATCCAAGCTGATCTAGCAAAAAAACCCTGAACAGTTTTCTTCTCCACCAGGGAGAGTTTAATAAGCAACTTCTGGCACTTCTTAAATACTTTGTTAATGGATCACTAAATGCATGCTAGCGCAACAGCGTACATCAGAGTTTCTAGATACACGTCAAAGACTGCACAAACTTTCATAGTTTTTTTTCCCCTGGGGTGGATAAAATACTACCTGAGGTGTAGTCTTTTTCAAGCCTTATTTGAATGAATTAAGCTTAATGAGTATCACTTGCTGAGAGTCCAGTATCTAATGGGAGTGATACAGAAGGGCTCACATCTTGGGATTTAAAGTGTTAAATGGGCATTTACAACCCTAAATACTGACCTGAGCATCCACAGGTAAGACCCAGATGGCCTATTAAAACGTTCATGTCTGGAAAACAGGCCCTGTATTGTGAAATCTTTAGGCAGACAGCTCATCCACATTTAACTGTCCCTGCATCTTGTACCATTTGCCATTCACATCTTTGAAGTACTTTATGGCTACTAACTAATTAATCCTCACCACATCTCAACCCTTCATGCAGGATTCCTGCTGACTGTTAGAGGCTTCATTAATGTATCACCAGCTATGCCAGAGCAGAAATATACAGCTACAATAGCTCTAATTACACCTCATAACAGCTGCGTGAACTTTCTCTGACTTCCCTGTCTTTGGTGGGGGTAGCAGGCTGGAAACCCTACCCGAGCTGATAACTAGCTTGCTCAAGGTCACAGAGCGACTGGTTGCCAATGCTTAAGCACTCCCAACTTTGCAGGCTGCGGATGGCTCCCCAGCTCTCACTCCTTGCCAAGATGTGCTGTGATGAATTGCACGTGGCCACCTAGAACCTTTCTCTTCTAATCACCAGAAGTGCAGCTCATACAGATTCATTAAGCAGAAGCTCTTAGTATTGCAAATCTCCAATTAAAGAACAAGAGCTGTGATGTTACTACTAGTTTTATCATCCCTGGTGATATTAAGTACTTACAAAATCAGCATTCATCTTTGTGGCCTGCAAAGTCCACCGGGATCCCTAAGGAGAAAACAGACAGCTGTGAAGCCTTCAGGGTGTCCTACAGGCCTAGAAAACATGAGGACAGATGACAGTGCTGGAATCATTGTTTCCCTTGCTACTCTTTCCCTTCTCTTTAATGCCTTTGTTTCCTGTCAGTGGGAACGGCACACACTTTCTTCTCACCCTCCCATCCCAGACACCAGGCAGGACTGCGAAGGCATGACCAGCAGTGATGGTAGGTACTGCCTTAACAAGCTCTGTGTCCCCAGGACGCTGCCGTGTCAGGAGAATTCGGCAGTCACCTTGGCATGACAGGAGCAAACCCAGTCTGGCAGCCCAGCCCATGACACACTGTACTGTACCTGTTGATCGAACAGGGCCCAGAACATCGGCAGCGGTACGAACAGGAAGAGAACGCGCGTCACCATTTTAACCTCACCAATCAGTTGTTTCTACAAAGGGAACAGGCAAAAGGTAAGATGGAGGTGAAGTGCCAATAAGAACCTGAAGCTACAAAGTATGAGGGCTTCTATTTCTTTCCAGAGAGTTCAGTAGCAATTTTTCAATGCACATATTCATGATATTGGACATATTTGTATTTTTGCATTTCAGTGCAGGACCTAAAACTGTCCATTAAGGGTCAGGAGAGTACAGGTGTGGGAACGGACAGGTAAAGTGAGAGCACAATGCGTTCGAGGAGCAGTGTGCCACATGGGAAGGCCAGTCTTACGCGTCTGCCCTCCTTCCCCCTTCCACTAAGCACTTGCCAGGTAAGGCATTACTTACAGAGTACTTTTCTGATGCCCAATCTAGCCAGTGATCCCTCTTTGGAATCTGACGGGAGCGGTTTTTCAGCCGGTTTTTGATAGCAAACTAGGGAGAAAAACAGGTGAGTAACTCCTGCATGTGTGTCACCTAGTTTAACTAGTTCCTTGGCCTTTCAGAGGCCTTATTTGTCGGCCCTTCTCAGATTCCCAGCTCAAGGCTGCCCTCACAATCCCCAGATGTAAGCAGCTCCAGATAATTGTGGGGGGTTTGCTGGACACTTCTGATATCTGGATGTGCAGGACTGGACCCTTTATGACCAACTCTCTGAAGGAAAATTTCTGTGACATTGGTTCAGTAAAGGTGAGATGTGGGAATAAACTACCTTGTGTGCTTGTCTTTCAAAGACAGATCTGACACTGGCCCCCCAAAATTGTTTCCTGCTTGATTTAAAACTTGTTAGTAAAGCTTTAAAAATCTTGTGTTATTTTCTGACAGGTGCCTTTTGGATTGACCACCGTGCTAGGGAAGAAATGCCTTGTTAGCCACAGCAACGTCAAAATCAAAATTCGCACTTCTTTCTTGTTCTGTAGGTCTTTCTTGGTATATTCCTGCTGTGGCCCATATCTCAGTCAATCCTAGACTATCTTTCACATCGGTTTCTCACTGGAGGAGAAATCAAGTGATACCACTCATGTAACTGGTTTATGCTGTGCACTCTAGCCACTGAACAGACCCTAGCAAAAAGGGTGGCCACCTCTAAGAAAAAAAAAAAAAAAAAAACACTCAGCCTCTCTCTAGCATTGACCTAGGCAAAGAGTAAACATTTGCTGCTTGCAGTAGCTTCCTGAAAGAGGATCATCATCATCTCCCTAACATCAAGGGAGTATTTTTTTCATACACTGTATTCAGCTCACACGCTATGAAAGGTAATTGATAAGGTTATAATGTGACTTCAGCAGGTGCCTCTTTCATTTACATTAGCATGCTGAATGTGCTTAACAGCAATGCATACCGTTACTGTCTCCTGAACTGATAAACTTCAATAAAGTTATTCAGCTGAAAAAAATTGAGTCATATTTCCGATACTTTGTGGGTTTCTGAATTTTCCCTTCAGTTCAGCTGTCACCGAACTCCTCCACTAGTGGTTCTGCTCACATCAGCAGAACAATTCAAAGAGTAAAGAAAAACAATCAAAACACTGAAGGAAGGACAAATAAGGACCTAAATGTGTTCCTTATTTCTTACGGCTCATCAGCAAGACATCCAGGAGCTCTATAGAAGAACTCTAAATGCCACCTCCAAATTCCCTTTGCGCTTTTCTGACCTGTAGCCTCAGAATTATGCATGAAAAGGAAGGGAACGGCATGTACTTACTCCAATGCATTTGCACACTTCAAGTAAGACGTTCCCTTGCGGTGGTGTTTTCCTGTACAGTCTACTTCCAGCAATGAACACAACTGAAAAATATTATAATCCATATGGGAATTCATGTGACTAAGGACTTAATCCTGTATTGGTTCCTGTGGAGGACTATCCATCCCCCATGCAGTATTCAACAGAAATCCTCTCCCCTGGGGCTTACAGGGTGGTTCTTTCATCAAGCAGAATAAACATGCAGGAATCCATTTATGCCTTCAGATGGCCCAAGAAGTCACTGTCATCTTGTTTCAGAATAGATCATGCAAAGAGGCATCTCCACATCTGATTCGCACTGGGAATTAACGCGTTGAAAATACGCCTTTATCCTTGCTTTTTGTAGGCTAAAATTATTGAATAATCCACATTTAATGCATCTAATGTATTTTATCTGTGTGGTAAGCCAAGTCTGAGTCACTACAACTGTGTGAAGAGGAATCCAGATCCAACCTAGGCTCTGTATATTTGCATCTCACACAGATTTCAGTGGGAACTGTCAATCCAGCTCATGAAGGTCACTGCATCACACACTGGCATTAACAGAAATTACCTGTTTTGGCTTCCCTAAAGGGAGGTAAATTTTAAGATATTGTTTTGTCTTGTTTTTCTCCCTCAAAGCACAGAGAACACTAGAGCAAGCCTTCAAAGCTCTGTCACAGATGGGGCTATCTGATTACAGATAATTGCAGTGCAGTCAGAGGCTCTCAAATTACAAAGGCATTAATATGGAGAAGCACTGCACATGCTGAGAGTGGGCTCCATCAGGCCCAACCTCAGCACTTTAAGCTAACCCAGTCATCTAGGGTCAGTCCACAGCCAATGGAAAGAAGTAAGCATTTCTGTCCTAATGCAGGTGTCCTGGGAAACTGGGGGTGACTCACCATTTCTCTTCTCTGACCACGCAGATGACCCTTGACATCCAGTTTTGACTTGCAAAACTATCAAGAGAGGCTGCTGAAGTCCGTTTAGGTGTATCTCACTCAAAGACCCTTGTCCAAAGTCAGAGTGCATAACTACATCACCAAATTTCTAGCATCCCCCCGTACAGCAGTTAGTGCCTCCAAATGACAGTTCATTAGCTTTCTTGAAATACCTTCTGGGGATGCCACTGACTCCATTGAGAACTGAGGTTCCAGCATCAGCATTTGAGATTAGACAGTATCAACCCTCATCCAACTGTGAGAAACCGGAGAAACTCAGGAAATCTCGCTCTATGAAACTTCCACTCTGCCTCTAGACCTATCTTCGCTTTCCAGCATCACAGGGGGGCAGTCAGGACTGGAAAGGTATTTTCTCCAGTTCTACATGCTGCTCACATAGTCAAATAAACCACTTCCAAGAGCGTTTTAACGTATTACAAAAGAACACAGAGCCGCTTTGCCAGGCAGACTGTGGAATCTGG
Organism: Struthio camelus; assembly: GCF_040807025.1. NCBI lineage: Eukaryota > Metazoa > Chordata > Aves > Struthioniformes > Struthionidae > Struthio > Struthio camelus. The sequence continues at coordinate 33,218,127 of NC_090947.1, read as the reverse complement.
CAGCAGGACATTAGCTGAAAACATATTTCAATTGATGCCCACACCGAAGCTGCAATATTTACATGTCCATTTTCCCCTGGGCAACCGCTACCCTGCTGGAAACATTCATCACACAATGGTGCACAGAAGAGCCTGTGCTGTCTTAAACTGATATAAACAAGCCACATGGGAAATGAGAAGCTTCTCAGGCCCATGACCATGCACTTTTTTGAAAATAATTGCTGTAACATTAGCTGTGAGCTGATGACATTGCTCCAGTGCCCTGGAAGTTTGAAGGGAAAAAGCAACATTTGAGTTCTCTGGGGGAACAACTTTTCAAATCACAGATGCTACGGTGAAATCACACAAGCTCCCAATTAAGCTAACCAGCTGAATGAGAACTCACCCCATGCTGTGCCAAACCCTCTCAAATGCAGTGTAATAAGGGGACTGCTCCCCTCAGCCCCTTGCAACTGTGAAACTAAAGCTAATGGGGTGTCCTCTGCATTGGCTCCCAAGGAATAACAGTAGGAACATGGAAACTACTAGGTATTTGACAGGGGTTGATGGAGAAACATTGGTAATACTTTAATGGGGGATAAGATTCAAGCTTTAGGAAATAGGGTGATTACAGCTGCTTCCTGACACTTGGACAATAAGGGCTTATTATTGCAATATAATAATAAGCTGTCACTGTAATTGTGGGTATGAACTCAGAGGGCTCAGAACAAAGCAATGTTGCATTCAGCTTCCTCTTTTGGGATTTCTATGTGGCAAAAAAAATCTGAAGCAAACATTTGAGCCATTAAAGATGGTCCCAAGCTACAAGGAGCACGTGGAGATGTTAAAAGTGGCACGCTAACCTTCTCTCTTGTAAGTTGGGGGACTTTGAGGACTGCTCAAATTGCAGCTCAAAGGCCAAACCTGTTCATAGGCAAAGCTGCAAACTACCAGGAGAATAACTTTGGTGTTCCCCCCCCCCCCACCACCAACTCTTTGTTCTGTAGCACAAGGCGATTATATATCACGAAACACTAACCAGACAACTCCCTCACCTGTGTCATGATACAGGATTGCAGGATGGCCACAGCCATTTGTTGTCCTGAATTATCTTATTACAACATTAGACTTTGACAACGGTGGAAGAGAGACTTGAGAGAGACAAGACTAACACTACCACCGTGGCCTGCGCTGGAGAAACACTTTAGGCCAGGTGGCAATGGATTACTCTAGGTTAATAGTTCTAAAACTTCGGGATTGTTGGATGACCTTGAAACCTTGAGTTTCCCATCACAGTATCCATCCAGAGCTGGTGAACTTGTGCATTTTCTCACCTATTCATGCACTCCAAAATGGTTAACTACTATTCTAAGCACTATAGTTTCCACTCACCAAGGGCTAACACCATCAGCGCCGCTGGGACGCCAAAAGCCAGTGCGTAACAATCCTCTCCAAAACATTTCACATCCCCTAAAAAGAAGGCAGAAATAAAAGCATCTCATTACAGTCAGACTTATGTTATCTGGGCCTTTGATTTACTTCCTCTAAATCAGTTGCTTCCGCTGGCTTTAAACCTTCTTTGCTGGTGCTTGACACTGTGAATTGAATCTCCTTGAAACAGTTGTCCTCCCTTGACGGAGTCAATTTGGAAGCATGGTTAGTGTCTGCCAGCAACAGCAGTTGATAATAGAATATTGATGAGAATGGTAGACAGGAAGAGGGGAGGAGCAGACAAATAGCTAGAAATAAGTGGTGGGAACTGTAAATGGGCCAAAAAAAAGAAGCTGAAAAACAAAAACCCCAACCTTTTTACCTGGTTCCTAAGAACTGTCCTACCTGGTTAACTAAGAACTTGGAACCATTCTGTATTTGACTAATCTAAATAACCAGCACAGTATTTCCGCACTATCTGTGCCAGATGCATAAGTTGTTGAGCTAAAATCCTGAACCTGTTTTCATAACAACTCATATTGGACAAAGCGAAGCCAGTATCCCTCCCTACTCCAAAGTGAGGGAGAGTCAGCATTAGACTTAACACTCCAGTTGCATCTCCAGTTTCTCCAGTTCTCTTTCTTTCCACTTTCTCAAATCTCTCTAGAACTAGCCTGTCCCAGACCTCAGAGCTTATGGCATTGTGAGCCATCAGGAAGCCAGGTTTTTAGAACGTGGCTTTGATTGATCTGAGCTATGTGGTTAACTGTGGGAGCTCTGAAACCCCGTGCCTCTTGGCCTAGCTCAGTTCTCACACTATGTGAATTTACAAATCCCAATTGCAAACAGCAATCCAGCAGTGAGGTCTGTGTCTGTGTGCCAGTGGCTACAAATTATTGCATTCTTAAATGGAGCAATAACAAATAAATGTGGCTAAAATAAGCCCACATAGTTAACAGGAAATCAACCCGTGAAACCTTCAGTTACTATTCGTTGTCCCTGAGCAGTCAGTCAGTCGCATAGCCATCTGTGTGCATAGTATTCATTTGCCCCTTTTAAGTGAAACAGCTGAAATCCAAACCCAAAGCTGGCAGCAAAATGTTATGGACACACTGAACTTTTGACATGCAATGTGAGCTAAAACTCTTGGACTTCTCCACCTAAAAATATATATATTTCACATTTGTGCCAAATGTTTATGAATAGCATTCCTTGTTTTTCCAAGAAAAGCTTTTGTGCTTTGCAGAAATCTTACTCTTTTCCCATCCACTTCACCTCATTTCCACATTGGAACTAGTTTATTGTTACACTGTATTTGCACAGATTTTGATGTCCAAAGGGGACCAGATTTTCATCTACCCGCTGATTACTTTTAGCAACAGCCCCTTCCCAACAGAGTATGGACATGGAGACATTGGCAAAAGAAAGAGCAAGAGAGATGGAGTTTGTCTTTGCCTGTATGCTTTGGCATAAATATGTGACAAGCACAATTTCCCACTGCCTTGTGAAACAAACAGCCTGTTAGAATAGCCGCTTTGAACAAAGCGAACTTCCTGGTGGCCATGGGATGCAATGAAAAAAAAAATCACTACTAAGCATGAAGGCTACCTTGTCCCTGTCCCCTTTGCCTATGGCCTGCTGCCTTCCCTCTGCCTGTGGGTCTGTATTTAGAGCGTGCCAATCCCCTTGCCTTCTAGGTGCTGCGATACAATGGAGTGCAGCAAAACTCTGGATTAAAAGGGGTTGTGCAAACTGGCTGGAATGCAAAGTAGGCCTTAAGTGGGGCATAGGCCTGTGCTTTGTCTTCAAGGCTAGTTCCTCAGGGCTGCAATCCTGCAACCAGACCCACACAGGCAAACCTGGCTAGAGGTACAGAGCCCTCCAGAAGTTAAGAGCACCCTTGCCTGAGGGAGAAGGTAGGACTCCGAACCGAGCCCTGCTAAGTCACTCAGCCTGAACACCGGCACAGAACAGCAAGGATCAATCCCCATCCAGAGGTTACCTACAGGCAAGACCAGGAAACAACCTTCCACTGGCAGGGAGGAAGATTAGATGACTGTACAGGTCTTTCCACCTTCCATATTTTTAATCTACAGTTCAGGCTAGCTTTGAAATACAGCCGGGAATATGGTTCGTGTAACTCATATGCTAGTACCCATAAATCCGTTACGCTGCTACGGCAGGATTAACAAGGCATAAATGCAATACACTGGCCACTCCAGAGATAATGTAATTTCTGTCATTTAGTTGTCATAAGCCTTACCATGCACAGCAGAGTAGTCAGAGGGCAGATAAATTATTGGCTTATTCTAAATAGACACTGACCTCTCAATACAGGAGTAACAAATGTAGAGATCAGACTTCCAGCATTAATGGATAAATAGAAGACGGAAAAAAACTTGCTTCTCTCCGAGGTCTAAAACAAGAGAAGACAATATCAATGTCACGGCTAACGCACAGCATTGGGCTTGCAAATTGATCAATTCTCTTGTTAGGAATGCTGAGTAAATATTGACACGCAGTGCATAAAATGTTAAGCAAACAAGCTGGTGTTCAGGTGATGGTAAATGCTCACACAAATCAGCTCACGTTACTTGAGAAGCGCTTCAGGGCTTTTTGGCACTTCAGAGGAAAAGCCACTGCTTTGAGAGCACAGTGAAACTGGAAGGGGGAAGAGCATTTACTTATTCAGAACAAGTAGCATGATTCAGATTCTCTGTCACCTAATTCAATCCAATTTGGCACGGCTTGACAAGCCCATCATTTGTTCCCATGTCTAAGCTCTTTTTTTCCCCCCCTCTTCTCCTCAGTGTAGAAATAGAAAAAGAAACCTGTTTATTTGGAGGAGCTGGTACTGATGGCATAGATGAGAGAGCGACAGCAATCAAGAGAAGGACCTGTCAGGTGAGAGATTACCAAGCTGAGGCCAGCCAATCTCAAATTAATAGGGTAAATTTAATCTATTGGGACAAATCAAGGACCTCATGGAGGGACTAACTCTTTCTCTAAGAGTTCAGAATTCAACCATTGCCGTAACAAATTACGATTCATAAAGACAAAGGATTTCTGCTGATCTCCTTTCCTGCTGCATAATGCATAATTTTGTAAGAATCAAGGACTTCTATGCTAAGCCTGGTCCTCTTAGCCGGAGTGATGTGTGAGGGCATTCTACTGAAAGCCATCTCTCCTTGTTTACAGGATTTCTTTGGGACATGCACACACACACAGCTAAACCCCATCCCTGTGCCTGGGCATGCCAGGGAAGTGGCTAAAGAGGAGACGGCTACCTGACCTACACCATGCTCATCTGCATCACCAGCTATTCCCATAGCTGGGCATCCGAGTTGGTGAAATCAGCATTTAAGGACAGCCCAAGCCCAGGCACATCTAGGCTCAGCTCCCAGCTGTCCCCAGGGCATCTTATGATAGTGGGCAAATCACCTGGGACATGGCTCAGCACTAGGCAGAGAGCTCCTTAGGGCACCTCGAGCCACATCTCTCTGACCTGATCATTTGAATGTGAAGCTTTAACTCAGCTCACTGTAAGGAAGTTCTCCAGGAGCCTAGTTTGTCTCTTCTAAAACATGTCCTGCTCCCTTCTGCTCCCTGAGACGTCAATAATTACAGGGCTGGAACACAAGAATAAGCGTGGAGAATTGCAGACAGCTTTAAGGAAAGGAAGCTTTAAGGAAGGAAGCCAAGGATCTCAACCTTGGACCTAAACTTCCCACAACTGAAAGCGTGGCCAATGGGAAATATTGCTACCTGCTATGGCAGGAAACCTCTTATCACAGCAGAGAATTACTACAAGGGAAGGGGGGCAAGCAGGAGCTTGCTGGAAGGGCTTTTCTTATGCCCCCTTGGGATATGGGTGCTGGGACAGTGAGCCTTGGAGAGCTCCCATCACCTCCCACTGCCACCAGCCAAGGAATGCTGGATGTCCCTGTGCTTGGGTGAAGGACTTTTTTGTCTGTCCAAGCAGAGCAACAAAGACCCATCAGCTTGGGCTCCTGGACCTTACAAAAGTTTATTACCTAGTCAACCCCAGATGAACTAATCCATACATTACTTGTAAATAATTCATCTGGATTAAAGGACTAGTAAGAGCCTTTATTTCATAATAGTTATCTCTGGCTTGTTGCCATGGCTAACAGTCAACAGCACTGTGCTTTTATTATCTCCAAAACTCCATTTCTGCCCCTACTGATTTTTTTTGACTATCTGGTATTTTCCATTGCTACACTAGGCTAATAGAAGTATACTTTATTCTCCCTTTGTGACTAGCTATTTGCCTTCATAAAGAAATCTGAAGAAATGACTAGCCTCAGCAATCTCCCCCGATCCTGGTGTAGCATTGCCATGACTTGACAGAGATGGTGTGGAACAGTCCCCAATCCTGCCATCTTCTAGCCACATTTCCAGCCCATATCTACAGCCCTTCATATCAGAGCAACTCTGAATTTCCATAAGCTGAACAGGACTCAAGCACACAGCTCTCAGCATGATAAAGTCTAGAGCAACAGTTACCAAAAGCAACGGGTCGGTAAAATAAGAGGATAGTGAGGCATAAAGAATTTGGGGCAGCTTATTTCACACATTTACAGACTTCAGTTATGGGGAAAAAATGGTTAGAGAAGCAGAAGTGAATACAAAAATAATAATCTAGCAGTGTGCAAGTTGCACTAACCGGGAAAAAAAGAATTCCCCCTTTGCTTTCTTAATCTTTGGAGCAGACGTACATTAGTAACATGATTTGGATTAGCTAATTTGAGAAAAGGTACCATACATGATAATCCTGATCTCCATGGCAACAGGAAAATAAAGAAACAAAGAGAAAGTGCTATTTAGTACCTTAAAAACCATATCATATTGTTTGAAAGCAGCTTTGGTCCTTAATTAATATGCACAGCAGCCTGTGCATTTATATAACATATTGTAAATACGATTTTGTTCAGGCATTTTTAGCCTGGACTGCTAATCCTATAGACAAAGATGCTTAGAAATCTCCTGCAGATAAGTTCATTTTCCCTATCTGACCTCCTGCTGAACCAGTGGTCTCTACCACTGTTTGCAGTAGTACTGTTCTCAAAGCGGCAGCTCCAAGGATATTACATTCATAAAGTATTTAAAAAAACAGACTGCGGTGTGCACTTACCTCAAACCTAAATTTGTCTCTATGTGGGAACATGCAAGGCCATTTTTATATTTTATATATTGTATATATTTGTGTGTATATACACACACACACTCACACAAATATATATTGCAATTTTTTATATATAAAGTATTGTGTTTTATATAAAAATATATGTAAGCTTTATATCTATTTATATATAAATATTTGTTCAGAACTACCATATCCCTGGTTTCCAGATGGAACAAGTGAGCCTTGTGCACTTAGCGGCTCAGATGAAGTTTACTGGTGTCCTGCAAACTGAGGAAGAATTAAATTCTTCATTTCACTGGGAGTGGAGTAAGTTATGATGATTTCAAGTATGACAAGATATGAAAAACATGATGACTCCCTCCCCAAACAACTCTGGAGGGAAGAAATGTTTTGGTTGGGCCCAAAAGTTTCACTCTTTACAAAATCAAAATTTCTCGTTCCAATTTTGAAGACTTAAGTTTCCTATCACATAGCATAAAATCTTTTCTTTTTTTTCTTGAAAGGCAAAGTCATTTCCAAAGGATACAATATAAACTTTCTTCTCTAAAAAGAACGGAGTAGAACACTGTCCTTACCAGCAGCCTTTTAACAATTTTCTTTTTCTAAATCAGTTTTTCAAGAAGGCAACACACAGGTGAATATTTGAGCCTTAGCATTTGATAAATTTGTTGGACAGGTGTAGTCTGAATACTGGAGAATGGGCACAGACCCATAAAACTGTAGGTAATTCAGTTTTTCCCCTGTAACTCAGCTGTGGTGGTAAGTCTGGGATAATAATACTTATGTGCCTGACTGGGGTGCTGAGATTCATTAGCTGAAGTCTACAAAACACTCTGAAGATAAGTGGTACACATTATCATATTGTAATTAACTGGTAATTGAAAGATGCTGGATATTAATCATTAATCATTAATATTCATAAAAGTAATACTTCTGAAAAGGCTGCTGTAACACCTGTGGCAATCCTTTTGAGACAGCTATTGGTGCTGCCAGAAGGGATGCCCATGTGTCAGAATGCACCGGGCATATTCCTGGAGCACTGAGCAGCATTGTATGGCGGCCTGCTCTCGGTCAGGGTTGTGCCAGCTGAGGAGACTGGTGACCATCAGCTGATTGCTGCTCTTGCTGCTGCAGTATCCTTTAATGCACCGGCTGGTCACGCCTGCACAAGGGTCTGCTTGGAATAAGTGGCTATCAAACGTCACAGCTTTGTTTCTGCTTAGCATTCCTTAGTAACCAGCTGCACGGCTTCAGTATCACACAGTTCAGGGGTGGAAAGCATAAATCTTCTCCAAATTTTAAAACAAGCATTATCATCTATATTATTCATCTTTTAAATGCTGATTATATACTGGGGCTTTGCAAAAGAAATACCAGTACCTGGCTCCCAACCCCACAAGCCATCCCTTGTCCAAGCTAGGACCAATCCTACCAGTGCCTGTCCTGATGGACGAATAGTCTTAATGTGCTTCTTCAATGCCTCCATTGTTGGGAACTGCCCACAGCCCCAGTCTAGTCCAGTACTTGTCTGGACCTGCTGTTGCAAAGCTTTTCCTGCTGTCTATCCTAAATCATCTTTCTTGAATTTAGGCCTACTCATCACAGACTGGAACACTTATCCCTTCCTTGCAGTGGCTTCTTGCATATTTGAAGACCTATGCCATGCATTGAAATTGCTGATTTGAAAATTATCAATTGAGAAAACCGAAATTTTTATCTGTGTATTAGGTCAACATAAACCTAAGCATCTAATTTCAGGTCAATTTGTTTCCTTCTCTGAGGTGCAATAGTACCTCCTGACCCCTCTCATTCCCTAAGCACCACCTCATCCTTGGGTGAACCCCTGTGCCGCATAATGGGAGTTCTGAGATTCGTGTCTTACAGGACACGAAGGTCAGGTGGAGGCCAAGCGCTTATGATGGAGAACGAGAACATGAAGCATCTGGACTACAATTCACCAGATGCACTACAAATAAAGCTAAAAAAACATTTTGCCAAGCGCAAATTGCAATTCTTCAGAACCTTCTATTCTGTGAAAACGACATATTTCAACTCTTTGGCTACATTTGGTACTGAACTAAATATGAAATGCTGGAATTTCCTACAGCTTTCTGAACGACATTTAAGATATAGACTATTACTGCTCACTGTTTTGAGGGAAACTTTCCAAGAGAGCATAGAGACTGACAATAAAGTTTCATCTTTCATTCACTGTATTGTGTTGCAGTGTATTATCACCCCTGTTAAGCTTGCTCAGAAGTGGCTACCTTTCCATGGTATGCGCTACAGGATCTTCCAAAAACTTTAATGCCCAATTGGAATTTAGATTATTTAATGCAATTATGACCTATCTATCCCAATGTCATCTCTGTCCTGTTGTCACCTTCCTTTCCTGAGCCATCCTGATTCCCTCAAGTCTCGTGCAAACCGTCCTGCAAAGCAGCCTATCTATGTTTTCATAGCAAACTGCCCTTCTTCTATTAGAACAGGGTTCAATCACAAATATCCTCAATAAGAGTAACCAGACACTGCAGATTTTAGGAAAGAAAAGAAATCTTACGTGTTCCTCTTCAAACTGGTCCCCACCAAATGCAGAGACGCAGGGCTTGATACCTCCTGTTCCAAGGGCGATCAAAAACAGACCAATCATAGACAGGATCCTTCATGTAAGAACAAAAATATCACCATTGTAGAACCTTTTCAGCACTTGGGAGAGCGTTTTAGTGTTACTCAACCACAATTTCTGCAGTATCACTCTCTTTTGCACACGGACAGTGATGACAAGCAAGCTAGGCGTGAAAAACAATTTCTGTATTTGGTACCAGTCAATTAACAAAACAGTTTTTCCTCAGTCTCTCACTGCTCTGAGGTCCTATCAGACATAACTGATCAAACATCTGAGAGATTATTTTTGACTCATAAGAAAGCAAGAGATTGTAGAGATCAACTGGGAAAATAAGGGGAAAAAAAAGGCTTTGCCTATAGTAAAGTGTAAGTAAAGACAGGAGGATTGCATTAGCAGCATTTTGGGGTGCTTTCCACCTCCCAGTGCTCCTCAAAATCACATTCTTGGCCCTACACTATTTATCTTGGGAGGAGGAGTGTCAGGATTGGCCAGCCCTGGGACATCAGGAAGCTATTCTGTAAATTAGATGTGCTCCTGCCCGTGTATTCACATTTTCAGAGCTGTGGCCACACAGGCCAAAACAGTTTAGTGGTTTCAGAGATGCCAACTGGGGAACCAACCCTGACAATCCTAACAGTTATGAGTCTAGAGGGCAAGAAGGGTTGTAGTCTGGAAAGACAGATCCGTGACAGAGGAACGATCAGGTTGCATCTTCTATGGTTTTTTTGTGTTCCCATGCATAAAGAGTTGCTGAGATGGGGAGCAATGCCAATGAGAAAATGAGGGAGGATTTGGGATGGGCTGGGACAGAGCCTGCTACAGGCAGCTGGGATGGAACTCTAGTGACATGATGTAACAGAGAGGGCAATCAGATACCCCTTTCTCAAAGGGTTCAAAGTCTCTGTGGTGGTTTCCAACTCCCGCTGTATTCACACACTCTAGCTTCCAGCTTCCCCCTTCTGCTCTTTCCCAGACATCCCAAACTCTTCCCTGATAAAAGCAACTTATGCAGAGCCCCCAAACTGCTCACTCGATGGTGGTGAAACAACTGACGGTACTGGATAAACCAACTACCATTGCAACAACATTGCAGCTTCAACAGCTACTTACACATGAACAACCTGGTTCCCTAGGGATGGAATTGCACCGACTGACTTTATCAGATGGCCAATCACATACACAACGGAGAGGTAGATGATCGTCCTGTGAGGAGAGTAAATAGCAGTGACCGAAGGCACTAGGTGATGTATGATCGGGAAACAGAGTGTGCCTGTTTCCCCTGATATGGCATGTCTACTTGGCAGATGCACAAGGAACTGGTTAGTCCATATGCCTGATACCGCATACAGCTATAACTCTTATGTCAACACTGAATGCACTGGAAGAAAGAGATAGGTTCACATGAAGAAGGAGGGATAGCCTCTGCTTTCTTCACCAAGGTTGCTGGGCAGAATAAACTACCAATGTTCCAGTACATCAGGCACAGAAGGCTGTGAATAGAAGGCTACTATTCAGATCCAACTTCATTTCCAGATTACTAATAACTGGTATTTTCTAGCATGTGCCTAAACAAATTCTTAGTTTGGAAGGTATCTATACGAACTGTGGCCCACACTTGACCAATACATCCAAATCAGGAGGGTGGTTTCCCTGCTGTGAGACTGTTTCAGATCTCAAGCGTCTCTGAAGAATTATTGAGCTCATCTATCTGCCTCCCTTATCTTGGCGAGGGAGAAAAGGAAATCTGATTAGGGAGATGAAGCTCTTGAGTGTACTCCATTCCTTCATCATCTTCAGGATTATCACATGTCTACGTATTTATGAGCAGCACAGACAAAGAGAAAATGGAAGGACTTGTTAGGGTGGAGGCACTGGATGCTTAAAAGGAGCCTTATGTGCTATTGGGCACAAAAGCAGCCCTGAATGCATGGAAACCCTGGCTGGAACAGCTAATTCAGAGCCACACGGGAACACTCCTAAAAACCCTGTCCTTAATATTAGGAAGGCCCAGCTACTCCAGCAAAAGCTGCCACCCATTAAGCTGTAGGGACAACCTCCAGGGAAACCCTTTTTGATGCATAATGCATAGAAGTTAGCATAGGGATTTATCCTCTCACATCACCATGCTGCAAGATCAGATATCTTCAAATAGCAATAAACATGGCTATGAGAACTTGAATAATGGAGTTGTTAAAAAACCCCCACTGTTACTTTTGCATTCAAAGGGACAAGAGAATGACTGAAATTAAGCACAAAGTGCAAGGGAAAAAAGAACATAAGTAACCCCTAGGAACTTCCTGCGGGAGAGAGGTATCCCAGCTTGTTTTTTCACGTGGAGACTTGTGTTGCCAGATGTGCTTAGTACTAGAGAAACAGATCCAGCTGCACTTCTTCACTGCAATAGCAAGACTCCGCAGGCAGTGAACAGACACAGCAAAGGGAAGCAAGTCCTTAACCCAGTTGCTCACTATGATTCCTTGGGGCAGACAACGGACCCATGACTTTTCAGTGTAAGGGAGCAACCCTAATCCACTCAGGGAGAATTTACCTGTTACGTGCTGAGGGAGATGATTTGAGTGAACCCTGCTGACTTTCCCTGGGGTAAAAATGAGTGTGCTCACACATACCCTATACAGGGAAAGCATAAGTGGGGTTAGCGACATCTTCACCTGAAATTGCTAGATCCAGAAGACGACACTCTTCCTCACCTTCTTTGAGGGTGTCTCAGCAGCAGATCTTGGCAAGCTGAGGGTTAATCACCCTACATCTCAACTTCCTAAAGGGGTGTTGGGAAGGAGAGTGGAGAAAAGGTGTGCTCATGACATTTGTACAAATTATTTTGCCCCATATCAATCCTTGGATGAAAGAAGAGCTCAGAACAGCATGAACAAACAGATCAGCTGTTCATCCATTAACAGAGAGGAGTTGACCTTAGTAGGTGTGTCTTGCTGAACTCTGAGCCAAATGAGCCAGCCTCAGAACAAGCAGCACACTTAGTACTGCCCTCATGCAGCCTGTATGGTGCGGAGTTGTCCTTACTTACTTGTATTTCCCCAGCCATGAGTCTGCCATGATGGCTCCAATGACAGGTGTGAAATAACAGAGAGCGGAAAAGGCATGGTACACAGAGGTGGAAAGATTCTCATCCCAGTGGAAGAAGCTGATGAAATACAATGTCAGGACAGCTAAAAGGAAACAAGCAAACCACATCAGATAATTAACATGCATCTCCCCAGGTAAGCAGGAAACTACACCACAGCGGCCAGAAAAAAATTAAATCAATTTGTCTGCCAGCTATAGGCACTGCTGTGGAAAGATCTGTGCTTTCAGACCAGTCCCCAGTATTCCCTGACACAGAAAGAGCTCACATGAGAGATACGAGTATTAGCCTTTCTTCGCTCATACATGTTTACATATAGCTGGAAAAGATGTTTTCTAACTTAACTTACCCTAGCCTGTATGCACACTTTCTATTTGCAAGTTACAGGCCTGTATGATTCATTTCTTAGATGCACTGATTTCACACAGCTGTGAAAGACATCAGACATAGGAAAATCAGATTCAAGACACAGAATCATAAAAAATTTGGAAGGGAGATTTGGAAGCGTCTAATCCAAACTTATCCTCAAAGCAGGGCTGGCTTCAGCGTTAAGGCACATTGCTCATGCCTGCACCCCAAAATACCAATTTAACAGAGACCTCTGAAAGATAGTAAGTTCACATACAGCACAACCCTGGGACACCAGATCAGTGTGCACAGAAACCCAAAGACAGAAAGTTCCTTCCCAGACATGGGTCACATACCTCTCATACCATAGTAGGAGAAGCGCTCACAGAACTCATTCACCACAATGAAAGCAATGCTCAGAGGGTAGTTGGAGCCACAGAGTTTCTGTGGGAGACAAACCAGAACGTATCAGCTTTGTGAAAGCTCTAACCCCAGCAACGTATCCCCATAATGCCCCAGCAGCAGAGGCGAGCGCAGTCAAAAACCCAGCCTCTCCGCTGCAATGTGAAAACCTACTGAGATGCAAAAATATCGTCAGATGCCCTTCTTCTGCACTTCACACTTAAAGCTACTGCCTGCTGCCTGGAAACTGCTGCCTCTCCTAGTACCAGATCTCACCTCAGCAGTTCGTAGACCCTAGGGTACTGCTCCCTGCTGCATCCTTCCACCTGAAGCTGCTTCTTCCCCTGGGATAACTGCCCTCAATTACACCAAAATGTATCATGGCTCACTGAGGCAGAGCATCAGCCCTGGTTGTGCTGCGTTCCCTTCCCCATTCTCACGCATGGCACCCTTTTCTTATTCCAATTCTTATTGTCACAGCTATGGATAATTCAATTTATTAATCAAAACCAAAACAAAACAGCGATGGGCTTAGCAAATCTGTTTGAGCCTGGCCACTGTATGAATGAATCCTACTTCAATCTGGGTAGAAATCTGCAGTCTCCAAGTTAAACAAGGCATTAAACAGATATGAGTCTTGGCATGATCCTGAGTGCGTCTCTTGCTACCCCCTGCGGTCTGGGCAGCAGCTGCTGAGCTTCGCTTCCTTACAACAGGGAAAGCAGCTTTTCAGAGCACCATCCAACCGCTCCCAATTAGTAGAAAAGAGAGGCTTGCCACACACTAGGTGATGGATGGGGGGTGTGACTAACAGCTGCATTTATATTTACAGTTTTAATTTTTCCAACGGCCATAGTACGGGCCAGTGAAGTGAGATGAACCCTTTACAAGCATTTCTGCTCCTGGTGTCAAAAATAATGAATTCCTGTATTTCTTCCTAGAGTCCCAAATGCAAATACAGATACCAAAATAGATGTGTTTATTCAGGTTTATTCCACCACCAAGAGACCTGAGCTTATTTGGATGCCCAAAGGAATAACAAGATTACACAAGAACCACAAAAGAGATTGGCTGTCCAAGAAAAAAAAAAAGGGGGGGAGAAAGAAAAAAGCCTTCCATAACTTACCCAACATTTCTAAACACAAACATTTTTGTTCTTTTTGTGTGTCTTTCACTATGTATGAGATGCCTTTTTATTAAGCAACCCTTGGCCTCTTTGCCTTACTTGGGTAAATATGTAATTACCCATTTTTTATTATTTACTCTGAAACCATCATGCCCAGCATATGGCTTGGAAGATAGAGTGGGCTCCCTTGGGAACAGCACTAGGGCTTCCTGCTTTTAGACAAGCCTCAAAACGGTGGTGTACACAAGCCGTAAATGCACAAACATATACACAGAGTATCTTTCTCCAATAAGTTTTTTGTTGAGAAGAACACGGAGAAGAAAAGCCATAAGAGGTAAATTAAGTTTCCTGTGGGTACTTGCAGGTATTTTTGAACTCGAAAGTAAAAACTATGCAATAGGTATATTTTTATTCTGCACTTTCACAGTCCTTGCTATTATACTCATGATATTTAATAACATTTGGCTGAAATGCTGAGTGCAACTGCTCAAACCCATAGAGCCAGGTGTTGGGAACACTGCTCCCCAAAGTCACCACCATACACTCCAACACACAAGGCCTGGTGGATTTAGCTGCAGCGGTTTAGGGTATCACGTGCCAGGCTGTGACCTGCAGTGACCGAAAACCTGGCTGTGGCCCACTTCTGCCGCCCCTTCTCTGGGACGGGCGCCCTCTGTGGAGGAGCAGGAACAGGCACAGAAAGGCAAGACAGAGGCAGTGGCTCTTCCCAGCTAACCCTGCCCACGTGCGCAAGTCTCCACCTTGAGCAATTGCTTACTAACGTGGAGCGGAGTAGGGGATTTCCAAGCACAGGAATACTTCCACTTGGCCCATTTGTCACGAGATGGCACCAGCACATGCAGAAACCCTCACGTATTCTCTCGGCTGTATCACTGACCTGCCTGTGGCCTGCCTGGGCATCCAAAAGTGGGCAGCTTTCATCCATGAGGACAGCCAGATGCAGTTTGCTCGCTTTCGCAGAAGAGGACCTTGCTCAGCAGAGCCCCCCAGCAAAAGCAAAGAGGCTAAGCCTGGATTCATGAGCACACAAGTACTCTGCTGTTCTTAGCTAGCAACGTGAGCCCGGGATCTGCGGGATTACGGAGCTCTTAAAGATACTGTGGTAGTTGATAGTCTGTGTCTTTGAAAAAAAAGAAAGGTCATTTAAATTGCCAGCTGCAGGAGACATTTGCTTTCACCTCTCCCTCTTGTTGACCAGCTGCAAACAGGATTACATTTATGTACTTCACAGGAGCTCTGGTTATCTAACAGTTAATGCCTGCACAGTACTTAAAATTGTGAGCTAAATATTGGGCTTGCTAATGACATAACTGACTGAGGGTAATAAGAGCAAGTATTACAATATTGTCCTGCAAGACAGCACATACAAAACAAGCCCTTTTCCCCCAAAGTTGAAACAGTGTATAATTTTTAGGGGTCAACCAATCAATGAGAATTAGCCTGAAAAATCTGTACAGGCATCAAACCCATAGACAAAAAACATTCAGATGAATCCGGCCAGAGGTTTAAACCTAAGGCTCTGGCACTACAGGGGGGCTCTGGTACGCACATCAGTGGCGCATCCTCAACTCCCGTCCTTTCTTCTGCTTGGCAGCATCTGGAGACTCTTCCCTGGTGAGTCTGATCAAACTAAGTAAACAGGCCAATTCCCTCCCTCCCACGTACAACATCCCCCTTACTTCAGAGAAAGTGTCCCACAAGGAAAGGGACGTTCAAGAAAAAGGCAACAATCAAAACCTTTTTTCCCAAAGACCCAGACAGCTCGTTTTTTCCCCTTTAAGCAGCCCTTTCCTGACTTAATCAAGTTAATGGAAGGATTTTTGCCTTGAGTCGTTAATGCTTATTCCAACCCTCTGCAAGAAAGGGTGTTTGTCTGTCTCTAGCCAGAGCACAGCAGAGGAAGGAACAGAGAGATCTTGCAATGTTTAGAGCAAGCTGAGCAGAAAGCAAAGAAAAGGAAACCAGCTGTTAACACTCACCGGGGATTTTTTCTGAACTGGGAAATCTCCTTTGGGGGGATCATCTCCTGCAGAAATAAAAGTGAATAAAGTTTCCTTGGATTCATTTCTCTGAAAAGTGTTCATGTCCCCTCTCGCCTTGTCTCCCACCATGCTATGTGGCTGTGGTGAGTTGACTGGGAAGGTTTCCAACCTCAGGCATGAAGTTTGATTCAGTTTGAGTTAACCCTAATTGAGCACATTTCTGCAGCCAGGGCAGAAGGGGGAGGGAGGTGCTACTATGAAAGGCGGCTGCAGACTTCAAGAAGAGTGAGGGAGCGCAGCCTAAATCATTCATGGGTTGGAGCTGCCAGTACTTTGTGGCACAGACCTGCTGTTTGCTTGGCATGCCCCCAGCTATCGTACGTGCATCAGCCCAGTTCAGAACTGTACGCTGAACAGATGTGAGCTGAATAAAAATCCCAGGTCCTAAATCTGAAGCCTGCAGATTTAGGAGCAAAGTATGCATCTCCCACCCTACGTGGCAGTGATAGGTTTATTCTGCAGGGACTGCAAGGATCTCTTTCCACTGCAAAGCCACACTTCCAGCCCAAGTTGTAACCATGTGCCAACCCCTCTGACACCAGGATGTCATGGATGCCTGCATTGTGTTAAATCATTTCTTTGCTACCCCAAGAGTGAAGTGACCCAAGATATGCTCCCACACCAAGTTCCCAGAATGACCTTGCCCCTTCCCAGAGAACAGCTTAATCTGAAGGGCACAGCTAGCATCTGAGAGCAGCCGCAACGCTCTGTTTCTTCACCCTATATCCAGAAGGCCTCCTCTGGGCTCCCTGCACGGCAAGCGCTCCCTGCGCTGGGTTGGGAGCCCTAGGATTCCCAACACAGCTATGCGGACCCAGCTTCCTGCAAGCACCCTGTTGTCCCTCCTCCCCCTGCCCTTCTCCGAGGGAAGTAGAGGAGCTCTTTACCAGTAATTCTTTCAGTGCCGGTCACAACTACAGAGCAGAAACCACAACCTTCCCATTAACCATCCTCAAGGGTTGTGGCTTTGCAGTATTCTGAGTGCAGGGCGGGGTTTTTTTCCCCCCTTATATTCAGCTTCTTTAAAAGGCAAGTGTCCAAAGAATGTTACCAAGTATTTTTCACTTCTCTTATCAGCAAAAGCACAGACCATACCCAGAATCTGCAGTTAGTACAGGAGTCTCTATAAATTCAGCACTACCTCCAGTACTGAGTCACTGCCAGTGCTTAGGCATTAGGGGAACCAGGTCTGCCGTTGACATACCAGGAAAGAAGCCTTTGCTCACATCACACATTCTTAATTTGGCTTCAGTTACTGCTAACAAGACCAGGGAAACACTTGAATAAGGGCCTGTGATGTTGCAGAGTGCCCAGAGGAAGCAGAATTGCACTCCACGTTCTCCCATGTGCTCTGGCTCTGCTTCCACTGAAGATCCCCAGTGACCATGTCTTGCTCCTGCTAAGCATGGGAGCAACAACCCAATCCTCAGATGAGACCAGGAACATCCCGTTTCCCTCTTCCTTTTTTTCCTCTACAGCTGCAGCAAAATGACAGTTTGGTACCTATTCTGCACTGCCCCAGATCCAGCTCCTTCCCTTCACCCCTCAGTGGTTTGCATGCCTATGCCCTTGCTTTTCACTTGGGTCACTTCTCAGGTATCACAAACAGCCTCCGGGGAGGGGGGCCTTGGTAAGGCCGTTTCATGACGAGAGTGACTCCAAAGCAGACCCAAGGTTGGGCACAGTGCAAGGAACAGGACTTGTGCCTGCTGGCCCTGCCTCCTGCACCCTAGGCCAGCACGTTCCCTTGAGTCCTGCAGATCTGACCCTGCATTCAACGCAGCAGAAATACTTGAGCCCTCTCATGATATCTCCTATTGTACTAAGTATCTTTAGACAACTCCCAGTAGAGAGAGGCCTGCTGCGGTCTGCCAGCATACAGGTAAGCAGTGCAAACACAGTAGCAAAGTTATTAAAGTAGTACAACAAAAGCACGACAGAAAAGGTTTCACTATCTCTCATGCCAGGCTCCCCCACTGCTGCAATGTGATGCCTTAATATTTTCAGCATCCTGCAGCTGTATCTTCTGTGTGTGTACACAGCTCTGCGTCTCACATAAGCTAAACGATTTACTTAATACCAGTACAAAAAAAATGTATCAGTCAGCAGGATTAGCATACTACTTATCAAATACACTGCAGAGATGTTTACGTCGTTGGCCATCAGAAGATTTCTCAGACGGAAAGGGGGAAGGGATTCAAATGGACGGTAATAAAGGGTAACTCATGGCAAACAGTGAGAACAAGCTAAGGAGAATAAATCTGCAAGCAGCTCAGACACAAATGAATTCTGAACAAGGCTCGATAGAAAGAGACTTGTGTGGCTGGGCTGAAAATCAGGAAGGAATTGTACCACAAACGGAAATAAGGTGGCACTTCCGAAGATAAGTATAAACAAACAGATCAAGCATGGAACAGTAGAAGCTGAAAAGCTAAAGCAAAAAAATGAATTACAGCTAGCACAAAAGCAATGAGAAAAGGTGTTAGATATACTGTCAACACTGGAGAAAAATGAAGGAAAATGAAAGTCTTATTTGAACTAGAAAAACGAGCAAACAAAAGCTCATCCACAGAGGTCAGAAGAGTTGCATCATTTTTGTCTCAGTCTTCACAAAAAAGCTTAATTGCAACAAAATACTTAACATCATTAACGCGAACCACTAGGAACATCGGTGAGAACAAGACAAAAAACAGCCTAAAGAATATTTAGATACCTCAAAGGTGTTCAAATTCTTAAAGCTTGATGAAGTTCACCTTCAAGTACTTATTGAACCACTACCCTTGTGAAAGACAGATGGAGGATAAGCACCGCCACTGTCTTTAAAAAGGCAGTCTAGGACAACCCAGGGAACGCTAAAATCCTCAGCCCAGTTTCCATAGCTGGAAAGATACTTGATCAAATAATCCCTCTAAGTACCAAAAGGAGAATAAGGATTACAAAACAGTCATTTTGGATTGTAAAAAAAAAAATAAGCGCTGTCAAGCCAGACTTGTATTCTTCGGTGGCATGGTAAGTGGTAAAACAACTAGAGGAGCTGTGAACATGACATATCCTGACTAGAGTATCTAAGGTCTCACAAGAAAAAGATGGTCCAGGTGAAATCCCTATATAGTGGGCAACTGCGAAATCCCTCTCAGAGCAGCTATCAATAAGTTGCTGCCAGACTGGGAGGGCATGAAAAACAGATTCTCAGCATTTTCATGAGCAATGAGAACATCAGAATAAACAACACATGGCTAATGCTCGTAGCCGAAACCAGGACAGAGCAAGCGTGGGGGAGAATCGGACTAGAATTCAAAATGATGATGCTAAATAGGAAAAATAACTTAATGGCTCTGAAGCAAATAAGATGTAATTCAAAGATCATGGGCAGAACACTGCATCCACCCATTGACAGGAAAACACTACTGCCACACAAGAGAGCAGGGCTGGGTGCCCCACACACCGAACACACAGGGAAAAGGTGATTCTTTGGCCAAAAAAAAGATGCACTAGCATGGATGCCCACTGGAACTAGAGACACCGAACACTGTGTCCAGGATTTGGCGCCAGGCTTTAAGACATCAAACAGTCCAGAGGAGAGTGACAAGAAAGAGGAGAAGTTTAGAAAACTTGGGCAAAGACAATGACTTGGAGACTTGTATTTGTACTGGCCTAAAAAAGAGAAAACAAGGAGAAATACAGTGGTAACTGTATTAAACATAACCCAAGGTTGTTCAGATAAGAGACCAACTATTCTCCATTTTCACTGGGGATAAGATAAGAAAAGTAACTGATTTAATTTTCAGTAAAGAAGATTTGGGGCCTCTTTGGCCAAATTCCCTTTCTGCAAGGACAGGTGAGGACTGGAACAGAGGCTGTTGGGCTCGAGCTGCGCTGTGTGGGGAATCCCTGATATCTGTTAAGAACATGTCAGGGACAGGCTAAATACATTGGATTGGCTCTTGTCCCAGAGCAGACAGATGGATGAGGTGCCCTTCTGAAGTTTTCCCTTCTGAATTTCTATGAAAATCATGTGCTAAACTTAAACTGGTAAATGTTAGAGCAAGGACTGTTCCCTTTAAGATTTCCTCCTTTCCAGGTTGTCTTTTTCACAAGTGGGGAATCTGCATGATGATTCATGCTTAGATGTAATATTCAGCTACCAGATGTCCTGCATAGCCAGAAGTCCCCATGAATACATCATTCTATGACTTTCGGTTCATCACTGAAATCTTTTCCAGATCCCCAAATCCACAGGAAAACAACCTGCATTCTCCCTTTGCATTCACAGTTTCTCGCTGCTTCCTGCTGCAGTACTGTACACATTAATCTGTTTATAGTCATTTGATCTGTTCATTTATACCTGTCATCATTTTGTAGTACAATTCCTTCCTGACTTTCAGCTCAGCCACACTGGTCTCTTTCTACCGAGTCTGATTTTGAATTCACATACACTGGCCATACTTTTATAGTACTTTTACCATATCTTTGTTTCTCTCCTCTTCTCTTTCTCTCTTTCGAAGATAAGGGTATAAAAAGCCAGATAAATGTTTGCCAGCAACACTTTAGGCTTAATGGCCTGGCCCTGGGTGGACAATGTAACCTCTCCAAGTCTCTTCTGGCTTATTTTCTTCAGTTGTTTGATTACATGAAAGAACATGCCCTAACCGATTTAGGCAGACCAAGACCAGTTTCCATTGTCTGCAGACTTGTCTCAAAGATCAAAGTAATTTAACAAAACTACATATCAAATCACTTGAACAACCAGGAAAAGTCTTCAGTCCTGCATCTTTGCTCCATCCATTACCAATAGCCCTTACAGACTCAAACTTGTAAAGGTATTTACATTAACCTAAAGTGCCTAAATCTGTAAGGGGACGCTAGTCAACCTGTAACAATCGAGAGAAACTTCTTGTCCCTTCCAGTGCCTTTTTACCTTCAGTTTCTTCTATGATTAGAAAGAAAAGGTCTAAAAAATAAAAATAAAAAAAAATTCTCTCACCAGCTTGGGTTTCCTTTGCAGCTTGCAGCATGCCATCCTTCTCTGCCATGCCTGCTGTTCCCTGCGCACTGGGCGACCCTCAGCTCTGTTGTACCTGAAGATGAACCTCGTTGAGCAATCTTGGCTTTCTCTCACCCGTTGTTAATGTTTCACTTCACAGCAGCAATCCTTTGGTCACCAATTAAAATAGTTAAACTTTCATTTAGTTTTGATCTCGAAGTCCCACTGGAGTCATCTCCACTCAGCTCCAAAACACAGAGAAGCCACTTTCCTCCTTAAATACTGCCTCGCACTAAGGCTGTGCTGCATCTTTTATGGATATTCTCAAGCAATTGCTTTGCATTGTAGCTACAGCGTATTTCAATAAAATTACTATTTCTGAATGATAACAAGCATCGGACCTGTGATCTACAGCTGGCCATAAACCCAGACGGACTTGAAGTTGTACACCAGCTTTAGAGCTGGCCTTAGCTATGTGCATTTGATAGTAGTTAAGGCTGTGAGAAGAAACAAGATTTTAGGACCTTTTCACAGACTGGCTTCAATTCCAGGTTCTTCCCGTGTCACGCAGGAATGCAGACACTACATTGACATGCCATTCTCCCAGACCCTTTTCACCTTAAAGCCATCAGCTGCCTGAAGGACCATCAACATTTTTTCTGCCCTGCTTCTGTTGCTTATTCCTTTCTGGTTCCCCCCTCCTGTCATTGCCTCCAAACTGTTGTGACTTCCTTTCAGAGAGGCTGCAAGGCATCTGCTCCATAAAAGGAAGCCCAGACACATTCTGCAGATAGAGCAACAGCTTCATGTGAAACTGTGCATTCAGCAGTGGAGCAAAATGGGGTCTCAGTCACCACACGTCAAGAAGCCATCTCCATCTTCCTCCCACCCTCCACTGTGCCAGAATCCCCATCCCGCCTACTTCATGGCCCAATATCTCTCATTATCTCCTCAATACACAAAGTACACTTGAAGTAACAAACAGATATGCAGTTCCCAATGAATTCAGCTATTAGCTGAACTAAAGTTGACCCAGGGGAACTGGGCAGATGGACTAGAAAGATGTATTAAGGAAATATGAAGAGACATGTGAGCTTTATGGTGAAAAGATACATGTAGCAATAGTGAGTGGTCTAAGCTGATCTCAGACCACATTCCAAAATGAAGTGAGGAACACACTCCTACAGGTGGTGAGTCATTTGACAGCAACAAAGGATGCACTGGCAGAAGTGAATAGAAGAACAACACAGAAAACTCATAAAAAGAAGATGGTAAATTGTAAAGCGGCTTGAGAAAAGAGCACTGAAGCAAAACTGAGACTTTAATTATAGCTACAAAAGAGCAGGCTATTCTCACAAGATATAATAAAGTAAAGATAGACTGAGAGAAGGATTAAAATCCAGAATGTAGGATGCACGGTCAGGATGCACAGTATTAGTCATATTATAAGCAGATGTACCACAGATAAGTGCAAAGTACAGCACAGCAAAGCTAGCAGCATTAGACACTGGGCAAGCACTGTGAAAAGAGAGCCGGAAAGAAGTAGGAGCACTATAGGCTAGACAATGCAGTAAAGAAGAAAAGCTAGAGGAAGAATAATTGTTGAGAAGAATAAAAAGCTTTACTTGGTAATACTTGTGACTTCCATTAGAAGATTAGGAAAAAAAAACACAGCAGGAAAGGGCTTTTCTTTCCAAAGGACTTTTTTTTTTTTTTTTTTTTAAAAAAAGACTGTCAAAGCATGGAAAAATTAGGATATTTCTCCTCATTTGGAAGGAACGTTCAGTCAAAACACAAGAAAAGATAGAGCTGATCAGCTGAGGCAGGAAATGAAGAAAATTAAACATAAAGAGAGTACAACCATAGATGTTAACTATTTTCTAGGCTCTCGTAATGGGACTATAGTGAAACCACTGCATAAATGAAGAATTAGCTCTGGAATAAGACTTGTAGTCTTTCAGAACAGACCACTGAGTAACATTAAGCAAATACCAAGAAAAACTAACATATCACATGGAAAGTCAGCAATAATTTAACTATTCATGCTGTTGGTAAGGAGATAGGCTAAGTAATCTCTTAAATTTCTTTCCAGCTATTTTTTCCTCCAGTTCTAAGTTGTACTTTCTGCTATGGGATAGGGTACCATGCCCTGACTCAGAGCTGACTGGTAGCACTGGAGCACCGATTTCAGTGAGTTCTAGACCAAGAGAAAAGGAACGTCCAGGTGCTCCAGGCAATCTGGACTGATGGGAACACATCGGGTCCCTGGGATATTCGTATGTCCTTCTCGCTTGGCCTTTGTTTCCCCTGCACTCCCTTCAGCTTTTCAAAGCATTTTTGGAATGCAGCTCACTTCTAGGAGACAGTCCCTGCCTGAAACAATAGCTCCACACCTATGTGAACAGTACAATGGAAGTCAGCAAGAGAGAGTGTGCTCCGGGGTTTGGGGGGGAGGCAGAAATCAAGAAAAGGAGAGCTAGGATAGGAGTAAAAAGGGAACGCGAGCTGTTTCTAATATACTGTTCAGTGCTGTTATATCACGAGGGTGTAAATGATGGATTCTGAACATTTTTTATGCTTCTAACATACAACGTGTGTTACAGTCTCCCACATACCCATCAAAACAGCTGTCTGGCTCAGGTATAACTTGAATTCTTTGTTCAAAACCTGAGTAACAGAGTTTGCTTGAAAACAAAAAATCTGAAAGTCTAGCCTGTGTACTTGTCTGGGGCTGAAGCTGGAAATTCCTCTTCACAGAGCAAGATGGTAGGAGGTCCCTGCAGCTGGAAAGAGAAGATGCATGTGGCAGGGCAGCACTTTGGAAAAGCACTTGAGGACTGTTTGGTGTCCTAAGGACATTTTCTCCCTCCTGCTGATATCAGAAGCAGGATCTTACATAGTGCCTTTTAGCAGTAGGTCCTGGCGCATTTCACAAAGCAGGTATCTGCATCTCCGCTTCAGAGATGAGCAAAAGAGGGTAAAACCAACATAATGAACTAAGACTCCACTGATACCTCCTGCATGCCTGCCCAGCAGCCGATCCCTTAAGCTGCCCTGCCTGTAGTACCGCGACAGCAAAGAAAAGCCAGACACTGATTCACTCCGTCACAGGCTCTGAGGGACAGCGCAGCTACTAAAGAGGATGTTGCACTTTGAGAGCCTCAAGTCTGGAGGAAAGCTGAAAGAAAGCCGCTTCCAGTGTCCCAGTCAGCTCTCGAGTGCACTGCCCTCCCCTCATGGTCACTTCCAGCCCTGGGGGCACATACTGCCTTGGAAATTTCCCTTTCTGCACTGGCCCCTCGGCTGGCCAGTAGCTTTTTCCTGATGGCGAGTCCTGTGCCCTCTCCCACCCATCTCGAGACTTAAGAGCTGCTTTTACTCACTTCTAGACTCTTCTTCAGCAAGATGCAGCTGGTAATAAGAAACGCAGGAATCCTACAGCTAATCCGTTCTCCGCAGCCAGCTCACAGTGATGCCCAGCTCCAGGGGACTATCGGACAGCAGCAGAGGGCACGATGGTTTCAGGACGTGACAGTAGGACTGCTGGGTTTAGTTCTGACTATGCTACTTGCCAGATACCTTAAGGAAATCTTTTCAAGTTCCCTAGCCTTAGCTCCACTGGACATGAAATGGAATCAAGCAGCACTTATCTCCCATCTGGGGTGAGGGGTTTCATTCATTAATCCGGATACAGGACTGGGAAAGCCTTAGAGAAAGCATTATTACAACAGAGCTATTTTTCCATGCACCCACAATAAACAACCTAAGTGTTTTATTCTATATAAGTTTCCCTGTATCAGGAGACAATATACTATACAGACAATTTCAAATCTTTGCCATAGCAAAGAGGGTATTTTCATCATGTCTCAGCACACAGGCAATTGTTTGCAGCTTAAGCTGAATTGCAGTTGTGTAATCAGTGTTTTATTAGCACAAGCTGCCAGGATCAGGTAACATGTAAAGCCCAGAATATTTCTGTCCTGATGGAAAAAGCTGTAGATCTGATCCAGAGAGATCTCAGCTCTATAACAGTGACCTCTCCCATGTCTAAACAGAGACAGATACACCCTTCTGCAGTCTAGGGACTGTCACTCCTGCTGCGATTTTAATCAGATCCTCCTCAACCAGTTCCCTCTTTTGCCACACCAAAAGCCAGGCAGATCAAGGGCTCATCCATGACTCATTAGCTCCGGTTCCCTTTGTTTTCATAATGAGCTTGCAGTGCCATCCATTCTTTTCATCTTCTCCCACCACAGCAACCGTGGGGATTGATTTGCTAAGATTGCAAGCACTGGTAACTCTCACCAGCTCTAGCAGGAATTGCGATCACGTGGGCCTTCTGTGCTTCAGGTCCCAGAGGAAGAAGCAGAAAAGCAGAGATCACTGATCAATTTTTTTTTTTTTTTAAATGTTGGGCTAAACATACAGTCTTTGGGTCTCCAGAAAGCCCAACACCTTGTAGTATAATTCATTCTGCCCTGGCGCTTGTGTCAAATCCCCTCTGACTTGCAGAGGAGGAATGGTTATATTCATACGGAAGAAAGAATTTATATGGACCTCTTCTTTATGTTTCCTCTTCAAAAGAGATCTACTTCTCCTAGGAACTGGAGGACCTCCAACCCAACTGATGTCACTGGGATCAGGGCTGCTCAGCCTTTCCTAGATGCCATTCCCCAGCACACATTTCTTCCCTCCGCTCCACATTCCCTTCTCTCAGGAACAACATTCCTCCTGTCCCAGCACGAGATTGAACTCCTCACACACTGATCAAACCCAGCCTCACACACCTGCAAATACCCTGCATGCTTCACTTATGCAAACAGCAGCCCTAAGTAAAGTAATATTTCTCATGGACATAAGCTATAAACTATCTCTGGTACACAGCCATGCAAAACCTGCTGCGAAGCAGCCACGGCACATCCCCAAGCAGAGGGCAATAGCGAACACTGCTCTTAGTGTGCCTGCAGGCCACCAGCCTGCTGTGCTGCAAACTGGCAGAACGTTGCTGGTTTCAACAACAGCTGAGCAGGCTGCAATGCCTTTTGAGTTACTGCAGACACAGGCTCAGAGCACAAGTCCTGTTCCAACATCAGGACATTCAATGAAGTCAAAGTAGGCCACATTCACTCTTCAGATTACCACACCCACCTCCAGCTCTTCCATTTTCCTAATCCATTTCTAAGCAGTTACTCATGCATTATAAGTATACAAACCCTCCATAGATTTCCAATATCTTCCTGTGGTGAGCTATTGATCTGGTCATACTTTACATTTATTACTCATCAGCAACCAATCTCATCTGCATCTGAGCAAAGCGCCCAGCTCTAGTGGAGCACAGGTTTCAGGAATTCTCACTCTTGTGCTCTTAAACCTATTTCCCCAGAAAGGACCCCTACCTTGCGAACAAGAAAAAGCTCACCAGCTGCTCTGGCAAGATGGAAATAGTACCTAAGGGTTGTGAGGTAGCATAGGCACGTGCCAACTGCAGTAGAGTTGCTAGATGACAGGAAAGATGTGCCCATTCAGGTCAGCAATAACATATCCAGTACAGTTTCAACTGAGGTGCTCTGACAAGGGAAGCTGGTGTTTCCACCCCAGCAGCGGTGTTGGGAATGAGCTGGTATAGGCTTTCCACCACCCCTCTCCACCTCCCGTGCCAACAGCTGACATGTCTTTGTTGTTTAGTATTCAGCCATTAGATGTCTCTGTGTGCTCCTGCATAGCCCTCTCTAAACAAAGAGGAACACACTAGCACTCAATGGTGGAGAAATTGGTTCATGACAGTGTTCATTAGCTTTAACAAACCCACGCTAAGAAAAGCGGTCCCCTTTGATACGACCTTTGGCTATGTCTAAGCCACATGAGAAGATCTAGCCACACTGGTTCTTTACGATGCAGATGGCCACTTGAGAGATATATAATCAATTAACTTCAATACATCCCTGAGTGCTCGGCAACTTGCAAGAGATTTGTTAAGAGAAAAAAATCATTCTCAGAAGCAAAGTGTACACTGCACTTTTTTTCCATCTCTCATTCTGTTTTACCTCAAACAATAAATCATTAAATAGACTCAATATGGAATGCCTTAGCATTGTATTCATCTAGAAATATTTCTCTGTCGTACAGACTCAGATTAATATTAATCTTCTCCAAGATAAAGACACCTAGAAATAATCTGAGGCAATAAAACCAGTTTTCAGCATTCCTGACGCTTCCCATTGTTAACAAACAGACGATCTAATAATGGTAAAGTCAGAGGAATAATTTCTCTCTTATACTAGATCTGATGGACTAGACATGACAGATGGTGTTTTTATTACTTTCCCTCTTTATGCCATTCTAAAGGAGGCCTCATCTTATTCAGCCCAATCTGTGTTTTGGGTCTTAACCTCTCAGATAAGCAAACCCTGTTTCATCAGGTTAATGGATCCTCACTTGATTCAGGAAGGCAATTTTCCTTAAAGTTATTCTAATCAAGTACTCAGAGCCTAAATTGTGCTGGCTGATTGACTGCCAGCAACAGTTAAATCTTTCTACTGAAGACCAGATTTATTTTCAAAGAGGGAAAACAAGTTATTATTATTACAGAACCTATTCTATCCTGTATTCAGTGACTTCTCAAATACCAGCTTTTACTGCAGTCACAGAATTAAAGATAAAAGTAAAGTTAATACCATCTCCCTCTCAGTAGCTTTATTAAATAACAGCCAGAAAAGGAAAATTAGAGAGAGAGGGCCTGCTGTCTATTTATACCTCCTCAACTAACTGCCCCTAAGGTTAACAGCATCCTACCCTAATCAGCACTGACCCCTCCACAGACAGACTCTCTCTAACCTCTCTTCCTGCATCAGCCTCCAAATTGAGGGCTGTCTGTCCAAGTGACATGGCCAACGGGCTAGGAAAAAAAGAACGACACAGGGTAGTCTACCCTCTAAATGAAAAGCTCCAAAGAAAAACAAGCACCTCCAGGATGCACTCTACAAGTCCCATCTCCTAGTGTGGCATCTGACTCCATGGGCCCAGGTGGGTGCTGGAGCTGCCCAAAGGGGCAGTGGCAGCCACTACGGAGATGGATATCGTAGTGCCCTGCTCCTCGTCTCGTTTGACCTGTCACTACAGGAGGTTTGAGGTGGTCCAGATCGCTTGAAGGAGCGGATAGGAAGTCCAACCTTAGGTTTCTGAGCTGCTCTCCTGCTCTCTCCCTACCTACTGCAAGACTGATCCAGGAATCCAGACTATGTAATAGGGACAGTGCCAAGGGGAGAGGGCATCCAGGCCAAAGTCTTGCAGGCAGGCAGTCACCGAAACACAGACTGGATCCAGAACTCCTAAATAATCATGCAGTCAATGCTTTTTTCCCCCCCCTTAACAGACATATTGCCTTTTCACGCAGTCTCACAAACAGCTTTGGTCATCCTGACTCCCCCTCAGACATATCCCCTAGTGGATTTCCACCTCCAGAAAATCTGACTTCCCCCCAGCACCCTCAGTCAGCAAGGAAGGAGCTCTCAGACTGAGCAAGATGGGCTACATTAAAAAAGAAACTTTTCTCTGCCATTTTCCAAGCAGCTGAGCTGTTGTCCAAACAGCTCTGTTGGAGTTATTGATGCCTCAAATGAAACGATCATTCTCAGTGATTTTTATCTACCAACCACCAGATTTTTAGGGTTTAGTCAGGCAGAGTATTACACTGTAATTTCAAGGCAGGCATCTTTAAAACGGTGATTATTCTGCAGAAACAATAAAAATGCTGGGGAATACATTAACTGTTTCATTCCTCAAAAGGGCTATGAGGCAGGGAGAGGCTGTCAGGCTGTGAAACAGGGGAACCTACAAACCTCCATTCCTCCCCCCTTTCTGATACAAATCAGTCCCTCAGACATGCTCTGCTTGTGCTCATAAGCAGAGAAGTTAACCTAGATCTCAGGATCCCCTGCCTACCAAAAAGCTCACAGCACTTGCACTCAAGTCCTGCATATATCCACACAGTATAGCAAATGCAGCCAGGAGGGCAACACAGGTCACAGGAACCAGCAGGAGAAAGCAATTCTGACTTACTTTGCAATCACACTGCAACAGCACTCTTCTACTACACACAAACCTCAGAAATAACTGCTAGCCCCTACTCCAAAGGGGGAGGGCTTCACCCCTGACAGGCATACAGCAAATCCAAAACCCACAAAAACACTACACCACTAACAACCACTAGGATACACTGCCTTTCAAACTGCATTTAACCCCCACCCCCACCCTCCCCCTACCGCTCAGCTGGGTCCACAGCTGCATCTCATTAAATAATTATTCTGTTACTGGGTGAAGACCCAAACCCCTTTAACTCAGATTCCTCCTCATCTCATACTGAGTTGTGTCCCCATACCTGGATCGGTTACTCTATAGCTGTGCCAATATTTTGCCATGTGTTTTTGAAATGTTCTTGAGATTCTGAGGGCTGTGAAAGGTTTTACCAAGGTCTCGAAGCGGGGACTGCAACAAACTTACTGCTCAGCTTAGGCTGGAATTTGGATGTGCAGGAGGAATCTGGGCACAGAGGGGCATTTCAAGGTGAAGTAGGGGACAATCTCATACGATCAATGGAAAGCTTGCAAGATCAGTCATTCTTACCATTTGGAGAGTTCCTTTTGAAGTAAAAGCTCCTGATAGAATCTGCTTTTTTAAGGCTCCTGGCTTCCTCTGAATTGGAAAGGGAACACGGACTGTTCTAGGTTTGGATGCCAAATGAAAAGGGTGTGTTTGAATCAGAGATCCCAAATACCAAAGCAAAGTCAGACAGGATGACTGGGCTCAGGCTCAAGGATTAAAAGTTCCCCAAGTTCTCTCAAATGTCTCCACCTCAGGTCCTTTTGTGTAGTCTGTCACATTGGAAACCCCAAGCATGCTTCAGGAGAGGCAGCCTTTTAATATACCACTCTCCTCAAATATCATTACCAGTTTGATTACAGATGTCTTGGTGTTGAGAGCAAACACCTCTGGAAATTGTTCAGAAAGAGGATCAGTAGAAGGGTGTAACTTAAAAAACATGTCACTGTGGGGACAGTCTCCAGGGACAGCCCTAGAACTGTCCCCACATTTAAACAATCCCAGGGGAAGTAGGTACCTGTCCCTGTTAATTACTGCTGGGAACGAAGCCATGAGAGCAGCCGGAGGAAAAGCCAAGCTTCATTTTTACCAGGTCTCATTTGCTACACTGTTTTTTTCAATGAGCAGTGTACGGTGAGGTGAATTTGCCTCTCAGCCTGACGTAAAACCCACTGAACTGGGCCTACAGGCCACAAGCGAGATCCACCCAAGTCCAGTTTCTAGCATCTGTGAACAGCTGACACCAGCTGCTTTGGAGAGAACAGCAGAGGCGCTGCAGCTACAGGAGAAGCCGCCCCAGCAGGCTACTCATTGCCTTTATTGAGCGTTAGGTCAGGCCCCATGCACACAAGTGTCCATGATCAATGAACCCACGATTTGCTAGTTCTGCCCCAGGGCTTCTTCACAGTTAATCCAAACCAACTTGATTCATGAAACTGGCTGGAAATCTCATCAAAACAGGCTTTGCAGAGAGATTTTTTGGCACTTTTGCTTCCAGCACTGGCTGAAAACAGAGGAAAAAGAGACTCTAGCCTCCTCTGAGTTATTTTGTCACATCTGGAGATGGGTGATTAATTCACAATAAATAATAGTAGCTTGCTCATTTTCTGCCTTTTGCCTTTTTAACCTAAGAACAGAACTTGGTTTTTTTCTTAAGTTTATTTGCTTTTTAAAACTATTTGTCAAGTAGTTTCTGCAAATAACTTAAGGCTGTTTGACAACATTAGCAATCTAAATATAAGCAGGCATGACAGGACACCAACTGTACTATGGTACAGTTCTGAGTATTTCGTCGGGATGAGAACACATCTTAGAAACACGTTCACAGTGCGGATTTACAAAACTTTGAATTTGAAGCTCTCTTTCACGGATACTTTGGAATATTGCCTCAAGGCAGCCCACTCCCACAAACATTCCTTGCACAAAGTCTGCCTGCTCAAGCACTCCCAGCCAGGGAACGCGGAAAGAAGAGAAATACAATCAAAGCATATTACTTACGGAAACATTTGCAGCAAGCCCCAAAGAAATGTGTCGGAGGAGTGTCCCCAGACGGAGGGATCTCCATGAAGACAGCAGGGAAGCTGGCAAAGACCGAAAAAAAAAAGGGCAATATAAACTGTTTAAACTTCAGGATGTGTCTGAAGTAAATTTAGGGACGGAATATAAGGTTGCTTCTTCTTGCACCCACAGCAGCACTCATATACTCATATGCTGACCTGCATAGCACAAACGGCAAGACAGGCTGCTGACCCCATAGTAACATTGTTTTGTTTGTGTCCCTGAGGCCTGTCAGTTAATCTTCATCTGTGGGTTTGGCCAAAGAAATGTACTGGCAAACCTCCCCCGTCTGATTTCTGTATACAACTTCATAGCTTCTTGAGGACTCGTTAACTCTTTAGTTCATCATTCATTTTTTTCAAGGGGTCTTTCAATATCTTGTGTACTCCTTAGTGCCTTAGTTAAGTGTACAGTTACTAGTGGAGTCTCTTTCTGAATTGCACATGCTCCAGAGAAGGGCTCCTGAAGAAATGGGTGGTCCTGCAGAGACGGTAGACAGCTAAGGCAAGAATCGTGCTGAAGCTAGACTGGCCAGAGCTGTTCTCACTGAGCCCTAACACTTCTCCCTTTTTTCACAATTCCTGGCCAAATCTTGCATTCCTTGTTGGGGAACGGAAAGCCACCTGAAGGGTTTGGCCATATCGAGCCAACTTACCAAAGGTGCTCAGCAATCAGAATTGGTGCCATATGTTTTCAAGAGTTCAGATTCAGCTTAACTCCTAAAATAAGAGGAGATGGGTTTTGACGAATGACAAGTAGGAGGAAGGAAACTTGCTGTAATAATTACTCAGCTCCTCAGAAAAGCTGGCCCTCTCGGATGTACTGAGCACTTCTCTGGTAGACCCACTTTCTACAGTTTGCCACTGTAAAAAGCGCAACTTTCACTGACGCAGGAGCAAACCAGGCAGTTAGATTTGTTTTCTCAATGCAAAATAACCTGAGGTCTTTAATTCCCCAAGACAGAAAAGAAGATTTCACTTTCCCCAGCCTTGCCTGCATAATCCACTGTAAAATTGAAATTTGCTGCTCCCAAGGGAGTTGGTACACTACAGAAGGACAGAACCTGATACAGGCAGGCTGACAAGCCTTCCATCCAGATACCCCTGTGCCCTCATCTCCACAGTACCTGAGTACTTTGAGTACCTCTCGAAGACACCAGCAGCTCTCTCCAGTATTCAGGCAGGGGGCTTCAGAGAATAAAATTATTTCAGACCCAGTGCTCTGGTTGCTAAACCACCTGTGGCACATTAGTGACTAAATAACACTGATTGATGAGCAATGTACTGATCATTTTAGAGGAGATAAACAAGATATTCAAGATGTTTGTGAGATAGTAATTCAGAGGACGTGATAAGATGCCATCGGGTCCCTTGAGATTAAGAACCTGATTCTCCTCTCACCTATTCTGGTGAGAAGCAGGAGGAGCTGCTTTGTTACTGGAGTTAAACCTGTAGGAAACTTTTGTGATGGGAAGTACCTCCTTCCTGAGTGTTGGCAGGACTGCACTGGAGTGAAGATATCTGGCTCCTGGATCTCAGTGCCATCTGGCTGCCCAGGACTCATTTCCACAGCAAGGATCCTACAAACCCTTGGAGTCTGGGGGCAACTAGCAACAAAGCCACACACATTGGGTCACGGATATGGAGCCCCCCTTAGAGACAGTAAAGAGAGAAAATGAGGTACATAAGGGCAGGAACTCAGGCACTGATGACTGTGGAGTCACCAAAGAGAGGAAGAGAAGCAATATGGCATGAGGGAACTCAATTCAACATAAAAATCTAGATAAAAATACAAAAAATTTTATAAAATATTCATTCTGCCTCAGAGTCCACACGCAGGAAGAAATCTGTAAAGGCCAACATGCTCCAAGCAAACATCACCTGGGAAATGCTGAGGTAGTCCTCCTACCTAGGCCCCCCAGCACATTTACCTGTTAGGTCAATGAAAACAGGGCTGGACAATATTTCGGTTTATAAAAAGGCCAGGGCTGTTTTCAGCCAGCTGCACTTGGTATGTAGAGCAGCTCCAGCTCATCACATCTGTGCTCCTGATGCTCAGTCCCTAATGGATTTCAGAACAGCTACTTTGACCTGAGTCAGTAAAAAATAAATAAATCTGTATTTTCAAAGAGGGCTGTGTAGGAAACTTGCAGTGTGCAAGTCCAGAATAAACAGGAGACTGTAGAAAAATCGGGTTTAGTGGTTGTCACACAAAAATAAACTCTGAAGAAGAATCACACAGAGCAATCATGGAGGAAAGAAATCCACACAACTGAGACCAAAGAGAGAAGACCTTGCTGGGATGCTACAGTGGGAATGAGGGCAAGAGGGTCTGGCTGCAAGCTTGTACAGTGAGTGTGAGGCCAAGGACCAGTCACGCAGGACCAGCAGGGCGAGGGGAAAGGGGCAGTACTGCAGCCTGACACTGCCTCTCGACTTGGCTGGAGGCAGTACCACCGCCACAGGCCCTCATGGTGTGCCCCAGCCCTACCCATCACCAGGGAGAAAAGTGGGAAAGGGAACTGAAAGCCCTGTAACTCCTCCAAGAGTCTGGAAAATGCTTTGCTCATCAAGCCCGGGGCTGGATCCGTGACTCTTACAAAGAGCCAGTATAAAATGGACATGAATCCAGACTCTCCTCCACCAAAAGACTGAAGTGGGCTAGGAAGGAGAGAGAAAGCAAGACCAGGGGGAGTTCAAATAAACCAGATAAAAAAGTGCACTCCACGTTTATGAGCAAGCCAACAAACCTTGACATATCTCTCACCTACAGGCAAATGTAGGGAGGTACCTCCGAGTCTGGTCCGTCCCTGCTGGCCACCACCACCACACCGAGGCCACGAAGTGTTAGCAGCCGGGAAGCACCCTTGAACAGCGAGGAGCCAGCACTTTTCCTGTAGGACACCCTCTCCAGAGCCGTCAGCTCTCCTCTGCCTCTTCTCAGGCCAAACCTTCCACCTGCCCCACACCAGAAGCTTCCCATCCCAACTGCTGAGGCAGCAGGGATGAGACAACTGCTCTGCCAGGGCCCAGGAGAAAAGAATTGCTCTTAGCCTGGCTGCCTGAGGGAGAAAGCATAATAAAACATTTAAAGGCAGGAGAAGGTCCTATGTGTCATTCCCCAGCAGGCTCAGAGCTGAGACACCTTTGGCTTTACCCTGACAGACAAGGACGGTGTATGACGTCTCAGGCAAGGAGGAGTCAGTGAGTCAGTTTGAGATTTAGAGGCTGCAGCAGCCCCCACAGCCTGGGCCTCTGGGGTCTGGTGGCTCCATGCAGAGCAAGTACTGAGGGAAGCGACAGCAATTGAGGGGGAAGGGAAATTGCAACCCAGGCACAAACACCTTCCTCAAGTCAGGGCTGAGGATGGAGCATTACTTATAAAAACAGAACATTTTGGGTTCAAACTGACCTCAGGGAGTCAACGGCTGCTGGAGCAAGCAGCCTATTCCATGAGAATTCAGCGGGGGAATAATTTAATGGAGCTCAGATAAAAGGCAGTCACCTGGAACTCAGATTTAGAAGAAATTGCTTTTTCCTGAATTATTGGTTTGGAGGTTAAATAAGGAATATTCCTCTGGCTGCACTTTTTTTGCATGCCTTCCCTGATCAGTGCACTAATGAACTCCAGACTGTCTGGGGAAATGCTTTCAGTCCTTCCCCACTACTTCCCAGGGAGCAAGTTCTTTATTACAAACTAATGATTGTTTTTCTTTTTCAAAATAAGCACATGCAGATTTGGGGGCAAATTCAACCCTGGAATAAATAGGAGTAATTCCCTTTGCACTGATTAGGAGTTCATCCTTCTCAAAAATCCCAAAGGCCTCTTAAATTGACTCTCTTGATTAACGAAGGGTTTAGCTTTAATTGAGTAATTGGTGGGGTTCATTATCATTGGTTATGGCAGAGATTTCCTCTGCTCTATCTTGGCCAGAAGGGGGTGCTTCCTTTACACCACAGTTCAACCCTGCTCCAGTTGAACTGTTCAAACAATTACAGTCATCATATACATGAAAAGATTCATGAATATATATGCAGCTGGACATTTTAATACACACAGCTTCAGAAAAGCAGACAGAGTAACTTTGAGGTGCGGAGACAGCCCCACTGCTGCGTCCATCAGTCTCCATGTGTGAAGGAGCTACGATGTGTGAGGCAGGCAACCTCTTCTCGGTCTGTGTTTGTGCAGTCCCTTGCACTGGGCACTCCCAATCTCTACATGCTGTTGCAATATGAGAAACTACTGTGGTTATTGCTGACCTTGCACATAAGGAGGAGTGACTTCTCTTACACCAGAACAGCAGGGGACTTGGTGAAAAGACTGCAGAAAGATCTGTGTCCCAGTTCATCTTCTGCTGGGCTTGGAGAAGGCATCATCCTGCATGGTGGCAGGTCTTACGCCAGGCTGAAGTTGTGGCATGGTGTTCAGGGCTGCATAAAACCTCGAGGAGGCTCTAGTACCAGGTCCACAGCTTAACTGCACCCATTTCACTGGGTTGCCATTAAAGAGAATGCTTCTGTTTAACAGGGACACACGACAGAGCTACAGCAAAGTGTATTTAAAAATCATATATTCTGGAAGGAGTGTATAGATTTACGCTGCTGATGCTAAGCTGTTAGATGGCTCTTACCCTTGCACCTGACAGTATTAGCCAAGTAGCAACAAGACCCAGTATGAGGGGACTCTTGGTTGATGGTAAATCTCAAGTACATCCATTTTCTTAAAGCTCCTTAGAGGGATTTGGAATCAATTGTCAGTGAATGAGTACTTAATGTCTTTGCTTGCAGTTAGGACAGTAAAACATATGGATACACATCTCTGTTTGCTTGATATCTCACTATCAAATAATTTCAAAGTGCTTTATGAGGCCTCTTATTGTGACTTCCTGATGCAGACCACAGACAGAATTACCAGCCTTTAAAATTGAGCTAGAAGCCAAGAAAAACTGGTTCTGGGGTTAATTTTACGTCCAATGGTGACCTCTTTGCCTTCATTTAGCATTCTAGAGATAAACTCTCTGACTTCACAGCTCTGCAAAAGGTCTTTCTAATTGAATCAAGAAGATTTAGATTATACCAACTGATTTTTTTTTAAGCAGAAAGTAAAGATCCGCCCAGACCAGTGAAAAATGTGGGCTTGTGGGGGAAGGGAATTTGAGAAGAGCATCTCTATCTAAAAAAAGAGAGAGAAAGATATTTTAAAGTTATTGAAAAATATCATTTCAAAGATTTTATTTGAGTTAGACTTAAAAAAATCTCCAAGCATACATATTAAAAGGTCAAAATTAAAATAAAATATTTCAAAATTAAAGTAAAACATTTTGACTGATGCTTTTTAGTTTTTCAGAATACGGACTGCTTGTTCTGCTACAGGATAGGAAAACTTTCTAAATCCTAGACATTCTGTTTGGGTGGAAATGTGCACTTCTGAGCCTCAAAGACCATTACATTTCCAGATCTTCTAAAGCCAGAGACTCTCTCAGATCTCTCAGCTATGCAGCTGCGTCCCGCCTGGCTGCCACAGCAATCACCTCCACAGAGGGAGCACCCACCACAGAAATTGAAGCCAAGGGGAGCTGAAAAATTGCCTGTGTGATTGGTATCATGCTTCTGTTGGACACTGGATCCAGCTGTTTTAAAATGGTGAAGGAGTCTCACTCATTCTAGCTCAAAGCCAAAAGGCAACCACACAAATGCAGAGCCACTGCTCGCAGTGACCAAATCAGTCTCTGTAGCCATAATATTGGGATACTTCGTCCCTCGCTCTTTACAACAGACCCAGCAGCGGGTCAGCCCCATTCCTGCAAAGCAGATGAATCCAGCCAAGCCAATGAAAGCTGTGGTTGTTTTGTAAAGCTGCAGCCGATGCACTGGGTGGTTACTTGAGGCAGCTGGTATTGATGTGCAAGCCAGCAAAGGGCGGTAGGTCTGCCTAAACCCCAGGATGGCCAAACATGGCTTAGGCAGCACAGCGAGCAGCTCATATTCTCCACCCCAAGCTGGACAGATGGCCAGGAGAGGGCTGAGTCGAGGGACCACTTACCAACCTGCTCTAGGACAAGTCACAAAGTGCTTTCTAAAGTAAAAAGAGTCATTGAAAGCAACAGGCTTTCTGCCTGCTTACAGGCTAAGGAAAAAGCTTTGGGACCACAGGCTCGGACTGCACAGCTGTATCTGACCTGTGAAAGAAGGCCTCTCATGTGATCCCTCCTGCTTTGCTGTGTTTTTGGCCCATGCCCCATCCTGGCAGGAAGCAAAGGACTAAGGTAATTTGACGTGCAATGAACCAAAGCGAGCCAAAAATGGGAAGGCAAAGGAAAGCCAAAACCAAGACAAAGGGTTAGCTTACACAGAGCACCAGACCTGACTGCCTGTCCCAGAGAAGGAGAGGATAGGAAAGGTCACTGCTGGCACTGGGATGTTCCTGAAATAAACGTCCTTTGGCTTCAGGGCACACAACAAAAGGTCACTTTATTGAACCTTCTGCCTCCAGTATGCACACGGAGAATGTTTATCCTCAGAGGCACCCCGGTACCACGGTGATGGGCCCACAATGGGCTGATACATGGGCTTGCCTCTCTGTTTTTCAACATGTGGAAGGCCATTAATAGACAGACTCTCCTTCCCCGCTCTTCTCCCTTTCCAACATCTGTGGAAGTCTCCATGCCCAATCTAGTCCTGACATATAAAGGTAAGCAGCACTAGATTTCCCCGCTAGTATCAAAGTGCATCTGCACTGCCATTCAGCAGCCCTCCAGCAGCGTGCCTGAAATGAGCCACTGCTTCCATTTGAGTCTCCAAGGAAAAAGCAAGGAGATTTCAAAGCCAGACCCATCTGTCAGTGTCCACAGAGAAACAGTGTTAAGAGTACCTGGAGACACGGCTCTCTAGGACAGAGTGAGCCACGCCAGTGTACCCATCCTACTGTTGCTAAACGAACCAAAGTAACTAAGTAAGTGACTTAAGAAAGCGCAGCCCGCTCCTGCCCAGGGAAATGGCTTATTCTGCAAACTGGAGCAGGCCTGGGAAATGCAGTCGTGGCTCAGTCCATGCCTGCTGGCCATGAAGGAGGCTGTTTCTACCTAGGATATAACCTTGCACTGCTAAGAGCTGCTTTAATGAGGAATGTTCCAGACTAGCAAACATAAAAGAAAGAATGACTTGACACTCATGTTGTCATTGAGGTAATCACATGCCATCACCAGATATACCAGCACAGCCGTTCATGCAAGGAGCAGTCAACCTAAGCTTATTCTCATCTTGCTACTCTAAAAAAAAAAAAAGAAAGGAAAAAAAAAGGACTAGAGATGGACAGGCTATGTATGATGTAATGGATCTCACTGCCTTCACTTATACTGCACTGAGTCTGCCACCACCCTCTCTCTCCATTTGCTTCAAAATTGCAATGACAGCACATTGCAACCAACTTTCAGGAGAGTTAACCAAACAGCAGTCAGACCGGACAGAGAGTCTGAAAGATTAGGAAAGAGAAAACACAGGGCACGGACTCCTATTAGAGACAGTTCAGCCTCAGGACCTTGGCTCCAAGCATCACCAGCTAGGCAGCCATGCACACAGGCCAGCTGCCCCCCAGTCAGGTGAGAGCACCACACTGCATGTAGGATTCAAACTGAGTCACAGATAGCCTTGCTGTGGAAGAGGGTGGCAAAAGCCTACGCAGCCACTGAAGGAGCAGAAAAGATAATAATTAATATTTCTGTCTAGATGTTCAGCTGAACAGTTTCTCCTTGAAACTAAATTGAATTGCACTCCTGACCTGAGTAAAGCGGCAATCCCCAAACCAATGACAAGCACAAATCCAAACCAGAGTTTCCAGATGGAGGCATGCAAAGCATCCTGTGGCAGACTTGGGCTCTGTGGGGCTGGGGCTGGAAAACAGGGAGAACAAATACTCCACCCTTGGAAGCAATGCAAGTGTGAGCTGCCATCACGTTGTTATTTTAAAGTGACACTGTCAAGAGGAAGGGAAAATAAAACTGGCTGCCCTCCACTATTGGTACTGCCTCAGAGCATCAAACCCAGAGCTTTCCAGAGTTGCTCTTCTCTCCCCACAGTGTGTGCTTGTCACTGTTTGTATCACACAAAGGTACAAAGCCGCTTCCCTGGTCTCCCTCACTTCTCCTACACTGCAACACCACTGAGGGTGACCGGGGATCAGGTATGGGGACAAGGCAGGCTATGAGAGCTCAGGAGCTAGGCAAGTCCTCCATCCTCACGCAAGACGATTCCTCTCCCAGACACCATTTTCCCAGCATACCCAGCAGTGCCTCATACCGCAGAAATTTTTCCCCGTCATTCTCCCTCTCCCCTCCCAAATTCCCCAACATACATCCATACAGAAAACATCCCCCCCAGCCTTCAAACACCACCCCAGTCAAACCTTGCTTTTCAAATGGCCTGATGACCAGCCCCAGCATAGCAGGGCTGCCCATTTGCAGAACTCTGCACTCTAATCCATTGACCTTTTATACGTTGTACAGGACTGTCTATTTCTTGTCACCATAGCCCATTTTAAGTAATTTTCTACAAGTTCAGTTCATTCTTCTGCTTGCCGAAGGAGACATAAAAATTTACACCTATTGTAAAAGCATGAATAAAGGCTGATTGCAGAAAGTAAAGACAATAATGTGCCCATAATACTAACGAGCTCACTTGCAATGCATTTCTGTTTAAAGGAAGATTTGTCTGATCGTCAACAGGGTGTTGATTTAGATTGCTGCTAAAATCACCCCTGTAAAAGTAAACCCACTTTTATTGCATTAGTACAGAGAACAGTTATGCACAGTTCGGACTTTTATGCCTGTTGCCAGTAGTGATCAATCTATTAATTATTAAGATAAAGAGGTTCTGTGACAGCAGATGGCTTATTTAGTGCACCTGGGATATCTTTCTGAAGAGGTCAAAATTTACAAAATAAAATCAACAAAAACTTTTAGAAATAGAAACCAGCAAAGTTGGCAGCAGAACCATGTAGAGAATTCAGGCTGTTCTCAGAAAGCTGTTTCTTGCTGTTTGAGAAAGCAAAGTGAGGGCAGCACCACAGGACTTAAAAGACTCACTTTCAGTTTCCAATTCTCTACAGATTTCTGTGACTGGAGCTAGTCTTTTGGGCTTGGGGACTGTTTTTAGTATCGATCTAGTGCAATACGGCCAAATATAAGAGAGAGAAAGAACTACATTCCCTGCTAAGATGCAGTCACCCTCAGTGGCAGCCATATCCATTTCAGCTAGTCTTTATACAGCTCTCTGGTGACCTAATATTTGAGATGGAGGGCACAAGTTTTCCTTAGCAGCAGTGTCCCCCTCCTCACACTCACTTATTTCTAACCTCAATTCTGTCATAGGCAACCACTAACAGCAAGAGAGCAGATCCTGTGTGGATGCAGAGGAGGAAGTTTGGGCCTGTCCTGCCTACAGTTTGTGGTGTGGACACTACACGCTACCCCAAAGAAACAGAACAGGAAGGAAACATTTTATGTGATCAAGCAATCAGCCGCTTGGATCTGCCAGTATTCAAGCATCATCATTGTCTGATAGGCAGAAAACATTAAAACTGGAAATGCATCTAGAAGCGTTCTTCCGTTAGGTTCAGCTTGCTCAGTACTGATTCACCCCTTGCTCAGTGCTCAAACTGCTCATTAAGGAGAGCAAGATCTGCTCAGTTCCGCCATTAACAAACACTGTGACTTTGGCACTGTTTCTCTCCCCTTCAGCTCAGACGAGCGTGGCCCAGATAGCGACTTCTCAGCCCTGCGCAACTCACAAGCAGCTCAGCTGCAGCTCCACTCTGGGGCTATACCATGTTGTCAGAAGAGCTGCATTGGCAGAGGGGCTCCAGGGTGGCCAGAGCCCCCGGCTAGGGGACAAGGTGAGTCACCAGAGTTGTGCAGGCTGCCCAGCAAGGTCGTGTGGGACTCCACTTGTTTCCAGCCCGGCCCAGCCATTGCCCTCTCTAGCCTGGGAAGAGCTCCTGCCCCCTTCCATCTCCAGATGTGCCTCCAGGGCTGCTGCTGGACAGAGATCAGTTACGAAACTCAGAGGTCTGGGAGATCAGCCATCCCATTGCTATTTCTTCAACAGGTTAGAAAATAGCAGCTGGAATCACTTTTATGAATCATTTACATAAAACATATTTACAGATGAAAAGCACATTTATCTGAAGAGCATTTCATCAGTCAGAAGTCACTTAAGTACACTGATGGGGAGAGCTCTGGAGAATACTCAGGATCCGGTTCTTTTCAGTGCAGTTTCTTTATGAGATTTGCACAGACTGGTTTCTAATCGGGCAGTGTGGCTGTTTAGGAGCATTCGTCTGCCTGACAGATAACCCTGCTGGTGCAGGCTGGATGGGAAAGCCACGTGCTTGGAATGTGAATCACAGGGACTGGCCTTCAGACTGCCATTAAGGAGCAATTAGATCTGCTCTGAGAAATACTCCTTGGCTAGAATGTTTCAAAAAAAAAAAAAAAAAAAGAGATCACGCAGATTTAATGACTGATCAGAGAAACTTCTAAGATAGCTCCTCTACCAAAATTACAGAACCACCAACTGACAGACTATATGAAAGAGAGAAAATCCTATAATTCAAGCTATTTCATTGCATGGGAGAAGGCACACAAGAGGAAAATGAGGCTGTTAAGGTATCAAAGCGGTACCTTATTTCAATTCTCAGCTCTCTCTCATCTTCCTTTCATGATCTTGAGCAAATTACTTGACCTCCCATAGCTTAGGTTCCTCAGCTGTGAAATGGGGAAGATTCTGCTGCCTTGATAATCTCAGCTTTTCCTCAAGCAAGCATCTCTTTGTGTGGGTTTGTACAGCACCTAACACATGCTCTCTGTGGCTGTTTTAGGGGAGAGGACTCCATTCTTTATGTGCCATTGTAAGTACTATTAATTAATAATCACCAGAAATATTTCACCGCATCTATGCTTAAAGAAGGGTGTTCTCATTCCCAGGCCACAGAAATGAGAAGGATGGACTCAATTCCTTATGCCTTCATCAAAAGACCTCAGACGGGACATTGGATCTCTGGGTGTTAAAGTGCCTTCAGAGGCACTTGTCTGTGGAGTCCTCAGCCCAAACAAAAGAGCAAAGACCCTCTAGATCTTTTGGGACTAAGAGCAAAAGGAATCTTCCTTTGAATTGAGGAAATCTTTAGAGAGGGACTTCAGACCTCCAGTGAAAAAGGAAATAAAAAGCATTTGCACTGACAGCTCCAGTTACAAGCAAAGAGGCACAAAGGGCTTTGAAAAACAACCAGCCTTTCATCTTCAATAGCAAGCTAAACAGCTCTGCACCAGCTGCTCTGTAAACAGCACAGCAAGGGAAAGCAAATCATTGGCATCAAATGCATTAAACATGGCAGTGTCTTGAGATGACATATTTTGTAAACTTCCTCCTTACAAGTTATGCTGTTTCCTAAGTTTAAGGGATTACCTGCTTTATAGCAGCAGAGTCATTCTTCCAGGTACCAGGGCAGGTTCATTACCCATATTTCTTGCTGAGTTTCCAATCAGGCAGGCAGGCAGTTTTGTTAAGAGAGCATCAAATGGGAATGTCACGTAACTTGGGTTCATCTCCTGTCTCTGCCTCGTGTTTCCTAAGGGACCTTCAGCAAGCCACTTAATCTTTGGGCCAAGTTTTAACCTCGAAAAGGAAAGAAACTATTTTTTTAATCTTAAAGAAGTCAGCCCTACAGATCAGGGATTTGCAACCTTTTATCGATTCTGGATCCTTAAGAACTTTTTCAGGTGACCAGCAGACACCACAGAGCTAACTAAAACCTCCTCATAACAGAGTGACTTTTCTTAGCTCTGGGCCCCCCAGGAATAGCCCAGGAATACCCAAAAACATGCATATCACAGGTTGAACTCATTCCAAAGTGTAAGCACCTAAGTACGGTAAACACAAAGTGAGGGCAACTTCAGCCTAGATTTGGTGTGGTTTAGTTTCATTGAAATCATCTCATGTGAGCAATAAAACACTAGAAGAAACTAAAAGAAGGCAGTGAAGATCCCCCTATAGTCCTTTGTGCTCTGAAACAGTTAAATACACCCAGCATCTGTGTGCATGTACGGGAAGGGACTGATTACATCCTCTGAGTAACTTGGTTCTTGTGATTTATTAACAATGAAGTGACATTTTCTCTGATTTCCAACTTTGCTCCTACTATGAAAACTATATTAGAAATAAAGAATAAGCAGAGCTGGGAAAACCCGACTGTGACCTCCTATGCCTGTGGCAAGGCATGACAAACACCCCCATCTTTCCATTTTCTCCTTGTGCAGAAATCTGTTGGGACTTCGGTCACTTAACTTCCTATTCCAGAGATGTTCATTTTGCTAAAAGAGGAAAAAGAAAGCCAGGCATTTCCAGAGTGCATCAAGGCTTTACAGTAACATAATATGTTTAATACCTCTATAGTGCTTAAAAACTATAACTCTTTATCAAGCTGCCTGCCTTTGCAGGGAAGCAGATGAAGAGGGCTCTCGCAAGCTGGTTCCCCGGGTTCGCTCTGCCTGCCATAATTCAAAGTCACAACAAAAGGCGAACGAATTCCGCTGAATACCTGACATCTGCAGAGCACTGAAAAGCCCCCGTTGCGAAGGTCACAGCCCCTTCTGACCTGGTACGTTGCAGTCCCACAAAAGGTACCAGACACTACTTGGCAGAGAGTGTTTGGGCTTCACATCTGCCCTTTGCTCTCCGCTGAGCTGTCACCCAACAAGTTCCTCAATGGCAAACATTAGGTGGCCTGGCTACTTCTGGCTAATTGGCTGGTGCTAGGCCAGGTGTTTTCCTCTCCATAAAGTGCAAATAGGTGGCTTCTCAGGAGTAGAGCACAGCTGTCTCACTGTGCTAAAATAGGCCCTTTAATTTGTTCTCCCCACTTCGACCAGTGAAATAGCATATGGGCCTCTGCTCTCTTCTTTAATTTGCTACAAAACAGCCGCAGGATTTCGGAAGATAAGATTTGGTGAATGCACTTGCAA
This sequence comes from Struthio camelus, assembly GCF_040807025.1. Classification (NCBI taxonomy): domain Eukaryota; kingdom Metazoa; phylum Chordata; class Aves; order Struthioniformes; family Struthionidae; genus Struthio; species Struthio camelus. The sequence goes on along the minus strand of NC_090947.1, from coordinate 33,173,731 downwards.
TAACTCTGAACACACATCCAGCTGGTATCTGCACACACACTAAACATTCCAGTATTGGAAACAGCAACACTACATTCTACATGTCCCCAGGGCTGGATGTCAGGACTCTGGAGCAGGTATCACAGGTGGCTCAAGGCCAGGTATACTGTACTGCACAGAGACTGTGCTGGTGAAGTATTTTAGCAACTTAGTGGCTATTAAATAGCAAAACCTGTTCAGGAAGCAGCTATAACCAGTAGAAGAGCTGATGTCTTCCATACCCTGCGATGGGGGGTTTGTTATGACTTGATTTGAGAAGCATCCTTTGGCCAGAGGCAAGACACCTTCAAGTGGGGATCACAGACGGTTTGGTACAGAGCTAAGCTTCAGCACACCCTCAGTACTGCCTGGGTCTGGTGGGATCCTTCCTGCTTTAAGGAAAGAGCATGAAGAGGTGTTGTCATATGGCCAGCGCCAGCCACTAGTTTAATGGCAAAGATAAGTGTCCTTCTGCTTTAGTGTTGAAACCAACCTCCTTTCACTTGCTGGGAGCAGCACTTGCTGAGCAGTCCATCAGGCAGGGACAGCCACAGTGACACAAACATCCTCCCTTACCTAACTTCCTCCCCTTTGATAGGCCAGTGTTGTTATCCCATTATAAAAAAGGGGAAACTGAGGCACAGAGCAAGGAGGCAACTTGTGCAAGGCTGCTCAGGGCACCACAGGCAGAGTCAGGAGGCTGTATGAACCACTGGTCCACGGGCAGTGTCTGTCTGCCAAAAGCATCCTTGGAAAGCCAAGCCCTGTGGCTGAGAGGATGTTTTTCTGGGTAGCTACGTGAGGTCTGAGGGAGACCGGAGTGACCAGACCTTGAACTGCAGCAGGGTTAAGGACCCACTGCCAGCGTTTTGCTTTTTCAGGGACGGTCAGGAGGCAGGTTAGAAAGTAGCTCTCCTCCATCACATCGGTAGCTCCCTTCTCCCATAGGGGTGGAGAGGGAAGCCACTTTCCCTGCTCCCCCAGCCAGGCCCGCTCTCTCTGCAGCAGAACTGACCCCTATTCAAGCTGCTAATATGTTTGCCCAGGACGTTTCAGAGCTTCGTTATTTGTGAATGCCTTTTTGTGTCGTGCCGTTGGCAGGAGCACAGCTTGTTCCCAGCCTGTTCCAGCAGCTCCCTGTTGACTGAGGTGATGGGCTTGGAAAGAGGCACAGGCACTGAGCGTCCCCCAGCCTCTTGGGAAAGTAGAAGCAGGGTCAGAGAGAGGCAGGAAGGGTGGGATCCACCTGCATCTTCCTCCCTTTCCAGCTTCCCCTCTCTGCATGCCTCCATGCCTTCAGTGGCTGGTCTCCAAGAGCTCAGTGTAAAGAGCTGCTTGCTTAAAAATACACATATGCCTTTTAAAGTCCCCATCAGCAGGGTGAATATCAACAAACTGCATGGCATTGGGAGAAAATCAGTGGATATGGCTGGGAGGCTTATGGGATTTATTTGTGAGGAACTGATTAAAACAGACTAAATAAATGTCTATATCCTGACTAAGTGACTAGGCCCAGGGCAGGGAATTGTCTGCATGTGCTTGGGAGACAGAAGCGCTGCGAAGCATGAGGCAACACAACACCTGAAGTTACCATAAGAGTCCTGTATTTAAGAAAGGGAGGCTTCTCCTGTAGAAACTGGGAGCCAGGGCTTGGTACCTAAGTTGCTCATTGCCCTCCCTCCCTCCAGCCTGTTGTAGATGCAGGGTCCAAAGTTAGGAAAGAGGCAGAAGTGTGTCCTCAAGTTACTTCTCAGCACAGAGATGGGGCAGGAGCCAGTGGGGAGAGAAAAAGAAGAATAACAAAAAAAGGAACAGCAATGCCAGATTAGACCAAATGTCCGTCTGGGTCAGAAGCCTGCCTCTGACTGCAGCCAAAGGCAGATGCACACGGAAAAGTGTAAGAACAGGACAAGTGACACATTCCAGAATGCTCCTTCAGCATCTAGGAGTTTGAAGCTCAAGTACTTCTTTTCCAGAGGAAATGAATGACGAAGGCACCTCAGGTGGGAGAACGGCCCGGAGAAAAACCTCCTGAAAGCTGAAATCTCCAAAAAGTGCATCAGATGACTGGGAGCCTTTAAAAGAGCACTCCTTATTGAAAAGCAGTGGCTGTCAGTTCAAAGGAAGACAGCCACGGTCTGTGTAACAAGCCTTAGTAGACATCTCAGTATCTACAACGTGGCCAATACAAGACATGCTTCTTAGACATTTCACATTTTAAACGACATCAAACGAAGCCATTCGGCGCGTTGTTCCGTAACACCTTAGGAAGAAGCAGCCTTGGGCCTTTCACTGAAATCTCCCTAAGAGAGAATTCCCCCTTAATAATGGAGCCTAGAAATTATAATATGTGAACCATTTTTGCACAGCATCTGCTTTCTGCAGGGTCTCATCCAGGGCAGTCCCCCTGGCAAGCAGAGTCTGCGTTTGACAGGGCTCTTCTCCTTTTCCCTCACACCAACACATATATGACCTAGCTTCACTGCATTTCTGTCAAACCCTTGCTGTATCTGCAGCCATGGCACTGCTCCCAGATTTCTATTTACAAATCACACCTTCAAAATTGCCAGAAGGGGAATTGCTTTCTTTTTTTTTTTTTTAACAACAGTAAGCACACAGTTATCAGAGTTGCCTAACCCTAACCCTGGCCTCTCTGAAATAAAGACAAGGAGCTTTCACACACCCATGCAGGAGGTCATTTTGACCATGCTGTTGGGAGGCGGAAAAGCTAAAAAGCATCCTCAGAAACACCTCCAATCAACTGCGCTTGCTCTTGCTGTCAAAAGCTAAATTTGCTTGTTTATGATACATAGGATGAATGCCCCATTTTTCTATGGAGTGCAACATTCAAATTTCTGTATTACAATTTTATAAGTAGTGTCCCATGTCAGTCAGTGGAAAACTATTACAAACCAACTGCCTCAAAATCAGGACAAAATAATACAGGCCAAAGCCCAACAAAAGAGCCCATGCCATTGCAAAAGAAAAAATCAGACTCCCAAAGCAAATTACTATAGTTTTTTCCTGGACAGTGTAAACAAATACATGCAGTTGTCCGACCATTATTATGTGGAGGGAAATGTGGCTAAGCAGGCACTTGCCAAATCTACTGTCATGAGACATGGGAGATGGGACACAGGAATACCTGAAAGTTGACCACAGTTTAACCATCTTAAGCAGCTTAAATCCAAACAAGTAACTGCTGCCTTCGTTATCCTCACACTAACTGAGGAGGATCTGTGTTCACACAGTTGTACGGAAGCTATAAAGTTTAACCTTGAATATCATCAATAAAGCCGATCTCATCACTTCCTGATGCAGACAGCCCCTCTATCAGATGCACACCCACATAAGCACTGAAGTCAGAGGCTCCCGCATAAAGAGATAAATGAGCTCAAACACAAGCCTGGGGACAAATGGGTCTCCGGACTGTCATTAGACAAAACAGAGGAAACAGGGGACGCTTTTTCCAGACCCCAGAAGGGTGCTGAGCAACCCCAAAATCAAGCAGCAAACCAGAGCAGAGTGCGGGAGCCAAGCGTCATGACCAGCACAGGAAGGACAGGATTCCTGTGGTCTGTTTTGATGCTGCTGTCTTATGGGGATCATGCAATAGCCTTTTTACACTCCAGAAAACACTTGTGCACAGCTAGTTTTGTTAACAGGCTCTAAGCATTTGCTTATAGGTGGGCCACTTTCAACCCCTAAATCTACTGGCTTCCTCAATTTTTGCTCAATTTCCCCCCTTTCCCTTCTTCCTATGGCTATTACCCAGGTCCTCATTACTTCCCACCTTAATCGTTTCCAGCTGCTTTTTCCCATTCTAATATCCTCTGCTGCATAGCCAAGCAAGAGAGGGAAAGGGAAAACCACAAAGGTCTGTGTTAGACTCATGACCGTATCATTGCTGCGCTGTCACTCGCCGTTGGAAGACTTCACAGTGCATTAGAGGCAGCACTGAATTAAAGCTAGAATACTATCATGACAGGAGTCCTATACACCCATTTTATAGATGGAGAAATCACAACCCATAAGGCCAAGAGAAAGAAGTCATTATTTTTCGCCAGGCTTATCTTTCCTTGTTACCTCAATTGCTCATTGTTGGTTTTCACTGTCTTTACCACTGAACTTGTTCGCCCTGCATAGACACTGAAGCGACAAGACCCACCCTGCAGTCAATCACAGGGAGTCACTCACCTTCAACAGGTAAAGGATTAGGCCCAACCTAAAGGTCAGACATGAGTAAATACTGCTGTAAAGAATTTTGTGTTTGGGCACAGGTAAGTGTTGACTTACTGGAAAACTGCTTTCGTTCATTGTTTTCAGCTAAATAAACTCACAGGCAAAAGACAGTTACCAACATGCTGAAACCCAGGAAATCTCCAGCGCATAACAGAGCGGCCAGCACACAAACACACAGTAACTCATTCAAGCGGTTAGACATTCTCAGCTGAAAATTGCTGTCATTACACACATTATTATTTAAACGTCTTGAGTGCTCTGTCTGGGAAGATAGTGCATTTAATCTGGTCACTCCTTATGTGTAAAACTCAAACCCCAGGTCCTGGAACAACTGGACAGCCTTTGCGCCAAGGGAAGAGAAGCCTTTTATACCCTCTTCCATGAAATGCTGCAGAGAGCAGACAGACAGGTAGTCTTCCCTGACACATGAGTTACAGGCTGCAGTGCTGATCAGCCCACAAAACAAGATGAGCAAATTACTCCCCACCCCCCCCGGTCAAATCAGATGTCCTCAAGCCAAAAGGCAGCTCACAGAGCCCAGTCACTATCTGAGGTCCAAGTGAATGAAGAGGCAGCAAAAGACACCAGAAATTACCTTGCATTGGAAGCTCCTTCCTGCCTCTCCCCTTGAAGCCAAACGTCTCAACCTCTTGGCACCAGCTATGGTGGCATCTTGTCCACCGTGCGCTAGTCACCTCTGGAAAAGGATGGTAAGAAATTAGCTATATCACATCCACTCTGCAGGGTGTGCAGAGAATACCGAATGCCCTCCAAGGTGGCAGTAGACGTTGCACATCTGGAAGCAGAGCACTGATCAGCAGGAGATGTCATAGATTGGTGGTAATAATACCAGAACTCTCCAGGCAGAACAACTAGAGGCAGTGCAGCAGTTTCAAACAGCTAGTAAACTTTGAGGATAATTCTAGACTATCGGGTTCTTAATAGAAGAGTTTCCTATAAAGGTTTTGCTCTGGCCATCAGCCCCTTGGGAGACTGATTTCTGGCCCTCACAGGCTCACAGTACAAAGCCACACAGCTTTATAAGCAGAGAACCTGGAGCTCTTTGCAGAAGCAGCGCCCAAATCTGCAGTGGGATTACCACATTCCAGCAGCTGTGAATTGGACACGCATCCTGCATTCAAAGGGCCGCACGTGTTAAGAGCCAAGTGGATCGCAATGATCTCACGGGGATTTTTCATTAAAAAATTGTAAGTGTTTCTATGTTTTTTTCCCCAGGCACAAATAAATTGAGGTAGTCTCTGTCCAGGAAGAGCAGGAAACGCTACCTTGTCTGGAAATGCAGGAGTGGATTTTTCCCTGAAACCAAAGGGCATGTTTGAGATCATCCAGCTTCATCCAGACATCAGCTGAACAAGCAGCTGTGGTCTCCTGTGACACCAGTTCAATCAGATTCTTGCTAGGTGACGGTTTGGGTTAATTGCAGGGGTCAACACCTGAGCTTAGGGCAGCAAACACTGCACAGAGCAGCTTTCACTAACACACTCATGTTGCAGAGGAAACTTATTTCTGTTACCTGAACAGAGGAGATTTCCCCAGCAGATTTCACAGTCCTTAATGCATGTCATGGGCTCGACTGTGAAGTAGAAAACAACAAGCCATAGGTGTTTAATCCCTGGGTCTTTTCCTTGCAATGCCAGCCATTTGCCACTACACCTCAAAGATCTGGGACCGTGTCCTTTCCCTCGTGGAGCAATGGGATTGGGTAAACGCTGGGGTCCAGGAGTTGGTGGACTCAGCTGAAACTCAGAATTTGTTGTTTCTACACACTGACCCATCACACACCTCTGCACCTCTAATCCTTCTTGTCTGTTCTTCCACTGACACTGAACTACTGGGGGACAGGAGCTACACGCAATACAGGGCCTAGCAAAATGCAGCCTCAGGGTCTGCTGATGCCCCTGCGTGCCTCGGAAGAGAAACACCAACAAAGTATTCCTCCAAGATAGGGTTGGGTTCAGACCAAGATGACAGCTTTGCTCTGGTCTCCATCAAGTATCACACTGCTGAATCCCACCACCATCTGCATGGCTGACAATTGGCTTGCCGGTATAAAGCATACAGATCAGCACATGAGAAGGCTTTGTACAGTGTGTTGCACACTCCCCTCCAAGCACACAGAGTCTTTCCACCAGACAGGAGCTAACAAAGGAGTTTTGCACCAAACGCTGTAGGTCTGCCACTGAGAAAGAAAGCTGGGCTAACCCTGGCTCCCCTCCAAACGTAATCCCTGCCAGCAGGTGAAGATCTTCCTCTAGGAATATACTAATTATCAGGAGATTTGCAGCTCAAGGCAAATCAGAGCCCTTAATCATCTCCCCAGCCACATTTGACCCAACTCTCACCTCCCAGCAGCCCTGGAGGAAGTTAAACCAGCCACCTTGAGGATCAGCCAGGGAGGAGAAGCAGCCAGGCCATGAATTACTATCCAGCTTCAGTTTCCCTACGGACACTTGCATGCCTGCAGGAATGAGGGACAGACACACTTAACCTCCCCAGAACTAGACAGCAAAATTTTGATCTTTCTGATGTGGATGAGTCACTTCCAATTGGGCTATTAAGTTATTACATTGTATTATTACATTAACGTCATTGCCATTTTCAGGAGAAGATAAACCTAATTTTAATCTGCTCTTAATTGAAAGCTTATCAAGAGACTGGCTCCATCCCTACACAGTGAGACATCTTTTTTTTTCTTTTCCTTCCCTTCCCCCTCTCCATACGCTGCACTCTATCGCTGATGAAAAGAAACATCTCTATTCATTAGAGAAAAAGCAGCTTGGAGTCGATCAGGCCTGTTAACCTACAGACTGGGCTGTTATCACAGATCAGACCTTTCCTAACAACAAAAAACTGTTGGGGGCTGCAGTTTGGCAGCCTGTTGCAGCAGTTTTGTTAGCTGTTCATTTTTATGTTGGGGTACTTGACAGTTTCCATTAGAGAAAGTGAGAATATTAAAGATATTTGAGCAGCACTGGGAGAAAGTGGAGTATATAATGCAAGGGAGGGAATTGTGCAGATTTTAATTACAGATTCCCCCAAAAATCCATAGAAACTCTGATTAAACTCCTAATTACTTTTAAAGAAGTGAATAAGCAGTCAATAAGATGAACAGCAGTCTCTCTCCCTCTCTCTTCTTCTTGTGAGCTACCTCCATGCCAATAGTGCGGAGCAGATGTTCTATCACAGGCAACTTCACAGGAGACTAAGGGGAGAAACACTTCTCTGAAGACTCCTTCAAAGGAAACTTTTTGCGACATCACCAATGCCAAGGCTAGCCCTGCAATCAATCAGGTCGTGGTGATTTACAGAGCAAAGGATGTGTCTACTGCCTCCAGCCGTGACTTTATTTTGCAGGACTATATTGGCCTTTGGAGTGGAGCTCTGCCTCCCTGCACGAGGCAGCGCTGGCCTGCCTGTGGGCTGTGGTAGGGCTTCACTCCCTCATCTGCTGAGAGGAAACGATGCTTGGAGGGCTGGAGCCAGTCCTCCTGGTTTGGTTGACTGACTGTCTCTCTAGACATCTCATAACCATGCTGTGTGACTTCATTTATCCCCTCTCTGTCAGACTGGGGAGCTGACAGCAAATCTGCCCAAGATGCCTGGCCAAAGGTCACTGCTGAAGATTTGGGCACCTCTGTGCTAAGCAAAGCACCCAGACTCCAGTATAGATAAATACTCTTCCTCCAAGGGAGGTTTTTACTGGATCGGGAGAAACTTCTCCATCTCAGGCCTGTGGGCCACATTTCAGCCCCTTGACCCAAACCTAGCCCTGTGGTGTGGGTGCACCAGATTACTCACTCTCACTCTGAAAAGCAAAGACGGTTTCCCAAGGAAGCATTTTAGTTGCCTCCTCAGGACTTCTGCTCAAACATGCTGGGCTTGCAAAGAAATTTCCCTCCTTCTGGCTTAGCCAGTGAGCCTCAACCCACACTCCTCACTGCCACGAGCATCACCCCTCCTCTCTCCCACAGCAGGAACTAGCTGTCACCTCGCCAAGGCTTTTCCGCAGCTGCGCCAGAGTGGGACGAGCCCTGCTCGCTCTCTCCGGGCAGAATGGTGCTAGGAACTGTAAAAAACAGACACCTCCCCTAAAATAATTCAAAGTCAGAAGGTGGGTTTCACTCTGAATTTGCTCAGAGCTGAGCTGCAGCAGCAAGACTTGCTGAGCAAGCAGCCTCTGTTCTCAGGGCACAGCCACGCTTCATCTCCCGGCCTTCTTTTCAGGCCATTATCGCTTATTTTGCTGTCTCCAATGCCCATATCTTTAACCCTGCAAATAGCTTTCATTCCTGCATCTCAGGAAAGCAAGGGGGAGTGCTTCTACGGCGTCAGCTCTGCCTGTGTTCAAGGGCTCTTGTTCTCCACCTGCAAATATCACCATGCTCTGCCTCTCTCCTGATTTTGTTTTTCCCACAGAGAAGACTCACAGCTGCCAAAAACCTGCTGTGCCACTGTCAGTGATTTGCTAGTTAAAACCCGGGACTGGAAAGCAGCCAGCCCGGCTGCTTGGGGACAGTAAGTACCCATCGGCCCCATCCCTACCTCAGTGCCAATACAGTTCATATTCTGTGACGTAAACTTGCCCTGCTTTATCCAACCAGGGGTCCTAATACCTTCTTAGAAACTTTCTCAGTTCTCTTTCAGAAACCCTTCAAATTAGTCCCCAGACCCTGAGGGACCTGAACCAGAGGATGCAGATGATTTCTGATAAAATTGATGGTCCTTTGGAGCTAAAGCTATAGGGTATGAACATCTGAAGCTTGTTTCTTCCGTGAGAGGGCTGCAAAGGTGGGTATTTTAAGAAAAAAAAAAAAAAAAGAGGACAATTCTGCATTAGGAAGGGAAGGAGAGAATTTTGTGGTTCATTGGAGGGACAGATTGATTCCTTGGTCCTGAGTCAGGGGGACAGGAGGAGAAAGGAAGAGGCTTGGAAAGGGAAGGGGGGAAGGAGTTTGCTCTGCAACCAAAGCTGGGTAATAAGGCATATGTAGCTGCCAGTGACAGTGTATGAATTTACAGTATAATAAAGATATATATAGCCATTTGGAACAAGCTATTTCTAACATAAAATGACTCTGTATATTGATTGCCCGAGGAATTTGTACAGAACCTTATTTCCAGACATATAACTGAGCATATTATTTACTCACCATAAAAGCTGGATAAATGGCTAGACTCCAGGAGGGTGTGAGGCAACGGTAGTTGTTCACTGACAGGATGAATGGAAGGAGGTTTAAGCGTGATGGGGAAGGTCGGGATGCTGGGACCTGTCCCACTGAGTCAGCAGCTTCAGCAAGTCACTGTGAATGTACAAACCAGGTGTATCTGCTCGCTCTTCAAAAAGTAGCCCCATCAGTGGTGCCACTCCAAGGCCCTCTTGGGGAGGCAGGGGCCCAACATACGGGGAAAATGGGATTTCTTCTCTGGAGCAGCACTGAGAAATGGTGTGACTGAGGCCAGCAAGTCCTGAGAGCAGAAGGTTGCTAGAGGGCAGCATCCAGGCAATTGCTTCAGGCCCCAAACTATGGGGACCTTTGCCCGACTAAGGCAACAGTCACTTAATGGTGAGGCAGAGGATGACAGCAGCAGCTTAGCCTCTGCCTCGCCTTCCATCAGCCTAAAGCCAGCCTGGTCAGAGGCAAGTCTCTCTCTGCAGTACTGAAAGCTACTGGCACATTTTTGGCTAGATGGCAGTGCCTGAATGGCACTCCTGTGGAGTTCAGAGAGTCGACACTTCCAGACCCCCTTTCCTCTTCTGGAGAGACATAGGCATACCAGTCTCCAAAGGAGAAGGCCTTTGGAGGCATACCAGTCTCCAAAGGAGAAGGCCTTTGGAGGCATACCAGTCTCCAAAGGAGAAGGCCTTTGCAGGCTTCCTTGCCCCATAAGCAGACCATAGCTTCAAAGTATTTCCAAGGGAACATGATGGACACATCAACTGGGAAACTCCTTCCAGAGTAAACAAGACCTGAAGGAAGAGTCTGAAAATGAGGGGATTAATAGAGAAGTATCTTTCAGTTTCCCAGGAGATAAGCAAGCAGTAGGACCACCCCACAGACGGGAAGTTTTGCAAAGTCTGGCAGCTCTACTGCAAGAGTATTAAGACTGATATTAGTTTTGCCTTGACTTGCAAAACAGGCAAACAAGCAACACTGTGATCTCCACCATTCTCCTCTCCCAATTCCTTGCCTTTCACTCTCCATTGCAATGTGGTGCAAGCAGTGTTGAGTCCAGACTGAGATGAACTGGGCAGGGACTATGTCATTTCCGTATTCTGTTAAGTCTCCAGACTATCCCCACATAGGGGTTACATACAGAGGCACAAAAGACTGGACAGACAGGTCCTGGCTCATGACTTCAGTTCACGGGTGAGGTGCTCTAATAATGCAAATAAAAACTAATGTGTGTTGTGTTAGGCTGTGAAAGGATTGTAAACTTGCTTTACATTCAGCTCACAGTCACTGCATCACAGCAGCCCAACATACTTAAGAGGCTGAATATTCTTGTACTCCTGCTGCCACCTAAAGGCAATTTCTCAAAAATGTTCTTCTGAAACATCCTGGAATAAACATCTTTACGTTTCCAGTCCAGGGTGGGCTTTTAGCTGAAGGAAGGTTCATTTGGAACAAGAAATATTAGAATGGGGATATTTCTGTCTGCAGGAATTTGGTCCAGTGTTCTGGCAGATTTCCGGCATGACCATGACTGCAAATGGACAGGAAAAGGGGACTTGCAGCCAGCACTGTGAGGACTCCACCAAGAATGGTCCTAATAGCCATGGTCTAAGGATACAGATGAAAGAAGGGTTGTAGAGAGTGGCAGTATCTTTCATTTCATGAGCCAGCATAAATGGAAAACCAAAACAGCGTTAGGGTCATAAAATATCTTCTTCAAGTCATTCAACACTCAACACAGAGAAACCAACAATTCTTGTTCAATGGCTACCTCTGAGATAGTTTTGTTCAAGGCACCCAGTTCCTGTGCTTGAGTTCTCCTCGTTATTCAGGGGAGGTGCTGGGTCCTTTGGTGTTTCTGAGGAGATGGTGACCAGGTCAGGCCACCTGCAGAAATCTGACACCGTGGCCCATTTGGACCTGGGGTTCCTGACGCTGGCTTCCTGTAACGTGGCTCACTTAGAATAATCCACTCCTTTTGGATATGGTTGCCAGAATTCAGCATAGTCCAATGGTGTTGGTGGTAGCTGGAAAAAGGGGAGATTCCTAAAAGGAAATGTTGTTCCCATATTGTACATAAAACAGCGATAACTTTGTTCAAGCTTCTATGCTGAATAAATGCCCAACCCCAGAAGTTCTGTACAGTCAGCACTTAGTGAGCCCAGGGAAATATTAAATTGCCTCGTAAACTGGAAGCCAAGTGGAAGTATTATTTAAATGCTCAAAAAGTATAATTTGCTGCTGCAGATCAACGAACTGCCTTATTGAATAGACGGAACGTTACTACATGAGTTATGAAATTGGCTTTACCACTTTGAGTTCACATTTTAATAACCTTATGCTTAAGGGGGTAGCATAATGAAGCCTATTTAATTTTCCACCATGTATGTGCATGCACAGAAAAAATGCACATGTGACATTTGGAGTGGGAAAGTACAAAAGTTTCATTGGCATATATCAGGGAGCAGGAGCACTTCTCACAAATGGGATGATACCTTCCATTCTGGACACTGGCAAAACGTCTCCAATCCAGGATGCTTATGCAGATGCTTCCAGATACATCCATATGAAATGGCAAGTTCAGAGATAACAGATAACAATGCATAAGCCTCAGTGCACAGTATGCGCTGATGTATCGTCCCATAACGTGACTATCTAAAGAACTTATTACCTTCCTCACATATTTACCTCCTGGGAGAAGCAAACACTGTGTTGTCCTTGTTCCACAGACAGTTAAGCTGAAATACATAAGTATTAAGCAATTTGGCCCAAAGTGCCACAATGTGATGTGTCATTTGATGATAGCTGCTCTGTCCTGGTGTAATTCAGGAAGCCATCTGACTCAGTCTGTGACTAATGTCTTGCCTGACAAGTCTTGTCAGGGGATGTGATTTCTACGTACGCTTTCCACCTCCCTCCATTCCAGAGGAACTGTATCTACCCAGTTTGCTCTAATACTTTCCCCATTTACCCTCACTTGAGAATTTTAGCTTCTTTTGAAAGTGGAAGCAGAAGCTATCTAGGGCACCAGGCATACACGAATATGACTTTTTAATCAAGTGTTTTGAAACTGCTGAGGAGTTGGGAATGGAAGACAATAAGGATGATTTTTAAAAGAGAATGAAATAAAGAAAATAATCCTTTCAAAAAGGATCATCTCCCTGTGATGCCTGTCTTGCTTTCCCTCCCAGACTGCCCCTTGGGTCTAGCCCATATTCCTACAAATCCTCAAAATAGAAGCTATTTCTGTATAGCACAGGAAAAGTGGTGCATTGTGCTCTGAGGAACTTTGCAACATTAACTCCAAAGCCAACGGTTTTCATGACTAAAGTTAGAATATATTTGATATCAGAAGATGCAAAGCAACAGGGCAATCAAAACGGCGGGATTTCATTCTACCATTTTATTCTCTAAACGCCCAGATGAGAAAATATTTGTTCTCCACTACTCAGGAACAGACACTCTCAGCTACTTGCAATGGGTGGCACTCATATCTATCCCTAGTCACCCTCAAGGTGTTGTCTAGAGAACGCAAGAGTTTCCAGAGCACCTAACTACAGAGATAGCTAGATAATTCCTACTAAATATCTTTGTATTTCTGGCAGTAAGAGTAGAACACCTCTCACCTAGCTTCAGCTCTCCAGAAGTTACACCTCATTTAGATGGTCTCGCTAGTCACTGGAGAGAGACCAGCCCTTCCAGCTGGCTCATCTCCAACCTCTTCCTTAGGAGGAGATAAAGTCTGCTCAGCCTACATTTAGACAGCCAGTAGGCAGGACAGAAGACCCCTGCCCCAGCTGGTTCAGGAGTTCAGGCAAAAGTCCTGCAGAACCACAAGTTTGGGAGACTGTTCAGAACACCGCCCACTTCTGTTTTTGTCTCTTCCAATAAAGCAAAATAAATATACACATAAATAATTAAATGTAGCAAGTCACGCACACAAATCCCTCCAAGATGGCAGGACGCATTTCATATTCTAAGCATCCAAAAAGTGTCCCTGAGGCCTTGTGGCAGCATTTACCTGCAAGCCAACTGAAATTAATTTTGTTTATAACATCTCATGAAACAGTGTTTTTAATACTTTACTCTTTTCCACACACTGTGTTCTTCGCTCAATCTATTAATTTTTGCAATGGTATCCAAGAAAAAAGGCAATCAGGTTTGCCTGCATGTTTTGGCTCTGAATATGAAAGGACCCAGGAGTTCTCAGCATCACTCTCCTCTTCAGTGCAAAAGCCTTCACTGCCTCTTGTGATATGCCAAAATCATAACTACTTCAGTATGATGCCTTTATGTCTTACTTGGTCTTTGTCCCCTCTACTTCAATGCAAGCTTTTTGGTTTCAAAATACCAGCAACAAAGCACAGCAATACCTTGCACAGGATGTACTATGCACATACCAGTGCTTGTAAGGCCTTAAAAGCACATCTAACTTCTGAGCACATCTAACTTCTGAGCACTAGGAAGATGGAATCATACTGGCACATCTTTCTGCCATTAAGAAGAAGCTATAATTGTTCCTCAAGAGTTTTGCCTTTCTGAATAACCTCACAATATTTCAGCTACCTGGCCTCTCTTGGGTCTTCAATGGAAAGTCATCCTGCTGGATCACTTAGCATCATTAGTGCCGCAGACTAAAAGGCAAGACAGGAAATTAGGTGAGGGTCGGAGAAAAGGAGAACACTCTGTTTTACCTCCTCAGTGTGAACAAGAAAGGCCCTGGATTTTCATTTTCACTCTATTAACAGGCTGTCTGTGGAGATGTTCCCCTCCTGCTAGCAGTCCTGGGTTCACCTGAAGAATGTAATCGCATACAGAAATATTTATGTGGAGATAAGCAAATGTATTGATCAGAGGAAAAGTTCTGTATCTGGGATTAGAAGGAAGTTGTCTTTTTTAGCATAGCTTGTTGTGAAGAACCTGCAGACAGCACTGGGAGTGATACTGGACTGGATTAGGGACATTTTGACGCTTACCCCCTGCTAAAGGCCCCAAGGCACACCATGTGGAGCAGGCCCCACTCAGCGACCCAGCAAAACAGGACTGTGGTTAGTAGGGAGTGACTGCAACAGTTCTGGTACGGGCACAGGCTGAAAGCTGGGCTAGGGGATGAAACCCTATCTGGATTTGTTCCCGATACTGGGGCAAAATAAATCACACACTTCATCACACTTCTGATGCTTACCCAGCTGAGGACTACTTTCAGCTGCCTAACACCAATCTTGCACATATAATTGATGATACCAGATGTAAAAGTGGTCTGTGGAGTAGAACAGACCACCACAAGGATTCAGGCTTGGCTTTGAGAGAGTCTAATTTGCAGAACATCCTAGTATTTTCCACTGTTCATTTCCACCTGAGTTCTTCCCAGCTTTAGTGCAATAGTACTGGAATACGATCATATTTTTTTCCAGCTTACACATTTAAGGTTGGAACAGTGCCCCTTTAGGGAGTGTTATGTTCGCTTTCATGTGCCGAAGAGCCCACAGTCAATTCTACCCCTCTGCTTCCCTTGAACTTGCATTATACCCTCTGCAGATATAAGCCTACAAATGCCCCACTAGTACTGCCTGGGGTATATCTTTCTATCTGTACACGGGAGATGCCTGCATTCCCACCCTTGCTGTGCTAAATGCCAAACAAGCCTAATAAGAGACTAAGTCAGTTCCTGAAATAACAATAGGCCACAGAAAAGGAAAGGAAGCTATGGCACTGTGCAAGCGGTGCCTTTGGAGCATCAGTGGGAGGCAGATCGGGGAGCAGAGAAAGCAGGGCTCTGCCCTTGGATTCCCTCTCGCTTGCACAGGTCCATGGGTGACTCCAGAAAATTACTCTTTCACCTGCTGTGAACCAAGTGTTGATTATACAAGTCTAGACTGGGAGCAAAACCCAAGGCATTAGCAGCCAATGCATTTAAGCCAGAAGGTAAAGAGGAGTACAAGCAATAAAGAGAACAGTATTAAAGATATGAACTACCTAGCAAGGGGATTCGAAGACCTATAAAAACAAGGAAAAGTGAGTTAGGAGGATTATTAAGGAAGCAGAAAGAGATATTGAGTATCAGAGTCACAGAGAGGCTCCCAGAAAGCATAGTGCGTCGTGGACAAATCTGCACCTGACAGAAAGTAAACAAGACAATTACTCCACTAAAAATGATAGAGGTGAACTGGAGTCGGCAGGTGATGAAATGAGAGAATTTATGAAGTGGTCTTTTTCCTCCTGCCTCTTTGCAGGGAAGGGAGGGACTCAGTGCTGTGACAGGGACTGTATCTCTTGCAGGGAGAGGGCTAGATAATGTGCAGACAGCAACAGAAGTGGTTCTGGAAAATATGGGGCATTCACCATCTTCCAGATACATGAAACACCAGGTTAAAAGAGCAAACACACCTAGCTGCTGCACAGAAAATGAAGATAACAAGGCAGAGAGCACGAGGTCTAGGGAAGCTACTTTAAAATATGCAGCAGCGTTAGCTAAGGAACACCATGGAAGACATATTTTGTTCAGTACTAGAAAACATTACTACTGTTTTAGCATAGTGCTGAGATACCTAAGTAGTATCGGGCAGGCAGGCAGGCAAGCAGGTGCCCTGCCAGCCACAGGACTATGAGACTGGGGTAGTTGCACCATGAAGTAGGGGGCACTTCTGAGCTCTGATCAGCCGTAGCTGATCTTGTCACACGCCGGAAGAAAGGCAGATGCAGAGCACGGAGGGATTTGGCAATTTGCTTGTAGCATTACCGTGAGGTAGCTCTGGACACATGAGTAAAGTCTTCTCCTTTTACTTCATGATAATTTCAAAGCAGAAATAAAGTATTCAAGGAACCCTGAGTATGTCGTAGCCGTGCAGCAGGAAAGTGAAAAGAGAGAGGGGCTCGTGCCTTAGTCTCTGACCAGCACTTCTATGAATCTGTGATTAGCTCTGCCCACGTGCCATAGCAGACACTGGGGACTTGGTGCTTTGCATTCACAGTAAGAAGCACTCACTGTTTTGCAGTCTCAGTAGACAGGATCAGGAGGGTAGGAGAGGAGAAACTGAGGCACAAAGTCATTACAGAAGCTTGGCTGGCATCACATAGGAAGACCATAGCACAACTGGCAATTCCTTCTTGTAGATCAGTAACAACTCCATTCAAGCTAGTCGAATTACTCAAGTTAAAAGAGAACCCAATCCATTTAACTAGATCTACTGGTTTCCTCATTAGCCCTTAAAAATCCATTTTCCATACTGAAAGCAGATTTGCAGGGAAACCAGACATAGTACAGAAAATAGCTGTATTTCACCCCTTCCTTAAACTTAGCTTTTTGGGTGGTAAGCCACAGGCGCTGTGGAATGATGTTGATACTAAAACACGAGACTATTTGCAAAGGAAAAAAACAATCCCTCTCTAGTCCATGCTCTTACAAATCCTTCTGCATGGGGGTGAGTCCTACTGAACAACACTGCCCTCATAAAAATGTCCAGAAAGGAAGAAGTGCAAATACTCTAAGGCCTGATCTCCCCCACGCTTTGTACCTTACACTAGCTTTATTCACATTATGGCTGCATTCCCACATATACACACATAAGATTTTTTTTCCCCTTAGAAACAAGGCAGAGCTGTACTCCAGATCAGTTCTAAAGCGTTAGTAGCCCTGCGCTTACTAAAAGCTAGGGGTGCACTTTCAGGTCTATGTGACCAGTATGGGAATAAGTGCCCAATGCTGTCATGCCCATTTGGTAGCTGGTTGACTTCCCATGACCCACAGTTAATCCTTAATTAGTCCTCAACTAGTCACTAGTGGCAGTGATCATTAAGATCACTAGAGAACTGGCAGACAGGGTACCTGCCTGCCACTCATGAGACCTAATTTCCCTCTTGCTTCTTCTGTTATGTCTATGTGGACAGTGAATTCTTTACAGTAGGGACTGCGTGGAGTGTGTCCACCTATTTTCAGTTTTTGGAAAAAAAGAGTATCGCTCTTTTACCTATTTCCATGGTAATGCTGTTCAGGCTCAATTCTCCAAGACAAATGAATGTTTTAAATTACATCTCCCAAAAGCATTAGCTCAAGGGAATGTATATGGCAAAATTTACTACTCTTTCAATTTGTCTACAGGAAGATGAGGAACATGACTGCTTGTAAATAACAGGTTTGAAGATATAAATCATCACTCTGCTCCCATCGGTCTGTCCCAGAGAGTCTGAAGCTAAAAATGCACAGTTCATTACCACATAGTTGTTACTCGGCCAACTTTCAAACAGCGTAACATGCATCTTTGTGTAACGCTGACAGCCTAGGTCAATCAGCTCAGCCCTGTGCTGTGCACGGGAGGAACGGCAATGCTGGCCAGCACCGAGCCCTCACAGGTCCTGCGTGCGTGCTGGACAGCCTCCTCTGCTCAGTTGCACTCCTCAGCTCCATAGCTCTGCATAGGAAGGGAGAAACACTCAGTTTAAACTAAACCCAGCACAGGACTAGGAATGCAGTCGTTGCCCCGACTTTTCTTCTGAGTCCTCCATGCAGATGGTCCTCAGTAAGAGAGGACCTTGCCTAAGGCCTAATAGGAAGCCTTAGGGCAGAGATCAGCAGCACACAAGTCTGAGGGATCCAAAACGAGGATACCCGCACTCAGCTCTCCTGCAGGTTGCCATCTGATCGCAGACAAATACTTCCCCTCAGTTCCCCCTTTTGTGGTTAAGGCTGTGTTTCTTCTACCTTCCCAAATGTGCTGAGGCTTAGCATACTGATTTGTGTCGGGAAGAGGGCAGAGCATGCACAGTTAGAAGTGCAAAGCAGCGTTGCAAAGGCGCGGGTAACCAGCTGAGTGATGGGAGCTATAGGAACGCTCACAAGTAAATAATAAATCTGTCTTTTCATTGATGCATGTTGCACGGCACCTAATTCCTTCACCTGCTCACAGCTACTGCTAACGCATGGTGGCTGACGACACGCTCAGCAACAGCCTGCCCCTGAACACGGGATAGCAGCGTGGAGCCCCACTACGCTATCTTGACTTTGAAGAATATTATAGTAGCCTTAAAGCTCTCAGACATTAAGAGACCATTACTCACTGTCTCCTCAGAGCTGATGGAGTCCTTGCCCTATGTGTTCTCCATTTAACAAATGTCACTGATTGTTTTACAACACACTCTGCTTAGGAAAAGAGGAATCTTTCAATTCAAACAGAACTGCGCTAGATTTAAACATCGAGGAGCGCTTCGTGCTCGCTGAGGAGCAAAGTGGCTCTGCGGGCTAAGGTCAGGGTAGCAAGTCCCGAGAGAAATTTCCCTGAACACAGGAATTTTCTATTGGCAAACACCGCCTGTCCCTCGCAGCCAGTTACAGGTGGCTGTGCAGCAGGCGCAGCACGAAGGCTGAGAGACGTCCAACGCCATGCAGTACATCTGTAGCAACGCCATGCAGTACATCTGTAGCAGAATTTGGGCTAAGGCCGGTGCTCAGCACTCCAGCCCCTGTCTGGCTGAGCAGCTCTGTACGTGATGCGCTCTGGATATAGCAGTCAGGCCCTTGAAGCATCCAAGAGGGGAATGAGGGCCAGCACAGACCTGATGGGGAACTTCCTACATGAGCAGCGCCTGCTCAACAACGCTGTTGTTTCAACTCCCACGTAGTGGGAGATTAAGTTGACCTCAAATCATCATTATTTTCTGCAAATATTAATGTTTCTCCCATGCTAACCCAGGAAATAACGTGAAAGTCTGTAAACGCACTCACCAGTAATCGTGAACCTATATCCCAGTAATGTTGTGAAGTACAATTAATAGCTATACTCTTCTTCTTAGAGAAAAAATGCTTTATCACAGCTAAGTATTTTTTAAAATTGGAACTGGACAGAGATAAAATGGTACAGCCACTTTACAGTGCCATAATAACTTTCATTCCCAATGCACAACGGATTTAATATCATTATCTAGAGATAGTGTGTGTTCCTATTCTTCTGAAATCATCTACTCTCCTTCTATGCGTAATTATTTTGTACAAGAGCTGCTTGGAAATTATTTCTCCCATGTGGAAAATTGGGATGAAAATAAGAACATTCTGGTTTGGAATCAAAATCCTCTGCAGAAAACTTTTTTTGTTTTTGGAGCAGACTGCACAGAGCGTTGTATTAAAAGTTTGGAGTTTGGAGTTTTCCATTGAAAAATACCAGTTTGGGGTTTTTTTTTGTTTTTTTTTTTTGAAAGAAGGCAGATGCCCTCCATGAGTTGCTTTTTACCGCATCAAAACTAAAATTTTCTATGGAGGAACCTGGCATTAGATCTGACCACGCACTGCACCGATCTCACTGCTACTGCAAATGGTAAATACCCAGGAGGACTCAATCTCTAACAGACGCTTCACTTTTTTCTTGTGCTCTGTAAGCCCTGGGTTATGCTTACTGCAACAAGCCCAGTCCAGGGGAGGTGAATTTTGCAGAATTAGAGAGCCTGGGAAAAGGGCACACGGTACTTTTCAACCCACTTCCTTGTCCCTTCAGAATTGTGCCAGAGGCAGTTTGGCAGTTACTGGCACCAGTTTCTGGAGGCAGGGTAATCCTCTGCAACCACAGCTGGAATAGACTTTTTCACCTTTTAACCTAGGACCAAACAGCCCTCCCTTCAGCTTCTTCAGAGTTATCCATTTGCAAAACGGCTGTGCAAGAGGGGCGCAGAAGGCAGAAGGAACTTGCATGCTATTCCAGGCTTAATGTAATAACAGAGGTGCTGCTCAGGAGTGATGTACTCTCTGTGTCCCTCAGTCTCTCCAAGATCCCAATTAATACGATTCCATTAACTTCAGAAAGTGCGTTAAGTAGTAATGCTCTGGGCCATTAATTCTAACAGCGTCAGCGTGCTCTTGCTATGACATTTGCCTTAATTAGTACTATAACCCACAACCTGACTGCAAGCTTTGCACGTAATAATTCATACAGCAGTCCCCCATAAACAGAACTTTGGGTGCTCCCTGCTAGAAGCTGCCACCAATTGGCATACGCTAAAAAATGACAGGCAGTGGGGCACAGGATTTAAAACGCAGTAAAAGAAAAGAAAGAGGTTTAAAAGGATGTCACTGGAGTTATTATAACCTTCTGGGCCTCTGTTACCCCCCACGGGGTCTGTGAGGCTTTAAAACTGATGGCTTATGAAGTTCTTTGGAGATCCACCAGAAAGCAACAGACTGGAGACAGTGTCCTTGGAAAGCATTAGTCTGTAGCAAGCTCTACACACCTTATAAAATCTTTAGATGGGTTAGATCCAGCCAAAAAGTATATGATCCCTTGAAATTGAGAAGTAAGGTCCTCATCCACTCTGAAAGCAGCCCCTCAACTACTCAGCTTCTCTACTGCCAGAAATCAGTAGCACGTGCATTGCTTTGTCCCCCCGCCCGGTGAGAATAATGTTGTCCTTGGGGAGAGAGATGGCGGGGCACATTTGCAATTTAGAATGGGGCAAGAACACTTAAAGGCAGACAGAAGCAGCTCTCGGCAACTTTTGCCTCTTAGAAGCAATCTCTTTTCAGATGACAACACATTTCCCAATTACTAATGAAGCAGGCTGCAAAGCTCCCTTGAGGTGCGTTTTTAAGCGTGTTTTATCTCAAAGGAGAGCCAGATGCACAGCGAAGGAAAGAGATTTGTCCAGAGTCCTACTATATTTAGGGGCAGAGCTCAGATTCGTGTTTTAAGGAAGAGACAAAAAATCTATAGCTTTGCTGGTGGGAGGCAGGATACATACCCTGGGGAAGAGAAACATATAGGGAGGCTCTCAGGTGACACGCATGACTGCAAAGGAAACCTCCTGACCACTGTGCTGGCTGCCATAGCAAAGGGTCTTTGAAGGACTGAAAGCAGTGTGCAGTGTGGATCGCCCCCCACCCCACGGAGGAGATGGAAAGAGGAAATACATAAACAGTCCAACTTTCCCACTTTGCCAACTTTGCTTATAGCAAAGCCCTATGGAAGGGGAGTGGAGATAAACAGGACCAAGAAGATCACCATAACAAGAATTTGGTGAGAACCACTATACAAAAGACAGTATTTGAGGTAACTGAGCAAGGAAACAAGTAGCCCAGGCTTGTGCAGCCACCAGGCCCATGTCTACCCTGGCAGGCCACAACTTTAGAGTGCACTCATCTATAAGGCCTTCCCAGTTGTCTCCTGGCAGCAGCAGCCAGAACTTCCAGAACTGCCATCTTACTACCAAATTTCTTCCTTGCTCAGGAACCCCAGCTAAGCAGCACAGAACAACTTCACAGGAAAGAAGACTGCTTTATGTTAGGGCACCTTACAGACCTAAGCTTAGTTTACTTTCTCCCACACCTTCTAAATCTTTGAAGTACTGAAAACAGTCAGCACAGCAAATGTCAGCCTTTTCTGGATGAACCAACCTGCAAGTAACCTGGGACAGAAAGAGCTGATGATGCTCTGAACAACCCAAACCCTTCAGGCTGGTAGATTTTGGCCAGAGTTTTCCAAGGCCAAGTCTCCCCAGAACATGCAGCCTTGCTAAAGGGCCAGATCTCCCACAAGGCACGCTGGGAAAAGTATTCTCAGAAGAGGGCAAAGGTGGTGGTGGATACAGGCCAAACAGTCACATAGACAGATGTACGGCTAATGGAGCGACAGTGAGTATTGACTAACAGGAAACGTAACCAAAAAACGTCAGCTCCTTCAAAGAGGTTCTGCTTGGGGTTGGCCCTCGAAAGTGACAGAGATCTGGATGTATACCATGTCATCTCATTCTCCACCTAGACACGACAAACAGATGTTCCTGGTAACAACCCCTCTTGTAGCTAAACGAGATAATACAGATGGCTGAGAGATGCCAAAAAATGTTGTTCCCAGCCCATTCATTCCTTGTCCTTCCAGCCAAGACTGCCAAGAAGAGAGGCGCTGATTGCAAGTTAGAGTTTCTGAAGGCAACACTAGTCCAGAAAGAATTCAGATGAGAGCACACTACTCATTTTCTCCAGGACTTCATTTTCACCAGCAGAGACGAAAAGGTAATGCATCCCTGCAGGCCCTTGACACTAAAGTCCGACAGCCTCAATCTGATCTCAGTTATACTCATGTAAATCAAGGCCTGTCTGTGCCACAGAGTCGGTAACTTTTCACCACTGCAGTACTAATGAGGCCCCAGATATCGCCTTCTCTATCATGCACTCTGAAGGGAGACAGAAGATGCCTTGATTATAATTTGCTGCCCATGCCCTTATGTATGTGAATTGGCCAATTGCTAAAAGAAAGGAAGAAAAAGTCCTGTGGTCACAGGGGAGGTCTGTGGCGGTGCATGAGCTAGAAGAGGCCTTCCCAGTTCCAGACCAGTACAGATTCAGAGGGAAGAGGTTAACAGAGGGGGAAAAGGCATCAGTCCCAATCTCCCACCTCCTTGCCACAGCGCTTGGATTTCAGATGTTACCAGCGAAACCGTTTTCGTGCCTTCCTTCCAGCTCTGTGACCCCACGTATGACATAAAGGGAACCCAGCAATGCCTGGGGTCTGGGTCAGCAAACCTGCACTTTCCTGCTCACAGCACACAACCCCAGTGCTTAACCTTACCCCAGGCAGGCTGTCCACTGGAACAGCATCCACCCTACCAGATCGACACCCTTCTCACTCCAGCATCCCTCCGAGGGAGCCACAAACGGAGATCCTCTAGTGCTGGAGAACAAGTGAGACTCTTAACAGCCCATGACCTCTCCTAGGTTTTCAGGAAAACCACGGAGGCTCTGTCAGGCCCCACTTCAGACAATCTACTTCTTCACACGTCTACAGAAATCACTTCCACTATGCCCAAACATTAACTAGCACTGAGTCTTTGACAACCTCAGTGATTCTGGTCACTCCCCAGCTTTGTGATAGCAGCAGGGTGAGGAACAGCCCAGAAGGAAAGCATCTGTTTGCACCAAGATGAGTATGACATTTTAATGGGGCACAACAGGTTTTGCAGCCACCAGGAGACCAGCCATAAGCATCCATTCCCACTAATGTAGTCATGATCAGCTGCTTTCGGTAGATCTGAAAAGCACTAAAAGATAGCAGCCATCAGTAGGTTAAATGAAAAATAAAAAAAAAGACATGGGGGTGATCCAGACTATTGCTCCAGTCCCAGTGTGCTTACTGCTAGAAATAGCTCAGATCAAGGTTCAAGCCACAGGATTTCTAAACAGCTCTCTGACCCTTCACACTTTAGGAAGACTGAAAGAGGCTTTGTGGCTTGACTCTTGCTGCCAAATAGGTTTTTCTCAGGGGCTGGTCCAAGTCTGTGAACTGTGCAGCCTGCAGGATCTAAAAGCCGCTACAAACCACCCTACCTTCCCTTCCAAGTGCAAGGCAGGTCATTTAACACCACGCATGTTTAAAGTTAAAGACTGTGGGTGTTTTTAAGGTTCTCCTTCTACTATCTTCCTCTGGGGAGAGGAGAAAAGTGGAGAAACATGCGAGAGAGATGTGGATCTCGTCATTTCATGTGGGACTAAACAGTAGACTGACACTTTGGTACCATGGATGGGCTAGATCTCTAATGGCTGGTTAGAAGAGCATGCTTCAAATTCATATCCAAGCTCAGTAACAACTTCTAGTCAAAACCACCCATAAGCTTCAGCAAATTCAGCCTAGATTCTGATGGGAGTGGCAATGGCCCAACTATGCAATTTTCCACATTGCCCTGGAAACATCCCATTTGCTGAGAGAAGTCAGTCACTAAACAGAAGTGCCACCTGTTTCAGACACACATAGCAGGCTCTGGAAGATGTCAGCTCTCATATATAAATTACTCACTACAAAATGGAGAATATAACGTCAAAAAAAAAAAAGGGAGGAAATAATACGAGAGGCTTTTCTTGGTTCATGACTGGAACAGCTACTGTCATTTAAATTTTATTAGGAAAGATTAAAAGGAGCCTTGGAGTGAAGCTGCTGTGATGAAGTGGTCCCAGGGTCTCTATAACTGTGATTGGCACCATACTGATTTGTCAGCCTGACAAACTTATGACAGTTATTACACTGGTCCTAAAACAGACCCTTCAGCCTGAAGTGAAATAATAAAAAATGGGGAAGAAATCTCTAGAACTCAGGAGAACTCAGTCCAATTGGGTAGAGATATACATTTATCTCAGTAGTATATTTTTAAGTTCAGAGGTGAAGTGGAGTGGACTTTCAATAGTGCCAAATCTGCACAGAGATGTCTCTCCTCAGAGATGACTCTGTAGCCTGGCCTGTAGATTAAGCTCAGTGCATGGCTGGTCCATACCTCCCATTCCCTATAGAAGTGGACCCCAGGAAGCAGGAGGAAACAGGCTGAAAAGCCTCTGATCCGCTCAAGACAGAGCCCGTCATGCTCAGGAACAGGCTTTTCCTGCCCTCCCCAAATGGAACCGCAGCGGGCTTTGTCAGTCAGGCTAAGCAGGACGTCTGGTGTTACACCCCTCTCTCTTCACCCTCAATGATGAGTAAAGAAACGATAAAGGATCCTTGGGCTGGCTCTCGCTGCTCTGAACCAGGCCTGGAGAGAGCCATCCCCTGGAAGTCACAAATACCCCTCCCCACGTTGCCAGCCCTCACAGTGCAGCTGTACAAATCTCAGCTTCTGCAAGCTGCTGCCTTTGAAAGCTCTGCCTGCCCTCAACATATCTTTTGACGCATGCAACCTAGTCGCTCACCGTTACTACACCACACATTTGAGCGTTATCTCCAGCCACAAGAGACTCTGCCTGCATGAGCGCAGCGAACAAACAGAAACATAATGAGTCCGTCTCCCCACCCCAAAGTTGAAGGTGAGATCCCTTTTTAATAACAGGGCATTTGGAAGGATTTATAGGCACTGGTTGTCTCAATACACAAATGACAGCATCAATCAGAGCCAGACAGCAGAGGAGGAAAGCAATATACCTGCTAGGTGAGGAGAATGCTGATGTAAAGGCACAGGCAGCAGGGGCTGTGACTGGCAGGAGCCAAGGTCTGTACCTTCCAGCCTGGCAAGTGAGGTGATAGCTAGCAATAAATATGAAAGAAAAATTGCATTCCACATTCCAGGAATGTTTGGCTGGTATTTTAGGACAGACTAAGCCACTTTGGTTCCATCCCTTCCTGTCTCAGGGACACTCTGCCTGCTGCTTCTGTAAAACTAAAGGACCTCACAGGCCAATTCCTCTGTAGGATCTCACAGTCCAAAGAAGAGGCTTCTTCCGGGCCTGTTTGCATCCCACAGCCCGTCACTTCTGCAGAGGTGGTAGATGCAGAGCACTCTACGTGCCATAGGACACACATCAATAGGGCAGATCACCGCCAGCTGAAAGCCCTACGATTCCTCTACCAATTTAAAGGCCAAACACGCCAGCCAAAGCCCATGTTTTCTTGTTCAGAAGTGGAAAAAACAGAGGGGGCCTAGTTGCAATACCTGCATTTTTTAAAGATACCCGCATTTTTTAAAGATGCTTTGAGGTAATCGAAGGTATGCAACCAGATGATAACACCATGTTGCAGTAAGCACATCATATGAACATACGCAGCACATCACCTGACATATGAACTCAGGTGGTCCTGGGGCACCTGGGTATGTGACAATAAGGGATCCCAACTGGTAATCCACAGTACTTCTGCACTGGTCTATCACCGTTTCTATCCCTACACCCAGGAGGGAAATAGCTGTAATTAGCAGCACAGGAGATACTGTCCAAGGACAACAAGGCAGAAGATGCACTGAAAAGGGTCCCAAGTTTAGAGACGCTGTTTGCATTCATAGTGCTTGATCTGCAATGCCAAAGCAGGAAGGGATTCTTCCCATCCAGAAGGATTATTTTAATTCACCCAGAGAGCATTGTTTAATTTGAGCAGGTCAAGGGTTCAGCTTGCTCTGCGCTTGTCTAGTTATTTAACAGATAATACCTAATACAGCTTGAAAGGAAACTTACGCTTATGTATTTTCAGAGATTTTCAGCAAGTCTTCTGGGTAATGCTCCTAATTTAGAACTTGTCTGGAAACTACAGAAACCTATTGATTTGGGAGTTTAATTGTCCTATTCCATTAGCTATTGCATGCATGTGAACATACTGTACAGTAAGTCTTGCATTTCACTCTTGCGGCTGGTCTACTAAAAGACAGGACAGGAAATGGGATCCCAGCCCACAGAGATTTTTTGCAACTTTGCAAAATGCTGCTTCAGAATAAAATCAAGGCCTCTCAAACCTTTTCGGAAAGAAACGCGTGTGTACCCCAGTGGCTAGGGGCTATTAACTTGGATAGGGCAAGACTCTTCAAGTCCAGATTCAGACTTCTCAGACTTCTCTGCCATTCTGATGGAGCAAGCAGCCTATTGAGCACGCCATGTTAATCACTATCTTTGCTGCGGGAGCTGCTCCACGCTCTGTAAGTATCACAGCTTCAACCAATGACTTGAACTCAGCTTTCTCATGTCCAATGAATATTTATTTTCTACAAAGTGAAACAGCTCCAGTAAGACATGTTGAGCAAAACCTACCCCAACATACCCCCAAACCTGGTGCACGAAGTGCACATTGATCTAAGCTTACGTTCAGCAGTTTCTCACATCTTCTGCCTCCCAGACAAGTGCTGTAACCCCCACACCATCCTGTAATGGAGCATGCAATTGTCTTTCTGTATGTCCTTGATTCAAGCAGAGTTTAATCAAAACTACCTCTCTTTTTCAGAAGTATTTTCTGAGCAAAACTATTTCATCAAAATATTTTCAGACACTTCAAGTACAACAGCTCAAACCCATTCCTTGCATGGTGCATACTCTGCAGTTTAGGAGATCAATAGGCAATCTTTGCTTTTGTCGCTAGCTGCAGTAAGAGAAGCTTTTCTGCTGCAGACTGACTCCCTTCTTCCCGTGCGCTTTTAACAACGCTTCTGCCTCCAGATTCTCTTTGCTCTCCTGCACTTTGCAGCTCCACTCACTTTGCAGCTCCACTTAGGCTCATGAGCAAAGTCAGCATCTCATTCATGGGACGGGCAAGGGAGAACAAAAAGAGGGCTGAGAATACCCCTCTCTTGCAGAACAGAAAGTTGAAGTCTCAGTCATTTGGCAGGGCAAACTGAGCAAGCAACAAAGGCACTAACGTTCATTTAGTAACAGCCGCTGTGAAATCCAGCCCAGCAGAGCCAGCTGTGAGCGCAGGAAGCATATTGTGAGCAATCAGGTTAACAGAGTGCACTCCCACATGGTGCAGGGCCGAGCACGTCTCCCTGTGCTCCGCAAATTGCACCTGATGCAACCTCCCGCAGCCCCATTTTCCAGATCACTTTACTCCTGCCAGCACAGGCAAAGGAGCCTGTCCAGCACCTCCCTTGTAGCTAGGGAACACCTTGCCGGAGCTCAAGCTTGGGATTTAGCTTTGCTTTCAGTGCCACTGCATGGCCAGCCAGGGGACTGGCATTTGCTCCACTAACCTTGCATCTGCCCATTCTAAGAGTGGTGTTACAGACGCGTGGTCCAAGCACACCCAGCCAGTATCAGCCCACTACAGAAGCAGCCCTGCTCGTCATGAGTCATTGCTGCCTGCTGCATCGGGGACATATAGGATTCCAACCCAGACAGCAGGAAATATTCCTTTGTCACGGATATTCCCAATTTGATGGATGAGCCAGGCATTGAAGCCAATGTTATTCAGGTTTTCCAGCTAAAAAGACATTTTGTCACTCTTGGCCCTAAGTAAGTCCTTATAGGAGGATACCTCAGTTTCCCCCTAGGCATACTCAAATGCAAGTAACTGTAGTCACCAAGCACTCTCCCTCGGTTACAAAAAAAAGCCCTTCCATTTCCTGACATCGAGACCTCAGAGTCACCACCAGATCTTGGGAAAGAGCTGCAGCACTTTCTCCCTCCTCCTCTGGGCCTTTAGGGCTCATTACCAAACTGACAGATAGACAGGGTTTTCCTCTTAGGAGCTTTTTCATAGGAGAATCTATCTGCAATTCAAACAGTTTAGAACACAGCAGGAATGCAACCCAATTTATCTTAATTGAAAACGGCTCAGATCTGGCACTGTTTGTCTTAGAAAGTGGGACTCCCTCCCAGGGTTATTAGAAAGGGGTTATTACAAAGACAGGGTTATCTATAAAGCTCTGAGTCACTCTTGGTGTGTGGTGTGAGATGTTAAGCACTTTCCACTCCAGTGGGAGAGCAAGGCATGCAGCCCTCTGGAGGGTCACTTGGTATCTTACAAGATAGATCCCTTCCAGTTGAGGAGCTGTAGGATAACAGACAGCAATTCTAAGCAGTTCTTTGGCTGAAACTTGCTACTACTCCTCTGAGTTCCTCACTCCAAGGTGCGTGCCAAATTATTCCCTGCTGGCGTGAGCAGCAGCAAACTGTAACTCTGAGATAAGGGAAGCGTAAGGGAGTCCTGTCATCAGCTCAGGTTTATCACGCTGAGGACTCTGGGATTTTGAGATGGTGGCCAAGCCAAAAACGATCACAACCCATAAAACAGGCTGACTCCAAAACAAAACAATTTGAAGCTTCTCTCAGGGCTTTCAGTCAGCTCCCAGCCCTTCCCCTTCTCTAGGTCACATTAAATATTTCATTTCCACCACGCCTCTCCCAGCTACTGTAGTGATTTAAATTAAGAAAAAAACCATTTTCTACAAAATGTGTCACATTTCATTCTGAGGCTGTCAGAATGAAATGTTCCCTGAACAAGTTCTCCCTCTACACTTTTCAGTTCAAA
This sequence comes from Struthio camelus, assembly GCF_040807025.1. Taxonomy (NCBI): domain Eukaryota; kingdom Metazoa; phylum Chordata; class Aves; order Struthioniformes; family Struthionidae; genus Struthio; species Struthio camelus. The sequence continues at coordinate 33,144,603 of NC_090947.1, read as the reverse complement.
CAATTCACTGAACTTAGCCCAGGCTCACAAACAATTTCATTCCACGAAATTGTATTTTTCAGTGAATTAAGTATTCCTCAAAAAGCATTCCCCCTCTGCTCATGACCTCTGCCATCTTCTTCTTTGATGTAGTAAGTAATAAAAGAAGACTAAGTGAGAACAAAACACTCCTTCACTTTACCACTACACAAGCAATTTCACTGCCAACCACTTTTTCACGTTAGATACATGCTCCTCTGGCTTTCAAAGACACAAAGTTTCTCCAGAGAGAGAAAATGACTTGCCTCTAGTCACACTGAGTCAGTGGCAAGGCCAGGGAGGTCTCTCGCATTGCAACTCTCTGTTTGAACCACAAGACACCCTTGAGAGGAAGCGATTTATTTCTACAGTTTCCTGATTCACAACAGAAGTGCCACCGCAGGGGTTAGCAGAAGGAATAATTATTAGCATAAGTATCAGAGTTGTGCCTAAAAGCACCAGCTATGCTGACAGTTACATTGTGCTAAATGTCATATCCACATCTAGTGAAAGACAGGCCTTAAAGCGGAGAGATTACAGTCTGCAGAAACAGATGAAGGATAAGATGGGAAGCATTAGCCCCTTTTGAATGCAGAGGCAGTAGGTGACTCCAAAGCTGCTCAGAGAGTTCACAGAAGAAAATTCATTACACATTTCCACAGCGTCAGACCAGCAGCTTATCTAGGCCAGCCTTTCTCTCTAAAAATATTAGCCAGGAAATCACAATTGATTTGTACAAATCCCCTATTTCTCAATAGCTACTACTTTGACTTTCTTCCTTACCTCACTGAGTGCGAACTACCTCCTTCCATGAAGGTACGACACTGATCAGGGCAAAGGGCGTGGGGATGAGAGTCCTTTTTGATCCATCAGATAGAAAGTATAGAGAGCTCCAGAGAGGTTGATCCTGCATGAACTGGGAAAACACTGATGCAGTACATCTTTCCTATTCCTAACTCCCTGGCAGGTCTGTGAGATCTCAGCACTATTGTTAAATCCTGTTCTCCAGAAGGCCCAATTCAGTCAGCACTTAGCAATGACTTAATTTTATACCTTTTTCCTCCGGAGGCACTGAATTCAGGTGGCCGTTTAGGGTAAAGAGAAAGATCTACATTAAACCTCTCGCCACAGGCTCTGTGGGCATGCTCACATAGACACGTCCAGGCCCACCAGCCCCAAAGTCCAAACTGGCCAACACAAGGCAATTCCCACCTGAAAAGAAGAGGCAAAGGTAGTGCAGCGCAGTCTCTCCGTCCTCGCTCAGAGTCGTGTCGGGGCGGCAACTCGTCCTCCAGAACCTGTCTCGGACAGAAGCGGTACGTGAGCGCATGAGCAGAGCACACATCCCACCACCTCCACACAGCCACAGTGCTTTTCTGGTGGCTTTGTGCCACTCTGCGCTGCACCGATGTATAATTTGCAGGTGACCTTCTGCGTTGTACCACGCTGCTGGCATTTGGCAGCAGTGTTCAACTGGGCCCTGTGACGCTCACTTAGCTTGCTCTCCCTTTGCATTTCACCGGTCCGACGACAAAAGGACCAACTACAGTTTTTTTCTCTTCTCCTCAGACTAGTGGATAAAAAACTGCCATCGTTATTTCTCCAACCTCCCAATTAGAAACGCGGGTAAGATCTGTCCGTTTTCCTTCCCGCTGTCTTGCCATTAGGGTTCTGCCGGACAGCCAGAAGCAGAAGCCCAGGGCCGCAGGTTCCCTTTGCTGCGGTCTGGCCGCTGGGCAACCCGCAGGCAGCCCGTTTCTCGGGCGCTAGCGAGCGCCGCGCGTATCACATCGGTTTTGAGACACCGATAGAGAATGAAAGCCCGAAGGGAAGGGGGGAAAGGGGAGGGAGGGGGAAAAAAACCCAACAAAGCAAAACCTACTCGGTGCTCTTGTTTTTGGCCGTCGACCTCCCTTCTTGGAGAGCAGCTGCTGGAAACGACGGACCCAGGAGAGAGGGCAAGCGGTGCGGGGACGCAGCACGGGCGGGCGCCTCGTGCCCAGGGCCCAGTTTCACCTAGGCTCGACCTGCGCCACCAGCTGCGCGCTGCATTTTCCCTCTCGGCCAGGACAGCTCGGCGTGGAGCCATCCCAGGCAGAGGAAGAGGATGGAAAACCCTCCACCGCCCGACAGCTCCCTTCGCCCGACTCCCTCCGCCGCGCTGCCCTGTGCTCCCCCCCCCCCGTCCCCGCTGCCTGCCAAGCGGGCGCTTCCCCCCCCCGTACGGCGCTGCCGTTGCCCCTGCCCGCCCTCGGCTCGCCCCCCCCGGCCGCCCCCAGCCCCGGGCCGCCGCCCGCCGAGCCCAGAAGATGGCGCCGGCCCCTCAGCCACGGCCCCGTGCGAGGAGCAGGGGAGGCAGGGGCAGCCCCGCCGCCCACGCACCTTGGTGTGCTTTTTCTTTCTTTTCCTTTCTTTTTCTTTTTTTTTTTTTTTTAATAAAAACGTGCTTGTTTGAACTCGTGGCTCTGCGGCGGCCTTGCACCCTGCCTCAGCCACCTCTTCGGGGTCCCGCAGGGGCACCACCGCCCGCCCCGGGGAGAGACACCCCTGGCCGGATGCGGCACCATGACCAGGGTTTCCTCCTCCACAAGTCCCCGGCCCTCCAGCGCCCCGTGATCTGCTGAGGAAACTTGCTCCCTGCACGAAGCACAGGGCACGGCACCCTCCGAAGGAAACTCCCCGTTTTCAGCCTCAGCTGGCGGGATTAAACCGTGACTGAAAGAGACGGGGGACATTTGCCAGTTACAGCCCAAGCTTTCCGGCAGTGGACGGAGCAGTTGGGGGAACCAGCACGTGAAATGGCCTGTAAACGTCTAGGCCCGGCCCTGAGATCTGGCCTGACCAAATTTCCCTTTGCTTTGGATCAAGCTGCCGAGGACTAACGTGCTCTCCGAGGCCCCGCTCTCAGTCGTCGCTACTGACGGGACGGACGGCTCTTGAAACGCTGCTGAACAGCCACCAAACAGCAACGGCGCGGTTTTGGGTTTCCAGGTGTTTTCGGGCTGTGACAAGAGTTCTGTCAAGGAAAGTTTGACATGACAGCCGGGATTAGACGCTTGCGACAGACGTTGGGAAACGCAGGAGAAAGCATCCACTTACAAGCAAGAAAAATGCAGCGTAAAGGTTTTTTCTGCATGACTGGAAATGTTTGGAAATGTTCTTCTGCTCATCTGTAACTGCTGCTCTTGGGAAGCGAGTCCTTGGGAGTCAGAGCAACCTCCGGTGGAGCTGAGGGAGGGAAATCGTCCCCTTCGCAAGTAATTCACACCTCTCTCGCTCAGACATGGATGTATACACATAAATCAACAGCAGAGCAATTTTTTGACGATAGCAAGCAACATCGCAAGGCAAATGAAACTACTAAGAGCACTTCTGAAATGGGACTCGGAAAAGATCAGAGACCTTGAACATCAGCTTTCCCTCAAAGGCAGCAAAACTCTGGGCAATTGCTCTGTCTGGCACCTCTCCTAAGTGCGGAGACACTTTCCTGGCTGCAGGAACAAAACACGGGAGCTTCCTTGAACAGGCATGCCACAGGCATGGCGGTGTGGGAGCAGATGGGGAAACCGCCCGCTGAATACGGCACAAGCACAGCTGGATTTTGGCTGTTTGTACAATTATTGCCAAAGCTCACTCAGGAGAACACTCCCCATGGCAGAAGTTTCAAAAAGCTCCACTATTTTTTGTTTTTAATCCCTGCTAATAATAGATTTCAACACCCAGATGCCTAATTCCCAGCATTCTGGTTAGAGGATCTAACAGAATCTTTTTTCCCAGGCAAATGTTAAGAAATATATGAGTAAAAAAATTCATGCTCTGGACTGCTCCATGGAATAACTTTGGGTTACTGTCTGAGCTCTGCGAGTCCTGATCAACACAGAAATCGGCTCTCGTGGTGCTGGCTTCCTGCTCCAAGCTTCAGAGAAACTCACTGCTTTCAATCTGGGGTCTTGGAAAAACAGTCTGCCTTCCTCCATAATTACCAAACTGTGGTTGCACAAGAAAAAAAAAGTATGCAGCATGCTAAAATAACAGATTTAAGACCAGAACATTGTGGGAAGAGGCCCCATACCAAATTGCTTCAGATTTCCTTGCAAAGCAAGAGTCTATGGAATCAAAACATTTCTGAACACACCACCATGTTCTGTGTCGCACTTTAATCCCCGTGCCATGCACTGAAACACCAGTTCTCAGCATCCAGTAAGGTCCTGTATGTGCTTCACCAGCATCTGAATGCAACTCTTTTGGGAAAGACGGAAACTCCCCCAGCTCAGGTGGGAGCCAAACACTAGAGGCTCAGCTTAAAAGCAGTTACCGTGGGCAGGGGCTCGGCCCTGGATGTGGCCTCCCCGCAGCGCCGTCTGGGGACCTCTCTCCAAAGTCACCAAAGGATGGGGCACCCTCAGCTGCACCTGCTCCAAGCTGGCCCTGAGCCTGGGCAGCCAAACCTCCAGGAGAGGGGATGCTCTCAGGACCTTTACGCTCCTGCCTTTGGCAGCCCTGCTGTGTCCTGCTGGCAGTCATCAAAGGAGAGAAGTGCCAAAAGACCAACCCAACCACACCAGTCATTAGAAATAAGCTAAGAATGAGGACTACAGATGTAATTGTGCATGTATCTAATTCAAGCGGAAGTGAGATGACAACTTTTTGGTGCCCTGAAGAATGCCACTTGGATATTTGTAAATTCAAGCTGTCATTTTGGTTCCATTAAAGTTGTGAGAATGGTGCAATTAGTTTAAATGGTGATTAGAAAGTGAAATCCATTTTATTAACTTGAGGCATTCAAAGCCATTGTAAGTGAAAAATGAAATTTATTGACCACTCCTCCCTCGCACAGAACAATTCCCTTTGCTGAACAGCTGCTGTGTAACAGTTGTCTTCATCTTGTTGAAGTCAAGACCAGGATCTACTGCACCAAATGCTCTTTCTTCAGAGCTGTCTGTATCTCAGCACACACGCAAAAGAGAGTCAACAGCAGGCCTTGCAAACACACAGTTTTACCTTAACACAGCTAATACATTGTCAGCTAATTCCTGGAAATTCAAAGCAGCCGGGTTGTGGACCCCGCGCACACATGTTGCTTGTGATAAGAAGCCACGCTTCTTTTCTGTATTTATGTATCTGTTTGTCTGTGTGACTGAACAGGTAAGTTATTTTATTGCTGAATGCATTCTGACCCTCCACTTTCTTCCTAACCCAGTGCCAGCTAGCTTCTAGCTTGCCTCTCTAAAGAGGTGTTTTGGCACTACTGCTCACTAACAAACAGCCATCATACTCTAGTCTGGAGGAGGCTGAATTATGGCTGGAGATGAATAAATCTTATGCAATCTGTACAAGGCCTGACAATTCAATGCTTAATTGGATCATATCCTGAAAGCCTCAGATGAAGCCATCTGAGAAAGCCGTACTCGAATTTCTAGGGTTTTTTTGTTTAAGAACTAGAAATTATAAAAGCAGAACCAAGTTCTAACGAGAAAGATGTCTTTCTGCAAGTCTCCAGAAATACACAGCATTAAACTGTCATTAAGCCTGCATACAACTTTACAAAGCAGACTATAAAATAATCTGAAATTATACGTTTGCCAATTCATCAGGACATGCCTTTTCCATAGAAAAATACTGATTGTTTCAGACCAGTTCCTCATGAGTCGTTTTGGGCCACAGATGAATTGTTTCTGCCTCAAGGGATTCTACTGATGTATCAGATACAACAGTGGCAAAGATATATCCCAGGTTTGCTATTTATTCTGATTTTGTGACGGCTCCATGTAAACCCATCCAGATCCTGGCCCAGGACGTCATGTAAATGGGGCAGCCTAGGATCAGATTTTGGACGTTCTCCTCACCGGCAGCCCCTTCCAGCACAACTTTGGGCTTCGGCACAGCTTCTTAAAAGTCTCATTTCCTTCAGTACAAAACGGGAGCAATACTTGCCAGTTCCTGGGGTGGGTTAGTCAGCACAGCCTCGCCTAAGCCTGCTCACCCACCCTTCATTTGTGACTCAAATATTTGCATTTTATCCTTTTTCTTTCCTCATGAACGGGTAGCACCAGAGGCTGGGAGACCATGCAGCTGGGTGGGTTATGTCCTGACAGGACTGGGAGTTTGGATGCATGACTAATGCAGTGCCGGGGGGAAAAGGACTACCCCAGGCAGTTCCCATGGTTTGGCTCCCTTCTGATCTGCTCTGTCTTCTGGCTTTGCAAGTGGCACCTTTAGAAAGACTAGGCCTAATCTCCTCTTATCAGAAGGGGCACAGCAGTCACATAAAATACTATTCAATCAACTGGACCGATATAAAACAGCTACCCAAAGAGTAGGGGGAGAGAGGGTCGTGCTCACTGGTTATGGACACAGGCTCTGCCACCTATCACAACCGAACATCTGCAGGGAAGCAATGCTGCCAGGGACTGCTGCCGCCGAGCTGCCCCAGGCCAAGTTAAAGAGATAAGGGAGACCAGCAGAGGGCACAGAGAGATCCTACTTTTTTTTTGCCCCGTTTGCCAGCCCAACCACACAACTCCGTGGAAAGTAATCCAAATATTCCCTTGTGTCCCTACCTTCACTGCAGCCTAATCGTGTTTAAGCCTTTGGAGAAGGTGCTGTGTGATCCTCTCCACTGAGGCTGGGGGACAGAAGGGGTGTCTCTACCTCCCGCACTCAGAGGAGGGGAGTGGGCAGCCGCTGTATGCACTGCAAAGCAGTTTTTAATTTCCTCTCCTCATGAAGTAGGAGGAAGGACCTTCAGTGCTGTGCCCCATGAGACCAAGCTAAGGAGGCCTCAGCAAAGCCAGGAAAGGAGTAGGAGCATGTTGTCGCTTCCCCATCCAGATGGGGTTAATGATCCTAAATACCCTCTCCTGTGGGATGAGAGGAGGGAAGCCTGTGCTGCTTCTGCTCTTCCTAGCAAGGACCTTCGGATTCCTTCAGGGCATCTCCTTTTTCAGCCTGAGGCAGCCACCCCATTAGGTGGTTGGTGTCTCATGGCAGGAATGGTTAGGGATTCCTCAGCCTGGCTGAGTTTGGAAACTATGTGTATGGAGAAGCCCAGCTGCAACATGAGGCTGGGAATGGGAGCAGAGGGCTAAAGGTGTTGGAAGAAACCGCACATAACGTCCATAATTTGCCCAGCATTCACCTCCCTGAGGAGCTTGAGGGGAAGAAGCCAGTGAGACCAGGCAGCCTGATTTCACCAGAGCCATGATGTATCCCTGCCTGGGAGGGCTGTTGTAGCCCAGCAAACCAGCTGTGTGCATTCGTTGCATGGTTTCTTCACCTCAGCAGAGTCTGGCAGTGAGGAGTCCTGCTGCTGAGCCACTGCGCAACCTTGAACAGCCGCCTCACCTTATTGTGGGATGACCACAATATTTCCCTCCTGTCCTAGCACCCTGCCACTATCCCCGGAAGCTGGAAAGACCTGAGAAGTGCAAGCAAGCTTGAGATTACAGTTCTCATTAAGCTTGGAAAACAAATTTACCACTTGTACAAACCCTCCTCCTTTTCAGAGTCCTACGAGGTGAGGAAAACACAGCTGCCAGGCAGCCTCTGGCAGCCAAGCATTGATACGCAGCAGGAGGTCTCTGCCTGGTGCGAGCTGTTGATAAGAGCTGGGAGGTTCACAAGCTCCTGCAGCACTAGAGACCGGTGCCGTCTCTGCGTTTCCAGTGACCAACGCGCCTGACCAAGGGTTGCTCTGGAGGCCCTGGAGAAGTGTTGGCTCAATCCACCAGCACCATCACACCCGTCCTATGGGAGCTGGTCATGCCTGCCTCCCTTCGCAGAGGTGATCCCGTGTAACAGAGGCCACTTGACAGGGATTGTTCTCCGATGTGGCACAGGCAGCCTCATACACATTTTTGCTGGATTTGGAGAAATTTGTGCAGCATAAGCACTTCTAGTTTTCAGAAGAGAGGTCATTTGGATCAAAGGCTCTGCTGTAACATGGCAACTTCTTTGGCTTGTTCAGCTCCAAGGCTCTCTACAGAATTATAAATAGAGCCAAGACATTATTAAGAAGTTAACAAGTTTTTGTCTCAGGGACCTCAATTATTCGCCTGTGAGTAGCTGTTGTTTCATCACCAGCAGGGAGTCAAACAGAAAGTACAAAAGCAGGGATGGGTGTGAAGCTTTTGGCAGACGTTTTGTTTTACAAATTAACGGGGGTAAAAAGTCCCCTCTGAGTTCAATACACTCCTTCCAGGTGGTACTTTCTAGAATGCGCTCGTTGTGGTGAGAACTTTTTAAATAGCTTAACGGTCTTGGGTCCTCAGCTAAACACAGGCACAGCCGCTGATCATCAGTATCCCTGACAAATCCTGTATCCCCGTGAAGGATAATAGGGGAAAGCCCGGCTGCATTTGTAAGAGGGAGAGCTGCTCAAATAAGGGAGCAATACAAGTGTAGCTGCTGATCAGGATGGAGTTTTCCCCACTTACATTCAGATCACATTTGGCCAACTTTTTTTTATGAGTAGTGTTTATAAAAAGCATTTACGAGACGTTAATTACTACTGGTAACTTACACAGGGAAAAAAAGCTGGGTCATCATGCAGTGCGGGAGTGGAGGTTGTTCCGCATCACAGCGGGAGAGGATCTTACAGCACACGGCCCCTTCCAGAGGAGTCACTGAAGAGCTGCTAATCCCCAAATAGCTTTTCTGGCCTAACGCTCTGAATGGCCTATTACCTTGTGCTGCCTGTTTGCTCTATCCGACTCTTCTTCTAATGAACTAGACAATTCTATGAACTAGACAATTTTTTGCTATGGGGGAGAGGTGTACCTGTATGCGGAGCTGTTGATGCTACTGCAAAGTAAATTTGTGCCTGTCATCTGTTTTTGCTTGCGCTACAGTCTATGTCTCAGTATTTGAACGATGTGCCTCTCCTCCCTCTTTATTCCAGCAGAATCAGAAAACTGGCACAAAAAAATTGTTTTTATTTGAAGGGGGAATCTTAACCGGACATTGGCCTTGAAAAATGCCTTAGCTTTTAAGAACATTTGGAGGTGGAGGATTTTTTAAAACTAGCATAAAAAGTTGTATCAAAACACAGGTAAAAGTCTGGATCTCTTCATAAATTACTGACATGCAGCAAAGCAGGTATAAAAAGGAAACTGGTTAAAAGACGGGTTGGCATGTCAGGCTCCTCATTAGGAGAGCTGAGCTGTACATGAGAATGTCCACCAGCATTTATCCCACAAGTTGTGGCAATGAAAAGGTGCAGGATAAAGGAGGTTTTGCAGAGTTTACTGGAAACTCAATACGTTAGGAAAAAAACCAACCAATTAGGAGAGCTCAAATTTAACTCGGCTGGTTGCTAAGAGGAAGTCATTGTGCAACTGTTTTGCAAGAGCATTGAAACTGGTAGAACAAGATACACAGCATGTGGAAGTGAAACTGAAGAGATTAAAGAACAGTTTGGGTTGTTGTTGGGTCTTCTTTAATTACCTTTCTAAGACACTCCACTTTTCTTTAAGTAATAGCATGAAGAAGGCCTCATCTCCCAGAGGGAACAAATAATCCTCTGTCATGTGTAAGCACACTTAGAAAAACAAGCCAGGTATGAATTTTCAGGAGACAAACCCAAGCTGCACAGAAAAGACAACATACGCGAGACGAGAGATGGAGAACAGGTTCTGTAACAAGGGCCCTGTTTAAAGCGAGTTGGGAGAGGTCTCAGCTGCTAACTCACCACGTATGTGCAGTACAGCAACAAAGCCCTCTCTGTTGAATGAAAGGCTCCTTCATCTTTGCCTCTAACCTCCATTCCTTCCTCACCACAGCAGAGGGATTTGCTTTTCAGAGAAGGAAAATGTGAGAACACACTCATTTCTTCTATGACTTTGGAAAGCCACAGAAACAACGACAGCCCCAGCCCTCGCCGTTCCCAGCAAGCCAGACCCTGCTTTCTTCATCTACACCAGAGGCAGCGTAGTTTTTATGAAAACCCTATACCATATCACGTTGGTATCTCTCTTTAGAAGCTGAATAGTTCTCCCTGCTGACACAAACTCTAAGCTCCGAATCTGCCATTCAGTAGCTTTTCTCCAACAGCAGAGTTTGCAAGCTCTGAAATAAAAGCCACAGCAACAAATTCTTTCAGCACTTTTCGCTAATTCAGCCGATTCCTGTGTGCATATAGCTGGTGATCAGGGAGCTGCATTCTGAATTATTCTTATGCAGAGGGAACCAAGATCACTGAGGACAGAACTGCCAACCAGTTAACAAACAGGGGAGGCTGTCATCACAATTTCATTTAACTGGGCAGAATAAGTGCTGAGAGATATAGGCCTTTTAATTCTCCACGTTTCAGACTCTGCTTGGAAATGAGAGGCTTTCCCTGTCAAGTTTTAGGTCTAAAACGTGAAAGAAGTTTCAGTACCTTCTCACCTTGATTTCTCATTTCTCCTACCTCCCCCAAAACAGGAGGAACATACAGTTAAACAAAAATAGAACAGAAAACCTTACTCAAGACTTCTTTCCTCCTAGTTTTTCTTAAGCTTCTTCAAAAAGCTGGTCTGAACCCCATATCTTCTTAGACTGATTTTGGCACCTCGCTGACGCAGTTAGCTGAATGACCTCAAAAAGTGGCATGAGAGAAGAAACTCGCCTATACTGTCAACATGCTGTTTAGGAACGATCATGAGCCAAGCATCTCCTCTTTCCTCCCTGAGCCTCTTCCTCTCTGTTCAGCCTAGGCATCCTTACCTCTTGTATTTATGCAGCATTCAACAGTCTGTTTGGTTGTTCTCAGAAACCTTCCCGTAGAAATTCTAAAGGAAATCAAAAGTGTTGACCAGAAATGATAACGATGATTGTGGCCAGAAAATTTTGTCAACTGAAGCAAACTGTTATCTGAGGTGATCTGTTCATGTTTGATTCCCCAGTAATCAGTCAAGAAAGACTGCAAATAATAGTTCTTAGAAATATTGTTGTTCTGTTCTCAAGATGATTCACTGCCTGTCAGCACAGAAGTGACTTACTGAAGTCCTTTAATCTGAAAAGTTCTCTCTCATCTCCCTTCAAAATCAAAAACAAAGCTTATGCAATAAAGCTGATTGCATTAAGTGCCTTAACAATAAACTCTACAATGTCCTATGTTCCAGCTGATGTCACTATCCTGATTTTGGTGGACCAGCTGTTTTCAATTACCCATACCTAGACATCAAAATGATTTTCAGAGTTAATGCAGGAAATGAGATTATTGTTTGTCAAAAAGCTAAAAAAAAATGCACGGACTTGATTTTAAGTTTGACGTTCATAATTTAGAACTTCCAAAAGGCAAGTTATAGCATTATGGGCAAGGATCTCGAAAGTGTATTATAGATAGACATAAAATCCAGGTAAATGGCAATCCCATTGTGAGTCATGGAATACAGCGGTGCCAAGGCTGCCCTGAAGAGATCACCCTAGCCTGCCCAACTGCCCCAAGGTAGGGTTCACAAAAAACAAGAGTAGGACAGAGATGTTTTTGATAGTCAACATTTTTATACAAAAATTGGAAACTGTCTGGCAAGGTATTTACAATTGGCAAGCATATGTTGTCACCATTCCAAGACTTATCCAGGACTGAATACTGCAACCTTGGAGCTGTAGGTACTAGAAAATTTCTGCATGTATCAGGTTCTGTACAGAGAGAAGGCTCAGATGAGCTGGTTTTGTAGGAGTCCTCAGCACAGCAGTAATCGTAAGACTGAAAAACTTGAAGTTCTCAGTTGCATTTGGCACAGAAGGTGTTTTGGATTTAATCAGTGTGATATGCAGATGTTCCTCAAATCCAGAACATACACATTTATGACTTTACTATAGTGGCGCAATAAAAATTATACTTACGTGATCATTATTCTCCAAGCGTACATATCACCTAAAGATACATACACACACATATGCTTCATACCACTGGGTGTAAAGACAGAACAGCTGAGAGTCAGGAGAGAGAATGAGACATATTTGAGAAGAATATTCTGAAACAGGCATTCAGAGTTTACAGTGGTCACAAGGACCCGTAGCTGTTATTGATTTTACTCATTTCTAGTTAAGCTGACATGACAGGAATAAAATTGATTTTAAAGAAAAAAGAAAGGAATTTCCAAATCAGGGTCTGAAAAAAAAATTCCAAAACCAGAAAAACCCTGATAGCTTTTTATATTGATAAAATACATCACTTCATCCTGCTTCCAAATCTCCGTGCAACCACTTTCTCACCTCTACCATTTGATAACGCACTCCAGTAGGAGATATGAGTAGCTCAACAATAAGCACAGAACAAGCCAGAGGGGAACAAATACCCCCAAGCAAGTCTCAAGTGAGATCCAAGTCAATCCCCCTCTGCAGAATGAGAGATCCAAACAAGCTCTTTAGCCTACTTTCCTGTCTTCGTGACACTTACATGGAGAAGGGGGAGTCAGATCATATACGTTTGCGCTAGATCAGCCGTAAGCACTTTTCTTTCACCCTGTAAGATCTGTTGTTTCCTCACCCCTCTCTTATTTCTATAAGAACTCTGCTCCAGAGTTTGTCTCCTACCTTGCTATTTAAAGGGAGCCTTTCCTGAATTATCATAGCTATGCCTTTGACAGAATACGTTCAAATCACACACTTATTTGTACAGGGTACTGCCTTACTGGCTACTAATCGCTTCATACTATGTGCTACACAAAAGCATAACAGAGACTCCTCTCATCCTAGAAAACTTTCAACCCAAAGATCAAAACCTAATGATAGCACGTGGTTAGGTACAGTCCTGAGAATCTGGAACTTGGAAGTTTGCTTTGCTCCCAAAGCTGTATTTAAGTACTTGTATACATGTTAGTACACGTATACAGGTAGGGTGTACTTGCTAATTCTGATGCTGAAGGAAGAGCGCTCATAGAGCGTGATATAGACACATACACACGCTCCATTACTTGCATCCGGGTCTGGTCAGCGTCTTCCACATATCTGCTCCCTCCCATGTGCCCTGAGCACAGTGTTATTCAGAAAAAAAGCAGCATCACTAAATGTTGTTATCTGCTCCCATCTGAGATGCTACTTTGAGCACACCCAAGAAGGGAGCTACCTACTGACTGACAAACAGCTCACGCACAAGGCATTGGCTGATGGTTCCCTGGGTGCAGTAAGACAAGATTCTTCTCTCAGGTATTTTCCAATGATAGGTAGGTACTTCTTGCTCACAGCCAAACAAGATTCAAACCTCTCACAAAAATTCCAAGCAAAGTTTTTGCCTGGGCCTAAAGGAAGGCTTTGACATAAGTTGTTGGGGGCAGGGGAAAGCAGAACAAAAGAACATATTTTACTTCAGCCCACCGCTATGTTGTGGGCCCTTTTTCTATTTCATTCATAGGGCTTCTCTTTTATCTTAAGATTCTCTACAAAATCTCAGCCCTTCACATTGCCCTAGCAGACTTTACTAGCAGCGGGTGCCAAGAACTGTGCACTCTAGCAAGAGTTCCAATACCAACAATATTCCTCAAACGGCATTTCCTGAAATAAGCTATTACCAACCCACGGTTCCTAAAAAGTCAGCTTGTGGTGGTAAGACAGTGAAAGTGTTCCAAGTGGGATAAGCCCTCTTATTATCTGGGGGGGGGGGGGGGAACTCAAGCTAGAACCTCAAAGCTGCACAAAATAAGCAGCAGACAGGGCTCCAGACTACCTCTTCCTCCTGCCCCTGTAAAGGAGTTATGCTCTATCAGAGAGCTCAATACTTTCCCCCAAGAAAGGTTCAATCTTGAGAGAATCTTACAGTGGTTGTTACATAGCATCCTTTCTCCAGGTTGCCCAGTAGCCCTTTCCTTCGCAAAGACCTGTTCATCCACAAACTTTAAAAAGCTCAATTTAATGAGTGAGTGTAAACCTCAAAAAAATATTTTGCTTCTTAAGATCACCAACCTCAGGAAGCTATAAGACTATAAAGCTATTATCTGGTGTAGACGAAGTACAAGTATGGGAAACAAATCAGTGAGGCGGGAAGGACCAGAAAGCAGCATTTCCAACATTTCACTTTTGCCTGTGGTACCAACAAAAGTTCCTTTGTAAGAGGTAGACCCATTTATGGCCTCTCAATCCATCTAGATGGAACTATATGCTGATACTCCCAGTAGTTAAAGAGAATAAGCTTGTCTACTAACATCTATTGCATATGTTAACTGAGTGTGCATTTCATGCCATGACATTCAGGCTTAGATAAAGAATTCAATCCTCAGTTTAGACATGGAGCTGTGATTCAGTCACCAGTCCAGCAAAGAGGAGACTTCTGTACAAGACTGAACAGAGATTTGTCTCATCAGTATTCATCCCACAGACATTTGCTGTTGTTAGTTAGCAAACTCTTCAGTAGTAAACTATAGGATGAAAAATCTTACCTGAGGTTCTTCAGATCTTTAAATATAAAATTCAAATGAGGGGAAAAATAAGACTAGACAAACACCTTTTCTTCTCTAATGCAGTATTGCTTAGTAATGACATTTGGATATAATCTTTTAAAAAAAAAAACTCGGTAGTATACTAGCATTGCTGTAATCATTCAGCAAGCTCTTGCTAGTGCTTGACTCAATGTAGGTAACAGCAACAAACACCCAAGTCCTGCAGACTGGGCGAGGAATGTATTAGGTACCACTTCACTGGTTTCTGGTTTTTTTTTTTTTTTTTCGCATGAGCTTTCTTGTTCACTAGCATGACCACTGTAAGTAGAAAGTGAAATTCTTAACCAGTGAAAACAGAATCAGCCCCATTAAAATGATAAATATTGCTTTATTAAATTACTTTTATACTCCTACAAAGAAATTTTCCGATTTCTGTTACAGAATTAAATGAAGGAAATTCATGGCTCTCTGCAGTTATCTAAATTTAGATACAAAAAAAATTGTAAAAACACCAGCCTGTTCAAGTTACATAAAAAGGCAGAGACTAGATGGGTTCCCTTAGGAATCTTGAGGCTCAGAAATATAAAGTCCTATAATACAATGAAATTAAGAATTCAGCAATGTGTTGAACAATTGTAAACTGTAACTGCACTAGTGGACCACATTATTCAGCAGTTTCCTTAAAGATATGAACTGTGAACTGAACAAAAAGCGTAGCTGACACAGCAGACCTCATTTAGTTGTTCTCCCTTTCATCCCCCTCCAAGTAAGAGTTGCGAGATCAGCACTGAAAGTCTAAATGATAGGAAGGAAACTTGCCTCCATAAATATCAGAAATTTCTCCATTCCATAACTATTTATATAGAGTAACTAGCTGTTACAAATCGGTTTCAAGTACAACAGGTGACTGAGGCAAAAATAATCAAAATCAGATCATACACATTTTTACTGTAAATACAGTAATTTGGAAGATAAACACATAACAAAAGCACCGACAAGATATCAATGCCGCTGAATCATAGGTATGATATGTCAGTAGAAAATTAAGATGTCTTCATTATCAAAATTGAGGACATTCATTCCAGTCTCTGGTAATCTAATCTTAGTGCAAAACAGATGCTAAGACATCTTTAGCAAAAAAGGTGATACATTTAAGGCCAAAAATTTGTTCAGTCATCACTATCGCTTCCAGATTCACTCAGCTGCAAGTCATTTCCTAAAAGAGAGAGAGAGTCATCAGTCTTTATCAAGGAAGTTTTCTTTCAAGATTTTCTACTTTCCCAATTAAAGGCTTACAAAAACTAATATCAAAGCATGTCATAAGTGAACGAGTAGGCATAGAAGAACTTAACTCCTCAGCAATAGAACCTTAGGGAGATCACATTTCTGCAGTTTTAAAATCTTAGCTTTTCCCTGTAGGAAAGCCATTAGCGTATTAGCCACCAATGCATTCATTTAATACTACCAGATCACAAGACACCTATCTTTGTCACCCACATCTTCATATTACCCAAATGGGAAACCTGCTGGTGAATGCAGTTTTGTAAGAAAACACAGGGTTTTTTTTTGCTTTATTGTTGTCATTTTTAAATACATGTGAATGCTGCTCGACTGTGCTTCAAAACAAAATAGAGTCTCAGTCAAGAGCAGCTCTTCAATGTACCATTTAAAAATGCATCAGTGACCTACTATTTCAAACAGGTGTTGGAACAAGTGAACAAACAAAACATCAAAAGAAGTTTTACACGACACTAATTTGGTGACTATATTTCAAAATGGGGAAGTCAGAAGAAAGACTACATTATGCTTGCAACAGATGTCCATAAGTTCAGGGGGTGGGAAGGAAGGAATCTTTCCAGGATGACAGATAACTAACAAGAAATACAGCAGTATGCTATGAAGACTTCTCATCATATCTAGCAACTTCCTACTCACTTTAGAGAATTTGTTCCAACTAGTATGCTTTTATTCACATCTCCCTTGCCAAATCACCACAAAAAACACTCAGGATTGTGCAAAAATGGTCTAAACAGCCAAAAAAATTACTGAAACTGACTAGTCACAGAATTTTTCACATGCTCTTTCCTCAGTTGCAGCACCCTTCAGTGATCACCTTTGCGGATGATTAAGAGTAACCCCCAAGAGAGTAAGCCAAGAAGGACACTCAAATTGGCTCTTTTGTTATCAAGCAGATAAATGCAGCCATATTAAAGACTTCAGTGTTATTGGCAGAAATTATCCTTCTTTTGTTTTGCAGTATGTCCCCATTAAAGTTTAAAAAGAGGTACATGATTCTTTGCAACAAAGAAGAAAACACTTTTTATGTAAGATATGAACAGTGAGGATGGCTGTTTGCAGAAATCTTTAAAGTGCTACTATAGTCTAATTTTTTGCCAGTCCTATACAGACACAACATTTACAGCCATATTATTTCCATATGAAGTTAAAAAACAATTTTTAAAAAGAAAAAAGTAATTTGTCAAGAATTATTCAGGACAACATATTATCCTGAGAAAGGATATTTCAAGACAGAGAATGGCATTAGGAAGTTAAATTTAAGCATTTTCATATTTTCTTTTCAATGATAAGTTCTTCAAAAAACAAACCAACCAACCCACCCTTTATGCACTACTCGCAACAGGACTGGGAGTATGAACAAAAAAAAGATAACCTTCCAAATAGTAATTCTGCAGTCCTCAAAAGTAATTTCTATGAAGTATGTTGAAAGAGAACAAACCTCCTAACAGTAGCCAAAGCTACCCACACTTGTGAAAAATCAACAGATCAGAAGAGCAATAAAAATTTTTTTGTAATTCAGTTTTCAGTGTCAGCTGCTGATTAGCAATATCAAGATGATGAAATAGACTGCACTGCAAATTACATTTCCTAAACTTTTAAATTAGTGACTAATACATTTAACTGGATTCATGTAAGTTTGAGTTTCCCCTGTCCCCAGTAAAAGGGATTCATGTTTCACAGGTCTCAGTTGTCACATTAATGCCAAACTAGCACGGTGGAAAATTATTTCACGACTACTGCTGTACCAGCATCAAGAGAAGAAGCTGTACTGAATGCTGTGTACATAAGACACAACCCCAGAATAGTGAATTTATGCTGATGTTGCTTCAGAAAAAAAGTTTTATATAGTTCTTGTTTAAAGAAAATATTAATAGAAAGTAACATATGATTAAATATGAAGAGCAGATTCATTAGTGCCACCACTTGCAAAGTTTATCATGATGCAAGTCATAAGCCTACATAATTAACTTCTAAAAGTTTTTTTTTTTTTTTTTTTAAAAGAGTAGTTTTATTTAGGGGGTAGGCCTCACTGCTATTTTCCACAAAACTTCAGTTGTGTGATTTCCATATATAATATGAAACTCTGCTCCCTAGCTCTGACCTAGCTTTCTGACTGCACATAGCAAGCCAAAGAAAAACTTCACTATTACCCACTATGACCCTGATTCTGCAGACATGCCCATAAGCAGTCAAAGCTCAGAACAAGCTTAAACGAGCAAACAGCTTGTGCTGACATTTGTTGCTTCAGTATTTTTGTAAAACAGTATTTGAGAAGACAGACATTACTGTACAGCACCCCTGACTGACAACCCGTTTGCCATCCAGGCTAGAACCACGTGCTATCCATTCTAGTTTCTCCAGGTTTCACTGTTATTTTCTCCCTCTCCTGCCAGAGGCCCTCAGCAAGAGGGCTAGAGAAACACATTTGCCTTGAAAGCCACTTTTTTTTGATCTTCACCTCGTTGAAGTGTATTTTAAGTGTTACCAGTACTGGAAGTTGGGAACAGAATGTTTTAAGCAGTCAATACATCAGTAAGCATAACAGAAGTACAGAGGATTAAGCTAAAGATCTAGCTTAAGCTCAGAGACTCAAGTCTGAGGCTTGATGCTGTAGAGAGAGGATCCACCTGTCAACATGGCTCTCAAGTACCATCAAGTCACCAACTTCTCCTGTTCTAGTTTTGATGTTGTCATGCCTTAAGTAACATTTTTTCCCCCCCACTATGACTGGGGAACTAATGGACTGGGCCACCTGTACTCATATGTGTATTTCTCAGGGGAAACTTTGCCAGCTGGGATTCTGTCACTGGGGACAGAGCTTTATCTCATTTTCAGAATGCTTATTTAAAGCACACAGAATGGTAAAACCCAGTTGTGAAAAAAGATGGAAATAAAGAGACATACTAAAGTCATGCAAATTATAAACATGGAGACATTGTTCTCTACAGCGACAGTAGAATGAAAACAGCATTTAGAACTTTAACATGAGCAAGTCACAGGACTTCTCAGTCTGGATCTTATCTCTGTTAATGCAGCACATTAAATATCTGTGCCATTTATTTATTATATATTTAAATACTAGCTACTAAAAAAACTGTTCATGTTATCTATTAAGTAATGAAATAAGTAGACGTGCCAGAGTAAGATTTCAGTATAACCAGTTTACATATGAATGATAAACCTTAGAGATCTTAGCGAACCAGGGCTTATGGGAATCTCCTCACAAATTGAGAGCCTGCAGCTAGGCACCTAATTAAAGGCACAATAATTTTCAAAGAGTCACCATAGCTGAATACTCACAGCCTCTCCATCTGAATATTCCTGCTATAGCTATTCAGATACTAAACTTAAATGATTCTCTACCTAGTTGGTGGTGATTTTGTTGTTGTTTTTTTTTCCTCCTCCTGTCCAAACATTCCTTTTTGGACTACACAGAGCATTCAATTCCAGGCTGTGCAGCAAGCACTCATTGAAGATGACAGCAATTCTTCAAATTATTTTTTCAATTGTTTGAATGGGCAGAATAAGATAGTATCACCTAAAAGCAAATAGCCTCCTTCCTTT
Organism: Struthio camelus; assembly: GCF_040807025.1. Classification (NCBI taxonomy): domain Eukaryota; kingdom Metazoa; phylum Chordata; class Aves; order Struthioniformes; family Struthionidae; genus Struthio; species Struthio camelus. The sequence goes on along the minus strand of NC_090947.1, from coordinate 33,125,362 downwards.
ATATGCAAAGAAGAGTTTTGCCATGCTGTCCGGTGGAACAATGCCACAAATAGTAACCGGAGCAGCTAAGAATATACTAGTCTCTTCTGTAATTCAGAGCATTACCAGTATAGTATTTTTCATGTAGTATTTTTCCCATAATACTACCCAAGAAATTATAAGCATATGTTCTGGGAGTGCCCTGTTAGTTCATGTCTTTTCAATATAAAATTACTGTTCTGCAGTCCCAGTGTATATAACTGAGAGGAAGCCAGAAGAGCTTAGGAAGTATTTTCAACTGCGTCAGCTTTAATTTAATATCTCTGGAGGCCAAGAAATTTCTATCCCAGTGTCTAATTCAGACCTCTGCTGAACAATCAAACCCTGGCATCACTTCCCACAATTTTAATTATAACAGAGACATACTTAAAAACAATATGGTTTCCTTTCAGAATCTCGACGTCTGGAATTGTGTACTAAGAAAAGAACGGCCTTTGTACTTACGTAGTGTATTCATCATATGACCACTATTCTCCTGGGATCTGTTATGACTGGCATCTTTGTCAGGGACAGCCTGTTGTGGTATGGCAGACACAGTAGGTTGCGGCTGCAAATACGGCGTTGACATAGGAAGAGAGGACTTTGTCTCCTCATCTTCAGAATCACTAGAACTATTTTCACTACTGGATGAAGAGGATGAAGAACTTTTAGAGTCAGACGAACTGTCAGAGCTACTCAACTGGTCCATGATACTGGCTTCTGCTTTTAGCTCTGCAAAAAAGATTTGTTTCTTAACACTCAACATATTTGAAATATAAGAAGGACAAAGAAAAGAGATCAACAGAAGTCAGGAACGTGACAGAGAACATCCAAATTTAATGCATGGTAGCAACTCAAGCAAAACTCCAAAAAACAAGAACAAACAGGTATAAGGTGAGCATCTGGCCTGTAATGTGGTTTTCTACTGCCACAGCTAGAGTACCTTCTCTTTTTCAAGCCAAGCATTAGAACAAGGTTGACTGTGAATCCAAATGCTAACCTCACATTCCACAGGTAGCACATCCCACACAGCCTTTAACTTCTGCAACTAGCATGTCTTCTGTTTTTCTTTGGCATCCCTGAAGATGCCTTCCACTGAATAAAAGCTGCAGTTACAAGCATACAGATAAGTTGGTAGCAAGATGCCAGTAGCTGCACTCAGAATGCTTCCTAGCAGTTTAGCACTACAAGCAATACGTGTGTTTGGACTGCCTGACATTTTGCTCAAAACCAAGTTAAGCATGCAGAAGACCTAAAGGAACTCTGCAGTTTAGAACCAGAGGATTTCACCAAATCCTTCTTCTCTTTATAGGTCTGGAAAAAAAGCTAGAACAACCAGAGGTAGACAAGAAATACTGGTAGTTCACACATCAAACTGAGTCAATCAACTTGTACTATTGGTGAAATAACTCACCTGACTAAAATAATATTTAGGAAGATACAACTGTATAGATTGTGTTGCACAGCACGCATTTGTGATACATACTTGCTGAAGTGCAGCATATAAAGGGAGTTCGGTCCTGCAGAAAGGGTACACAATAATTGAGCAGAAGTACAGGGGTGCTGCTGAAGTAAGAAGTCTGAAACAGACCACTGAACCATGGTAGATGGAAATTTCATACAGCATCTTGAGTTATCCAGAGTGCAGAAATTCATCATTATACAAGACTTACTATCCAGACATTCGTTAGTTAAGACAATCTTGCAAGCACTTGGGATGCTTCAGTAACAGCTTTGATAGAGCAGACATGAATAGCAAGTAGGAGGGTAGCTCATCTCACTTCGAATTTACCCAATAAAGAAGAACAGGTTGAAGATGAAAGTGACCAAGAAGCAAGATTGTTCAGTGCTTAATCGAGGAATCGAGGGAGAAAGAGGAATAAGCTTCAAGACAAGCTTCCATGAAGTCTTATCTTCTGGTTCCTGGTTATCAAAGGCCAGTCTAAAGGAAAGTGTTTAGGTGTTTAGGAAAAGTGGCAGTTCCTAAAATAACGTGGCTATGGATACAAACTAACCCAAAGCCAAGGAAGAACAGAAAGAACAACATGAGACCATACCAGCTGACTGACACAAACATAAGGAGACAAAGGGGAAAAAAACTGGAAGCATCCTCCAGTTACTAAGGGCAAGTACAGGAGAACAGTAAGAACATATAAATGAAGCCAGAAAAGCTAAGACACAAAGCACGATGCATCTAGCAGAAAGATGAAGAAGTCACTTCAAAATTATTCTAGAGAAGAAAGACCCAAGAAGTGACTGATCTACAACCCATCTGGGGCAGAAAGCTAGTGGATAGACACCACTGAAGTCCTATGCACTTAACTCCCCTTCCTTCCTGCTCTCACCAGTCTATGGTAAAAAACTGTAAGCTAGTAGCTAACAATACCAAAACTTAAGGAAGATCTCCACCTAGAATTTTGAAAGAAAGACTAGAGAGAATTTAAAGTTTCAAACAGAGAAGGAAGGGTTGTAGATATACTGAAGGACAAATTTAGAATTTAAAGTGATCTTGCAAAAAGGAAAAAAAATAGGAACAAGTTCAAGGTAGTACACTTAAGCAGGAATAATCAATTACACAACCATATGATGAAGAATTTAGTAAGCAACAGTTCTGAAGGTGTGTGGGTTACAGTGGATCACCAAACATAGTACTACCATATCATGCTGTTGCAGAAACGACAAAACATTATACAGAAACATGGCACTGACTGGAGTGAGTCCAGTGAAGGGCTACAAAGATGATTAAGGGACAAGAACATCCTTCATATGGGCAGAGGCCAAGAGAACCAAGATTGTTTAGCTTGGAGAAGGAAAGTCTCAAGGAGTATCTTACCAATATTTATAAATATCAGATAGGAGGGCGTAAAGACGACAAAGTCAGACTCTTCTCAGTGGTGCCCAGTGACAGAACAAGAGGCAATGGGCACAGACTGAAAAAAAGGAAATTCCATCTGAACAAAAGAAAGGTTCCCTCCCACACACTTTTAGGGTGGTCAAACACTGAAATAGGTTGTCTAGGGAGGTTGTAGAGTCTCCATCCTTGGAGATATTCAAAAAACTGACTGGACATGGTCCTGGGCAGCCTGCTGGAGCAGGTGGGTTGGACTAGACTGTCTCCAGAGGTGCCTGCCAACCTCAGCTGTCCTGAGATTCTGTGATTCTTTGCATATAAACACGAATAAAGCCTGTAAGACAGTTGCTCTACTCAGCACTGCTAAGCCTTAGCTGAAACACTAAATGGTTTTAGGTTCTGGACTTCAGGAAGCTTCTGGACCAGTCGGAGCCTATCTAGAGGAGAATGACAGTGAATCAGGGATCTAGAAGACCTAACTTCCAAGGAAAGATTGAAGGAGCTGGCATCACTTCACCCAGAGAATGGGAAACACATAGCAGCTTTTGAGGATGTTAACTGACTGTTAAAAAGCACAATAACAGTGTTCTATACTTGCATGATAAATATGAAATAATAGTGGTCTGAATGTCAGATTAGGTATCAGGAAAAACCTTGACTGTAAAGAGAATACAGCTCTAGAATAGGTTGCCAAGGAGAATACAGAATCTCTCACTGGAGGGCATTAAGAACAGGTTAAATAATCATGTCAGGAATCTTACTTTAGGACAAAAGGACAGACTAGATGACCTGAAAAGTTCTGTTCCAGTCCTGTTTTTTGGTTAGTCAGCATTCTTTAATAGTAATCAAAACTGGACTGGCAGTACAAAGGAACTTGATATATGCTGGCAGCCACTTTGGTGACTTGCAGTATGTTCTGGAAAAAACACCCTCATGTTCTGACCACCAAGAGGAGGGGGAAGGAAAAAAAAAAAAAAAAAAAAAAAAAAAAGCATCTTCTCATTCCATGCACTCAGATACTCTGGTCTTTGCAGCTTTAGATGTATCCTAGTACTGTTTTGTAGCATAAAGATTTCAGGTCAGAGTTTAAGACCAAAATGAAAAAACAAAAACAAAAGAAACACCACCTCAATGACACATCTGAAATCTGTTTAAAGGAATTCAGAACATCTTGGGAGGCAGATGTCAATTCCAGTCAATGAAACTGCCACCTGTCAGCATTTATACAGCAAATAATTACCACCTGTCATTTTCCTTGTCCTCCAAAGGAAAATAAGGCTCCTACTGAACGAAATATGAGAATTTCACCAAATCAAAGTATTTCAAGAATACAGTATATGGCACTGTTCAAGGGTTGATTTATGCTGACTTTTAGCTCTTTCTTTTATTTGAACTTTGTAGTCTCACCCAGTAATTTAAAACATCTTTTGAGTTGTAAAGCACTACAACCTATATGTTTGAGTGCAGAGAAAGAATGAGGAGTAACATCAAAATGGGAATTGACCAAGTCAGTTCCAGTGCCACAATACAACCAACTACATCCTTGCTTCAAGTAGCAGCAGAAGACAGAATTGATCAAAAAAAGGATGGTGTGAATCATGGCATTCATAAGGCTTAGGTTTAAAAAACAAACAAACAACAACCTACCAAACGAACGATTAAGAGGTTTCAAATACTACCACCTCAGCCAGAGTGGTCATTTCAATCTAAGGGTAAAGCACACGCCTGCACACACACACACACGCATATATACGTATACGTGTGTGTATGTATATATATTTTTATGTATGTGTGTGCATATATATATTTTCAGTTTCCAGTGTGGACCTCAAACTAAAATAAAGTAAAAAAAAAAATGAACAAAAAACCCACGCATCTTGGCTCTTACAAGCTAATTCCTAGCTAAGAGCAAAGTTCCTGAAACTTTTCAGGCTTACATGATGATAGAGTTTGCTTACCTCGTTCAATATCATCCATAGGAGAAGACGGAAACATCTTTTCTTTTGGTGGAGAATTTTTAACATTGTTTGGAATCTTAGTTGCATTTCGCATTTGCTGCTGTTGCTGCTCAATACGAGACTGGACCTTACTGCTTCCTTCAGCTCTGTGTGTAAAATCAAGATATTTCAAATGATTCCAAAAAACAAGACGCAAAGAACAAGGCAAGAGTACAGAGGATGCAATACCTTAAGTTATGAAATTATTTGTCATGCTTCTCTAAATTGCATCACTAGATTTCTAGGTACATTATCACATTGGCATATAATTATACATGGATGTTTTAAGAATTGATTTTTTGATATACAGTGCCAATAACTTTTTAACTTTGTCAGCTGATTTGTTATCACACCTGGCTACTTAAGGAGTACTTCATAATAATTCTCTTGGAAGTGACTTATGTGAGAGAAAAACACATTAATGTTACTCTGAAATGCATAATAAAAAAAATTTTTTTATTTTCTCACATAGAAGTCAGAAGACAGTAGGTAAGCTACTTTACAAGCAGATTTTTCTTCTCCCTTCAAATGCATTCAAAAATAGTTCCCTCAAAAGCATGCAATTTTTCAGTTTAGAAACCCATTCCTATTTCCTCTACCAGTCAAGACTCAAAAGCTATGAAGTCAATGTGCTGAAAAAACAGGCTTTTCACTCTATTGAGCAAGGCTAAGGACTTTCCAAAAATGATGTTTTGCTAAAAATAACAATGGGTGGAAGTGTATCTCAAGTTAGACTCAGTAATAAAATTATTTCCATAGTAAGTAGAGGATAGTCGTTTCTCCTGTAAATCACCTACCGTGTTTTTTTCACGGTGATGTTGCTACTAAGTTTCTCTAGGCGACATTCTCCTGTGTCATGGTTGATAATTAAGATACACTCTTTTAGGTAAGGCTTCTTTGAGCCCTTGAAAACAGTCACTGGTGGAGTTGAGCCCTATTAAGTCAGGAGAGTCCAATCAGTGTTACTGCAGTAATCTTTTCCTTATAAACAGAACACAATCCATCACAGCAATGACAAGTTCATTATAATTGATCATTTCTAGCCTTTAAAAATTTGTCATTAGTTAATTCAAATTAGATTCGTGCTAACCATGACTAAAAGTAGCTGGTGACTAACTTGGCCAGGATTTCACCTAGCTTAGTTGGAAACTGATTAAATGCTTATTTCCAATTGAGAGGCACGCTCACCGCAGGACTCCTTTCGCCAAAAGGGGTTTCAGTTACAGTATCAGCAGAGCGGCGAAGGATGGCAGGCAATAAATTTTCCCCTTTCCAGTCTTTCCCATTTTAGAACTGCACTAAATACCAAGGGAAAACTTGCACTGCCAACATCCACATGGAGCTTTTCTATGTACACAACACTCCAGGGTCATCCTACAGCATATTTCCAATACAGTGAATACATTTAAAGTCACAGCACAATTGTTTAACATTTAAATCTTTTGTAATTTCAAATTTTTAGAGCAATTGCTTTTATATACTTTAAAGATTACAAAGGCAGCTCTGAAACAGCACTGAAACTTCATGCCCTTCTGTATTGAATATATCCTTATAACAACAAAATAAGTCATTTCCTTATGCCAACTACTCTTCAGCCAGCTAACTCACCTCAATATTTGGCAGTGTTATTGTCACCTGTTCACCTTTGCCAACTTCAAGGTCTCCTTCACAGGATGTATCAATAGATGCCGGCTTAAAGTCATCTTAAAAAAAAAAAAAAAACACAACTGGATTATCTACAGGCTTTTCAGGGATCTTTTAAACACCAGCACATTTTGGATAACATCAAAGCTGTGAAGTTGACGGCTATTAAGTTATAGCTTTTTTTCGCTAGCATATTATCTACCATCCCCTAGATCAGATTATTCCACAAATCAGTAGAGTTCAAAGTCAATATCCAGTCTAAGTGTTAACATCTTCTGGTAAAAACTAAAAAAGCACTTTTAGCTTTTAATGGATAAGGAGACTGAACTAGTTGTGTTACACTTAAAAGACAGAAAACCCTCACATTACTAGTTTCAGAAAAACAAGAAACAATTCTTGATATAATTTCAGTCCAAACATGGAAGATGTAGAAAAGTAACTGAAAATGCAAAGCACAACATGGATCCCCAATATTTGACTACAGCATCCATTGCAGATTACTATAATAGGCACATCAGAAGCCTACCAAGACTTCTGTTCCATTTTTTGACCAAAATAATAATACTGTAATTACTCCCCAAATAAATATTCATTTCCTTTTTTTAAAATCTTTTTCAACATCTAAAGTATCCCTTAAAATAAGCTTTAAACAAAAGAAGAGATCAGTTTCTGGTCCTTTTCAGAAATCTGAGACACGAAAAACGAACATCCATTCCAGCACCAGCATTGTAACTACGTAACATATCACTACCTCTGAGGTATTACTTCCACTACAGAAGAATTAGGTTATGAAAGACCAGCATGCACAGAGCTAGGCAAGGGTAAGACAGCATCAAGAGGCTTTGCCAGGCATCGTAAAATACGTTTGAAACGTGGTTCCAGCAAGCTGGCACAGGGCCAGTCACACCAGAGGACGACTAGGAGTACCTTGAGTAGCATGCTGGAGAGACAACCTGCTACAGCTGGAGAGACACAGAGGAACTAGGCATGTAAAGGGAACCCATAGACAGCGCCGTCCCCAGCTGCAGCACAGCACACTCTCTGCCACACAACCTGTCGCTCCATGCGCTGCTGGTCCCAGGCTGCAGCCCTCTGTTACAACTGGGGAGCTTCCCAGTTAAACAATCCTGCTTGTAACCCACTGGCCAGTTGGCACAGACCACAGCTTAGGAAGCACAGCTCCAACTAATACACCAGCTGGTCAAAAAAAACAACCTTCCAGAGCTGGTGGCAAGGAATATGCACGTAGCAAAATGGTTTGAGCTTAGGACACTGGTAACAGCCCACACTAACCTAATGTTGAAGACAAAACCCGAAACAGGGTCTTACAAGGATAAGCATAAGACAGTTGGAGTTTCTCATAGGGAAATAGAGAAGATCTTTGCCTTTAAATATAGCCACCAGGTGGTCAAAACTTTAGAAAACTGAAATACCGATTTCAGTGTCCACATGTGCACTTCAAATCTTAACTTTTAACCAGCAGATGTCTGCCTCTTCACTCATCTGTAACAAAAGACTCAGGTGTTCGAGAAAGATATTTATGTATGTGCCTTTGACAGCACTGACAGATGTGCCAGTTTCTGTCTCATTTGTTGGCCTAAAAGAGAGATTTCAAAACAGGTTTCAGAATAAATCATCAGATTACAAGAGTCAGCAAGAAATCTTAAGGGTAGGAGGTATCCAAAGAGATTTTAGTCCTCTTTGAAATAGGGTAAATTTCAAGTTACCACATTTGTTTAAACCCACTTATAGCTTTTGCCCCTTCCCTTCCCTCCCACAGTTGCAGACCATTCTGCCGAGCGCCATTTGTGTTTGCTCACAGAAAGCACATTACCCATCTCACTGCACTGTATGAGAGCATACAGGACGTTATCCAGAGAATATACAGGAGACTGAACCTTGGAGATCAGTCTATAAATAATGAGACATCAAAAACAGAAGCAGCAGTTCTAAATTACCAGAACTATAATCCTAAGAGCATTTGTTTCCTAGCTACCCTCAGAATCTTTGAGCACACACCTCCCTAGATAATAATTATGTACTCAGGGAGGGTATTCTAGCTTTGTGATTAATACTGCCTTTAACCTTTGATTGCTGGATTTCTACTGAGTGCCTGAAAACTAAGCACAAGGGAATAGCACAAAGCCAGAGCTTCAGCCCCATTCAGTTTTGGGCAGAACTGCATCAAGGCACCATTGCAGGTGCAAAAAGAAGCATAACAAGTTGGTGCCCTGAAAGAAGTGAGGAACAGTATTTGCACACCACAGCAGTACACCTCACCAGCAACACGCTTGCTTGCTGGTCTAGCTCCAGGGCCCTCTGGAGCAACAGAAACCTGAGCAGCACCGCACTGCTCAGGACCCTGGACTAAGACCTAAGCAGCAGGGACTCTGCTCCCAGGTGTGCCTCAGGGCCTGCAGATAAACTCGGGCGAGTCACTTCAGCTTTCTGGGCCTTAGCTACAGCTCTCTTGTATTTCAGCTGCCCACTTCTGCCGCACTCCCGGTACAACCTGTCTACTTAAAAGATAAGCTCCTCGAGGGAAAGCGTTTCCTCCTGCTCGGCTGCACAACGCCTACCTCAGCGGGCCCCAGCGCCGGCACCACAACACAGACAAACACCGGAGTTTCACCGCACCCGGCGCCGCCGGATGGCCGCCCCGCAGCCCTCCTCCCCCGGGGGCCAACACCACCCTCCGCCGCCGCCTCCTCAGCCTCAGCGCCGGCTTCCCGGGCCCGCCCCAACCCCTCCGCCGGGCCGCGGCCACCCTCCGGCCCCTTTGCTGCCGGGCCGTGCCCGGACCACCGCCCCCTCGACACCGGGGCCGGACGGGCGATGCCGGGAGCAACGGTCTCCCGGGACCAACGGTCCCCGTGAGGCGAGGGAGGAGGGGCCGCCCCGGCCTGGCCTGGCTCGGCTCGCCCCGGCGCCCCCCCCGCCCCGCTCACAGCGGACGGTGTGGAAGGCGCAGCGCGGCTGCTTCTCGAAGCTCTCGCCCAGCTTCAGCACTCGCTCCTTGGGGTCGAAGAGCGGCGGGGCCGCCCCGTTCATCGCGGCGCCGCCGCACGCCTCAGACCATGGCGAGCACCGGCCCGGCCGCCGCCGCCACGGAACATCCCTCGGCGCCGCGGGGGGCGGGGCCTTAGCGTCGCCCGGCCACGCCCCCCAGCCCCCCCCACTGGCCGTTCGCTCCCTGCCCCCGCCCCGGGTCGAGAAAGGGGCGTGGCGGCCTCTTGGGGAAGGCCCCGCCCACCCGAGCCCTCACAAGCTGCCGCGGGCGGAGCTCCTCCCCTTCAAGAGCTTCGTCACCAGCGGCGCGGGCTCGGACTGGGCTCGGGCCTCGAGGCGGCCCTCTGTAGATTTCCACGAGTGGGACGGTTGGAGGGGCGAGCCCTCAGGCGGATATGCAAATAATCCCTCCTCCCTCAAGGGTGCGCCCTGATTGGTGGAGAGCGGCCGCGACCACCAGCGGGGAGAGGACGGGGTGGAGGTTGGAAGCGGCACCGCCTCTTTAGGACCGGCCATCCCATTCTCCCCTTTCCCCCTCCCCCCCCTTCGCGCGGCCGAAGTGGGAGCGGCCCCGCGCGGCCGTTAGAGCGGCCGTGGCACGGCCCCGAAGCCTCGCGCGTTTTGGGGGTGGAGGGGGAGGGAGCGGCTCTGAGGCGCCGCTGCCGGCCGGGCCGAGGGGCGGCCGCGGAGGGGCCCCTCCGGGCCTGCACGGCAGGGGCAGCTGGGGCCTTCCGCGGCTCCAGCCCCACTCGTGGCGTCCGCGCCCCGCGGGGGCTTTCTGACTGGTACTGGGGAGGGGCAAGCCCCCCCCCCGAGGCCGGTAGAGCAGCCCCCCCTCTCCCCGGCGTGTCCCCTTCCTCGGGGGCAGACTCGCAGCACTCGAGCTCCAAGCTGGTGGTGCAGCGGCTGGTGGTGTGGTGGAACCCCAAACCTACGCAGAAACAATTAAAAAGTGAGCTGGGCTTGTGCTGCTGGTGTTGTGGGCCCCTCTCGGCCTGCTATGGCCAACGCACCCAGCGCGAGGCCGGCAGCCGCGGACCCCAGGGTGCTGGCCTTGGCTGCTCAGGTCACCGAGAGCAAAGATGAGGACGTCCCGGTGTTGCTTCTGCAGTTAAAGGGTAATTAATACCTTTTCTAAAATAAAAGGATGAGATAGTGAAGTATGGATAGGCTTTTTTCCTTCTGTCTGGTTAAATTCAGAAAGTTTTTTCCCCACATATCTAGCAGGGCTGGAAATTCCATAGGCTTGGTAATATAGCTTCTCCTGACAGTTGTACCTGAGTAGCATTTGGCTTGGGAGCACAAGGGAGGATGAGAGGGAGAGGGAATGGAGGCAGCTCTTCTGTCGCTCTCCGTTGTCACCATTTTTGTAAGGCCTGTGCTAATGTGGCAAGGATCTCATGCTTGGTTAAATAATTTCTCCCAGTGCTTTTGGGTAGAGAGCCAGAGGGGCTGAGAGTGATTGTTAGTAAGCAATTTTTAAGTCTTAATGCAGAAACACAATCACAAGCTCCTGCGTGAGTCCCCATACCCTCCCCTTGGACGCATATCCGCTGCCCATAGAAACGGTAGCAACAAGTTAGGTCCTGTTCTAAATGGGGATGTAATTACGAGGAGGTTATACGTTTCACAGTGGCTTTTCATTGTGGTTTTACTTGGCCTAGGAAATTCATACGAGTGGGATACATCCCAGATAATGTATGTTTTACTACTTGAATGTATAATGAGAAAATGGAAATCTAAACTTGGTTGTCCTTCCTAATTGTCATATAATTTAACAAATACATTGTAGCCATAGGAGTGAAAAATGCTGATGAAATGTTTTATGTTACCACTTTTAGAATTACATTGATCCTAGTGTGTGTACACATATTATCTTATGTTTTGAAAAAAAAAATGCATTGTTTTGTCAGACTCATATGCTCCTCCTAGCCATTTTCCTGCTTTCTTCCCACAGCAATTTTAAATAGTGCTTCCTTGGGATGTAAAGAATCAAAAAAAATTAAGCAAGAAATATACTATTATGATCTTACTCAGTACTGCATGCTGGTCCTTAGACAAGACTATTCTCGACTACAGGGAGGCTGGACTACTGCTGCCCAGCTAGCAGAGATACTAAGGTAAGAAAAATTACTCCGAAGTTTTCTTCTTGTTTCTTCTGGGCCTTCATCTTACTCTTTTTCTTTTCAAGCTGTAATGCATTGGCTCACATCCAGAACAAGGCTTGCTGTTCAGGAAAGGCCAGGGTTAAAGTGCAGGGAGCAGTCAAGAGCAAAGGGGTCAGGCACAGCCTAATTGGTCCTGCTTAATTCGTTTCCATTGTGTTGCACTGAGCTGTGCAAACTGTTTGGTGGCACCAGTATGTGTTGGGTTTACCCTTTTTTGTGAACAGAACTCTTCTATGTCACAATATTTGCTGAGTAATTGCTAATTTTGAAGGGCAGTTATTTAAAAAATTGGTTATTTAAAATTCATTTGTAAAAATCTTCAGCCTGATTAACTCATAGCTTGGCTTGAGTAAACATATCTATTTAAATTTTAAATGTAATAGTGGATACAATTAATACAGACCGGATAGCTTGATGTAGTGGTTTAATTAAGAAGATCATAATGTAGTTTAATTCATAGCTAGCAAATACGGCAACTTTAACTTGAATCCCATGATCTAATCTCAGTTTTAAATGTCAGGAAAAATAATTAACTTTTAAGTTTTCCCCAAGTTGTACTTGATTTTGGGTTAACTAGGGAGCAACGTTCTAAGACATGACAAAATTAAACAGCCATCTTGTATTTATACCATATCTGCAATACAAATTTGTAGTGCTAGGAATTTCACTAAGAAATACAAGATTTATCACCAGGGCCGTATGATACTTAAAGCATCTCTTGTAAGCTATTTCAATTTGCAGAGAAAAACGAAATTTATTTTAGTTGCAAAAATATCCTTTTGCAACTACAGGAATCTCAGCTTCCTCTGCCTAGAATTTGTTTTCCAAGGGCTTCAGTAAGCAAAGCTCTACATTTACACATTCACAACAAGCTAACACAGCTCAGATAATATGTCAGAAAACAAAATCCATGAAAAGTTATGAAAACTCTTTTGTTGCACAAGTGTCAGTGCAGAGTAGAGTGAAAAAACTCCCAACTGTGAAACTTGCAGAGCAGTTTCTTGTGAACTGTCTTCCAGAAATGACCAATATGCTTGTAGTAGGTAAAATAATAAAACTCAGATCTGAGGAACTGATTTCTAGCCCACATGTATTCCTCAAGTAGAGGAAAGTTATAGGCAGAATCACTGAAGATTTTTTTTATACATATTTTCATTGCCTGGTCTGCATCCACTTTATCAGGTTTATGTCTGCCTTTCTATTTTACTCTTTTTCCTGATGACCATCAGAGCCCCTAACTAACATGCTGAACAGACCTGCACAGGTCCTGTGACACTAAAGGGGAAAGTGACTTGGCATGCTGTAGTAAGTAGTAATATCCTTGCAGTCTCCAGCCTCACAGTGATTCCTCTTCCTTCTAAGGCAGCTACCTTGGAGTTAGTCACAGCAGTTAACTGTTGTTCAGTGCTAAATTATCTCATTCCAGTCAAGCATTTCTTCTGTGATGACATGACATTCATTCAAAGCTGTTCAGACAGGCCATGGACTATTCAGGTTGGATTGTGTTTCTCATTTCAGTCATTGTTGTGTGGGACTAGAGGTGAAAGAAGATCCTGAGGAATTTTACAAGAAATTTCTTCCTTTAGCTATAGACAACCTGCTGTTTTTGGGAAGACGCCTGCAAGCACGATTTATCCGAGCAATCAAGGTATTTAAATTTCATAGTTAAAGGAGCAAAGTACCTCTGTAAATTTCCCAAGCTTTTATATTCTATGAGTAGGATATTATTCTAGGTATACTGTATGATGAAATTTTATTTTCCAGAAATTACAAAAATTTGTCTTATATCGTGGAGCTTAGAAACTGAAATGTGTCGTCTTGGAGCATTCAGTCTATTATGAGTATAAAACTAGTTTATTACCATACGTTTGTTTAGAGTGTTTGGCTACTACTTGTAGGTTGTTTTTAAAAGGGCAAAAAAGAGCAATTATAAGTCGGATAGAAGAATTAGAAGAGTAAGATAGAAGAAGAATGCCTTACCAAAAGGGAGCCTCCCAATCATCATAGTGTTTTTTTTTTTTAACTTTGCATATAGTTACTTCAGTCTTTGCAGTTGCTGTATTCTTAATGCTTTACTGAACTTTACAAAAAAGAAAGTACAGTTTAGGACATCTTAAGGCAGTAGACTCTAAGTCAGAGATGTTGAAATCTGTTTTGCCGTATAATTTCTGCAGTGAAATTGGCAAAAAAATCTGAAATTGTTCACCGATTCTGAATTGTTGGGAACCCCAAAGAGAGGCTTTGCAAATTAGTAGATATAAGCACTTTCTCTAAGTTTCCTCATGCATTTGAAGCAATCAGAGGTCCAGAATCAGCAAAAAGATTTCAGAATAATTGAAATAAAGAAAATGTCAGAATCTATGAGATTGGTTTAATTTCCTTTTTTCCCTTATTTCCCCTTAGTGTCTCTTTTTTTGGTTTACTGATTTCTTGCATTTAGTCAAAGCTTTTCTATAGCGTTTAATGCTGGGTGCCACAAATGTAATCACTTCTCAGAAAAAATCATTAAATGGCATTCTTTCCGTTAGTTCAATACTTTTAAAGTGCATGTAGTGCTTAAGAAGCAGACTTCCTGAATGACATCCCAGGAGACTTGAGTCTTACCTGCAATATGTAATTTCCCCCGCACTTTCTTATTATGTATTTCAACCTACATGTTCCTTGAGTCATGCCTGTGAGCAACGATTATTCTTGAATGCAAATGCAGTCTATACTATAGTCAGGCTTTTAAAATTTGTGGTCTCAGAGGTGACTGGGCACCCAGACTTGATGCTGGCTCTGTGGAACTTTGGAAATCCCACTCTACCAGCAGAGATTTGTAGTTTATTCTGGCCTCATTTGCTTTCTGTACAAGCCTCTGAAGTCAAGAGAAGTACTGAAATAGCTACCAGAAACTAACATATCCCCGAAACACAGAACAGATATTGTTATGCCTTAACTTAGTACTATATTTTGTGTCTCTCATTGTCAGTATGAACCAAATATAGTGTTAAATCATGACGGATGGTTGGGACTTCCAGCTCAGCTATAGAAATGTCCTTTCCAGAGTTTTATTTGTGGAAGTTCACTTACAGAGGAAGCTATCAGACTGAGTGTTGTATAACAACATTTGTCAGCAACATTGAACTATCAAGAGACCCTTAGCTGTCCACACACCAAGGCTTTAGGTTTCCAGTGGCCTGTGGATCACACTTGGAATACAGACTTTTGACTGTGTATGTGTGTTCATGCATTAAAACCTGAATTCTTCCAGGTCATTGTGTCCAGTCAAGTGTTATCCCAAGCAAACACATATGCAGTCTGTTTCGTAAACTGGTCAATCTTCAGCTTAATAGTGGTTTGGATTTTGCACCTAGACCTCCAACTCGGGACTGTATCCGAAGCCACACTGTGCCAGTCCTTAGCAACCTTCTGCATTTGAATTGCATCTTTGGCTGCTTCACATCATTTAGTTTTGTGCTTTAATCTCAAATAACTCTATTTCCCATTTTTGGATTAAATCTTTGATACATTTGTGCTGAGCTGTTATCTGTCATCTCAGCCCTCCTGTGCCATCAAATATTTTTTTAAGGAATTAACAAGTCTTCTCCATCCCTATTATGATATTTTCAAGAATGGATGCTTTTTTTGTATTCTTTATTGATTGATCTTTGGCCTGGAAGGATTTACAGGTTTTTTTTTTTGACTTGATCCTGGGGTTTGACCAACCTGATTTGGGAAGTTCCTGGTGGAGTTGGTCTCAAAATCCCTGAAACACAGACTTTCCCACTACATCAAGCTATAGTCCTCAAGGAAGATACGTACACATGCATTTATCTACTCCTCTTTTGTTTAGGATAAAGAAAAACAAGATTTTTTACGCTGTTTTCATACAGTAACAGATGCCATCTGCTGGCTGTTCGGTGGGCATATTCAACTAACGGAATGTGGTAAGAGAAAATTAAACTCACAAAACACTGAAAAATTGATTTTCACTCTCTTAAAATAGTTCATTATTCAACAGAAGCAGCAGTATTTAAAATGGAAAAGATCCACTAAACGGAAATATTAAAGAGTTACCCTTGTATTCTTTTGAAGACAAACAGTAAAGGTGTCTTACTGCAATTTCCCTTTGTAATTCTCTATCTTTTAAAAAATCTGGGTTTTATTGTTTTTTTTTTCCCTCTGGTAAAATGCAGTTGATCTCGTTAATCTGTCTCTGTATATGCAGAAATTTGAGCAGAGCGCATAACAAGCCCTAAAAAGGGACAGACTTGGCAACAGATTTCTGAATTTTTTTCCGTGCCAGAAAATTTTATGAATATCTAAGAAACTTTACACTTTGGACAAAATAAGTTTTCAACGAAATGTTAGTCACACTGATTCCTAGGTGATGGTAAAAAGCAGAATTTGTTTTTGTTTCTAACAAAAACTTAAGGATCGTAAGATGTTTAACTAAAAACGGAATGACTGGCAAAATTACTAACGTGCAAACAATGATACACTTGAATAAAAAACAATCATACTTTAATGACATCAGTGGACTTACATTAAATAAACCTGGTGTAACAACCTATCAGGTTTGAAGTGCTTATCTTTTCTGGATATTGCTGCCCCCGTGATAACACTACAGCTTTAACAATAAGGAGGTGTAAGTGTAACATAAAAGGTTTTAAAGACTTTTGTCATTGCAACACCAGTGCCTAATGGATTTCCAAAGACAGAAAAATCAGGGCTCAACATGTTTTTAAGATGTTGAAGGAGTTTACTTTTCCAGTAAGTTTTGGTGTAAAAAAAAAATATAAAAGTAGAGGAAGTCCACTCTAGAAACACTATGTGATTTTTTTTTCTTTGTTATGGCTTATGTTCCATAAAAATACTATAAAAACAAATATTACAGCCATGGTTCACATTGCTTGACTATTTGTTTGTTTTTCTTTTGTTGCAGTCCTGCAAAATGATCATTTCCTGCAGTTGCTAATAACAGATGATATTGAAACAGGAATTATAATGATGTCTGTTTTAAGCAATATTTTGAGGGTCAATAGGTTAGTTGCTTTTATATCTTTGTTTCCTTTCTGAATTATAAATTTAAAAATCAATTTATTACTGCTTTGTAAAATAGAAGCATTTGCATGCACAAAAATTATGGTTATTTCTACAGCCTTTCTTGCAGAAAGGAAAAATTTGTTATTTTCTTTATACTGTTGTTAAATTGAGGCAATGGGAATAAGTTTGAAAAAAGCAACTAGTAGTGCCTCTGCCAATGAGTCATTGGCAGTCATGAATAAGTTACTAATACTGTTTTTTTGATTTTAATTGGAATTAACACGAGAATATCAACTCATTGACAAAAAGAAAAATGCTATTCACTTCGTTTTCTTCTCATCCTGGATCAGATTGCTGGTGCAGCTAGTTGGGCATGTTGAATTGCCCAACGTCTAACATTTCTAAGAGGAAGTCACTGTTAAAAAGCTCATAGTTTATAACGCTTCTCTCTCTCTCTCTCTCTCTCTCTCTCTCTCTCTCTCTCTCTCTCTCTCTCTTTCTCCCTCCCCCCCCTCCTTTTTTTTTTTTTTTTTTTTTTAAATCAAGTCCTGTCTTGCTTCGTGTTGGTGAGAAGATTCTCCACTCTGTTTTGGATGAACTTGTTTATAAGCTTTCATCTACCACCAATCCTGTCATAGGAAATGCTGCTACAAAACTGCTACTTTCACTGGCAAAATTTTGTGAGCAACTTGTGAAGTTACTCACAACTCGCTACAAAGGTTTGTAAATATGCATGGGACCAATGGCTCAGCTTCTCCTTTCATTCGATTTAAAAATACAAGGGTGGAGGTTGCCCAGCGGCATCTCAGTTCTCAGAGAGAACCTGCAGTGCTGCTTGTTCCCCTCTCCCTGCCCCGCCTGCCTTGTTCATTTTCATTGTAGTTTAAGGTTTTGTCCCTATTTCTGCTTCCTAGATTTTTTTCTTCTGTGCATTGGGGACTTTTCATATGGTAACTTGCCTCTTGTAGTTGTTGTTTGTTACTTTCAATATGGTTCTCCTCTTTCTATGTGAAGTAGTGCATCTTCTTTCCTGCAAAGTTTGGATATTGATGGATCCTAGGTAGCAGGTACCTGCACTGCTTCAGTGAGGGCTGTGTGTTGGACGTCTACCAGTCTGCTAAGCCTCACTAGTTCAGAAGCTTGGAAGTTTTGCTTAAAGCCATCTTTTGATCCTGGCTATTACAGGTCTACTCATCTGATAGGTGCTGCTCAGCTACTGAGGAGTTAGCTGTCTTCAGATGTAGAGGGGATCGGAGTGAACCCCTTCCAAAGAATTCATCAGATGAGTTTATCATTCTGACCTGATGCCTTTAGATGAGGAGACTGAGTGTGCATATAACCTGCTGTCTTTTCTTCACTATTTAATGTGGAGTCCCATTTAATGTTTCTGCCTTCAACCGAGCAAGGAGCTCCAGCATTCCCCTTCTTTCTCTGCTCCCGTGTCCACAAAGACTAGAAAAAAGGATTTAATGCTTGCTAGTGCTTTTATATTCTGATTATCATTGATGGTCACAGCTGCTTGTGGGAAGCCTTAATCTTTTTGGGACAAGGGCAATAAACAATCCCTAGGCAAGGGCAAGAGCAATCTCTAGACCAAAAGGGACTAATCCCTTTTTTTATGACTGACTACTTATTAGCCAGTGCTAGCCAGAGAAATTTCTGAATCAGATGGGCCGCTTTTACCATTCTTACCTACAAAATTGAGAGAAGACTTCTTTTCAATATGAAGTGAAATACAGCTTGCCTCATGCTGGTATGCTGTGGATTTTTCTGAAGCTGTTGTGATGGGCTGATCATCCCAGCTGTAGAACAGTGCCTTGTCTAAAGAAATGCAAGTCTCCATCAAAGAAATGTGCTTTAGGGGTTATAGTTTATTTTGCTCCAGAATCAACAAAATGCCACAGCCATTTAGAGACTCTTCCTTCTGTGTGTATTTCCTGTTTCCGGTAAGAAAAAGACCACTTCTTTTTTTAAGTTAGAGCCCTTATGTTAGCTTTTACTCAGGCTCTGGAATCCTTTAGATTGTTGTTGCTGTTCCTCAAACTAAGAAGCATTACAGCATTACAGCATTTTCACCATCTGGCCATCTCATTGAAGTAATTTGGCTTCACAATGATTCAGAGCTCTTACCAGTATGAGGTACTTCAGTGTTAGCTTTCTGTCCACCGCCCTGTGGTGAGGAAATCCCCTAAAACTCACACCTTCAAGGTTAGCAGTCTTTACTTGAGGATTCCAGGAGGGCCTGGTATTTCTCTCTGCGTTGGATGACATGTCTGAGAGGCACTCTTAAGCTGCTACTTGTCGCTAGCTGAAAGGTCCGTAGATAGTGCTGTGTAGTCTTCAGAAACTGGCAAATGGGTCATGTCAGACCTACAGACTTCTGTGAGGAACTCCCTTGTGTGGCCAAGCTACTTGCTGTTGCAGAGGTCAGGCAGTCTTGGGGTACCTACTGGCTCTATCTGGCGTCTCACACATGTCTCTTCCAAAGTTTTGAACCGTAACTGTCACTCCAAAGTGGTGCATGTTTGATAGAGCAGAGGTGCTGTTTCTGTTTGCAGGAAGGATTTTGTGTTCCATATCCAAATCCTGTAAGTGTTCATGATGGATTCTTGCTTGGAGTTGCCCAATGTGTGAAGTTGCTTATGGATAATGACTTGAGGACAGAAAAGTTATCTGAAACTGGAATTCTTCAGGAGTCTATCAAATGCACACCTGCTTCCTGATGTCCTTTTCCCCTCAGACTCCCTGGAAAACTCTCAAGCTCTGTGATTTCTCTGAGAGAGAGCTAAGAAGGCATATGTAACTGTCTACATTGTGTCCTTCTGTGTGCAGCACAGGGTGTATGTGTGTGTTGAGGGAGCACAAGGGCACTTTTCAGCTACTTTGAGCCTAAAAAGTTATTTAGCTCGAGGACTGGGCACACAGGGATACTATACTGTAGAGACAGACATCAAAGAACTCCAGTTATAAGTAAATAAATGTTATTGTGAAAAATATGAAAGTAGTGCTAATAAAACCTCACACTTGCATAGTGCATTACATCCTCTTAGAGCCTTACAGAGACTTACTGGTAAGAAGTATATTTAAGTGCCAGTTATGTGGACACACTAAGTAGTGATTTGAGCATGCAAAACTATAATTGTATAATGCTGCTGTGATGATTGGAGCACTAGGTATTCATTGATAATATTGTCTATTGAAATTCAAAGATAACTGATTGTATTCAGCTCTAGTCTAGTGTTCCTTTACACATAGAATCAAATTTGATTTTTTTGACTTGAAAAATGTTAGTTTGAAATCCTGAAAAGAAAAATTCACCTTTGCACTATCGCATGCTTATTATTCTCTCTCTCTCTCTCTCTCTCTCTCTCTCCTAGGACTAAAAGTGCTTTTAAGTAAGCAGTGGATGGGCAAAGGATTTGACAGAGATCTCAGTCAACTTTTGGACCTGCTATACTTGGAACAGTCCAATGGAAAAGGGGAAATGCAGGTGCTGAATTTTAATGAAACTTTCATATGTGAAATCCTAGTTACATGTGATTTATATATGTTTATAATGGATTTGCTATATCACTTTGTCTCAGTTTTTCAAAGCTTGTTTTATTTGTTCACTATATCAATGGACTTTTTAAGTTTCCTCTTTATTCATTTTCTTCCTATCACTGTTGAAGACATCAAGAAATTGTCTTATAATTAAGGTCCTGGAATGTGACTCAAGAGGTTGGCTTTATTTTGTGGATTCACCATAGATTTCCAATACAACCATAGAGAAATAATTTAATTTCATTTTGTTAACTATAAAATAAAAATAACTTTATCTGCTCATTTCACAGCAGTGTTACAAACGTAGATCTCTGAATTCTTGGGAGCATTCACCTAGAATTAAGAGCCATATACTCCAGATGAGAAAATGTTCAATAAGAATATCTTCTGGGCTGTGTTCTCAGGAAAAGAGCAGATTTTGGTAATAAGTTTTATGAACTTATTACCAAAATTTTACATGCAGGTTTCTCAGAGATAATAGTTCAAAGGAAATCAGTGTTATATTTGTAGAGACCTGTTTGCATCTTAAATAGAGCAGGATTTTTTTCTGAAGAATTACCATGTAAAAATATAATTGATTTTTTCCATGTTTGTTGCATTGCAGTGATTTCTGACCGTACTGAAAATAGTAATGTTTTCCTTAATGTTACTTCTGCAAATTTCTTTCTGTCCTCTCTAGCATAGGTATTTTGAGTTAACACTTGAAATATCAAGTGCTTCAGTTGTTTTAAATTCAAATTTCTAACATTAGTTCGTGCAGCTAATATATATTTTATATTTGTGCTGTGGATTCATCTGTTTACCAAAAAAACATTGATCGAGATGATCAGGGGAGCTGCCTTTGGAGCAAATGGATAGGGTTCATGGTAATAATTTTCTTATAGGAGCTTAAATTCACAAAACTGTAACAGAAACACTGCATCTTCATGCATTTCACAATTGATATTATTTTGGCCAAACACTGAGATTGTTCCAGATATGCAAGTGGTAATGAAGTGTTTTTGTATGCAGAGAAAATATCCCACTGACTGCTTTATTAATTTCAGAGGCAGCATCAAGCAGCTTGTTTAATCCAGGCTACGTGGAGGGGATTTCAGACAAGGAAAAGACTAAAAAAGCTTCCTCAAGCAGTGACTGCTTTACAAAGAAGCTTCAGGTAAACAACGTTGTTTTGTAAAAAGCATTCAGGAGAAGAATCTAATAAAAAGATTTGGTTTGGTTTGGTTTTCCTCAGGTCATACAGTCACAGGAAGAACTTAGGAGGTCATCTAATCCAACCTCGTGCTCAAAGTGGGGCCAGCCTCAAAATTAGATCGGGCAGCAGGGGCCCATGTCTAGTTCTGGAGATCTCCAAGGATGGAGATTCCACAACCTTCCTGGGCCCCTGTCCTGAAGCTGCACCATTCAACTTGTGAAAAATTCTTTCATTTAGAGGCAGTGGGAATTTTCCTTATGGCAACTTGTTATCTGTGCCTCTCGTCCTTCAGCTGTGTAACTCGTAAGTCTGGCTGTGTCTTCATTGCCCTCCCTTTAGGTAATGGAAGACAGAAATTAGATCTCTTCTCCCTTAGCCAGGCTAAACAAAGCCAGCCGTTTGCCTGTGCTCATATATCATTCACTCCCGCCCCCTAACTGTCCCCATCTGAACTCTCTGCAGTTTGTCAGTATTGGTCTTATACTGGGGGTGCCCAAAATGGACAGTATTTGAGGTGTGCCCTCATGAGTGCTGAGTAAAGGGAAGTAATAATTTCCTTTGACTTGCTGCTTTAGCTTTTGCTAGTGCAGCCCACTCTGCAGCTAGGCTTTGTTACCGCAGGGGCATGCTACTGGCTTGTGTTCAACTTGTCCACCAGGACGCCAGGTCTTTTTCAGTGGAGCTGCGGTCTAGGTAGTCAGTGCCCAACCTGTACTGATTCATGGAGTTATTCTGTCCCAGGTGCAGGACTTTCTGTTTGAACTTCATGTGGTTTCTGTTGACCCGTTTTCTGTTTGTTGAGGTTTTTCTGAGTGTCAGCCTTGCCCTCCGGTCTGTGGGAGACTATGATGACAGCTTTGCTAAAATCAAGGTCCAATCAATGGACCAATTTGGTCCAATCCAAATCAGTGACATCCACTGCTCTCCCTCATCCACAGAGCCAGTCATCCCATCACAGAAGACAATTGGGTTGGACAAGCACGATTTGCCTGTGATAAATCTGTGCTGGCTGTTCCCATTCACTTCCTGTCCTTCATGTGCCTGGAAATGGCTTCCCAGAGGACTTGTTCCCATGGCCCACGGAACGAGGTTGGGCTGACCAATAGATCCTCTGTCTTGAAGATGCCTTTTTCCAGTCAGCTGTTATTTCTGAAACATAAAAGTAATGTAATGCCAATATGAGCTGTTTCACTGCAGATTCTTTTAGCAGAAACATCCAAACAATGTGCCTTTCCAGCAGTACCAAACTGCCACTTCTGATGCCAAAAGCTCCAACTGTCCCTTTCCCAGCTGCCACACTTCCTCTTTTCCATGAAACAACTTCTACAATGCTTTTATGTGTTTTCTATGTAAAAATTTATAGCATATGGAAAACTAAAAGTGTGGGACTGTGTAGCGTTGGATTGCACCAAGTAACGCTAGGAGATAATATGCTGGTGGCAGAACTCATGTTCACAGTTAACTTGTTACAAAATTCCACCATAAATTAAATGTGGAGCTGCCCTGGAGCCAGGGCAGAGTGCTACAGAAACCAAGGACTGTAGTGCTTGCTCAGTATAGTGCTTTACAAGACGGTATGCTACATTAAAATTTGAGATCTTGAGTAAGTGTCATACGTGCGGTCACTTCAATGAGCTAGAAATAATGTCGTCTGGCTTGAAGCACTGCAGGATAATGAAACTGCATAAAAAATGCTTGTCTTACCTAACGCAGTATTTCAGCAATATGTGTTTGCTAACTCTTTTGAGAAGTTTAGTGAATTTTTAACATAGTAAAGGGATCTAAATAAAGCTCAGACTCCACAGTGTGTTTGTATTCAATCCTTTCTGCACATGCTAAGCGCTGTCCTGTCTAAACTAAATCTTTCAAATCGATTAGCCAAATCACACTGTTTTCTGATCAAGCTGTTAGAGAGCAGATGGTTATGATTTGTCATCTAGACTGGCATTAAGAAGATATTGGACTATCTAGGGAGTAATCTTTACATTCTGGAAGATTTGCAGGAGGAAGCAGTCTGTCCATTGAGGGACACTACCCACCTCAGGTTTTGTGCTGGAATACCAAGGATGACATCCTTGTGACTCGTTCCTATTCCACCATATTCTTTCTTTGGGCTAATATTTCTGCCCACATCAGGCATCTTGTGAGCCTGTAAGCCAAAATCATAGCCCAGAAAACTTGCAGTATGGGATAAGACGTAACTTCATAAAGCAGAAAGGGAAGGGTAGCGAGGTTATCAGCAATGAACCAGCTGCTTAAATTTCTTCTGTCATGTTTTCAGTATTGCAAACTTTAGTGCTTGCCTCTTAAATAAGTACTTCCTCAGTCATTAAATAGACTTTTGTATGTGTTGGTTTAAATTTGAAAGGAATGGAAACGTATTAATATTTTTAGAGTCATGTGTTTATGGCCCAGTCAGTCCTGGTACAATACAGCAACTGTACAATGCCAGTGTTTTTATCCTGTCTAGTTCAAACTGCAGTTAGACGGTTATACTGAAAAATAAAAACAGCGTTTGGAATACTGTAAGCATAACTTTAGGAGAGCTTTCAAGAAGCTCTTTGAATTCTTAACAATCAGGACTTGGTTATATTTACAGAGTTTTGTGGTGGAGATCGATTTTTAGAGCAAGCATGGTTAAATACTGCTGAGGCTGAAACTCAAAACTTGGCTCACCTGCAGCTGCCCGGGAGGATCTTAAGCTACAAGTTACGCACTTCTGAAACTCTGTGGTTTTAGAAATCTCTCCTCAGTGAATATTACAGCTTGTAATCTCTCCTTGAAGTTCGTTCAAGGACTCGTAGTCCTTGAACTGTTAAAATGGCAATAGTTTTTATTAGTCATGCATGCCTCAAAAATTAAACTATTTAAAATATGTAAATAGATGATCAAAGGAAGGCTTATCTGTACCCTGAACTGCTGAAGGAAGCTTGGATCTCAGCCTGGGTGTGTTTCACCTCTGTTCAGAGGCATTTCCCTGGTGTAGTGTGGTCTTGCGCGAACAAATATGGCTTATCATGAGGAGGAGTAGAGAATGAAGAAGAGTGTGCATTTTACAGACTGCACAGGAAATGATCAGTATCAAAGAAACCTTTAAATGCCTGACAGACGCTATTGGTAGCTTAACAGATGCACATCTGAGAAGTCCATCAAATATTCTTATTGCTTTCCACCCAATGGAGTGTCTAAAGATTTCCAAGGAAAACTATTAATAGTTTTATCGAGAAAAAGTCATTGTAAGTCCTGTTTGGTCCTGTAATATCATTCTGCTTAGAAGTATAATATGTGCCTGCTTGGATTAAAAATGCAAAGATTTATAGCTCTGATTTGCTGAAGTGTGTGGGCTGAAAATCTCTAGTTTCCTTGGGACCATTCAGAAGTAATCACATATATCATGATCTATCTCTGTAGGTCGATGTGTGGGCGCGCTTCAAGTCTGCATTACTGTCATAAAAGGATTATGGTCTATTAGATTGTGGTGGAGGCTGTTTACCACTTAGGGCCACATCTTTAAATCCAGAGTATCTTTTTTACAAAACAGCTTCCATTCCATCTTCCCCACTCAGTTATGGAGACTGAGGGGAAACTATGGTTAATGGGAAAGTTACAGCTAAGTTTATACTAGAGGTGGGGAATATACAGATAACTCAATATTACTGTGAGTCTAGAGGTACATGACATATAGTGATATCAAAATTACTGGACATTAATACTAGTCTAGTGCCTTTTTTTTTCTCTCTCTTCCTGCCACCTCTTGTGCCCGTGCTCTGTCCATTTGTTCCCCTTTCCTAATGTTTAAGACACTCCTTTCATTGTCACCTAGAAAACTGCTAGAGCAGAGCAGAATTTACAGCCGTGGGCATAGCTGGGGTACTCAGATCCTGAGAGGGCAAATAACTTTGTTGTGATGGGAGAAGAGAAGGTGTCAAAGCACCACCTCATTGTGGGGTGAAGTTGTAAAGTCTCAAGCCTTAATCTGCTAATGAGGTTAGGTCCACTGGGACAAGAAGGGGTAGGGAAGGGAAGGGAGGGGAATCCTCGTTCACAGCTCCTCGAGCTTCACTGAGACTGTATCCGAATGGTCTCAGTAGTTATTAGTTTAGATATATCTATATATTTATTTAGTATAGCTATACTGGTATTAATATATTAGTCTGTATATTAATATGTTAGTATAAATAAAGGTGATATATAGGCTATTGCCATTACTGGCTTAAACATTCAAGGGCCAGTTACTTTGAGCTCCGTGTCTCATCTGTGAAACGTCTGCTGGGGTTTTTATAATGCTAAGCACAGTAGTGCAACAGCCTACCATCAAATTACAACAACCAGTAGAGATGAAGAAGAATTTGAGCCTTCCAATTTTAAGGAATAGTGCAAGATAATTCTTTCCTAGTGTTCTGTTAACCATGTTGATGGAAGAAATGTGTCAAGTTGTATTTCTTGGATAAAAATAATCTGAAATTTAAGAAATTAGCCTTAAGAACCAACATTCAGATCTAGTTCTGCAGTCTGTACAAAAATAATAGTGAGTATTATGGAAATCAGGTGCAATGCAGGCTGATGCATAAACTGGAAAAATACATATTGGCGTAGATGACTACCTCTTCCCCAGATGGTGGAATCGGAAGTTGTTCCAGTTCATGCTAGCTGAGAATGCCCCACATGGAGCATCATTACCCTTAGTGTCCCTATAACTTTACCTTAATTAAAAACATATCCTTTGATGTGATACCAAATTGAAGGACTAGCTCAGAATTTCTCATGTTTATAGATGGTGTGGGTATTGTGTTACCTTGCTGGTGATCTTTCATTGCTTGGTGAGGTCCTGCAGAAACTTTATATTATTACCGACAGCTGAGCTGGCAGATCATTCTGCAGTTTTCCTGCCTTGCTGCTAGACGATTCAACATAAAGGGAGATGCTTTTAAAGAGATTAAAATTTAAGCAAAATTGTTAATATATTTGTGTTTTGCAGGGCTAAACGGAAACAGGAGCTGCAGCATTTAAAAAAACAAAAAGAAGATGAGGCTCTAAAACAGCAAATGCAACTGCAGAGACAGAGGGCCATGAGACATTTCCATGAGCGACAGCTGGCCTTACTGGAAATAATCCATGCCAGTATGATTTATATTAAACTATATCAGAAGATTAAACTGTCTGGGTCTCTGTAAGAATGTTTTCTCCAAATATATTTCCTAATCTTGCATGTCTATTTTCACTATAGTCTTACTGTCTCTTCTGACCCAGTTATCTGATGGAGAACATGCTAATTTGTCAAGGGATCGGTAACTTTGCCAAAGACATGGTGGCATGAGATCTGTTGCCTTCAAAGACAGTGCAGGGGAAAGGGAGACCCAGTTTTCTTGTGTTTATAAAGCTCCACTGTGGCTACAATTCTTCTCTAAGAGATGGCTCACAACTAGTTCCTTGCCTTTGATTTAGAATTAAGAGGGTTTTTTTAACTGATAGCACCCAACCTTTTTGGTATGGTCTAGTAGAAGGATTAAAAATGTAAATTGTTAAGAGATCACAACCCACAGTCTTATAACTGGATTTTTGTCACGTCCTTAGGTCAGGTAGATAAGCACATGCAGGAAATGGAGAGAAAATCAGCATTAACTATCCAGAGATTCTGGCGAGGATATAGAGCGAGAAGATATTTTCATCAACAGAAGCAATCTCTTAAGGAATATAAAGCAGCTGTCATCATTCAGAGAGCGGTAAGTACATAAATTTTGTTCTGGCAATAGTTAGAACTGAGCGGATTATTGCGATGCCTCAAAAAGCTCAGTTTGTTTACTTCTCTTAATGGCAATTGAGGAATACTTTATTCCAAAATTGTTCAGAAAATAGACCTAGAGCCCCAAGTTTTTTGGAGGGTTTACACCTCACATAAGTTAAAAAGTATCATACAATTTTGTAACTAAAATATAAAAGCTGCCACTTTGAAACCAAAGGCTGGATTTTCTACGCACCTCAGATAAGCTAGTAATTTATTACTGTGAGGGTGGTTGTACACAGGAAGGAACAGGTTGCTCAGAAAGTTTATGAAGGCTCCTCTATCCTTGAAAATATTAAAAAACTGACTGGACACGGTCCTGGATGACGTGATCTGTCAGATCCTGCTTGAGTAGGGGGGCTGAACTAGACAATCTCTAGAGGTCCCTTTCACCTTCATCTATTCTGTGATTCTGTGTTTATTAGTATTCTAGCTTATGATTTAGTGTTCATGCTGACCATCCTATCTTGCCTCTTCAACATTATAGCTAAAGTTATGTTTTAACAGATACAGTACTGGGAAATTTCTCTTTTAACTGACTGATTACAAACAAAATAAGAAAACAAAATTTCTTATGGGTGATTACATTCTCATTTGTTCTTTTTTAAGGCTTGTAAATTCTTGGAAAAAAGAAGGAAAAAGAGAGTTCTCTCTCCTTGGAAAGACACCAAAGGACTTACTGATGAGCAGAGACTGGCTTTAAAGCAGAAGGTGGATGACTACATCAAATTGCATCCGGTCTGTTTCTCAGTCATTTCATAATTCCTATTATCCATGCAACATAACACATTGTAGGGATGAAATATATTCAACTTTATAAATTCTGATCAAGATAATATATGTGAGGTATGCATATATTAATCCTGCTTGTTCAAGAAGAGCAAGGTACTAGAAAACCGGGGGTTTTAACATTAGTCTAGTAAAACTGGTCAAAGCAAACTGTAATTGGAAAAGCATATAGACTTGATGATGAATAGCTTTGGAGGGAACTCCACAGGAAGCTAAATGATTAAGTAAGTTAACAATTAAGAACAGTATTTGCACTTCTTGTTTAGACATTTACCCACAAAAGTTTTAAAACAGCCAGCTCTTAATGTTGATGAACTGTTATGTTCCTCCAGGCTTCCCAAATGTCAGAAGAAATGAGTAAAGAATTATATACACAGGCCCAGGAAAAGCTGGCGCAGTTTCTTTTGAGGAGCAGTCTGGATCGGAGAGCAGCGCAGAGGAGAGAGACATTACTGGCT
This sequence comes from Struthio camelus, assembly GCF_040807025.1. Lineage (NCBI taxonomy): Eukaryota > Metazoa > Chordata > Aves > Struthioniformes > Struthionidae > Struthio > Struthio camelus. Next base: position 33,096,880 of record NC_090947.1, on the reverse strand, counting down.
CAGGTCAACACTGATGTGGAGCTGCTAATGAGTATGTGATTGCTCTAGAGACATAGTTTTGCTTACCATTTGGATTGAACTAATTTTAGAGGGAAAAGTATAGGATTAACCGTGAACAGTGTAAAGTCTTATTTCAAAACTGAAATATTTTTCTTCCTTTACCATATGCCATTTCTTGAGATACAAATCTCTTTGTTACTGATTATCCATATTTTGCCATAAGTTAAGTATATATATACACACTTGCTTTGCAAGTCATGTCTCATTCTTCTGTTGGAAGTATTTCTCTGATATGTTTGCAACAAAAGCAATGGCCCTGTAAAAGGCATTAAAGTCTCTAGGAAGAAGATCTTACACAACCCCTTACACTACATTTGATTTATCTTCTTCTGTTTTCTTATTTTGTAAGTAAACTGTTGGTTGATGTATTCTCACCTCTTCCAGATAAGGAGGAATATCTCTGAGCTATGCATTCTGAGTCACGTCTTCATTTTCACTGACCTGGCTGTATTTGTAACGGAATTCACTATTATGCCATCTTAATTCCAGACAAGTAGCGTGGAATGAAAGAGCGAGAACAGCAAACTGCAGCCACCAGAGAGCACCCAAGCAGGACAAAATTCAGCAAGTTACTGAATTCTGTCACTTAGTCTGTCACATGCTGTGCCGCTGCAGCTCCTCGCTCCCTGAACTGGCAGATCAGCAATCTCATGTTGTGGTGGAGCCCCTATGCAGGGATGATGCAGTGATGCTGCGCCAGGGCAGTGGAAACACTACAGTGGTGTCACCCTGCCCCTGGAGTGCTGATCCAGCAGTAGTGACCAACAGTAACTCCTCCTCCTCTTAGATCATAGTTTTACAAGCAATCTGTTTTGGTGAGTGCCAGTGCTGCCCACAAAAGAGGTAGTCCTGCTTTTCCCCTTGTTCTGTCTTCTCCATTATGTGTTTTTTTTCAGGTTAGCCTTAATTTGGATGGCTTCTCCTACCTACTTTATCATGTAGCCATAAAATACTAATGCCAGCACAGGGAAAGGAATGACCCAGGACAGTGGGAGGGTAGGGCTGCTTCTTCTTGGTTTAAAATATTCATAAACTGCAGCATAAGAAACAAAATACGGAAGTCTTTTTCTCCTTGTCGTTACAGATGCTCCAGGGCTAGCAGAGACCACAGAAAAAGATCTTGATATCTTTATGAGTCGGTCAGTCCCTGTAGCTACCAAGGCCAAACAATCTCACAACACTATGCTGAAATACACCTGCTGGCCATGGTGGAAGAAGCTTGGAGACGAATTTGTAGAGGATGATGTCATTCCTGATGAAGCCCTGAATGCAGAACTGGGAACTCTGTTCATTGGTGGAAGGAAATCTTTTTAGTTGACAAGCAGAAGAATCTGTTATTCACTCATCCAGACTCATTCCTTGTATTATGCATTTATGTGCATGTGTTTTTAAACAAGGAAAACACTTGAATTCTAAGACAAAGCACTGAAGAAGACCAAAGGTTTATTTTATTGCACTTTATTGATCTTATTAAGAATCTCTTCTGTAACCTGCTACCTGCCATCCTGTGCATCAACAGTAAATTCCTATCCACTGTGCTGTTACAACTAGGATTTAATTAGTGTAGTTGTAAATGAAGACATTTCATAAACTATATCACTTTAAGTGTATAATCTTTGGCTTTTTAGTTATTATTCATACTTGGATTCATCACCAAAGAACCACACCATTGTAAAAGGCTGGGCTGTTACAGCAAAACATTTTATTAAGTGATGTGCTTTGAGATAACAGTGGGTTCACAGAACAAACCAAGACATGAAAAAAAAGAAGTCAAGCAAGCCCTGGCCAGGCTGGACGCTCACAGCAGGACAGAACGCTGCACTACAGCTAATTGCAGTTAGCACAGGCAAAGCTTGGCCTGAGAAATCTCTACTAGCCTCTTGCGTAAAAATAAATGAAAAACTATTTAAAAGATACCTCTAGAGGAAGGCAAAACACAAATGTGATCTCTTTGGGCTATGTCCCCACAATGAGGGGGAGGCAGGTGCTGCAGAGCATGTTAGGGCTGCTGAAAGCCCGTGCAGGAGCTTAGAGAGCAATTTGCCTTTTGATCAAGCCCCTTAACGCTGCTGAAGAACACTGAATGTTTTAAGAGGAAAAAAGCTACTGTCTTTAAAGAAAAAAAAAATCACAGCCCTGCTTTTCAGTGGGTAAAACTTCTATTCAGTTATATAGATAATCACATTCTTCTCACAAGCCAGGAGAGAAAAAAAAGAGAAGGCTATTCTTGGATTTATATGTTTGTTTTAAGAGAATGCAGTTCTTTCCTCAGCCAGTACAGAGCATTATAATATAGGTGCAGTCCAGACTGTTACACAGGACCATCTGGATCATCAGCTCAGTGTTGTTGAACTATGCAGACACTGTTTAATCCAGAAAGTTCTCCAGTACAGGGCCTCCACGTTTACTGTGACCCAGTCCATAGTAACAACCTCTAGTAAAGGGCCAAAGGCTGCTGCTTATAGGCGTGCCTGGAACACAAGAACCGAAGGCCACAGCTAGTGGTGTAGGTGCCTGCACCTACTAATAAGAGTATTTATTAGGTGAGAGGCCCCGAATCTTAAGCGTTAGATCTCACCTCACTGCAGAGGAAATAACACAATGATTTCTGCCAATTGTATGTGGGCAGCAGTAGTAGTTCAGTGTTTGTTTTTCATCCTCTTTTGAAGGTTTTGAGTTTTAATTTCAACAGACATGAATGGAAAACAAATACATAGAAATAGTGGGCAGAGGCCCAAGGCCATTCAGATGCAGCCAATACATTAAAATTAATAATCGGACAGCTGCCAAGAGGAACAGCCATGCTCTGCGTTAAATTTTTTAACAGGAGCTGTGATTTGGAAGGCACTGACCTGGCTCTCAGTCCCCTTCTTGGGAGAATTAAGTGGTGGAACAATCCATTAAGCATTTGCCAGTACATTTGCACATCTGTTGACTTACATGTTGTTCTGCATAGGCCTGTTATTAGTTTTAGGCCATGCCGATAATAAGCCCTACAAACACCAGAGTGGAGGGGCTGGTGGGAGGAATCACCAAATGCTCCAGCAGCTGCAGTCCCAACCTTTGGGGAGCTGTAGTGCTGGAAGATGCCCAGCGTCTTGGGATGAACTGCAGCAAGCCAGCTGTTCACTCCCAAATACCAGTCCTTTGTGCGCATCTTTGGCCCCTCTGCTCTACAGACAGTGACCCGGGCTATTTTGAGACAGCAGCCTGCGCTGTATGCTTATTCCTAATCACCCTCATTATATAACAGCTCTTTAGCGCAGAGGAATGTTCGCAAAGGTGCTTTGCTTAATGTATTCTATGTAAAGAGATGAGCCCCCCCCCCCCGTGTTAAATACCGAGTGAATTACAGAGGCAACTCACCAAAAAGACATTTATTGTAATGTGAATGGCCTCTGCCACTCACTGCCATTGGAATGGATAATAAACTCCCCCCTTGGAATATGCAATTTTCTGGATAATGGGTTTTTTTTTTAACGCTAATAAGAGAGTCTGGTGGAAGGTGCTGCCTTGCTGGAGGAATTCAAGTTGCAGGGTCATTCATCATCAGTCCAGCAGTGCAACTCCCCCACTCCACCACTGCCCTGATAAATAAAAATGCCTCTTCTTACTTTGTGCTTGTCACCAGGAGATCTCAATCAGCTCCATTTCATAGACCAGGGAAACTGAGGCAGCAGAGCTATGACGTAACAAGCCTATGGCAATTTATAACCAGGAGCAGACCCACATCTCAGCGCCTGGACAGTGCTCTTTCCGCCCATGATACTGCCTCCCACAGCCATGGGGCTTGCACAGCTGCTCAGCCTCTGCCCAGCCCTGCGCCCCAGTGCAGCCTTTCACTTTTTCCCATTAGTGTCCCAGGCAGAGCAAATCAGAAGCAAGCAACAGCAGCATGCCAGGGATGCTGCCCCTCTCCACCAGCTGCTGGACTGTGGCTAAGCATGTTAGGCAGAGCCAGAAGGAGCTGTCAGGTGCCAGCTTCTAGCCAGCTTTGAGCCAACAACCTAGCTTTAGAGATCCCTGAGCTCCACAGCCCCTTCCCTTTACTCACAGGTGGGAGGGATTTGGCAGGGCTCAGCTAATCCTCGTTTCAGGTCCTCCTGTACCATGTACAGGACAGGGGGACTTGAGCTGGGGATTTCACTGGGGCTCTTTCTGGGATAAAGTACCCCCGCCAGAGCAATGGAAACACTCATAGGCAGCTGAACAGAGCCCACCTCCAACCTGCTGCCAAGGGAACTGTCCTGTTTGGGTTATGTTAGCATTCACCCAAAAAAGGGCTGTAGGACAGATCATGACCAGGGAAGGATCCGGTCCTGCTGCCACTTGTGGTACTGCTTGCCACAGACCACAGGTATGCCCAGAAAGCTAGGGAGCTACAGTTCCTCAGGCATAACGTGCCAGACATAGTTGTCCAAATAGGTAGCAAAAAGGGGCTGCATTTGGATATTCCCAGCAGGCCTGGCTGTGCCACTTTGGATACCAAACAGACCTGCCCAAGCAGCCTGAAGAGGGACTGCTGCTTGCAGCAGAGAAAGCGTGGGGGTGCTCTCCACTGCTGTGGGGGGAGAAACCTTCCCCAGCCCTGATGAGGCAGAGGGACAGAGGTGAGAGGGACAGAGGTGAAGCCGGAGCAGAGAAAGCAGCAGCATTCAGGTCATTAAATATTGACGCAGCCTAAGCTGGCCTGTGGGGGCGATTTAGCTGAATTGCAGGTTGCTGTTGCTGTGATAAATTGGACCAATTTGTCATGTGCTTTTGTTTCTTCCCTCCCTTAAGTAAAGCTATACAGGACTGTTATTGCTACAGCTTCAGCAACAACAAACAATCTGGAGAACAAAATCCTCTGATGGATGAAGAATCCTCTGATGGATGAAGAAGGGACAACAATTGTTCCCCTGCTGAAGGTGCCAACAGAGAGTCACAAAGCAGGAAGATGGCAACAAAAGGAACCAAAAAATTCATAGCCCTTTCAGAGCAGGAGGCAAAGCAGTGTCCTCCGCTGGCTTCTGCAACATCTGTTGACACAAACAGATTGGTTTTTTTTTTTTTCCAGCTTTAGCTGTAATTTGACTTTGCAAACAACAGGATGCTCATCTCCAGCAGAGATGCAGGCATGAGCTTGAGGCTGTGCTGTTAGATCCAAGAAGGTCTCCTGGCCTTTCAGACCAGCTGTAACCAGCGCACTGAACGGAGGACAGGCGATAACCCCCACACTAGCTATTTCACCTCTCAGCTCTCTCAGTCTTGTAGTGCTGATTTCCATGGGAGCAGAATCTGGTACAAACATCTGCTCTCCACTGCAGAATATCATGTACATCAAGCACAAAGAAAAACGAAAGCTTTTCCCAAATAGCAGAATCAGGGCTGTTTATGAATTAGCATGTGTAAGAAAAAGAGGCAGCAACACACCTGGCAAATAATGAGGCGGCTCTTTGCATGGGGAGCTGTAAAGATCATTGCAATAGGTCTCCAAGTTCTCCTTATTATTGTTCATAATAGCGCAATAACTCTGGGTCATCCTCCAGGCATCCTTGATCACACTGAAAAATGCTTAATAAAGAGATCATTCAGCAAATGATCGATATACAGGCTGAGATTTAACAAGGAGAACTAAAGGATGGGTGCCTCCTGTCCCCCTCCCTGAACACAGGGCTGGGTTCACTCTGGCTCCCTTCTTAGGATGGGAGGACACAGTCTGGCAGGTGACGACCTAGGTCAAGACACTGCGGCTCGCAATCTTTTCCCAGCTGTGCCAGAGAATTCCTCTGTGACCTTGAGCAAATTCTTTCTCTGTCTCTGTCTTTTCCTCTTTAAAATGCAGCTAAGTGAGGAGGTTTCATGTGTTGCTGTCTGTAATTTGTTTTAAGACTCTTCAGTGGAGGATGCTGTATGAGCCTAAGGCTACCGAAATCCCTTTCTATTAAGTTGAAATGGGAGTTTGACAGGCCTAAAAAAGAAAAACATTTGTATAATCAGATGTTGAACACACAGAAAGAGCTCAGGCCTGCCATGCTATTTCTCTCTGCAGTATTTAGTTCTGCTCTTTTTGATTACATCTTTAAACAGAAAGAATTCCTTTACCCATGCTGGATCACTTAATAAAACCCATAAAAATGAGAAATTCTGATTAGGGAAACTTCACTGAACACATGGTACCAACTCATACAGAACCTATCTGTTCAGAACAAGATGGACATACACGTATACAAGATGCATAATAAGACACAGCTCCATCTGGTATTACATGTTAAAGCCAGTGAACTGCAACACTTAAATCCCAGATACAATCAAAGCAATCATTGAGTTGCCAAGTTCTCACTGTCTAAAAGGGAAGAGGAGTTCAGTCTGGCACTATTATCCCTAAAATTAACGATGAATTAAAATAAAATAGAAAGGTGCAAATGCAGAATGCAATGCAAATGCATTGCTATGCTCATGAAAAGGGTAAAACGTCGAAGGTATTACCATTTCCTTGGCTTTATTCTCTGAGCAGCCCCACTGGTTTGAGTGAGACTACCCTTCATGTGTAAAAAGCCTGTGAAGATTTTACAAGATGATACAGAAAGATAATCATCAAAATTAATCACCAAAGACATGCTTGCTTAATATTTAAGACAAAAGAACCTGCAAGCTGTGATCAGATCGTATTAAGGACTTCCAACATGTTTAATCTAATAAAGATACCCAAGAAAAATCTACTGAACCTGCAAAACGGAGGATCCCAAGAAATGTAAGAGGAAAATAAAAACTAACTGCAAAACAGCTTTCTTATTAACATCTCAGAAATCATTAGGCAAGGACGGAGGAAGGGTTCAGGAAAGGTGTTGGCTGGTTCTGAAATACGCCAGAATGAGACAAAGCTGTTGGGGTGCGGAGCTCCACCTTCCCGGGAACTTCAGAGGCGCCTCCGGCTCCTCCTCCTCCTCCTCCTCCTCCTCTCCGTTTTGACTGCAGTGAGATCAGGAAAAACTATTGGCTTTTCCCATACACAGCTATTCACGACGCCTGCAGATGTCACTCCCGGAGCTGTGCAGAGCTGGGACCCTCTCTGTTTTTACCAGTACAAGGGATGAACGAAACGATCAGCGGTGCTTACAGGTCAATGCTTCGACCCGGCGTCTGAGTTAATACCATACCCCAGATAAAACAATCTTCTGCCCGCTCCGCTCTTGTTCCAGGCCCTCTGCAAACCCCAGGCAAACGTCTCTGCAGCGGTTCCGGTCATGCTTTTAGGGCTTCCCTCTTCCGAGCACAGGTACGCTACGAAAAATAAAGCTGCCGCCCCCCACCCCGCTCCCCACACGCCGGCGGGCGGGGCCGTTACCCGGCGGCCGTTACCCGTCAGCGCCGCACGCGGCGCCGCGCGCCCGCCGTTGCCGTGGCGACGGGCTAAGCCGGGGCCTGGCTGCGGCTGGCCGGGCGCAGCGGGGGCGGGCGGCGGCGGCGGGCCGGTGCCTCGGCGCCGTGCGAGGCGCTGCCGGGGCAGGCACAACAAAGGCGGCAGGCGAGGCGTGTCCCCCCGCCAGGGTCTGCAGGTAACCGAGGGAGCGGCGGTGCGGGGCGGTGGGGAGGTGCCTCCGCGGCGCCCGCCGGTGCGGAGATGGCGGCCCCGCGGCGGCGGCCGGGCCCCGCGCTGCCGCACCTGCGGGCGCGGGGCTGCAACAAAGGCGAATGGCTGCGCGCCGAGGAGGGCGGCGAGGCCTCCCCTCTCCGGCTGGCAAATGGGGAGGGAAGAAAGCAGGTGCAGCCTTTTTTTTTTTTTTTTTTTTCCTCCCTCCTTTGAAATGTTTTATTTTCCATGGCAGCCCTCGGGAAACGGGGAGTTCAGCAGCCGGCTCGGGGAGCGCTCCGCGGAGGCAGGCAGGCAGGCAGGCAGGCGGGGAGGGAAGGACCGGCCTCCCCACACCTCCCGTCCCGGCGCGGGGCAGCCTGCGCGCCCCTGCCAGCGCCTCGCTCGCAGCGCCCAGCTGCAGCTCGGGGATGGCCCTGAAATGCTCAGGTCCGGGCAAATCGTCCTCCCCCTCTGCACACCTTGCTGCACCAAGGCTCCCAGTGAGCCCTCCTGGCGCTTCCCCCCGTGGGTGTTATATAGCAGCCTCAGAGACAACTTTACGAATTGACAAGATTGGCCGGGTTAGAGTCTTTTTGTAGGTAGCTGGGTGGCTTTTGTCCTGTGCGAAGAGTGATGCTGCATGCTTGTACGGTGTGAGGCCGAGTTTGATTGCTCCAAAGGAGGACTGAACAGCACCTGGCTCTTTAAGCCTGCAGGATGCAAAGACGTCATTTCTTAATTCATTTCATCAGGCTGATTCATAACGTTCTCAACTCCAGCATGCATTTCTCCCAAATTCATAACCGTGTTTCATAGCAAGGGCATGGGTTTAAGTGTGCAGAGGAAGAAGTTTTACTGGATTATTGAAATTAGTACAGAATACAACAGAGTTCTCTAGGGTGTCTATAAGCCTGCTTCTACCATTTTTCTCAACGCTGCAGCAAAACACTGCTTGTCTCTGCACTTTTGGACTTCTTTCATTTCCTAGTCATTGTGGCACTGAAAAAGCATTGTAAAAAACAGTATTCTGCATTGCTTCTTGGTATTATAGTAGGGGCTGAGGGGCTGGTAATGGTATCTTCCATTCATGGCTCTCAAAATGCTTCACACCTCTGTTAAGACTCAGGGCCCTGCTGCAAGTTGGGGAGGTTTTATTGATCCCATTTTTACAGATGCAGGAGCAGATAAGAGGCTTGAAAAAGCTTAGAGTCAAAACTAGAAGCATAACTGGGATGTCACAGATCCTAAATCCTCTGTTTAAGGTGCTCCTCCCCAGCTCCTGTACCAGCATTGTCTCAAATTCACTACCTGCTCCAGCAGCAGCTATGGGCACCGACAGGCTGTGGATGCTCTGGGATTTTTGAGCTACTGCTGCTGCACATGTCAAAACTTGTTTGCCTTTGGTGCTATGCTGTTGAGAGGGGTAGTTGCTGATTAAAATAGGTTTCCGATTGTTTAGTTTGTATTGAGGGAGAAACCAAGGGCTCCATAATGGATGAAGCTGTATTAGGCAAGGTGTTGTATAGTTGCAGAGCTGATGAGCTAAATAGCAGATATCTGGGCTTCCAGCATGTCTTCTCCAATAGCCTTCCTCACTATTGGAGGGTCTCTTTTGAAAGAGAGTTAGCTCTAAGGGCCATATTTTGAAAAGAATAAAAAAAAAAAAAGTAATCCCTACCGTAGCTATAATCCAGAAGACTCCAGCCCCTAGCCTTTTTGAAGGTACATCCCTCATTGGTTATGGTCCAGACAAGAGTTGGGTTGTGTTTGAAATCTGGATCCCATCTTTAGGCATTGCTTACATTGATTGCGTCTCCTTGTGTCTTTTGTGTTGAAGCTATGATATTTATCCAGGAAGGCTGCTTTTTGCTATTTACCACAAGCAGTCTCTATCCACTGTTTCAGAAACTAAGACAAGGCCTTTAAGCAGAGAAGCCCAGCTGCAGCCCAGTCTCAGATTTAACTCTTGCTATCCTTTCTGTAGGGAATAGCACAAGACTCCAATAGCTCCAAAGCATCTGCCAAATTTTAGGCTTTTTACACTTGTGTAAGGCAAACCTACTAAGGAGTAAGTGATGCTGTATAGCTCCCAAGATTCGCTGAAGGAAGAGAAAGGAGGACAGATTAAATATCTTTACATCTTTTCTGGGTTTAACATCTATCAGGCGCTCGGGGAGTCTTGACCAGGCTGACCTAGTCTTGCAAGGTATTCTAGAGACTCTTGTTTCTTAAGATCCAAGTTTGTAGGTGTTCAAGTTCTACTCTAACAAAAAAAAAAAAAAAGCCACACACGCACACACCCCCAACAACAACCACACGCCCAACACCACCAAACCACCCACCTCAGTGCTTGCAGTTGCAAGAAGCATCATTTATTACTAGCAGACAAGATTTAAGGAGTTTGGAGTCACTGATCTCATCCCAAGTTGTTTCCTCTCCAGGGTTTCAGAGGGACAGTTGTTGTAGAGGAGAACAAGTGTAGCTCCAGGGCCTCCATTGCTGGGCATCAGTCAATTACTGCCATATCAGATTAGCTCTATGGCACATTAGCACTCATTTATGCTAATACAAATGCAGCATGACTGTTCCATAATATTGATGAAGTTATTGTATTTACAGCCCCATAATAGGATTAATTGAAAGGGAGGCTCTGGTTACAGAGCGATGGACTTCCAACATGATTCCTTCTGCTGCTTCTGTACAGGCCAGTTTCAAACCACAAAAGAGACTGAATAATTCAAAGACCCAATCTGCTGTTTAATGTTGATACAGTTACTTTTTGTCAAGCTCTAGGGGAAAAAAAAACTGGTATCACAGAAGAAACAGAAAGAAGTTATGATTGTGGTAAGGTGGAAGCATAACTCAGTAACCTGTGTTACTGTAGCTACTTCTTGGCCTCCTCTAGAAGAGCTTTTACCCAAGCCTATGCTCTGCAGGCAGTTGGCCCTTGGGACCAGCATTAAGACTTCCTCAACTCGTGCTGCAGTGTATGAGCACATTCTCCTTGTCCAAAGCACTGTGGCAGCACCAGTGGTGGGTGTTTGTGAGACAGTGAGGTATAACATGCAGCAATCTTTAGTCAGAACTGTAAAACTGTCCACAGCTCAGTGACTTTCCCCACTCACATATCTCCTGCTAACATTCCCAGAGACAATTTGGTGCATCCTTTGAATAAGTTATTCACCTCTGGCCAGATTCTCCACAGGTCTCACAGTCCCTGCTTCATAATTTGCTCAGCCTCGGCTTCCAGCTGCTTTGCAGTTCACAGCAGCTCTATCAGCCTGGCAGCCACAGGAACAGCTTTAGCTCTGAGTGCTGGAAGGATGGGCAGAGCTAGCAGCATCAGCGAGATTAGGGGAATATAATGCAGGAGAGAAAACAGACGCATGGACCTAGGGGAAGAAGGTAGACTGAGCATGTATGTGACAAGGAGGGGAAAATGGAGCAACAGGTGGGAGGCACTGCAAGCCCCTAGACTGCATAGGTGTGCAGAGTATGAGAGTGACAACCAAGGTAGGAAGGGGTCTTTCAAAACACTCTACTGGAAGTTACAGCAGCAAAGGGCGAGTAGCTCCAGGGACTTCATAGGAGAGCTAGGATCAGTAGCCTTGTCAGCAGCACCATCCCTGCTGAGGGAGGGCCCCAGGACTACCTGCGTTACCAGATCCCAGCATCAGTTATGCAAGAAGCAGGAATTGGCTGCTCAAGGACAGTGAGAAGTATGTAATTTCAGGAACTAATTATAGAATGCTAGGACCCTCAAGCTGAGCTAGTGAGAGCCGCTGGAGAAATAGACAGTTCCCATATTCATGAGATGACAGACTGCAGTCCCTTTGCCAAGGCTGTATTAAATACACTGAGGGGCAAAGGAGTTTTCTGGCTTTGCTAGCAGCTGCTTCAAGGTGAAGCACAAGGAGAAAGAGGGAGTTTCCTCCCCAGTCTTCTATTATTACTTCCAGCTATGGAACAACTCAGGGCCTGGAACAATTCAGGACCCTGTGCAAACTTTGTAAACGCTAGATTTAAGGCGGTCCCTTTACTGTCCAGTAACAAACTAGTCTGGAAATAAACAGCACCTGTTCATAAGGACTTTCTTCCAGGAAAGAACTAAAGATGATTTTGAAGCCCTTCCATCTCCTACCCTAGGCAGTAGGTTAAGAAGCAGGAGTCAGTATTTTCCTATACATTGGTCATGCTTTTGTATTTTACAAGTGTTTTTAGCTAGAGTGAGCATCTGCACCCTTATTTCCCCTACTGCTGAAATGCTTAAGAATGCACATAAGCAAAGATTCATTTTTCCCTTTGGAATACAAAGCTCCAGCAGATGCTAGTGGGAGTTTACACACATGGTTCTTCGACAGCGCTTGCAGAAGCAGCTAGACATTGCGCTGGCTGTAGGTATGCTGCTAGGGCTGCTCCAGTCAGACACCGCAGCCCTTCTCACAGCTTCCATAGGGTCTGGGAGCAGTACTGGCAGTGTCCTGTCAAGACCTGTTTGTTTGTATCAGAGCAATCTGTTTCTGCAGGCCATTTTAGGAAGCCAGCTAATTACTGAAAAGATGACAGCGGCTTTGACCACAAGCAAGTGATTCACAAGACTGCCTGAGCATTGCCGATCTCTTCATACAAGGTTTCTCCCTTAAGAAGGGAATTAAGGGGCCTCAGACACTGAGGAAAGACAGCTCCATTCAGACCTAGTGCAGAAGTGATATACATTAGTTCCTAGAGTCACAGGAAGTCAGAGCGGCTGTGACAGATTTGTCTGCTGACTGTAGCTTGCCTCAAGGACAACTTGCCTACCATCCCTTCCAATCAAGTCCTTGCTTATCTTGAGGATCTTCACATTCAGGCACCCCACTCAATAAACCCAGCCAGCAAAGAAGCCTTAGAGGCAAAGCAGCAGCTACAAGTGTGACTGGAGCAGAATTAGTACCAGCCATGGATGATACTGGATTAAAGCAGAGTTCACAGGACTAACAGGGCATCAGGGCCTGGGTATATTGGTCAGCTGTGTGCTGAAGTACTCCTGTCAGTCATGGTGTTGTGGCTCCTTTGCAAGCCCTCTTTCATAGCTAGGAGCCAGGAAGGGAGAAAGCTTAGAGGTGAAGAACAAGCAACTTTTTAAAATCAAGATTAGCTTGGCTCTTTCAGTCTGCTTCTAGGAGAAGAAGAAAGTGACCCCTCCTGGAGTCCCTTCCAAGAGCTAGAGAAGGGATGGGGCTCTTGGTACCACACGGCTTTCTGTATTCTGGCAGAATCCATTAGACACTTGGAGCTGCAGACAGGCCGCTCCCTTTCCCACATCATGCTCTGCTCAGATCCCGAGATGCAGGGATTGTAACTTTGGGGCAAGGATACGCAAAAGCGGTGCGAAGTGAACAGTCTTCCAAGTGGCTCCTTGATCTTGGTCTTTCTCTACTCTTGAATCCACAGGAACAGGAATGCAAAACCAGAGTGCTCAGACAGATGGTTCCCTTCTGAGTGAGGCAGAGGAAAGGTTCTATGTGATAGGAGTTGCTAGATCATCTCTTACAGGATACTTCCCCTCCCAGATCCACCCACTGTAGACTTTTTTGCTTCTTTGGTCATATTAGGTCAGAGTTCAAGTGGATATTGGATTCAGGCCATTTGCCTGACATGGCACTACATACAAACAGGACTCTAGTAATGGGAAGTCTGTTGTAATCAGCCAGATTCTTGTTTTAATCTGTGTTACTAGACTGTAACTTGTCATGGTCCCTCTCAGATCATGTTCATCTTTGCCCTAGGACTCAGTCCCCCTGCTTCTCTTATAAGATCAATACAGTTTCATGACTCATTCTTACTAGGGTAATTTAAGGAGGGGGGGGGGAATGGGGAGGAAAGGGAGGAAGGAGTCAGTCCAGAACTGACCCAAGACCCATCATTTACAAGGATATTCAAGAGCACTCCCTCAGGAGGCCCTGTTAGCAATACTTAACTGTTTTGCACTGATCTGCCCCATTTTTCCCCTGCAGCTGTTGCAGCAGCCCTGTTCTCTGCTGACAGTCAGGGTTCTGCCATGCAAGAGAACCTGTCTGCAAGCTACAATGCAGCAGTCTTCTGCCTGCTTTAAGAGAAGCTGTAGCTTTGGAAATAAGTGCTTTACACTTGTAGAAGCCATACCTGCAGTGGGGGACCTCACAAGTCACTAGTTCAGCTTTCCTCTGAAAGCTCAGAAGTGACTCAGGCAGTGTCACTGAGAACAAACAGCCAGAGTCACAGAAGGAAAAAACCCAAACAAACAGAAAACTCCAAAACCACACACAGCTATCTTTGGAAGGGGAAGGAGGAGGCTATGCAAGCCTCCCTTTCCAAGGGGCAACCCCTGAGGTGATCAGCATTTGAAAGTTAAGGTGCACAGCTTATTTGTTTGATCTGCCTTTTGAAGCTTAGGACACTTTCGCCAGCTGTTAAGGAAAGGACTGACATCCCACTCCAGACTCAGTGAGCCAGGTCTGTTAGTACAGGAGTACCTCCACAGTCAGTCATGCCTTTCAGGGAGGATCTTCTGCCCTTTATTGCAGGTTCTCTTACCTGGCTGCCATATAGTTATGTACCAAAGGGACACAGTCATTGTTCTTCTATGCAATATTATGTTATCTCTGGTCACATGCAAGGATTTCTCTGTTGCAGAGCTATTGCTACAGTGTTATGTGAGCTCTCAGCACTCCTCAAGCTTGTCTTTGTGCAGTAGCACAGAATAAATCCATAGGATAGAGCTAGGCCATCCCAGAAGCAACCGCAGGCACTCACGCAGCCCACAGCTACAGCAGCACCTCCTTCCATACTTGTTACAGTGGAGCACACGTTAGTGCATAGTCTGGATTTTTTACTAGGCTGCTTTTGACCTCTGTAGAGAGAGACTCTCTATTAGAAATAGAGAGCAGCTCTATTTCTTTACTACATTAAGGGCAGTGCTTTTTCCCTGTATCTCACCTCATATACAGACAGTCACATGTGTTAAAGCAGTCTTTCTTGAATAAAGCCACATTCAGGATAAAACCCCAACTATACAGCAACCTAACACTACCATAAAGAGTAAGTCCTTTGAGAGCATCTAAGCATCATACAAATCAACTCAAAGTTATAACAGGAAAGACAAATTACATATACTAAATAGTACATCATTAAAAATAACATACCCACATCACCACAAGCAGAGAAACATAGACAGACTCCCCCTTCTTAGGATCTATTAAAGCACCACCTCCTCTTACACAATCACTTCTTCCACTTTCTTCCCAGTGCAAGACCCAACCTCTCCTTCTCACACTAGCTAATCCCTCAAATCTTATACCCAAAGTGAACACGCCTGCCAAATGAATGCACCTGCTTGCATGACACAGCAGAAGCTCATGCTGCTCCTCCCCAGTGGGCTAGCTAAAAAGGTGTCCTAGGGGAAACAATCCTGACTTTCCAGACTGAGAGATGCTTGGCCATTTTCTGATGGAAATTAGTGAAATGAGGGAGGCTTGCTCCTAGATATGTGCTTATTTCCAGAGGTTTTTCTGCAGCTCCTGCTGAACTGTTTCGAAAGATGTGAGCACTTATTTTTGGTGAAATGATTTCAGGTATTTTGTGATGATGTGGCTATGAATATAGCTGCTGAATATTTTTAAGATGAGACTTATTGTGCTGTTTATTAGTGGATCCAAATGTGTTTACGGAGGTGGATGTGCATTAGAAGAGTGATTTAACTTTTGAAAGGGAAACTGAGGCAAAGCTAAGTCAAGTGAGATATCCACCATTTCCAGACAGCAGATGAGGCCATGGTGTCCAGGAATGCAACTCAGTCCCTGGTTCTGCTTCCTGGACCTCCCTTTGCAAAATAATAATTATTAACAATCTATATTGGATTATCTCTGTAGAAGATCATACTTGTTGCATTATAAATATATCTAGGTGTAAAAATTCCCAGCAATAAAGTACATATGTGGAATGGAGCTTGCCATACACAGCATTTAACAGCTGCATCATCCCACTGACATCGGCAGGACTTCCATAGATGGAAGAAACGCACAGTGTGGGCAGCAAGAGATAAGAAGTTCATCATAAACTTGAAGGCTAGACAAGAACACTCAGATCGTCTGTCTGACCTTTTGCTGGACGTGGGCCATAGGACTTCCCCAGACTGATTCCTTCTGTCCAATGCCTCTCTCCTATAATGGCTGCTTCCTCCTGCCCCTGAGCCCTGTGACCCCAAACTTTGGCATTCATGTTCCCAGTCCTGCCTACTGCTAGGAGCTGGTATCTCTATCAGCTGCCTCCCTCTGAGTGCCAGTCCAATGGCTATGCTCTCACCTCATGCTGCAGTGGCTGATTACCGTTACACAGTGCTGCGTGCAGTGATGAAGGATGTGCTTTGTGTGTGTGGCATATTCTCCTCTCTCTCATGGGAACCAGCCCCTGAACTGAACTGATAGAGAGCCAAGCGGGGCAGCAAGGCCTCGCAGAGGGCTGGGGTACTGAGGTGCGAGCAGTGGATGCTACTTCAAGTTGAATCCCTGCTTCAGAGCCGGTAACCGTGCAGGGCTGGACCAGAACTGTTGCATGCGCTAATGGAAGTGGAACTGACTGTGACTTTGGGGGTAGGCAATAGTCTTCCCTCGGTTTTTTCTTCTTCAGGGACGTGGGAAGGCCACAGGAAGAGCTTATAACAAAGCACAGAAAGGTGGGTTGAAAGCCTAGGTAGGCAGCAGGATAGCAGAGGGTGCTGTGTTGCTGGGAAAGAGAATTTTTGTAGCAAGGAAAAGAGGGTGTAGCATGGGTGGCTGTGCTGAGAAGTGGGGAGGGGAAAGGGCAGTGCAGCTCAGAAGGAGCAGGATGAGGCAGCGAAGAGGCAGGACAGGGATGTTAGCAAGGGCTGATGAACAGCAGTTGCATATTTGGCTTGGGAAGGTCAGGCAGATTCCGTAGCATTCCTGAGTCACTGGAGCCCTGTGTATAAATGCTGGAGTTTTTGAGGTTCAGCCCTATCAAGCACAAAAGCAGCAGGCAGGCAGCACAGCTCCACAGGATGAAGAGCAAGGAGCAGAATGCCTCACTCCCCCGTTCCCCTGCCCTATCCACGCTGCTCGCTTTGCCATTTCTGCTGCTGTTTGAAGCACGCGGTTAGCATCTGGAAAAAGTGATGCCCTTCTACAATGCCTCTGGCTTCAGGAGAGTTTTTCCAGTGTTGAGTTTGGCCTGTGGATTATAATTACTCTCCACTGTGATAATAATGAGAGCCTGTGGAATTGTACTGATTTTATTTCCTTTTAATTTGTTATGATGCTCTGAATGCAGATTAACTTTCCCAGCTCGATATGTATTATTGACTCATCTTGCCTTGTGATGTGATAAACGGCTCAAAGAGGTGGCCAGTTTCACAGCAGCTTTCCCTCATAGTTCTGTACCCCATGCTGTGTCCTCCTTGCTCCAGCAGTAGCTGAAGTCAGATGCCTTTGCTCCCTGCTGATTGGGTTATTTACGCCAGAGTAACTGAGGAGAAAATTAGGTCTACAGTGATGTTTCTTTATATGCAATAGTCCAGGTCTCCCAGCTTCCTTTCTGTTCGATGTATGGGATTATATGCTGTTTGTGAAGCCAGGTCTGTGGTCATTTGCTGGACACAAACCTGCTTCTAGGCCCTACATACATGGGTGGTCCTCACTGAGGGGAATCATCTTGCAAGGGAGGATGAAAGCTGCAGATCTCAGGTGTCTTCCAGCAAAGCTCCTCCAAGCACGCACCTGCCTGGCAAGCACCTTCCCGAGCTGCACAAGGTGTTGGTCAGCCTCCTGCCCCTGGCTCCATGCGCCAGGCTTGGCTGATAGGCACATCACATCCACTGCCCTGTTGCCTATGGGGTTATGGAGCAGAAGTGGGGGAGTGGCTCTGAGCCTCAGGGCCTCCCTTGCAGTGAGGAAGCCTGACAGAAAAGCTTGTGGTATGAGACTACACTAGTTTGAGGGACCTCTACTCAGTTTCCTTAGAGAAGGACCGTGTGCTCTTTAGAGCAGAGTCATTCATGTCTCTTTTTCCCTCTGCTGTTGCTTCACTGAAGCTGTAATGAGAGGAGGATTGAGCCTAGGTTCTCTCAATCCAGAGCTCAAGCAGAGGAGGCTGAGGCATCATCTTGCTGTTTGTGGCAGGGGTGACTGCAGGATGATGTGCAGCCACATTTGAAGGAATTTACTCTACAGGCTGCAAGAAGCCCCGGTGGAGTCAGCTTGGGTGTATCAGGAAATTGATACAAGTGCAGGGCCAACCCTGACTGGGAACCGTGTACATTGCAGTGTCCAGAGGCAGCAGGGGGTGCATTTTCTGTACCCCATAGTATTCCTACCCTACATTCCTGCCGTTCATCTCAGATAGCAAAGAGCCAAAAGAGAGAGGGAGTGTGCGAGTCCAAGCAGGAATCTGACTCAGCTGCCTTGGCTCCCTCCCTGCTCCGGTGTCTCAGCATGGACTGCAGCAGGAAGCCCAGTGTGCCAGGGCCTGTCTGTATGAAGGTGCTTTGTTTTCAGCCATGCTAATACCCTTCCAGTTCAAAACATCCCCTCATGGTAACTGATCCTCTAGCTCCATGTGCTATTAGAGCATGAGACAAGTGTGTCCCTCAGCAAGTCCAGAGGGACACTGACTGCATTGCGTAAGTGAGGCACGTATCAAATCACAGGCTATTGGATATCCAGGTGCAGTCACTGCTGCTGATGAGTAGCCTTGCGGCTCAGTGATTATTAGCCAGTTGCTGTTATCAGTGCCTTGGAGGCCTTTCCTGGAGAAGGGACTGAAGTGAGGCCACAGTGGCTTTGCTTCAATTCACAGAGGGTCTGAACAGCACTTCTAAATGTAAGAAATTACTTGTTCCTCTTCTTGCCAAAAAAAAATCTGTCGATTCCTTGGACAACTCTAATGCATAGGAACATGTGTGCTGTTCATGCAGCACTTGGCAAGCCAAGGTAAAGGAGATAACAGGTAAATATTTGTTTGTCTTGTCACACAGCTGACTTTAGGGCTCAAAATCCCATACCCAATTAAAGCAGCCAGGCAGTTAACATTAAAACCGTTGGGCCTGGTCTTCACCTAGTACATGTCAACAAGGCTACTGTAGCTGCAGGGAAGCTTCAGGTTTAGCCGAGTGCACTGGCCCCACTTTCCTCATCTCCATCTTACAGAACTTTTGGTCCCAAACTTTGCCACATGTGACTTCTCCATAGCATCATGATGGCAGCAGTCTTCCATCCATCTTGATCTTCCTTTTCCTCCAAAGCCACCTTGTGTACCTATCTGCCAACATCCTGCTCATGCCGATCCATTAATTAAGAGGACTTGCTCTCATCAGCTTCTTGAGAGATACCAGGTAGGAGATTGGGAAAATGCTTTTTGAAAGATTAGGAAATAGTACTAGCCAGAAAATGAGGTAAATTGGGCACAGTGAAGAGTCCGATACTGGGGATTAGATCCCAAATGGCAGCATCCTGGGCAGTATCCCACAGCCCGGGCACAGTGAAGAGTCCGATATTGGGGATTAGATCCCAAATGGCAGCATCCTGGGCAGTATCCCACAGCCCTCAGCCATAGGCACTCATCATGCATTAGCCTAGTGGTGTCATGCTGTCCTTGTACCTGGCAGGATTCCCTCGAAATACTCCAAGTTCATTTAGGAAGAGCAAAAGCTTTGGGGATCTAGTGATTCACCAGAGAAGGCACTTACACTGCCTTAGGCAGAGCATTACGAATACACACTTTTGGCTTAGTTTCACCATATCCTCAGGGAAATTTTTTTTAAAGTGTTTAACATTTTTTTTCCTGCTTAGACTAAGCCAAGTTTAACACTCGGTTGGGCTCATCCTTCAGCAATACTGAGTGTGTGTTTAGCACAGCTCCACAGAGGGCAGAACTGGGAAAAGAGCCCAGCTGGGAGAAGGGCCCTTCTGTTCCCTCACTACTGGGCCTGGGGAAACTAATGTGCCTCCTTCAAGCAACTTGCAGGCTGTTTTGTGATCCTGGCACAGTTCAGCCCAACCACACCAGTTTCCCCAGAGTCCCAGCCAGCTCAGTTGCATCCAATTTATTCCTTTATAAAGGTGAATAAAACTTAACACAAGCATCTAATTTATGCTACTCTTGATTTATGCTATATTTGTCTTCCTTTCTGCTTGGAATAAGAACTAGGCTGGTTTGTTCCTTTTTCTTTTATTTACTGTTTAGGCTGGGAAAGAAAAAAACAGGTGAATGTTTGACCAGGCTCCAGCCTCCACTCTTCCCGAAAGTTATTTTCACTAAAATGTGCTTTTAATATCTTCCTGAACCCAATAGGTTTATTTTGGAACTGATAAAACTCTCATTTCCTCACATCCCTTACAGTCTCTACCTCACAGGATCCCTTCGAAGGGAACAGCACCTCCTCAGGCATTTATTTGGGGTTTGTTTGTTTTTTTAAAAGTAATCAAATCCTTTACTGTCACCTCCACACTGGAACTCCCTGGAGCACTGCCACATTATCATATCTCAGGGATGATGCCTTGCTCAGAGGAAGTACTGTAAATACATAATAATTTCCAAAGGAATAAGCCAAAGGAAGCCACATATCTGTGTTGTCTAGTGCTCCTGGAGCAATTGTACTTCATCACTAGTCAAGGGCCCCTTCAAGAAGATAACAGATGACCTTAGCTTCAAGAAAAAAGGAAAGAGAGGGAGAGACGAAAACAATGATGAAAGGCCAGAAAACTCTTTATATCCAAAAGCAGCTGTGCTGACAAAACCACACACAATTACTCTGGTGGTGTGTAAAGAGAGGCAGGAGTGTTTATGGACTACTTATGGACACCACAGTCCTGTCCTTGCCCATGTACCTGCATTTCCCTCCGTCTTGGGTGGTGGTGGGGAACAAGCATGCGTCTGACTCTTGTCCAAGCAGCACTCATGTGCTGGGGTAGGCTCTCAGTGCTGAGAGGGCCTCCTGTGGTCACAACTGTTGTCCTTCAGGGAGACTAGAGCCATGCCAACTTTTGCTCAGACAGTGGCTTGGAGCTATTGCATGTGAACACAAGCCCCAGAGTTCATTTAATTCCAAATAATCACACTTCAGTTGTAGAAAACATCTCGCTACTTTCCTTGGTGCTCCAAGAAAGGAAGGAGATACTTCTCACAGGTGCTGGAAGGTAGTTTAATAGTCCCATTTTACAAATCTCAAAGTTCAGACATGGGAAGTGGAGTGACTTGCCTAGGGAAGACCCAAGATATTGAGCAGCAAACTAACTCTTATGTAAGAGCTACCAAGTTACAACCTGTTCATAGCATCTCCCAGTCTGTGTGGCCAGAGAGTTACAATATTTACTTCATTCACATACTTCAGGGTGAGAAGTCATAATGTCAGTTTATGGCTTCTCCCTGTGATCTTAACCCATGTCCACAAAGAGCTCAGCAGCAGAAATCAAGGTCCTGTAACCTCTCCCAGAGAAGCTATTAACATGGTACAGACAGCTAGAGCAGAAAGTGCTGCCTCCATTTTGAGGCAAGGAGAGTTGGCTTTAATTTTTAAAACACTAACTCAAGTGATTGATAAAGCAATATTTTTGGAGAGAAGTAGAAAGAGGAAATTAGCTGTCTCCTCTCATAGGGCTAGGTCAAGTGTCTTATGAGGCCAACTGCATATATCAAAGTTCTTCCACCAAAGTACTTCAGTCCCTGAAGCCTGTACAACATCCATCTTTTCTGGCTGAAGCAAGAATAGCAACTGGAAATAAAGTCTGACCTGAGGCAATTAGCAAGGCATAGGGATCCCTCTCTGTTCATCAGGATCTTCATTCAAAGGTCTGTTCATGTAACTGGTCTAGTGCCATCCAGAACTGCTGTACCATTAGGGCATAACACATTCCTGGGTGCCTAGTGGGGGACAAAGGATCACCAGATGCAGTACTACCTGAAGCCGGAGCTGAGGACACTACCACTGCAGGTCATGGCACTGGCCTATGGGGCCAGTTCCCCTCCTCACCAGCTGGGAGGAGGGACAGCGCTGCACTTCAGCAAGGGTCTTTTTCATCTGCAGCTGGTAGAGAGTTATGTAATTGCTTTAGGAGACCCTACCCCAGCAGTTGGGAAGCAGGAGGGTGTTCATTGCATTTATCTATTTTCTCTTTTCTTTCTTAACTGCAATGCCCCTGACCCCTGCAAAAGGAGGAAGTACAGGAAGAAGGTTCATTTTTCTTTTTCCATCTCAGCCATCTAGTCACAGTGCCTGATTTTTCTGCTGCTTTTACATGTTTATCAAAGGTTTTACCATTGACTTCAGCTGAGTTGAAAAAGTGCCCTTGTTTCATGAAGTGGCACAAGAGGAAGTTAACATAATTCTGTTCCACTGACATGTTTTCAAAATCCAGCTCTGACACTGCCCAGGCTGTGGATGATTTGATTCTTCTACTAGTGAAGAAAGCCCTGAGCAGTAGCCAAGATTGCACCTTAACATCTACAGATTCAGAATTATAGTGTTTACTTCTTTGCATGTCCAGCTGATTTATTTTCAAATGTAATGACCAGAAACTCAAGGCAACATCTTCAGACATTCCTAACTTATGGTGAATATGAAAATCTATGCTTGATTCCAGGAGAAATCGTGAAAAACAGAGCCATTATATTCTGCAGAAATGGATGGCTGAGGCAGAATGCTTCATGACCTGGCAAACATCCATGGTGTTCACTGTGCTCCTTCCATTTGAGAGATCTCAGCTATTTCCACAGATAGCAACTGGATGGCTCCAGCAATGGGAATCAGGGCCTCTCACTTCATGATTGGACACAGGCAGTCCTTCAATCTTTGACCAGCCTTGCTGTTCATTTTATTTAAAGATTTTTAGGCATTGTGCAGTGCTGAAAATCTTGCTGAGCTCCTGTTACCACCTCAGCAGCAGCTGATAGGTAATGAATTATTCAAGAATAGCCAGCTCCTTCATTAATTTTAATAAATCAACTTTTCCAGCATGTTGTAGACAGTGCTGCCAGCTGGGATATGGCAAGGTGAGCCCATTATTTCCTGGGGTCTTTTGGCCTTTTTCATTTAGATACAGGTTCACCTATGTGAGAGCCCCTATAATTCACAAGAGATTAGAAGCAGACAGTGCTGATTTGGGACAGATCCACAGTGGGTAGAACAACAAAACTCCCATGACTCTCTGGGGGTCCCAAACTCTTGTCCTTGAACAGAGAAGGTGGCTCTGCATTTTCAGAAATGGCCTCAGCTGCTAAATGCTGACCTCTAGGGTAGAGTATAACCCTTCAGGCAGATGGCCTGGGCCTCACAGCAGCTCAGAGAGAGACACTTACCATATTTCACACAGACTCACTCTCATGAAGTTGCTATTAGGTGTCTAATATTTCCCCAGAGCAGGCAGACTGTAATGTTTATGAATCAAGCCCATTTAGATCCATCTACATGGAACAATCTTATATGTAACACACGCACACCCTGCCATACACCACTGTTAACACAGAGGCAAACAGCATCTCTCAGTACCCTGCGTATATCCTTCCCAGGTTGTTGATAAGCTTCTTCACATTGCAGTAGCTGCCACAGTAACCCAAAACCTGATTTTGTGACTCTTGTGATCTTTTTCTCTGAGCTTCTGCTCAAACTCAGCAATAGAAAATACTTTCCGACCCTGAAGTACTATTAGCAATTTCTGAACGTCTGAGTAAGCTGGGAACACTCGTGTTCGTTCATTCAGCCTCAGAATTACCTGGGCTGTTCTTCCACTCTCCTGGCCAAATAAGAAGCAATGTCATAATGGAGTCAGGCAAAAAAAAAAAGAAAAGAAAAGAAAAGTGTCCCCTGAAGAATTTATTTTTACTATATTGTGCTGTGTTGCATAAAGAAGTCAAATTGACCTACTTCTTCCTTTTTTTCTCCTTCCCTGTAAACTTCAGGGTACTCAGGGCAGGGGATTTCTCCAGCTCAGAGCTTGTACAAAGGCTAGCGCTTAGAGCCTCTTTCCTGTACAAAGGACGGGTGCAGATTTTACTCAAGAGAAGCAGAGGGTCCAGCCCAAGCCCATTTCTACGGCAGCTGCAATTCCTATCTTCAGAGTGCTTAGATTACTATGAGGACATGATGAGGTATGGCATAGCTGTACTTTACTGAGCAAACAAGGAAGGCAGAAATCCCTCTGTAGCTGCTTTCGTTGTCATGTATTTTAGGAGAGCGAAGATGAACTGCTGGAGAGAGGAGAGGCTGGATGGACACAGCAATGCTGAGCATAAAGCGTTTACAGCCATAGTGATAAATTCAGTCCACAGGTTAGCCCATGAGTACCTAAGCTGCCAGCATCTGCGTGGTGCATACTCTCATGAATATGTTGCTGATAAGGCATCCAAGCACAGCAGCTTATCCGCATATCTGGCACCAAGACTCGGTTTGATTGATAGATCGAAGACAGACCTTGCTAAAGGAAGGTCACACTTATAGAAGATTTAATGATTTGATCTCTAGGGGTGGCCCATAAAGGAATAGCACGTAATAGTGAGAAAAAAAGTGTAGCTCCTCAGTCTATTAAATAGCAATATCCATATATCTGTTTCAAGAAGTGGGAGGGACATTAGCAGATCATCGCAGCCATTGCACCTCTAGCTCTCCCAACCTGCCTCACACAGAGAGAGGTGTGTTTCCCATGTCTTAGTCATTCCCGTTAATCATCACAGCCCCCAGAAGGTTGTTCCAGGGTTAATTATATTCACTATGAAAAACATGCACCTTTCTTTAGTTTACTTTGGGCGAGCCTCTGTTCCCAACCAATTGGAATGTGTTGCTTTTAGGAAATACATCTTCCAAACTTCTTCCTAAATCTAAGGTCACCCTTTTCTCTTCTTTAGGAATAAAAAAAAAAAAAAAGTGACCCATCTGAGATTAATATCAGAACTCCTAAGACAATTACTGCTGAGCAGCTGACAGAGGGTAACTTGCTCCTTACTCTACGACGTTCATGGCATTGCAGCTGACAGTCAATCCACTTCATTTTTGCAATGGGACTGTGCTTTCTTTAGGACTTGATACATTTCAGCTCCTTCATGCCATCTTTAATTCTGCAGCTCTCTAATTCTCCCTATGCCTTTATCTTTCCCTTATCAGTCTTTTTGCAATTCCTAATTTGTCATTTTTTTACTACTCTCCATTTCCTCAGTGTTTATATACATAACATGCTTGCTCACTTTCCCAATAAACAAGGCTCCCCCCCCCCCCACGCCAATATATTTTCCTCAGTCACAGGACTGGGGATATTTGAACATTTACCCTCCCCACTCCAAAGTCATCTCCCAATTCTCATTTGTATTTTTCTACTCAAATTTCCTGTCTGACCTGGCTGTTGTTTTCAGCTCTGAAATTGACGTTTTTAGAGTCATAATGATGGATAATTGGTGTGTACTGGACTCTGTGTGCACACAGCAAATATAACTCTGTAGGGATCATTGGTAACTAAGCAACCAGTTATGTTTTTAATTCTGTGATCAATTCCTTGCTATCTGTCATGATGAAGTCGAACACAGTATGTTCCCACAAGGGATACAACAGTTTTTGGAGTTAAAAAGGCATCATCTATAAGGTTGGGAGTACTAGCAGCATGAAGCCTCTGACTTACAGGGGCGTAGCCTTTTTCAGTGGATGTGTCTTGTAGTCCTGACAGTTAAGATGAACGTCATCCTGAGGTAGTTAATTGGCTGCCAGATTTTTACTGTTATTTAGGAGCTGACAGCAAACATTGTTTTATGCTTTATCTATTATAACACAAAGCCATTAGCATTCAAATGCTCTCATTTGAATTGTTTGTCATTCAGAAGACCACTCACAACAAGCTTGAGCTGCTTTGCTCCTACACCTATGCTATCTAGAAGGTCATTGCAACCTCTGGTGGAGGTTGGTGCACTGACCAGTTAAAAGTTCTTGACTTCTCACTCACTTGTTCTTTGGTGAACATTTCTTTCTTGTACTTGAACTGGGACAGTAGCACTGTCCAAATCCGGGGGGCTCAGCAAGCTCCTTGTCAGGGAACAGCAAGAGTGAACTGCTCTGCAAGGGAAGGTGAGGTGGGAGTGAAAGACAGCAGGGCAGCCCAAAGCAGCAGCCGCCTCAGACAAGGGAACTGCACCCAAGTGGAAGAGCAGAGCAGGCCCAGTGACAGTTGGCAGGTTAAACCAAGCAAGCATCAGAGAAGCCTGCAGTCCCAACACAACTCCAAACCACCCAGGAAGTCAAGCTAGCCAGGGCCAGCACACATAGAGCAGAGCTCAGGCAAGGACCAGGGCAAGGGCTTAAATGCAGCTCCCATGCCAATGGGTGGTGGGAACAAGGGTGGGGGCCTCAGATGAGGCTGATTAGAGCAATTAGAGCCTGTTGTGCTGAGGGCTCTGATACTCTTCAGCCTAGGCCCAGACCTGCTCTTCTAGGCGACCTAATTTCCTTTCCAGAGGAAAAACTAGTAAGCACACTTCATACAAAGGAAGCTATTCTAGCTTCATGCAAAAAAGAAGACATAGCCCATCTGGGGCAGGTCATAGTAACTCCTGCATCATTGGCCCTCTGCAACATGTTTTAAATGGCACCAAGAAAAAAATCCTCACATGCTCTGTGTGTAGACTGTCTTTGCAACTCCCCCTTCTTGCTGCTGCTGCTTGCTGAAAGGAGCCATATGGATTTTGTACTGAATGTTGCATAGATGCTAACACATAAGTATATTTAGAGGTGACATATGGGTGATAGTAATGAGCGCCTTTTGGTTCAGATTACACAAGCAAGTTCAGCAAAGCCTGGTGCTGTCATGGATTAGTCAGAAAGTTCATTTACCTGGAGTTCCAGGTTCAGATCTTGGTTGGGGTTTGTTTGCTAGCAGATGTAGAAAATCCTGAAGACTTAAGCTCTTTGTAAAGAAACACAAGATACCATTTGATCTGGGTGATATTGTAGACCAACCAGAGACAGAGAACTCCGACTATCCTTTGGAGCATTACAGGCACAAACATGTATGTTAGAGTAATTTGTGTCAATTGAGAAAAATCATGCTGTAGTCTAATAGCTGAGAGAACAGTCTGTCATAGCCTAATAGCTGAAGGAAATTCCTCCTTTAGTTTGGAGTCCTCCTTGAGCATCAGAAGGTCCTGGGATATGTGGGATTCTGTAGGTTTCAGACCTCTGAGCTTTCTCTGTCAGGGAGAGTAGTGTGATTCATTCTGATACAGCATGGCATGGCTCCTCTCACATCTGCCCTGGTCAGGGAGCAGGATTGTTCTTGGGGTTCAGGCAACAGGTGTTTGAGTTGGGTCTGAAAGCTCTGGACTGTGTCCCATCTGGAAACTTCCAGGCCAGCTGATGGCTGCCCAGTAACTGGCCACATTAAGAAATTTCCCACCAACTGGACTTTACTCTGTTATGTTTTTCAGAGATGGGGGGGATTTAATCTTAGGGCCCAAGCAAGAAAAATTCCAAGTTGAGCAAAGATGGAAATTTTTCATGGAAGTGCAGGTGGAGAATCCCCTTTGATGATAATACTGTAACTTGATCTGCTCTGATTAAAAGGTTAATTGGATTTAGAGCGCTTATACACAGAGGAAAACTGACAGATTTTTACAGTTGCTCATGAGTTGGCTTATAGCAAATCCAGTGTGGTCATTATGTTCCTCACCTCTGTCACAGCCTAATGACTCTTCTTTATGGCCTTGCCTGCAACATTAGATAGCAGCCATAAAGCATTTTGCTGCTGGTTCTGCCAGCTGATGAGTCCATTTTAAAGCCTGCTCATTGCATTGCATGCATTTCTCTTTGCATAGGGAAGCAGTTAGTTTTGAATGTCACCCAGTCCTACAGAGGCAAGTGGAAGATAGATTATGCTGGCAGCAATCCATCCATCTGTTCATCTGCCAACACTAATATTTAGCTTTTCAGGCTCCCAGTTGTCTTAAATAATGCTGACCTACAGGATCTAGGGTGGGAAAGGTCACGTAGCTCATTTTGTCTTCCATTTCTTAAGTGGTAATTAAACTTTCTGAGGTGTTATAGCTACATGCGGTTAGTGTGGATTGGCAGTATTTATGAAGTTGAGGTAAAATGCTTTTCAGAGGTGCAGTGTTGTGTGAGACTCCTACCACACACTGGGTGCAGCATCCCCATCCTATTTTTCTTTATTGCACCTCGCTGTGGACTGTCTGTACAGAAACATCCCTTACCTCAAAAGGTTTCTCTTCCTTCCGGCAAGCAACGTTATATCTTGCTGTCAGTAATGAGCACTAGTTAGAAGCTGTATGTTGCTCCTGTTCAGAGGAATAGCAAATCCATCTCATTTCAAGTGCTCTTTTTAAGGCACTCCTTAAAAAAGGAGTTTGTAAAGGATTCACATCTGTTTCCTATGGGTGATTGGGTGTCTACATACAAATTTTCTCTGTTTTGATTGATATTACCCAATTGTATCTGTAAAGTGGTTCTCTCTGTCCTTGCTGTAGTGTTAGGTTTTGGGTTAGTGTGGGTACTTTGGGACAGCATCAGAGGCTGCAGACTTTCAGTGCTGTGCAGGAGCCAAGTTATTAAACGGCAGCTGGTTGTTTGCCTGTGGCTCAGCCATGATTCTCTTGGTTCAGCTCTTAGTACTGCCTTAGTAATTTAAATTTGCATGCAATATTTTTAGTCAGTTCCTATGGCCTGTGCCTTATTTTTTCCCAGTTGCAAAAAATAAAGGTTAACAAGAGTACACCAACCTTAACAAGATGCTCGGAACATTTTGCAGAAGGGATGAAAGCAGAGATATCTTACTCTATCACTAGGGAAGTACAGAGCCCAAAGCTGGCTGCTCCCAGCCAGCCCTGGGAGCAGCCAGCTTCAGACCCTGCAGCACGTTAGTGGCCTAAGAAGGGGTATGGGAATATCCTGTGACTCTAGTTCCAGTGTGCGTCTGAGATCTGTGCCTTGTTCACACTTAGCCTCACGGGGAGGATGCAAGGCATAGTTACTATTTGAGATCCACAGCGCAGGATGAGGGGATCTGGTTTACTGTTTTTATCTTCTCCCTCACTTGCTTAAAAAGAGCTACAGAAGTGCTGCATTCACAGCCAGCTCTAAGCAGGGGGGCATATCCTGCCTCCTCCTGCGTCACTTTCCACTATAGAGTAGGAACTAGTGGAGCACCAAAAAGGCAGAGTCCCCTGGCAATACAGATATGTTAAAACATATAACGTGGTTAGGAACATGCCTGGAGTGTATGCTTTGGTCATGGAATTTATTTCTTAATGGTGACTTTAAAAATATTCCCAGTAAAGTGCACATGACATTATGTGCAAGGGGGGCAGGTGAGACCAGGACCGGATGTGATGAGCAGTCACAAGGATCTGTATTGCCTCCAATTTGATCATTGTGAATCTCATTCCTATGGTAACCTGGAAGTTAATGCCAAACTGGAGTCAAAGACAGCATAGAGAGACTCTCCTGCCATGAATGTATTTGATATTATTGAAGTGAAGCATCTTGACATATCTATTTTCAGGTGTTCAGGGCAGACTGCAGTTGGGAAGTTGCCCTCTGGAATATATGCTCTTTCCAGTCTGTTGGGATTTGTACCTAAAGGCGTTTACTCAGGTGTCTCCAAGCAGGAGGAACCCAGAATTCCTGTGACAAGCCCAATCCAAACTGGCCGCTGCTGCTCAACCTGGAGCTGCTCTGGGCCGTTCACTCCCTGTCATGTCTCTACAGTTACAGAGTTGTTAGCAGAAAAATAATAGCTGCATATACAGCAGAAGTATCAACAGTTCCCCACAGACAGACATCCTATTTAAAGGAAGTAATATGTTCGTAAAGCCTCTCCCGTCTTCCAGAGCAATAAAGCAGCACCTGAATCTGTCTACCCCCCGTCTGTGATAATGCCTCTTTTCTCCCACCTATAGTATGCTCAGCTCCCCTCTGCTTCCTCTTGCTCCTAGCAGAGGGAAAGGCAGGGCACTGCGGCTGCTTCTGTGCTCTCTGCCCTGGCCAGCAGCACGCTAAGCAGAGCAGTTAAGCTTGCTAATTGTAGGCCACAACATTTCCTACAGGGAAGTTCCCCACTAGAGCGTCTGTCCAGCTATCACTGTTCCTAAAACTTCTAATACAGGCAGGCAGGCAAAAGGAGCGAAGGAAAAAACCCCCAAACATTCCCATAGCTAATGGGAATAGAATTGAAGGGAAGAGGCGCAAGTCCAACTTGAAAGAGCAGCCTTTGCCTCTGATAGTCACCTGGGAAAAATAGCTTAGTGGAGCATTCAAGAATATGAAACACAAGCAAATAAATGATGCTGACAGTCTGATCAAAGGGTTGCTATACATGAGAAAGCCTCTGTCAGTGCCAGTCAGGTCTCCACACGCTTAGGAACCTTGCCCAATAAATTTGATAAATAGCCACATGTAATGTAGGAGAAACTAACTGAATTTTGCTCCTGGGACCTGTTCCTGATGTAAAGTGCTTTCAGATTCCGTAGTCCATTAAAACCACATTTATCAAAGGATGCAAAAGAGAGGAACTGGAGACAAAATTGCCCTGCCCCCGAGTTCACATGGAGGGGAAGGATCTGAACATTCAAAGTGATGAAAAAGCTGACACATCAATTGGATGTGATCTACACAGGGGCATTTACTAGCAAAACTGTCAGCATAATGATGCTGCTATAGGTATCGTTCCCCTGTAGATATATTTATTCTGTAATAATAGATCCAAAACAATGACAACTTTCTGGAAGAAGAGTGCCCATGAGGGAATTACATAGTTGGATTGCTACCACTGTTCAGGGTAAAAAGTTCTCTAGTAAATTTGTGTGTGTGTAGCACACACATAGGATCTGACTATCCTAGACATAGGATAGGATATGTCCTATCCTAGACATATAAAGCAGCAGAAGAGGTTGAGTCTTTGCTAGAAAAAAAGCTTGCTCCTGTGTTAACTAATTATACTAAAATCTCTCCCAAAACAATGCAGTTTGTATATGCCTTGTTGGGCTGAGATAAATACCATGTGCAGGGGAAGAGGGAGTTTCACTAGGACTTTATCACTTCTTCGTTAACACGTCAGCTAATCAGAATTAAGAACGTTTTTCCCAGAGAGAGCAAGGCCAAAGAGAACTGATACTTCAGAAAGACGGTTCCTGTCCTTCAAATCCTTAGAATGCTTTTACAAGGTGAGAAAGCCGAGTTACAAGTGGAACAGGGTCCCTCCTGGCCAGCGTTCATTACTCAGCTAGGATGAAGGGTAAGAGATTACACTACACTGTGTTATTGCAGAGTTAGGAAGCTGGGAGAGAACTCACAAAACCACCTTTACAGAGTGCACTTTTTCACTGAGCCTCTGGAAAATAAATTTAAAAACTCTATGTAACAGCAGCTTTTCCATACCTGAAACAGCTCTGGAAGGGCAGGAGGTTCCCAGTGGCTATTGTGGCAGCTGAATGAAATTGTCACTTGTGATAAGGCTTCTGACAGCAGGGGAAAATCCTGGCTCTTTGCCCACTGGCTAAGGTCCCAGTGATTTCACTGGAGCCAAGATTTTTACTCTGTATGTTAAATGAATTACCAGGGTGAAGTTGCAAAAATAATGCCTTGTAACGAAAGGTCTACAGAAAGCCGCTGACAGCAGTGCGCCTGTGTGCCAGAGCCCTACTGCTAAAAGGAACGTTTGCACTGGTCCTGAAGAACAGCATATTGCTCTTTTAGAAGGGAAAATGAGTTAGAAGGTGGTAAGCGCCACTAAAT
Source organism: Struthio camelus (assembly GCF_040807025.1). Classification (NCBI taxonomy): domain Eukaryota; kingdom Metazoa; phylum Chordata; class Aves; order Struthioniformes; family Struthionidae; genus Struthio; species Struthio camelus. Next base: position 33,065,513 of record NC_090947.1, on the reverse strand, counting down.
CACAGAAATCCACCTACGATGTCACATAACTGCCCATCTGTAGGCAGACTCACACTTTCTGGGGGGATTTTTTGATACCCCCCCTCAGGGACTATCTACCGATATCACCATAGCAACAAGAAGTCATTACTGGTATCCTGCCTATTGACAGTCAGATCCTATATGACGCTGAGCTGGGTGAGTCATTGTCATCAGCTTCAGGGAGAAGGGGGCTGTAGGATCCTTCAGGGCCTACAGGGGCCCCTGTAGGATCAGACCTCTGGTTCTCCTTTCCTTACATCTCCCTGAGGAGGTCCTGCATTGTGTGGTGGCAATAAAGGACACATCGCCTCCCATAGGAAGGCATGAGCAGTATGTGCTATAGGGAACTGCTGCCAGAAAGAGCCAGGGCTGAATATGCTGCGCAAGTAAGGATGAACGTGCTCTCTCAGGGCCGTTTGCACCCGGCTGTGGCACTAAGAGGCACTTTACATTGCAAATAAGCAACTTATGCAGCAAACCTACAGGGAGCACAGAGCAAAGCAAGAGACTCGGGGGCCTTGAAAGGGGAAAGGCAGGCTAAACTGTGAGGAGAGATAAAAGACATGTCATATAATTCTACAAAATGGTGTTGAAGGGAGGGAAATTCTCAGTGGGTGTAAATTAACATTGACAAACTACACTGATTTACACCCGGCTGATGGTCTGGCCTGCAGTCTGTTTGAAACGCATCAGCATCTGAAAGGGAGGGGGGTTATTTAGAGAGGCCCATGGGGGATGCTGGGGATTGACGAGTTGAAAGGGAGCAAAAAAGAAGAAAACAAATGTTCCTACAGCTCAGTGTGACCATGACGCGTTCTCCCAGGGGAGCGGGAGGGGAAGTACCCACCACTGGTGAGATGAAAAGCAGCCCTGGGCAGAGGAGCCTGTCATCTCTCTCCTAGTTTCTGATACTGCCTCACAGGACTGGAATGGCCATTGGGGTGGTGCTCATGGGGGGACTAGGAGGAGGCAGGATGGCTGGGGAAGAGGCTTGTGATGTTTCCTGGGGCTGATACAGAGGCAGATCTCTGCAACGGGAGCCTGGCCAGCCACAGCAGTTCTCTGTCAGGGCTCTCACTGCCTGGTGGCAGGCAATATGCAGTTCCAAAGCTTTAGAGGACAAATCCCTAGACTGAGACAAATGACAGGTAAAAGCCTCCTGGCTTCTCTGTAGAAGCACTGCTGAGTAACGCTACCTCCACACTCAAGAGAAGTGGGAAGCGTGGCTGCCTGTGGCCATCCACACCCTGGCCAGGACTGCTGCTGCTGCTGCAGTTCTGCTTTCTTTACACAGAACCTGCCACCACAAGCAGTATGCCAAAGTGCCTGTCAGCTTTGGGATGCGACCAAACAAGGCTTAGAGTGAGATCATCCAACTCCCTTGCCCTCATGAACACCTCCCTCCTTCCGCAGGCCTCACTCCAAGGTCACTGATCAGGCATGTGTTGCCAGCTTGGAAGGACTCTGCTCATCCACCTTCCGTCAGCTTTGGGAGGTGCTGGATAGGTCCTAACACAAGGCTAATGACTGAAATCAGTAGGGTTATGTGGGGGGATTTTTTTTCACCAGTGGTGAGATGAGAGTCAGGGCCCATGTTTTCTTGTTAGAAAGACCAATGCAGTGAGCCACTAATGACCTCCAAGTTTGAAATTTATGATCATGCTAGAGAATACCTCCCCCTGTTGCAAGGGAAGGAGCAGAAACTTTTGATTTAGATCTTATTCGTAGAATTAATGTATGATTTCTGTTCTCTGCCCTGTGCATTAGGAGGGTTAGACTGGGATTCTCAGGGCAATGTTAGAACAATGTTAGAATCCCTTCAGCGACCGTAATGCATTCGATTGTGTAGGGCTGGTTTTCTGTTACCTACCTGGGACACATGGAGGCAACATACCTGGACGTGCGGAGAGCTGTGGTTTCATGCTAACACCCTGTCTCCTGTTGGTCTTGTATCGCTAGTCCAACCAAGAGTATATCCACTTGAAAAAATCCATCATCGTGAACCAAGCTCTGCAGATCACGAGATTAAACCATAAGTTAAATTATGATATTAAAAAAAAGCCTGACTTTCTTCCTGTTTAGCATGACTTGACTTTTCAGCTCTTCCTTGCTGGAAAGCGTGTGAAAGTCATGAGCTGAGAAGCCAGTCTTCAGCACACGCAGGAAGAAAACGCAGCTGACTGCTTAGATGAAGACTGTATTGATCCTCATCACATCCTGCAAGGGGAAGGGATGACTAGCTCTTTCCTGTTACTGGCCTGATTTACTTCTCTCTCTCAGTTCCTGTGTTTCCCCAGCCCAGCATGCCACCTGCATTTTTTATGCACCATCCCCTCTGCCTTCGTAAAACACATGCAGAGGTTCAATATAGTTTTTAGATAACCTGAGACGTAGGTCCCACCCACAGCTCAGAAAGCTGCTTCCTATCATTTTCATTAGCTACCTGAAAAAATACTTAGCTACTTTTCATTAGCCTTCCTTCCTGCACCTGCAAAACTTCCTCTGCTTCAGTCCTAACACCATCTGTTCTCCCCTGTCTTCCCTACTGGTGCAAGACAGTCCCCATACCTTATACCCAATAGGGTGTCTTCCTCATCTCTCCAGAGAGGTGAGGCCTAATATGAAGGATCCACTTTAAAATATAGCGTTATTAAACTCTGAGACTCATTGCCACAGGGTATTTTGGTGGCCAAAGGTCTAAATAGATCCAAAAATGAATTAAACATAATGGAGCACAGGTCCACTGGCGGCTAGTAAAAATGAAGGTCTTAGTGCACATTCCAATTCTGGAAATCCCTCAAGTGCTGATTGCTAGGAGGTGGGGGCTCTGCTGCAGAAAAGATCTACCTGTGTGTGCTCTTTTTCTAATTATCTGCTACTCACCATTGCTAGAGATGGGACTCTAGCTTAGCAGTACTGGGCTGGGTCACAAAAACACGTCTCACAATTGACTGAGCATTGGTGGAGTTGTGCCAGGAGCACATCTCTGTTGGCTGGAAGCCAGAGAATTGTCTGGCGCTGGTCCTAGGTAGTTAGAATTGAGGCGGGATCCTTTGCTAGGGCTGAGCTTCAAGTGACAGTATTGACCTTTTCTGCCTTGCTGAGGAACAACAAATTCGCTCGTAGCCATTTTGAGACCATTTGCTGCAATTAGGGCTGAAGTTGTGTCTATGCAAAGTGGAAATTTGGGTGGAGGAGCAGAGATGTTGGGATGTGAAGTGGGCTCACATGTGGCTTTGTACTTCTCAAATCTCAGAGAGGGCCTAGATGGCTTTTCCTGGCTCAGGTTTGCCTCCATGAACTGCATGAGTCTGAGCCAGGGATCTTGGAGCCAGGTGTGGAGCAAGGTTAGAGGCAGCGCTCAGTTCCGGCCTGCTTCTGACTAGACTAGTAGAGCTCTGCATGTGCGTGTGCTAGGGCCAAGGCAAGTGGTGGGTAAGATCTGCTCTACATGGGAATGCTTGGTTCGTGGTGTGTACACACGGCAGGGGAAACTGCCTGGGGCCTGAACGTCAGCTAACTCAATGTAAGCATTGGCTCTGCTTGGTTAAAACCCACGTGGGCTCTCCCTCCAGCTGTAAGAGGAGAGCAGAGTGGCTCATGGTGTTACAGTGAGGTACAGGATCTGTCAGTCAGAAGATGCATGCTGTGGGTTCATGGGTGCTGCAGGCGATCTGTCCCAGCAGCGCACTTTATTGCAAATAGGCCTTTCTTCCTCCTGAGGGGGATTCAGCTGAAGGAGGTTTGTGGACAACCAGGGTCCTGACACGCTCAAAGCTGGGGAGGTGATGGGTGATGCCGTCTCCTGGGACACCTCACAGCGAATATTGCTGAGCAGTGCCGACTAGAACACAAGATGGAGGTGTGATGGCTGTGTCTCCAGGAGCATTAGTTACAGTAACTAATATACTCAGCCTTCCTTTGCTGCAAGGTGAATACAAATCCCTTGCAAGCTCTATTTCCTCAGCTGCTTTGTCAGGAGGACTGTTGGCCGTCCAAGAACACTCCAAGACATGGAGTGGTGCAATGGTGAAAAAAAGGGGGATACTCTCTCCCAAAGCAAGGAAACAAGTGAGAACTCGGATCACCTTGAAAGTCCATTACCTGAAATCAGAGTGCTGGAACGCCTCCCTTCAGAGATAGGCTGGAAGTATAACATCATCCTTTCACAAGGAGAAAACCATGCTGTGTTCACAGGAAAAAGCTGCTGCTAAGACTTAGAGAGCAGCCAGAAAAGTTCATCAAAGGCACCACTGCCAAGTGCACAGATGTGTGGAGCAGTATGGCTTCTCAGGTGGAACCTTTCATGTTAATACAGCAAATTTGCCATATAGCTTAAGAAATCTCACAGAAAGGGAGCCAAGAATGCTTAAAACCTTCAAGTGATTCCATAAAATTTTGAGATTAGCTTTTCCACTGCCTTGAGACTATTTAGGAGCCAATCTGACCAAAATAGAGGTTCACATGAAGTTATGGTGATTCCTGTACAGTCCCTAGTGGAACGGTGGGTAGATCCCCGTAGCAGGATTTTCCCATGATGACCATCAGAAAACAAAGAGAGGTATTTCCCCTCTGGCACATTTGGCTGGTGAGCATATACCTCTGGGCTGCACTGATCGGGCTGCACTGATCAGAGCCAAGGGTTTTTTTTCTGGAGGCAATGTAGATGGTGGTGTTGCTTTTGAAGTGGTACCTGTTCAGCTGCTGCCAGAAATGGGCTGTGTAAACTTTTGTTGAATGCATTGGGATGGAGGAAGAGTTGGGGAAGCAGGAAATAAAAGCAGAAGAAGAGATTATGTGAAAGGAGGGAAACAGACAGACAACATGATGTGACAGGCAAGCAGCTAATTTCACTGCAGAAATTTAATACCGTTGCATGTGCTCTCAGCTCCCCTCTAGACCCTGGGCTGCTCTGTATGTGACTCATTCTGGGCAATACCTTTGGCAGTTTGTGGAGGTACCCACTGAAATGCACAATTTCATGGGAGCTTTCCATGCTATTGGGGTTCCTCTCACTCTCTTCTATTCGGAATGGTACCAGGGGCTATTGCCAGTGTAGTTAAACTATCCATCTTGCCAAGAGGAGAATGGGTTAGGCAGTGGGGAAATAAGAAGTATCGCTATTGTTCTGAGAGGTTCTTTATATATTTAAGTGGCTAATTTGGCTTTGGTAACTATAGACGTAGAGTATTGCACACAGAATTTTATGTAAATAATAGCATATTATATTATCAGCTACAAATAAAATTAGAAAAGAGTAGACTATTTACATGTGGTAACATTGAAAATCTTTCCTTTTCTCATGTACTGAGATGCACAGTGCATTCTCACAGATTCAGACCATTCATTTGTGTCTGGGTTGCTTAAAACAGCTCGCTATTTGCAGTGTTATCAGCCATTGAAGTCATCTGACTCCAGGAGCTTCAGAGGTTCAAGAGGCACTCTGTTCCACATGCCAAGCAAGGAGACAAAACTGGGACACAAGCAATGAAAAAGGCTGATTTTCCAGTTATTTTCATTGATAAAGGCATCTTTACTAAGCCAATCTGCATGGTCCTCTGTCATGACAATTTATACAGTGTCCTGACATTTTTTTGACTCTAGGAAGACATGGTCCATGCTTCTGATTCAGCTGAGAACACAAGGACTATAAAAACTGTGAACAGGCTGTTGTGGATATGGTTTTCTCTGTATTGTCTAGTTCTGAGACCAAGTTGGCAGTTGTTCCTCTTGCTAGTGATTCTGATTTTGCCATGGAGCAGACAATGAAAGCAGTGATGACACTATAAATTTGAGGAATATTACACTTAACTATTTCCTCTAAGAAAGAAAAGAAACCCAGGAAATTGCACTGGTTTAAATAAGCTGCTGTGACTGTACCTCTCCTGCTGCAATTGAGAGAGAGTGTATAAGCCCTATTGCTGTTTCAGCTGCTAGAACAGACAAAACCAAGAAATACAGGCAGGCACCTAACCCTCCTAGTAGTTCCTGCAGCGCAGTTCTGGCTAAGCGAACAGCTAAGAAGGCAAATATAATCAAGGCACCTTTATTTTTCTTGTTAACCTTTACCTTGGAAAATAGATGTGTCTGGCATTCTTTCCCTTGAGATTGCTGGTGATCTGCTAAGCAGCCAAAGTGGAGTGGCATGCATGACATGGCAGTAAAGACATCATGCTGTGTCCGTGAGGTTTGCTGTGTCGGATAGCACAAAACTCACAGCAGTATCATAGCTTGCTAAAATGCAGTGTACAGTGCTTTGAAATGTGCCTTTCCTCTCCCTCTAGCTGGTTGGATCTCTCAAATAAAAGGGAGACTGTGCTCTGGAATAATCCGTCCTCCATTTAGTGGTGCAGTTTGCAACAGCTGAACCAGAGAAATTGGAATAAGACCTGAAGGTTCATTCAGTCCTTTATTCCAGGCTGGAGTGAGGTGGCTCCTGTTACTCCCCTCCCCCAGAAATGGATGCCACGGGGCAATGTGGCGTGATGGGTATGACTCACAAGTTAATTTACTTGCAACTGAGATCTCTCTCTCTAAGTGTGGAGAGCGGAAAATGTGCCACATTCACTTGATGTCTCTGATCAAGGCAGGAGAGACCAGACAGTAGCAAGCTGCTATCCACCGTCCCATGGAACAAGGTTCATTGTTTGACAGGTCTGTCGAGCAAATCTTGCTGCAGGAAATCCTGCAAAGCACTACTGGCAAACCTACTCAGTCTTGCCAGATTTTTGTGACCTCTTTTCCTGAGACCTTGTGAGGCTCTGTGGTCCCCTGCCTTGATGCCTCAGGAGGCCATCCTGAGCCTGGGGGGGCCTCGCCATAGTGATTTCTACCAGAACTGAACAGCTTATTCTTGTTCCTGCCTGCTTTGTCCTCCTGACATTTTGTCTGGTGCTCTGCTGGGAAGGTCAGCCAGGCAGAACAGTTCTTGGGTGTATGGGAAGGAAGAGTTTATCCTTCAAGCTTTAATCCTTGATAAATAAGTTCTTTGGGGGGATTTTGCAGGAAAATGAAGGTTAGTGGCAAGTCTCCAAGCAGGCACTTATCAGAGTAGCACTGGAGGACAAGTTGATTAAACAGAATCACATGATGGAAAATAAACTGAGCACACGATGCCTCTAGTCTTATGCTCACTTAAGACATGAGGCTCATAACAGCCAGGAGCTTTTCAGTCCCTGAGCCAGGAAACAGGCGAATGTTGCACAGACAATGAGATCAAAGAGCCATTCCCACAAGTGGCAGCCAGCACTAAGCTCCTCTTTGCTATCTGGCCTAGCACAAGCTAGCATTGGCCTGGGGGATTGCTGGGCTAGAGGAAAGCCCTAGCTTTGGGGTAGTGCGGAGAGGACAGCCTGGAAGTGCCCAGGTGGGTAAACGAAGGAGTGCAGCTTCAACCCACAGTGCTTGGGTATGTGTGGTAGCAGCAGAGAACTGGCAAGTCACTGTTTGGTTTAACTGGAAGAAAACAGAATGCATTAGCACTGCTGCGTACCTTTAGTAAAAGGTGAATTAGGACCATGAGCTGGCACATCAGCACTTATTTCTCTCCATTGCCTCCCTCCTGCAGCAATCTGCTAGTTTCCATACCTTGGACGCCCTGCAGTTTGTAGCTGTAGCTCTGAGGCAGTGGGAGGACAAATTCTTCCATGTCCCTGTGGTTCCCAGTATTTGCTCAATGGTGACCATGTAAGACTGCAGCTAAACTCTTCTGTATGTACAGTGAACCTGAGCAGATGGGCTGAACAATCATCTTTTAGCATATTAAGCATAAGAAGCATATTAACTCAGATGGCTTATTTTGTCTCCATCTCCCACTTTCCTCCAGCACAGTGCCTAGAACATGCTGGCAGTAATGTTACCTTAGAGCTGGGGGTGAGGACACATGCTTTGTATTGTAGTGGTGTCACTGACCTGACAAACTCACGCACTTGAGCTGTAACTGTGATGCTATTGCTGTGTGCCATGAGGACAAGAGCTGTGGAAGGAGAGAAAAGGGTTCAGTGTTTCCTGGTCACAGACCAGGTCAGAATTATCCCCACTTGTTCTTGGTGTTTTACAGAGACTAGTGTTTTCCTCCTGTTCCCAGCATCTTTGGACAGTAGGGGAAGCAGGCTGTGTCTCAACATGAACAGCCCCTTCACAGATCACAACTTGGGCAGCGATAGGCCTGTGTGTTCAGTGAAGCTAAGCTTAGACACCAGAAACGATGTGCCTGGTCCTTAGTGTGGTGACATGAGGGGAATGGGTGAGATTAGAAGAGTTTAGTAGGCAGGAGAGGTTCTTCCAAGGATGGAGTGAGAGGAAAAACAGGTGCTTCTGTTTGAGCTGTTTTTTATGAGATCTTCACAGCTGGCTTGCAAGCACAATGTGGATCAGAGCTCACCTATTGCTGAGGCTCCCCTCACTCTAGCCAGGGCATTGAACTCTCCTTTGCATGCCGATCTGTGAGGTACATCCACGTACACCTTTGTTCTGAGCTCCACTGAAAGTGTCAAAGAGACTTTCGGTGTCTAAAGTGTTTTGTTAGAGCACAAAGTCACTTTTTAGAGAAAGAAAACTCAGCTGTGATGCGTAACAAAGGTAAACATAAATGATCTGGAAACAAAATTCCCCTCTTCCTGCACTTAAGCCAGTCATTTTTGGTGCCTGCCTACATGTCAGCAAACTCCTCTGGAAAGTCTCTCTCTTTCCCTCCTTGCCATCTCGCACATACGCTCTGTCTGTTCCTGTCTTTTCTGGGTCTTCCACTGCAATCCTGCCTCCAGCTCCCCCTCTCCGTCTCTCACTCTCTGCCTACTCCACTCTTCTGGCAGGAGGTATCTCCCAGCTGCTCTGTCCCGAAAGCAACTTTTGCTACCCAACACATATCTCCTTCCAGAAAATCCCGCACTGACAAAGCAGCAGTGAGTCCCTGCTGCCCAGCAGAGCTCACAAACACTGACATGTTCCACATCCACTCAGGAAATCAGTCTCTGCAGGGCAAATGGATACCCTCTGCTCTCAGCAGGTTTGAAATGTTCCCCCATATAGCAGAGAGGTCAGCTCAAGGGTTGCAAATATCCATCTGGTGTGATGAGTCTGTGCCATGCAGCTGAGCAGGCCAGGGCAGAGTGGGCCACCCAAGTTTGGTGTCACTGTAACTGTCCTGCAGCTCAAACACTGGTCGGAGCTACAGGCATGGCAGTGAATTTCTACCTGAAGAAAGACTGTGATGACACAAGTCAGTCATATTTTCAGCGCTGTCCCATCTATTTATGAAGAGAGCACGCAAAGTCCTGAACTCAATTGAAAGAAGTAGCAACAGACAGATCGCACTCAGTCATTTCTGTGCCTCAGCGTTTCTCTACTTCTTTGCTGTTCTCATGACTGCTTCTCCTCCTGTCTGTGCTCTTTCTTCACTTACTCCTTCTTCACTGGCTCTTTCTTCACACTGGCTTTCTCTCTCTCTCTCTCTCTGTCTCACACACACACACACACACACACACACAAAATTCACCAAACAAGCATATATCCTTGTGTGTATAGCCTGGGAACCTGCCTTACAAAGGCCTTAGTTTCTCTTCAGGCCTTACTGTATAGCTCACTGCCTTGGGCAATGACTGCTTTATTTTCAGCTGTCACTACAGCAAGGGTCATTTTCTCTTTCTACTGAGTCTGAAAGGAGAGTGCAGAAAGCCCACTGTGGCTTTTATTCCTGTGGTTGTGACCAGATCACAGGCCTGCCCAACAGGCCATGACATCTCTCATAACAATACTTTCTCACAGGAGCCTTTCAGCACAACCAACAACCAGAAGCCCTGTTCCCTACTCAGTATCTGGCTTTCATCTCATCTCATTCTCTCTTTCTTGACAGATCATGTTATAACCTATGATCACAGAAAGTCCTGATCCTCACGTTTCTCTGCTGTTGCCTGTGGGCTCCTCCAGAGCCGTGAAGAAGGGGAACTTCAGTCCCAACCTGAGAAGACTGGGTGAGAAGTGCCTATGACATCTTGGGAAACAGCCACACCTTCAGAGCTAGTTTCAGTTAATATTCATGTTTAGCAATTATGAAGGACTGCAGTAATATTCTCCATTCAGCAGTGATCCATAGGAGCAACTCTACCTTCCATCTTTGGCATTAGGTTAGAGAAAGTTTCATTAATGTGTTGGGGGTACATTAACTTGAGCCACTGTAAACAAGGGGACAATCAAGGTACCGGGGGTGACCAAGATTGGCCCCAGGCAATTCTTTGCCTCAGATGGAAGATGTCCGCTGGTGCCTCACACGTTTAGATAAGTGGAGTGACTTATCCCTCAGAGAGTAACAAGTCTCTTCGTTCCCTTCTTGGCCAAGATATCTGTGCTGCTGCAATGCTTGGCAGCGTGTGGACAACCCATGCCCACTACAGAGTAAACAGTCTGGGCTGTAACTTACACGGTCCTGTTGTCTAGCTTTACCAAGACCTCTTGCTGGGTGTTCAGCGTGGCTGTTTCCTGCCTGGCTCATTATTAGAGCCCCCTTCCCTCTATCCCAATTCTGTGCTGCCTTATGAAACTCAGGCTAGCCCCATATCGTCTGCCAGGTCTTGCTCTTTCCTCCTGTACGTACGGTCCTCACTCATTTACCTTTAAATGCCAAGGGAGTGGACAAGGTTCTAGCAGACAAGCTCTGTGTGACTGTGGGCAAGTCCATGAGGCCTAACTCCTTAAGAGAAATTAGGAGGAGAAATTAGTTCACTGCAAGGAGGCCTGTCTGATTCAAATGGCTCCTTCCATTTTCAAGGATGACTTAGACGCTTAGCCTACATCCTGGTGGCTTTCACTGGAGTTTTGGATTTTAACTATCCACATTCTCTGATTTAGTGGGATTTAGTCAGCTGGGTCCCGTGAGCCTTGTGATGCTGAACGTGGCACGTATGAACAGCCTTGGAAACCACACCTTCTCCTTCTACAGCTCCACTGAGCTGTAACATGTGGTGATCTCCCAGCCCTGTTGTTAAGGGATCGGGAAGGTACATTCATGAAAATCAGTGAGGTGCCTCAGTCTCTGCAATGAAAAGGCTTGGAAATGCTTGTCTCCCAGTCACTGAAACACTTGCACCTCCCCTGTGAAGGGTAATTCAGTGCAATAAAGGGCTGCAATGTTAGTCTCGAGACAAAACCACCACCAGCCAGCCGCCTTCTTTGCCCCTGCTGTTTGAGCCTTCAAGGACACCACACTGTCACATCATCGTTTTCCACCCCAGCCTCCTTCTTGGCTCCCCACACTACTGTCTGCAACTCCTTTGAAGAAAAGAACCTTACTGTCTCTCATAAATCTCCCATCTCCCTAGTAAGCTGGGCCCGCAGCAAGCACTTCTGAGGTATCTGTTACTACAGTCGAGCAGTGTTGTTGTGAGGGAATAGTGAGGGTAGAAAGAACCACTCCAAAATTAAAATGGGCTCTGGCTTGGCTAGAGGTGGAAAAGACTCTCCCTGCCCTGAGCCCTGCAGCCCATCGCCTAGTTATGCAGCTCTGTCTGTACCCTGTTGGCTGTTTGGCTTCTGTGTCCCCTGGAAGCAGACTTGCTATTGCATCCTGGGAGCCACAACCAGGCTGCTTCAGTAACTCATCTTTCCTTCCGTTCACAGGTCTGCGCATGGTGACTCGACCCATGTGAGAGCTCTCTAATGTGAGTACCCAGCAGCACACTTTGCTGTCTGTGGTCTGTGGACGTTGACTGGCATCTAAGCAACACCCCAGCTCCCTCCTCTCCCCCTAGACACCAGTGTCTTAGAGCCTCCATGTACATTTGCTATGACATACATCAGTGTTGATGAGAGACAGGAACACTGCCGCGTGGTCTTGAGCTGCCAAAATAATCAGCTCTATGCACAACATGGCTTAAAGGATTTTTCAGTTAGCAGCATGCATCCACTAAAGAACTTAGACACTGAGATTTTTTCTGGGGACTTCCACACTCTAGACTCCTGCCATGCAGGCAAGGCACCTTCGGCCAATTCTGTGGAACGCCGGATGTATCGGAGCGTTGAGAACCTTCACTGGGCAACAGTAGCTGACTCTGGGCTGTATTCTCACTGCCGGAGCCTGGATAATGAGATCATTTTCCACTATAAAGGCACCAGACATTGGTCAGAAGGCTGTGTGGATGCAACCCCGGTACAGAGCACATCAGATTCTTTGAGGAAGTTTTCTCTTTGTGCTAAGCAGACATCGCGATCGGCACAGAATGTGCTCCTGCCTCCCTTTGCCAAAGTGCCTCAGTGGCTCTTCCCTTCTGCAGAGGAAAGAGCCCTCCACAGGGATGCCAAAAAAGAACTGAAGGAGAAGCTGAGGCTGCACAGCACCAAGGTGGCAGAGCCCAGCAAGCCAGTGCACCCACAGGCAGCCCTGACTGACCTGACGGCCCGGGAGTTCTTTGAATGCCAGATGTGCCGGCAGAACAAAAACGGATGTGCTGTCAACTGCTGCACAGTGTTAGTGGAACACGCTGCTCTCAGGCATGGCCTCACAGGGAGGCAGAGACTGTGTTTTGCACACAAAATCACCAGTCCAGAAGACATCAAGCAGGAGGCTCAGAGAAGGCTTCAGCTTCGAAGGCAGAACAGTTCCCCCAGTTTGCCCCTTCAAGACACTGGGAAAAGCCATGAGGTAGCCAAATCCAGAACAGCAGAATCCTTAGAACAATGCAATGGAGAAACGGATGTCAAAGCGACACTGGGGCAGAGTCAGAAAGGCCACTGCAGAGGCAGGCTTTACATCCCCACCTTCGAGGAATTCAAGCAAATGAGAAGTAATGAGGCAAATTCATCTACCGGCAGCAGCGGGACAGCAAAGTGCTCAAATAAGGCACTTCTTACAAACAAGACCCTGGAGGTGGAGAACAATAAGAAGATCTGTCCAGAAGCTCTGGAGACCAAAGCTGTGAATGAAACCACTGCCACCGCAGAGGAGGATGATGATGTGTTCCATGAAAACCACATCTCTACTGGCTTTTCTCATTACCTAGCCACATCAGATGGTTTTGGGATGAGCAGCCTTGAGCTGAAGGAGAGGACCTACCAGATCTCCAGCCCGGATAGGTCCCCAGTCCCCATTTGCTCCAGCCCAATTCCACGATCACCTTTGCAGGCAGTAGCGATCCGCAGGGCTGGGCAGGAGGTCTTCGGTGATGAGCAGCAGAAAGGAGAGACAAGACAATTGAATGATGTCCTCCACCCTACAGGGCAGTCACTGGCTTCTGAAGCCCAGTCGTCTTGCTGTTCATCGCTACTGTTAGAAGCCACAGATTTATCCAGCTATGGAGCTAAACTACAAAAAATGAAGGATGAATTCATAGGTTCAGCCCTGGAACTTATTAAGAAAAGGTAACATGATCTGTGGGGTCAACTGAAAGCAATTCCCTTGTAAAAATCTGGTCTCCTAATATGTACGTGTGACTCCTGTAGCTGAAACACTCTACAGGCAGAGCCTTTCATTTTAGAGACTCTGATATCTATGTGGATGTGTCTTTATGCTCTTGAGCTTAAACTCCATCTTTGCATGGGATTAAGCATCAAAAAGCATTTTCATCAAGACTTTGCCTCTTTATGCACCTTAATCCTGTGCAGCCAGAAGCCTATAGTAGTCCTGATGCCCCAATTTCCCACCCATTTTATTTCCATAATAAATTGTTGACAGGTTGGTGTTTTTTTGAATGTCTGTTAAAAGTAGAGAAAGCAGAGAAGTACAAAGTATTACTACAAGCCCCTAAAAAAAAGATATGGAGTCTGGTCCCGTCACCACAGGACATGAAATCGGGTGGTGAGACATGCAGGGACAAGCACTTTCCCTTACTGCCTGTAAGTAGTGAACTGGCAAACTAATGAGAGTAGGATGGCTGTGTGAGCAAGATTTCATTTTTTCTCTCTCTTTCACTATGCTCTGGAGACCAGCACAGACAATGAGTGAAAGTGCTTGCAAATATCATCCCCCTGCCAACTCAGACAGTGTAAACAGTGACTGAAAATACTTCCATAATGTCTTCCTCCCTCTTCTTCACCCAGGGTTTTCCTCTTCTCTGGGTGAGGCATTCACAAAGACTGCTTCCTCCGGCCTGGTTTTGGAAATTGCAATCCTGTTCCTGCCTTCTGAAGAAATGGTAATCCCTTTCTATACAGGCAGGTGGCCCAGCAGGAATCAATGAAGCTCTGGAAGAGGAGCTAGGAATTTGGAGCAGTTACCACTGGCTAATCATTAGATAAGGCTGATGGAAGAAGGAAGAGTAGGTGTTGGTGCAGTGGTTTCGTTCCATAAATTTGACTTTCGGGACTGACTTTTCCAAGAATTACATTTGATCTGGTTCCTGGCTGCTTCCAGCATCTACAGATGTGGTGTGTGAAATGCCAGGGCTCCAACCTTGAACACTCCATGGTATTTCTGGAATGCTAGCACTCTGGGGCTGGACTCAATTTTTAGAGGAAAGGGACTTCTATACAGGAATGAAAGTCATCTAAAGGCATTTTTTGGAGTTGAAGCTGCCCATGTAGACAGAGCCAGAATGCCAAGCAGAAATACTTCTGCAATTTTGTAATCCGAAGGGAAATGGGTGATGTCAGAGCCATAAATGCTTCCTTCAGCTGTCCAGTCCAGCCTTTGTGCTGTTATGCTAGAGCATGAAAAGCTGATGAAGAAATAGATGAGAAAGGTATGGTATGCCACCATTTTCATTGACTGGGCTATTTTTATCATTGATGTGAAATGAAATAACAGAAATAACACAAGCTGTGAGTAAGAGCATAAGAACAGCTGTCTCTGGGCAGAACAAAGGTCTGACTAGTATCCAGTGCCAGAGGTGCAGGCACAGCAACAAATACAAGAACTGGGTAGCACATATGGTATTTCTTCCTACTACTCTCCTAGCCTCCAACTACCTTCTGCTAAGGGACTTCATGATGTCAGTGTGGTTTCTGTGCTTTTAATTTCCTCAGTCATTTCAGTTTCTGTGCATGTGCCCAGTCCTCCCAGTTAGATTTGTTAAAAAATATAAGGAGGTTTTAGTAACATGAAAATGTTACTAAACTGAAAATGTTACTAAACTGGAACTCATCGGAAAACGTGAATGACAGCGATTCCATGACTAGAGAGATTGTTTTATCGGAGGAACCCTCCCTAGCCTGTTTATTTTAGACAGTAGTAGCAATTAATGGTAAAGGCTGTCATTTCTTCAGGATAGCAACAGAAAAACAGATCTGTTGGCAGTGCCAAAGAAGTAGTTAATTCCAGTCTCCTTTGGGTAGAAATTTCTCACTTTTCCATCATTTTCACCTGAGAGTGTAAACTGGTTGGAGATTCATTCATAACAACCTGATTCTCACGGCAGAGGTTTGGCTTTTTTATGTCAAATTACACTCACTGGAGTCCAAGCTACATTTTTCCTAGGTCTCAAATGAAAAGCTAGGCATTTAGTCCCATTTCCACAGGTACTGAGCTGAGCAAGAGCAAGATCAAGCCTTTGATATAGATGCTGTGATGGAGTGTCACTGAATAAGAGAGCTGAGACTGTCTTCTCTTTCTTTTGGTTTTGTGTAAGTGTTACAATTTTACAAAGCAGTTTTGTCTGGCAACGTAATTCATAGTTATTTATTTATAACTCATTTAAATGGCTTAATATTTCAGCAATGAGCATTTGTTTGATTTGCAACTTTATAATTATGCCAGCTTTAATCCCCTCATGAGTCACTGGATACCTTTAACTTAGGCTGTAATCCCGTCTCGGAAGGAGTGTTGAGATCTAGGCGGCAATCCTTTAGGCATTTTAATATATATTCCACTTTCTGAACCTATTTAAGCAGCAAAGAGCTCAGGATAAGGATAGGCAGGAACCAGGGGCTCATGTCTATGAAATGGGGTGAGAAGGTAGCAAAAAAAAAACCCTGCAAAAGCAAAAAAAAAGGACACAACTGAGGAAGAAGGATTTCTGAAAACAGTGATTGGGTTGTATTTGGGATGACACAAGGATGGTGGGTACAGATACAGCTTCCCCCAGCAAAGAACCCCAGTTCTGGAAGGAAAGTGCCAGGGCATGAAGGGATAAGAATGTTCCCATTAGCTAGAGTCAGGGAAGGCTGAGAACTGCTGGCCTAGAAGATGATACAGCTATGGAGGGTCCCATAGAGATAATGAAGGAAAGCAGATGCATTTACAGTTGTACACCACAGACCCACTACCTCTGTTGCCTCAAGATTCAGAGACAGATGATGGCCCGGAGATGTAAAAGGGCATTCAGAAAGAGCCTACCCTCCCAGTGCTGGTCTGAGGCCACCATGTGTGGAGAGACACGTCTCCACGTCTCTCACGTCTGGAGAGAATGGGAAAAATTCACATCATCCCCAACCAGAATAACTTCTGTCCGAATAAGTGGTTTGATCCTACAAGAGGAAACGTGCCAGGCACTCCAAGGGGTTCAGTAATGACTTTTGTCATTGTCTTTACATTACTATAAGGAGCAGGGGCAATAAGTCTAACATGAGGGATGGCAGTCTCTGTGCCCAGGTGACAGGATCCCCACAAGCTATGCAGTCATGCTTACAGCCATCAGTTAACTGCAGCTGGCAGAGGGTAGAGGACAAGGAAAAAGCAGTGTGCAGAATACAGCAGGATGGTGGAAGGAGAGACCATCACGCAGGGAGGCAGAGATGAGAAGATGAATAATGCAGGAGGTGTAAAATAAAAGGTGCTCTGAAACCTGGACTAAACTCAGTTTAGACCATTGTATAGGTCATCTGAGTGATACCAAAAAATAGCATGTTTAGTTCAGTTTTAAGGCTCAAATCAACAGAGATCACGGTAGACTGGAAGCTGGCATCAATGAGGGTCTGCTGACAGGTAGAACTGTACAGCTGGAGGAAGAAATTCATAGAAAAGGGAGAGGAAGGCTGAGAAAGCAGAGAGAGGAAGGAAGCAACATCTTGGCCTGGCAGGCTGTCACTAGTGGTGTGATGGGAGGGCCTTGGCTGGGCAAGGAGGAGTGAAGACTATGTCTGGCAGGTGCGAGTGTGGGGACAGTGGACTTGAAAGGCTATGATGTGAGATGTGATGAAAGAAGGGCCTGTGGGCTAGGGTCAGAGAAAAGGCAGAGAAGGACAGAGAGAAAGGGATGGCTGGTGTCCCCAAGAAGCCTGCTGATCTCCAGACATACAGTAGCAATAGCTTCCTTGAGCCCGCAGAGGAACAGGAGCCACACAGAAGGATCTGGGATCACTTTGGGCTTGAAGGTGAATGCAGATAGGCCACACTGCCCCAAAGAATAATGTAAATGCCACAAGCTATTGCCTTTCCATGCAGAGCCTTCAAATAAGCCCCATTGTAGATGCAAGCAGAAGTACTGCTTGCAACCACCTACAAGTGGAAGAAGTCAGATAAGCCCAAGAAGCTGGGCCCTTGGCAGCAGAGCTGAGGGAGCAGAAGGGTGGCTTAAAGCTGGCTTGTGTCCCCCAGTCCTTCTGCAGCTCTGTATGAGAGCAGAAGGGGCTGCTCAAGTAGGCATTGATGGAGAACCACTCATGACAGCCCAGATCTCTGCTTGCAGGTAGGAAGGGGACAATATTCCTTTTTCTTGGCCATGTGCCCCTCTCCCTCCTGAGCCGGGGCGAGGCAAAGGATAAAGCAGCAGCCCTAAGTTTTGGTTCTACAAAACTGTCGTGTCCTCCTTGTTTTCCCTGCATCCTCCTGATCATGCTGGCTGGTAGGCAACTACTCTGCGGTGCCAGTGCTAACCTGCACATGGCACGGCCACTATATCGTGCTAGAGACATTTAATCACAGCTAGAAGTAGAGTAGTCCAACCAGGACTGAACAAATCTCTGTTCACCCAGCATGGGCTCTGCCATCGTTGCCCTTCTTACCTCTAACTGACCAGCCATGGAGGAGGTTTAATTTCTCACATAAAATGATGTCACTCTTCCTTAACTCAGCTCTCTGGATGGTATTGGTTCTTATTTCCCACTTCAGGTCACGTCTGGAGATTTTTTTTTTAAAATATCCCTATGGCTTATGGAAACCATGGTAACCAATGGCACATGGTCCCCAGATCTTACCAGTGGAAAGCTGCTGTCAGCTTCACTTACAGGAGCAGTAATACTCCAGAGCACTTTCCGTGTTTCAGTGGGTGATCTTGAAGCACTGTAAAAATGATGAATGAAAGCTCAGCTTCTCCCTGAGAGCATGGGCTGTATGGTAGGAGGTGGTGTGATCATGAAGAAAAGATAATGTTCCAGTTCTGAGTTCTTCTACTGACCTTGGATACATCCCATTGCCTCTCCATGTCTCAGCATGTTCCCTTCTTTTTGCATATTTCAGCCAGAAACTGTTTGGGCAGGAGTGGCTTTGCTGACAGTGGCAGAGCCCCTTCAAGAGCTTTCTTGCTCCTTAACTCTGTGCTTTCCCTCCCTCAGCTGTGCCCTGCTGAACTGTTTGGACCTTACCCAAAACAGCATCAATGAAACGAACTAGTTGGGAATAAGTGCCTGTGAGGGAGAGTAGATCATTTCACAGACTGATCTTAGATCGTGGCCACGCAGTTAGGCCTTACCTAACTATCGTACCTCCAACCATGGCTGGTGACAAGAGGGAGGAAAGAGACAGGAACGTCCTAAACTGGATTGGCCACAGGACAGTACCGTGGGACCACAGCCTTGCTGTGTGTCTGCAGTGCTCTTACTGCAACCCAGTAAGGGATCTAATACAGTTCGTAATACAGACTGCTCCGGTGCAGCACTGATGTTGGTATTCCTTTTCTACAGGCAGGGAAAGAGAGGCCAGGAGAGGTGAAATGACATGTTCAAATCCACGTGGGAGAGAGGGAGCAAAGCAAAAAGCAAAAGCTGGGAGCCTCCTCTTAGCACTGCGCCATCACAGCAGTGTTATGTGCACAGCTGTGGCTAAACTCTTGTATAAAATTGTAAATCCTCTGGAAGCGTCAGCTGGGACCTGGAAGCATAAACAGAGAAAGATGAAAAAGCATCAGCTGGAAAGTTGCAAACCAACTTTTCTGGCCTGACAACAGAGCTAGTTTGTGTTCTGGGAGATTTGTTCCCTCTTCAGTGGTTTCAGTATTGGCTGATGGTTTGTTATCGGAGCCAACTGTCGCTCATTGGAAAGAGAATGCCCATCTGTCCTCATGTGTTTGCTTGCAGCTCACAGTGTTGGAATTGCACATTAGCAGTATGACCTACCAGCCTCAGTTTACAAGTGAAGCCTTTAAAAAGAAGGAGATTTTATCATAGGAGACTTCTGTTAAGCATAAAATACATGCATAACCTGAAATATGTTCCTGACCCTGGCTCCCTCTGTGTGGAAGCATCCACATCCAGGCCTGACAGCCTTTCTTTTTAAAGGAATCTAAGCCAATAAAAATTAAAGAAGCCCAAAATGAAAGAAAAATCTGGATGTTCTTCCAAATAGGCTTCATTATGCATGGAAATAAGGCATCTTAGAGAGTGCGCGTTAAAAAAAATTAATCCTAAGTAGTGTAAGAAACTACAGCCTCTCCCTCTGTCAAGTTGGTGGTTTTGCACCAGCCTTTCTCTGACTGGAGAGATGGTGTTACCTACAATGAGAGGACTGTGGGCTTGGAACAGGCTGCCTCAGTCAGGCAGGCCAGGCCCTTGTCAGCCCCAGGCAGGACAGCCGTGAGTAGGAGCATCCCAGAACTGCCAGGTGGGAATAGCAGACTCTGCTGATCCCCTCAGGACTCTTAAGTGTGCCAAAAGACCCAGTCAGTGGTTTCGGTGGGCTTTGGATCATATGAGATGAAAAGCAGAGGGAAAGCTCCTTTAATCCTTTAGTCTCATCAAAATATTGTGGTTTTTTAGCAGGTGACTTTCTTCCAGATGAGCAGTATGATTTCTGTGTTGACAACATCTCTTTAAATAGTAGCAGAATAGACCACGGATATGGTCTACTTGGATTTTTTTCTGGTCCCTGTGGGAGAACCTCATGTTTTATGGACACCAAAATGTCATGTGAACACCTGAGACTTGATACCCCAAACCGATGCTGGCCTGAGTGCAACTAGCCAATTTGTGCTTTGCTTCTATAATTGAGCTGTGTTTAGAGTCCCTAAACACATGCACAGCTCTGCAATTAACCAGGAGTTTGATCTATGCCAGCCAGTCTAGGTTTCTGCCTGAACTTTCCCTGAACTGTTGCAGTCGGTTGTTCAAAGCTGGGCTTTCTGCTCAGCCTCATGTGTGTCAGGATCTGCAGGTACTGCACATGTGGTGTTAATCAGAATCTGTTTCTTCCCCTGCAGCTGCAATGCTGAGACTGCTGCCAAATCCACCGCCAAGGGACAGTGTGATCTGAGGAAAGACAATCTCCCACCTCCAGAGGACAGCAAGCAATTCACAGCGATGTCCATGGCAACAGAGACCTGGGAGAACAAGCCAAGCAATGAGGCATCCAGTGACGCTCAACCTGCAGGGAACGTAAGGGAGAGGAATTCCCCTGTTACACCTCGGGCATGTGCTTAGGAGTGGTCTTTTTTTTTTTTTTTTTTTTTTTGGTTAGAGGTCTAAAGGATCCCTCCCTTGTAGGAAACTGGGCAGGCTGGGAGCATGATCAATCAAACTTTGTTAAAAAAATGGGATTTCTAATGCCTTTTTTAGTATAGTTAATGAAACAGGAGTCAGTTATGTGCCCCTGCATATCTGCCACTACATCTCTTGCAGGGAGTCCAGCAATAACCCCTTCACGGGCCTCCCTGTGCCCCCAGCCCCTCATTGCTGCACTGCCTGGGAGATCAGCCAGGCTCCTTCTCTAGTCCCCAGTCAGTCAAGCCACTAGCGAAAGTAAGGCTGAAAGGCTGGTGTTCCTGAACCCGCAGCACCAAAATAGTCACAGAACGGAGGCAAGTTAGCTCAGATCCCCAGAGGACAGACCTAGCTCCAGCTTTAGGACCCCCAATTCCCACTTTAGTACCTTGCATTTCTGGGGGTCCCTAGCCAGAGCTTTGCTGTTCACTTCCTCCTGGCTGTTTGACAGATGTGGGCCAGCGACCACAGAGCCACTGTGCTCAGTGCAGTACAAAGGCAGAGGGAGAGGGATCCCTGCTGTTAGGACTGAGCAAAACAGAGGGACCTGGGAAGACGGATTTCCTGACGGTTGGTCATGTAGCAGAGCTGGGTTTACAACTCCACCAGTGATGAATGGCCTTTTCCCTCCTTTGGCAAATGAAATTCAGTGATGGCAAACCAGGCCCTGCTTTCCCCACCCTGCAGTGGGTCCACGTCCCCTTACTCCAAACCCAGCTGCCTTTCTTGCAGACCTCCAGTCCTGGCTGCCGCCGATCCAGCTCTAACATCGTCCATGAGAACACGGACAGTGCCAAGGCCCTGCGAGAGTGCCGGCTCCGGCCGCACTTCAGTGACCCCATGCCAACGGACTCCGTGAAGAGGAAGCAGCTGGAGCTGAAGATTGCGGCCGCAGCACGGCAGCATGCACAGAAGCGCCGGCAGGAGCGGGACTATGGTACCCACATTCTGCACACTTTGAGGGGCTGATGGGCCAGATACTGAGCCTTGCTATGTTGGTGTAAATATGGAGTAACTCTACTGACCTGGGGAGAGGAGGCATTCTGGATTTAACCCTGGTGTACAAGAAATCAGGATATACTCTGCTGTGTCTCTGTCCCTGCCTGGCAGATGGCCAGGGGAGAGGAAGCCCAAGCGAGTTCACAGGCATAGGCAGTGCAGGGGCGTCAGGCCCCAGGTGTCACCTGGAGGTCATTTGTTTCTGACCCCCTTTTCCCAGTAGCAAAACAGGAGAGGAGATGGCTTACAGCCCTGCTTCCACCAAATTTTCCCCCCTGGGGTTCCTAATGCTCACAGCTGTGCCAGCTTGAACTTCCCAGGTGAGCTGTGAGCAGCTGGCAGAGCCTGTAATGATTTGTGTCTGTTCTCAGGTCCAGTGGTAGCAAAAGCTAACCTTGGCCATGGTGGCAGCTTTGACGAGACGCACCGTGCCCCACGTGGCTCCCTCCGCTCCAGGCACCACTGGAGCAACGTCAGCAGCCTGAGCACGGACAGTGGGATTGTTGGTGTGAACGAAGACCGGGACAACCCAGATCCCAGCGAGGCCACCCGGACCAGGTCAGTAGAGGTGGAGAGGGCAGACAGTGGTATTGGCAGGACACCAGCCAGGAAGTGGAGGAACAGGGCAGCGGAAATGCTGAGCTCCCTGCAGGCCTGGGAAGCCCATCGGCCCTGCACCGACTGCGGAGAGAGGGATCTCCCAGTGGAGACAGATGCACAGAACTGCAACCAGAGACGGGCTGACCTCTGCGAGAAGTGCTGCAAGCGCAGGACGGAGCGCAAGGAGTCCGTGCTGGAGTTTGTCAATACAGAGGCCAGCTACGGAGAGGACCTGCGCATCATCAAAGAGGAGTTCTACCTCCCCATGCAGGCAGCTGGGCTGCTGAGCCAGGAGCAGCTCCTCGGCATCTTCAGCAACATCCAGGAGCTCATCGACCTCAACGAGAACTTCCTGGAGATACTCCAGGAGGAGATCGATCAGGCTTTTGACCAGGTATGATGCTTGCCTGCTCCATGGGGGCTGGACTAGGCAGAGACAGGGCCAGGTCTTGGCAGTACAGAGCAGGGATGAGGAGGTAGGACTCCTGGTTTCTGGTCATCTGCCCAATCCCTTGCTCCCTCAGCTGTTGTAAACAAGTGATTTCAGTAGGCCTCTGCCAGTTCAGAGCTGCTGCCCTTGTTCCTCTGCTGTGGTAATGCCACTGATGTTAGCAGACCATCGGCCCAGCTCTGGCCTGTTACCAAAATTAGTTTTAAGCCAGTTAGCTTGGACACTGATAAGAGTATGATCACGGGGGCACAGAGCTCAGCTTGATCTGGCCACCAGAAAGGTGAAGGGGAGCAAGCTAGCTGATCGTGCTCTTCTCCAACCCTGAGCTGGCTCTTTTCAAGCTTTCTTGGACATGCCTGCCTTGGGGGTTGCAGTTTATTGCAGCTTGCCTCCAGGCTGGCTGCTGGGGCCAGCAACGGGTGCTCCCTGCTCTGTTGACAGTGTGCACCTACAGCATAGCTGCTGTACATGAGCTGCTTCTACTGATGAACCCTGCCTTGTACAAGGGACTTCTCTATCCCATCAGCATGGTGGTCAGAGCAATATAAATAAGACTTCAGAGCAGCAGACAGTCACAGCAAAGGACAGATAAACAGCTCCATTCCCTCCTTCCTTTGTGGAACCACAACCTCTTTGCTGCTGTATCAGTTTTGCCAGGATGTTTTCTTCTCCAGGAAACACATCTCTCATCTCCCCCTCCAAAACCCTGTCAGACTGAGTAACACATATACTCAAAACTGGCAACCTTGACAACCACTGTCTTATGCCTGGCGCAGTGAGGACAGCTGTGTATTGCAGTCATGATATCCTCCATGAATAATTTATTGAGACAATGGGTCCTACAAACAGCTATTGGTTTCCATGGTTCCTCTCCCCCTCTCTGTCTCCTCGTTGCCCTTTGCAGTAAGGGCTCCGCACTGCACTGAAAGGCCACCAGCAGCCAGAGAACTGCTCCCTCTCTCACTGCTGAAATGAGCAGTAACTGCAGAGCCTGTCAGCGTACACCTAGACAAAGCTAAAAGCGTTACGTGGCACCAGATTATTATTATTCTCCTTATTTTATTACACGTCCAAAAATCAGAAGAGTTTTTCCATGACATTAATTTTTCACTTAGGCCTCAAAGTAGCCGGTAAGAGCACAACTGAAGGAGCCTCTGCTTCCTAGCTAGTCCGGTTGCTCAGAACAAATGCACAAACTGTTAAACGCCAGGTCTGTTATCTGAGTTACAGGTCTACCCATTTCTTCCTCAAGTGCTGTTAATTTATTCCTTGCTGCATTAACCTTATGGTAGACCTTGAGGCAAGAAGGGCCCCAGTGCACTCTCCTGCCTAGCAGGCTCATTCTGTCCTCTGAGCCCCTAGTCTGCCAAGGCCAGATTCCTGGCTGAGCCTGCAGAAGCAGTGTGACATAGGTCTCTGCTTGCGTAGCAGAGTGAGCAGTTAGACAAGCTTTCCTTCCCCTCCCCATACACGGCTTACCCCTAGACCTGCAGGGACTGCCTGTCTGCCCCAAAGGGTGAGCCCAGTTCCATCCTTGGCCTGGTATTCACCAAATAAGTTAATGTTAGTTAATGTAAGTTAATGTTGATACGACTGAGTGAGGGGTCTTGCAGGATCCCTTCTGTGCTTCCATGTCTCCTGAGCCAATCCAGCAGGGTTGTGTTGCGTGCTTGCAGGGTGATGATGACCTGATGACTGTGTGCATCGGTGAAGTTTTTCTGGAGTTCGTCAACATGCTGCCAGCCTTTCAGACCTACTGTCTTCAGCAGTCCTCCTCCGTCAATATGCTGAACGCGCTGGAGAAGGAGAAAGAGTTGCTCAGGTGAGAAAAGTTGCTCTGCTAAGAAAAGGGCTGAGAGTATTTTTCCAGGTTTTGGGGAGTGAAAGGCACCAGCCAGAGGGTGAAGCCTTTGTTCATCTCAGTTAAATCAAAGTTTTTGATGCTACCTAATATTCGTCATTCACGAGATGCTCTCTTGGGGCGAAGAGAGTAATTTACTCTCTAAAACATATTCAGTCCTTGATATATCCAGTTGGTCCCCAGCTGTATACTGCATTTGGTGGTTCCAGCGTTTGCCCACTAACCACTGGGCTGAAATTTCCCCCAAAAACATCCAGCTTAGAACACCTCTGTCTTGGCACCAGGCTTAAGCCACTGTGTGAAGCACATATGACTTGAGTTTATTTTCCATCTGTAGCCCCGTCCTGTTGGACAAAGTTGGGCGAGTCACTTCTCTGTTTCCACTGCAACAGCTATAAAATGATGACGCTACCAAATTCCTGTTCAGAGTACTTTGTAATCTAATGATGAAAGGAACTACGAATTAATGTAATCTGATATAAGCTGATGTATCTGCCTCAGGCCTATGTCAGTGTGTACCAGGGAAAGATCACAGCCTTGTTATTTTAAAAGAATTTAAGAGAAGACGGCTAGGATGTTACGTGTTGGTATCCCAGGCACCTTGTCGCTGCTCCGCAGCTGAGCACAGCTGCAGAAATTTTTAGTTTTTGAGAAGGCAGAATTCACAAAGCTGTTAAAACCAAAGGAGGGTTGTGGAGCTCAGCATCTATCAGCACCACACTGTTCATTTGTATTCTGGATGCAGCATCTGCTGGCAGGACAGCCACCATTTCATTCCCTCTTCTTAAATCCCTACAGAATATTTCTCAATGTCTCCCAGAATGACAACACAGCACTGCGGCGGATGAACCTGAGATCCTTCCTGATGGCCCCTTTGCAAAGAGTCACCAAGTACCCTCTGCTGCTCAGCAGAATCATCAAGGCCACCACCGAGTACCACCCGGATCATGGCAGCCTGCGGGAGGCCAAGAGCCGCATCGAATCCCACTTGGAGCACATCAACATGAAAACCAAGCAGGAGGGAAACACGTGGACCCTCCGCTCCTTTCGCCAGGACAGCAAAAAGAAAAGAGAAGTCATCAACATCGAGATGAGAGAAACTGCCCTCAAAACTGTAGGTTGGCTGCGGGAGGAGACACAATTTGTGATGGAGGGGCCTCTGCAGCTGGCCCAGCCCCCTGATGGCCAGTGGGTGAAGAAAGGCAGCAAGACCCTGAAGTTCCAGAACATGCAGGTCCTCCTGCTTGTGAACATGAAGCGCATGTCCGAGTCCAGCCTGGAATCAGCTGAGCCAGGGCCTGTGAAAGATGCTGTGCTGGTGCTCATCAGGGACAAAAATAACGGGAAGTTCCATTTGCTCAGGGAGCCCTTGAGGCTGAGTAATTGCGTCGTCTCCACAGATCCCGACTGTGATGACACTTTTGAACTCATTGAGATCAGGCGGGAGGCGTTTGTGTTCCGGGACAGTGACCGGGCAAGGACTCACCATTGGTTCAGGCAGATCAGGCGGTACTCAAGGGAGCTGGGCTCCTGGAAGAAGCGGCGGAACGCACTGCCCAACATCATGATCAGCACTCCTCACACTCGGCCCTGAGTCCAGCACAGTCAGCGCACAGGAGAGGCTCAGCTTTACTTGGGCCTCGTGCAGGGCCCATCGAGAGGCTCAGTGGCTTGAACTTGCTCTGGGTTTTCCTCCATGGAGAACATGGGAAGGAGCTTGGCCCATGTCAACTGGTAATTCTTTGCAGCACTGGAACCAAATGTTACAGTCTAATTCTGGGCTCCAGCCTTAGGACTCACAGCCTGTTTGAGGCTGATGTATAAACACAAATACACTTCCCTTGAAGAGCAAATTTCTGGAGGAAAATACTGAATTTTACTTGTTAATATTGCACTGTGGGAGAATGGTGTATGATGTTTGCCATTGCATGGATTGCGCTGAAAGCCGATCTTGACCACATGAGAAAGGTTTCCACCACTGACTATATTTCATCAGCATTAGGTAAAGTCAGGGTCAAAAATAGGTGCAGTATTATCCAACACAGGAGGAAGGTTGGAGAAAATGATGATTTCCACCACTACTCCTAAGGATTATATTTCATTAATCATTTCTGTACATTCAGTGAAAATACTTGCTTAAAAAGAAAAGTCTTTAATCCAAACTATGTAGGTATCAAGTTGCTCAGATTCAGCTGCATGCACACAGCAAACAAAAAAAGCAGACAAGAATAAGTGGCGTTCTTGCTCTCTCACACATACAATCCAAATGTGTCTATATCCTGTGGAAGAGCAGTATCTCTCCACTTAAAGTCTGCTATTTAACTGACTTAGGGATTGGAACGTAATGCTGCATCTGAAATATTCCAGAACTATATGTAAATATAGCTCTGCTACCACTAATAGTGAACCTAAAAGTATATGATTATTTAAATGATGTAACCT
The DNA here is from genome assembly GCF_040807025.1 of Struthio camelus. Lineage (NCBI taxonomy): Eukaryota > Metazoa > Chordata > Aves > Struthioniformes > Struthionidae > Struthio > Struthio camelus. The sequence continues at coordinate 33,038,583 of NC_090947.1, read as the reverse complement.
AGTGTATTTCAAAATTTAATGGAAAGGAACAATTTACATTGTACTGTAGATTAACATAAAAGGTTTTAATAATTATGTTTCAATGACTCTAGGTGGGTATTTTTTGATATTTGGGTTCATTTGTTTTCTGGAGATGGTATTTAATTTGGTGTAGATGGCATTCAGGTGAGCGATGTGCCTGCGTGCGTTCTTTGGACCTCTGAACAAGAAGCTAGCCCTAACGAAAGTGAGAGAACAGTACTGCTGTGCTTCACTAATTATTACTAGGCAACAACGGACTGGCACAAACTCTTACGCTCTGGACACAGTCCTCACGGGGCAGTTCAGTTCCCAACATGCCAGAAGCAAGAGCTGCAACTGGGGCACAAAGCACCCCCTGTAAGCCCACCCTCTCCCAGTTCCTCAGCGTGGAAATTACTTGATGCTGAACGATGGTAAAAAGGCAGCGAGGGTTTTAACCTTTTCAGGCTGACATTACCACTGACGGTAGCCTTGTGATTACAAGATCAGCAAAATGTCATGCTGCAACTTACACAGCAAAGGCCAGATTACAACCCCAGAGGCTAAATTAAAGGAGCATGAATTTTGGACAGTGGATCTCAGAGAGTAGTCCATAAAGGTTTTTCTTTCAGATCCATACAGTAAAGACAAAGCCAATCAATACTATTTACTGTCAACAAAATATTCCTGCTCCAGGCATTCATTTTACAGGAATATCCACTCAAGGACATATTAGTATATTTGTCCAGAAATCAATTAACATTAACCCACAAATTAAGGTAGAGAAGGGCTACCTCCGTGTAGGTAACTCTAGTCTTGTAAAGTCACAACCAAACCAACGCCCGAGCAGGCCTCCAAACTGTATCCAGTTCTTTGTCCTTCTACCACAGCCACTGCTGCTTGTTACGCTACTCTGGACACTGAGGCAGAAACCAACAGGGAAACGTGCTCACAGACTGTATTTTCTCTTTAGCCACCCTGTATAATGTTTTACTGCTTTCTTTTGTCCTTGAGGAAATTGGATTTTTTGCATCATCTGGAGACTTTACAAACACGTACCCAAGATGTATTGAAGTGTGTCCTGGTTTTAGCTCTGCCTTTTCTCTCATGGCACAGTGCACTCTGGTTGTACTTACGGCAGATAGCTTCCTTGCATAGATTTCTTCTTTCTTGCCTCCAAACTTAGCACTTACAAAGTAAGATTTTTCCATTTCTCAGATGTCATTAGTTTCACAGTTTTTTAATAAGGTACTGCTTTCAAGGGCAGCCTTGTGAAGTCCTTAGCCACACTGAACATTATAGCAAGCACGTTCACTCTTTCATTGTCCTCAGGAAAAGACTTACAAAGAGCCCTGCTATCAGTAGACAGGAAGCATCCCTGCTACACGCTGAAGGACTGTTAACGAACTGGGTTGGTTCCTTCTGTTTAGATCAGAACATTGCACCCAGAAATAGTGTCTGATGGAATTAGACCCCTGTCTTATGGGCACGTAGATAGCACCGATTCATTTCCTAACTTATTCTGCAGTCAGTGGCCTGATTCTGAAGGTGATGGAATACAGAATATGTTAAAAGTGAAGTATTTTCAGTGACTTGGTGAAAATGTGAGGCTGTGTGCCTATTCCCCCATCCTTACAGCAGCAACACGGAGCTCATCTCACTGGCCCTGTCAACCCTCACCACCTGCAGCCACAAGGCCCTTTCTGCAGACCTCAGAGAGCTGAGGAAAGGAGAAGGTGGTTGTATCCTCCTAGATGAGAGCTGGACCTGCGCAGCACTTTCTGCTGCCCCTTGAGACATCCTTCCTCTGAGGAACTATTCAATGGACGATGAAATTCTTCAAGTTAAGGCTATCACAGAAAGAAAAATGCCTGGAGAGGGGAACGAAGGAAACCAGTGGAAAGCACGGTCCTTAATCCTCTGCCCCGATAGCATAGGACAACTTGTACTCACCTTATTGAGTGGAATAGCGCAGGGACCCAAATAAATTTGGGTGGCAACACACAGTTGAGCGTTGTTGTGAGCAATAGCTGGCAAAATGCCTGTTGGGGCAGTAGCTCAACTTCCTCGAGTGAACTGGAATTCCCTTTCGCTATTTCTAGTTGAGGTAGGCAACCGTTTGTTCCCCAAAATACGTACTGAACAGCCACTGAACAGCACATGGCTTTGCTTTTATGGTTTGCTGTTTGTTTATTTTTCAAGTAAATTGATGCCTAAGCAGAGCAGCTGCTGGAGGAAGATTTCTTTCATGCTCTTGTAACACGTCTGCATCTAACAGCCTTCAAGCCTCGTTCACATAACCCCCAAAAAGCAACAGCTTGCAGCACGTTCATTTTTTCTTCCATAACCAAAATGGTTCAGCTACCATCCCTTCATTACCTCCTGTGGCATTTATATTATGAGAAGACATAAGTACAGTAAGCCTAATAGTTTAACTTTGTTGAGTGGCTTTCACCACCACAGAAAGCAGCAGCTTCCAAAAAATTTTCAAGTGTTTTTCCAGTGCTGTGATTTTCTGCACGGCAATCAAAACCAGTCATTGCGTGTTTGAACAGTCACATCTTTAAATCAAGGTACCTTGAGTCACTGGCTGTTAAAAAAAAGGCTAGAGCAGAAAAGATTATTAGGTTATACGTAAGAAGACTGAATTTTAGCATCCATCTCGTGTTTGTATAACTACTCAGTTTTTCTGACTCAGGGTTTTTCTAGGTATCACAGGAAACACCTGCCAGCCAGGTTCCTAGTAAACACGGCCTATTTCCTCTGAACCAGACAAACTCTCCCAAAAAGCAGGTCCATAAATAATCACCCTGTGTTAAGTTACGAGCAGGACGTGTACTTAGTGCTGTAGCCCCGTCCTAAAAAGCCTGTGGTCAGGGAACATTACAAGCTCTTTGATCCTGGACAGCCTGCTAAGATAAGCAACAGACAGATTGTGGAACCTGTCAAACGGGACAGAGGTTATGTTTTGAATGATATTTATCTTTTATGTATCCGGTGTGTACTCAGCTGCTCGCCTGCTTTTAAATTACAGGTGCTGAAAAGGAGCACGAGCACAGAACAATGTTTCTGGCCCTGTGAGCGCTCGTGCTGTAGGGTGCTCCTGCATAGGAGGGTCATGGGTGTTTCTCAGCACAATGAGCAACGCAATAGGTTTCCATGATCCTTGGCTACCTTTCTGAATCTGGATGATCCCCCTCCTGGGAAGTGCCAGGTCTTTTGGTATCACAGGCACACATCTGACTTGGCAGCCCTGGAGATTCGTTGTGCTGTATTTTTCCATTTCTGATTAACAGACCTGACACACTGCCATTATAACTTGTGATACTCGGGAACAGGGTTGTCTACAGGCCAAGAAAGTATTTGTTCCAAACTGGCCTTCTCTGTAATATTTTTATGTGTTTCAGAAGTCATAAATGATGATACTAAAGTTACTTTTCAAGAATCCTTCCAGCTGATCTTATCCTGCTAGTATAAGCAGGCCAGAAGGAGGACATACCTCTGTGTGGAAGTACCATGATGGGAGAGAAAGAGAGAGTCAGATTATCCCCATTGGTTTGTCAAAACTCATAAACCATCTTTAACAGCAATTTAAGATCAGTCCAACTGGTGACTTACCAGAAAAAACAAACAAACAAGAAAACAACAAAAAACTCCTGTCTTTTAAAGAGACCGTGCAGTTTTGAGCTTGGAAGGTTGACACACAAGACACAACACTAGATTGATCAGGTCCCAGACAAGAAAGGAAAGTCTGCTTTAACACTTTTAAGAATATCGGCAGGGTGGGTAAGCTGGAAAAACATGCAAAGATGAAGAGCAAATACTTTAGAAAGCAGAGACTTCTGCTTTAGAGAACTACTGGAGATCTTTTAAAGTGAAAAACTGTGGTGATATTGAGAGAGATGGCCCTAGCACAGATAGAAAGGTTTGCTACATTCCTCTGGGATTCTCTCTACTGGAGGGTGCCAGGAGTACCCCCATATGGGGTGAAGAGGCATCCAACTTCCTTGCCAGAGGAATGTTACGTTTGGCTAGAAAATTCAGATCCAGTTCTGGACAAAGGTACGGAATCAGCACTTAGAGGTGATCCTTTTGATAAGGCAGGGTCTAGGACCAAATTTAGTCAGGTTTGTGCTGTCAAACTACCTGGGCTAAATCCTTGTGTACACCCCTGGTTGTCCTTCACGAAGTGAGGATGGGGAAGGGGCATTAATCATGGGTCTCAGCCACAAGATCAAGAATGCATCTGAAAGGGAACCCCAGGTTTGGTCTGGGAACAAGGAAGTTCTGTAGCCGTCCTTGGAGACTGCAACAGAATGACTAACCTCAGCACCTCCCAAATCCTGAAAAATAGCTCTGAGGTCCTCTCAGATGTCCTGCCTGCAGACAGCTTCAGATGTTTGATGCATGTGGATCTATTATGGAGCTACCTGTAAACGTCTTTCTGTGATGTCAGCCTTGTCTCCTCTTAAATGCATGCTGGGGAGAGATTCAGCTGGGCTTAGGCTGACGCTCTCTGACATGCAGCTGAAAAAGCCTGGAACCTAAAGCAATGGAGGAGATTGAATATTTATCCGATCTCAGGCAGGAAGACAAAGATCTCAGTATCACCTTTGAGTCACCTTCTGTCACTACACTGGAACATGGCAGAGCAAAATGTCATACCAATCAGGCAGACAAAAAACCAGCCTCGTTTCTCACATATGCTGCTGCAGAATACGGATTTGACTGGAGACAGGTACAGTTGATTAAGAAATCAAAGTTGAGAGTAACACCGCACAGTTTTAGAACTTCTGGCAAGCCCCGAGGGCACTCATTAAATAAAAAAAGTAAGACATCTCCCTCAGGAAGTTACAGGTGATCCTGTAACAGAAACCTTTCTATAACATGAATGGAAAACTTGAGCAATAGGGACACAGAGGGTCCCCATCAATAGGGAGTGAAGAACCCTGACAAGGAATGAAAAGCCAGGCAGACCATCCTCTAGCACTGATCTCTGCTCAAGTTTGATTGAGAACAGCTACACAACTGGAAGAAATTGAAAAGCTAGCATTAGGTTGTAGGTCTGTGAGCAGGGGAGAACATAATGATAATTTGTAACTCTCCAGCTCAAGTCCCACCCCAGTGGTATCTCCTCCTACATGGACTTTGCATCTCTGAGAAAAGTCCTCAACTGAAGGTGAGGAGACCCAGCTTGCAAGACAGATCGCTCCTAGGCAAAAGTGGCCTGCATAGGAGCACGCAAATGAATCATTTTTCAATGGCGGTTGGGCATCAGATGTTCGTTTTGAACCATTCCCTCCTAGTGCAGGGAAGATCCCTTGCAGCACCCATGCTCATGTCCGTGTTGACTAGCATCAAAGGACTATCCAAGCACTAAGGGGAGGGCTGGCAGATGAGAGAGGGAAGCCTGGAGGTCACAAGAAAATTCACAGAGCAGATCCCATGACTGATGCTTGAGGTAACGAAAACGCTGCAAAGAGCACAAGGCCTTTATAGCCTGAGATTGTTTCACAGTGGCTGAAATCTCAGGCTTTTTCTTCCCTTTAGCCTTTCCACAGCCCCTGTAAAGCCTTCAACAGGCTGTGGTGGTCATCCGACTTCATGGAAACCTGTGAGAGCTGCACAAGGCCCCAGTGCAGTCCCAGAGAAGGCCAGAGAGCTCTCCCTAACAGGACAGGAGCCAGCAGGCTTCGGGGAGCAGGAAGTGCACTTGCAGAGCTCAAAGGCTCTTTCATATTCCCAACAGTAGCAGCAGTTTAGATGTTTGTACAGGTAAGAGTTCAGACAAGGAGAAGATTCCCCCTTGTTTCAAGAACAGATTGGTTTTAGGACAATCATCTTCCCCTCAGGCAGGACAATCCTCCAGTCTTCCAAAGAGAGCTCACCAGAACAAGCCAGAAGTGCAACAGTTCAGAGTGTCAACAAACAGGCAGGATGAGAAGCCAGCAATGAGATATACCTGTCTTCAAATGATTTGTGCCTGATCCACAACATAATTTCAGGAGATACTACAATGTAAACAGGATCATCCTTTTCAAAATCAAACACTTGCTTAAGGACACACCATAAATTCAACAGGCTGGTCAGTTCTCCGAATAGCTCTTACACTTCAGTAGCTTGTTACACCACAGTATCCATCAGCAGACAGTACTTTAATGAGGGAAGGTAGACTACTGATTAGTAACCAGCGTCAGCAGCCACATGCAGACCCCAGGAGTCATTCATGTTTACTTTCTGCTCTTATTAATTGCCGTGGTGCATAATGACCTTCCTAGCTGAAAGGTGATGCTCTATAGCATAAGTGTCATCACCTTGCAATAAAAGGAAAGCAAGTTATCTGCCCAGAGAGAATATGCTTGGCAATCCTAAGAGCACTGGAAGCAGTTAAATTATTGCAAGAAAATCAGACAATTTGCCATGTAGCATTACAGCTCAGTGAACACCATAAGCTGGCGCTGCCTGGAGAGGAAGGAGCCTCCCTCCATGTACTGGCACGGTGTGTGTGGCACTGTGCAGTGAACCAGACTGGGAACAAGCCTGTCTGAAAAATAAAGATCATTTCGGCTAGATCAGTTCCTTGATCCAGTTCACTGCACAAAGGCTGTGCTGGCACCTGAAAGAGGCAGTCTGGAGGTGACAACATGTCCTTTAGCAAGTGCCAGCTCAAAGAGTTCTCTGGAGTAGGGCTGCAGTTTATCAATTCTAGTAGACAGAGTGCAGTTAAAGAACAAGCCTCAAAGTCTACATTGCATCCTGTGCTATGGAGCTCTATTCACCCCTATTTCCTGAATGGTTTCAGGTCAGCACTTCCATTGATCTGCAGGGATTGAACATACAGTGCTATAAATAAAGAACAGTTAATCAAGTCTGTAAGCGCCCTTTTTACTGAAGCAAGCAAACGCACAGAAATGACGTCAAGATGGGGAGAAAAAAAACAAGGACCGAGTACAAAGATGACCCAGAACAGCTCTTCCTGGCACACACTTCAGGCTGAAGTGCTTCAGAGAATAGCTGTGCTGACCATTGATTGAGTGAGACTTTCCAGTGCTCCTGCACTGACTCACTCTCCTCCCAGCCACCAGCGCACACTGCACAGGCCATTCAATACCAAGCAGGATTCATTTGTTCGGAGGTTCAAATGCACCTGACCCATCGTGAGCAATCCTCACCCCACAGAACTTGTGCAATCTTTAGAGCTCTGTGCCTCATCCCATTCCCCACTGGCTAACCTACTTCAACTACTCCTAGGACGGAGAAGTCAGAAGGGACACATGCTCTCTCTACTTGGGTTCTCTGGGACTTTCCTTCTTTCCTCTGCTGCCAGCTCTAGGACAGAAATACACCTTATAATTTAGCCCCAAACAGAGTAATGTGTGGTTCCACACCCAAGGCCATGAGGTATCACAGGCCATCTCTGTCCAGAAGAAGCTGCAAAGAGAAATGTGTTTTCCCAGCTTTCCCTGCTGTAGCCTAGGGAGAAAGTTTGCTGCTCGCTTTTCCCTTCCCCACACCTGACTTTGGAACACAGTATACAGCTTGTCTCTTGCAAATAATGCTTTTCCAGAGGAACATGCTAGGCTGTCCCAAAACCTACGAAAAGGAAGGAAGAGGTCTTTGCTGAACATCCTCCAGGAACACAGCTTTGGAACATATCCTTGGGCACTTGCTCTTCACACACCCTTGGACATAAAGATGCCACAACTCGTGGACCTCCCAAGAGACTTGCTCTCCTGGTTGGCCCTCCCACAGTAGCCACACCTCTAAACCTGCTGCACGGCACTGTTGTCTCTTGCAAGCTTGCATGAGACCACATCAGATGCAACAGTTGGCAGATCTAGGATCTGCTGAAAAGCTATGTTTGGCACAGAGGATCCCACATCAGGAAGGAGACCTGCTGCATGACCCAGTGCAACCAGAACACCTGGGACACAAGCCGAGCCAAGGCCTCAGCAGATGTCTGCCCTGCAACTAGAGACTTGCCCAGCACACAGCCCGACCTCCCAGTCCTGCGTGCCAGAAGCCCTCTAATTCGAGATGTGAAATTGATGCTCAGGAAACCTCTATCTAATTCACCTCTCCCACACGTTTCCTGTGTGACCCTGACCAGTGAGGCCACGTCTTGGAACCTTGTTGTCTCGTGAGTCTCTGGCTTTGGCAGTAAAACTGACTTAAGTTCCCTCTTTCCTCCCACCTCCACTGGGTACAAGTGAAAAAGAAGCAAATAGTGGCACAGGGTAAGAACAAAGAGCTACTTTTAAAGCTGGCTTCACCAGCGGTTACACCCTCATTTTCTTCAGCTGTGAAAAGAGGGTATTAGTATCTCCCTACGTTATGTGACATAAGATACGAAGGACAAACGTTAAATATTGTGAGATGCTCAGATGTCAGGAGAGCAACAGCCACCTGGAGACCTCTGCAAGATGAACCTTGCCACATCTCGGATATGGTAATAATAAACTCTCTTCCAAAGCTCTCCTGTTTAACTTGGTGAAGCAAGTCAAAGTTAAAAAATAATTTTAAAAAATTCTATGAAATTTGTTTGCAGCTTGACTTGTGCTCCAGTTGCCAGCTGATAAGAGTGCTCCATTTAACAGTTTATAAGTGAGGAATTACATTATAATCCAAACACAGTTGAGGCCTGAATTTGAATTCTAATTTGAATTCTAATGAATTTGAATTTTGTATTTCAGATTAGGCTCTCAGGAAGGGAAACAAACAACAACAAATAATCAGATGACAGGCAGAGTTACCAAATGGCCAAAAACACAGAACAGTTTTTATTGGCCAAAGTAACCAAGAAACCATTTTCTTCTAACTAAAAAAAATACTAACTGAAACAATGGGAAATCTTTGCCAACAAACCCCACGTAACTTTGATTGTTCATATTCATCCTGTAGCAATATTCCTCCTCGCAAAGTTAGCTTTTCTCCTTAACCCTATGGGACAACAAAGTGGTAAAAGAAAGGGAAAATTCAAAAACAAAAATCATTTAGGACAGGAGAATAAACACACTGGGAGGTATGAATCTGTCCATTTACACAAGTGGAAGAGTCTCTTGGTGTTGGAAAAAACATTACATGCAAGCTACCTAAAACTAAGTTTCCCCTTTTCTGAAGATACAAACATTTTATGATATGAACCATCTTTTGTTTTTAATCCCAGGAAACAGGTGAAGTCGTGGTCTATTTAGGTTGTCAGAACTCAAACGCTACCTGCAGTTTATCAGTTAACACTTCTCTATTTGGCAATCTTGTTAGTCCAAAAGAAATTTGGTGCACAGAGTTCTCAAGGTAAGTGATCATTCTGAAATTCAACATTTACTCATGTCAGTAAAACAAATGCCAACTAGTGAAAGCAGATGTTTCAGAAAACCCTGCTCTCTCTGGTAACAGAACTCTCAGTTAAGGGGGAGGGGAGGGCACCTGGGTGCAATATGCCAGTTCCAATTGAGAAAAATCTCAGGAATTTTCTCATTAATTTCTCAAATAAGGGGGTTTTGATACATTAACTGAAACCATTTTAAAAGATCTGGCTAATAAACAGCTATGCAAATCTCTTCCATTCAATTTACTGAAGTGGGTGAAAATTTAAGAAAAAAGGCAAAAAAAATCAGTGTCTTAAGAAAACGTATAGATATTTACATACTGTGTTTCTTAAAATATCACATGTATTTGCACACATCTTTAAAGGTGTGTGAGCAGAAACAGCTGAAGCACATCACTGCCAGAGCAGTGAAGCAACACTATGTAACTAAGGAGAATTTAAGCTCATGAGAGTTACTGACAGCTATTGCTGCTGTGCACAGAACAGCAACGTGTGTTTTGACAGAGAAATTTCACTAGAAACAGAGAGCCTGCTGCCCTAACCTAGACATGATTTTACAAAACATTTTGAGATCTAACACCCGTACTACACATTTTGTAAGAAAATAGAGAGCAGCTTTCAGCTGCAGTTCTTCTAAACTACTGCAGGAGGGCTTTGCTAACATGCCTCCTAAATTGGCAACCATCTGAGGTAATCAATGATGCCATTAAAACAAGCATCCTTCATTTCTCGCCACCAACACCCCCTGTTGCCTCCTTATTGAGTCCTCTGATCGACAAGTCATAAACCACTTCCTCAATTTTCTTGACATCGTACTTCAGGCCATCATAACGTTTCCTCAGGGAGTCATTTTTCAGGTTGAGGAGACGGAAGCCAGAATCCAACTCGTTGATAAAAGTTGAGATGCGGAGAGGACGAGAATAGTCACCAGCTGTGACACTGTTCACTGCCAGTCTGGCCTAGAAGAGGAAGATGCACAGGACAGCATGGGAGAACATCAGCAGAGGAATCCACCCAAATCACATCAGTATTCCAATCTGTTACTTTACAAAATGAAGCGGTATTCTTCCAGGCAGTCAGGCTAATTATACGCAGATCTACCTTTTTGTTCACCAGAGCCCTACATATTTTCAGTGAAGTGACCGGTTTAAATCTCAGAATATCAATGAGGAATGAGTCTGACATGACAGAGGGGCAAGGGCAGTTTGCCAGAAGTTCAGACCCAAGCACAACACACCATAACTTCCAGGAACAACTTGGGGAAATTAGCAAATGCGCTACTCGCTGTTTAGGTCAGTTTCATCCAGATATATGCATAAATAGCTTCCTTACCAGCTCGCTGGCAAGAGTTAATACACCAGAAAGATAGTCTTCTATATCCAGGTGAAAGCCTCTCTCTCGATCAGCTTCAACTAAGAAAAAAACAGAGTAGTAATCTAGACTGATACTGAACACGATCAAAAACAGCAAGTTGAAATTACATTTGTTTACTGTAGCTAATTTGAAATATCAAATTTATGAAATACTATTACAAAATAAAAGTCAGCCTTTTCCTGTATGTGATGTAATTACTGCTGCTTCTCAGCATTTTGAATGAACATCTGATACATCCTCAACTGGACACAAAATAGGTTACAACTGATCCAAGAGAATAACTGAATTTCCATTAATATACAGTAGAGAGGCCTGAAGTCCTTTTTTAAAAATTATTTTACTGATTTTTTCAAATTTTTTGCGTTCAGACGACAGTTCTCTTACAACATGAGGATTAGATCTCTTTTCCCCACCTGTTTAACTCTGGAAAAAGAAAGGTGAGAAAAATAAGCTGTCACCTTCGTATTATTCTTTTGGAAGATTTAGGCAATTTGAATAAATAATCTTCATTCATGAAGAACTCTGCTCATACTTTTATTCATATTACGTTTTCTGATTTCCACCTTCAAAAACAATATTTTGTTATTATTATATAATGAAATCAAATACCAGAGGAATGTTATAAACTATTTCTTGGGAAGAAATAATGTTCTGCTATTTCCCTGCACCTTGCCAGTGACAACATCTAAAAACTTTGCAAGCTTTTTCCTTTGAGTTACAAAATGAACTTACTCCCAAGTATTTCTGCAACAGCTTCTCGGGTCACTAACGTTTCTGTCTCCAAGTAGACAACGAACGCTGCCAGAAACACCAACCGCTGTAGCACAAACCTCCAGTGCTCGTGAAATCTGTTGAAGAAAACACCAAGTCAAGGTAAAAATAAGTAGCATCTCTTACTGAAGATTTAAACCAAAAGTATTTTAATTACCTACAGTACACATTACGTTTTGTACCTTTACTTTACATATAGTACCTTGCGATCTTTGTGATTTATCAAAGCCACACCAGCTTTCCCCTTAAAATCATCTCCTTGCTGCTCCAAAGCTTCAGCCCCTAGGATATTATGTTAAACTAGCATTTGCTCTCATCTCTCACACACATACCCAGTTCCTTGAGTTTTTCAGGTTGTCATGTCCATAAGAAAAGACAATCAGCACCTTCCCTCCCATTTCCTGTCAGCAGATTACAGCTGACAAGATTCTCATTCTTTGAAATGTTCCTGCTAGATACTGTCCCTTTCTGGCAGCAAGCAAAATACAAAGATGACAACTTCATTTAGAATCCACAGTATCAAAGAGCCACCTGATGACAGATTTAGGGCTCTGTTTTCAGAAATACCCAAATCCTAACAACTTAATTGAAATTAACGGAACAGCAAATGCTCTGGTCTCAGAAACAAGGGCTACTCCAATAGAACATCAGTTTCCTAAAGTTTAATTTCATTTGTTTAAGTTTCTAGGAAAAGAATTAAATACTGGATATTTTTAGTGAAAAAAATAAAAATAAAAGAGTTTGAGCAAAAACATTTCCAAGTTTGTTGATCAAAAGTCACACTTTTCTACCACTAGTTACTTTTTGGAACAGAAAGCCCATGCTTTTTGAACATCGGGCCCATAAACCTTTAGATCACTCTTCCAAAGTTATGCCACCTATGGCCTGGCAAATCTCAAATCCGTGTCTTGCTGCGTGTGACCCTCCACACCTGTAGTACTGATCAGCAGGAAACTTGGTCTTCAGAGATGCCAGCTGTGTTCTTACTGTACCAAAGTGTTCACGAGCCTTCTGACATTTCTTTGGTACTGAAAAAGAAGCAGTGCAACATTCAGTATTTGACAAACAACAGAATGTTGTAAACAAAGCTAAGAGTTTTCTAATATAGTTGGCTCTATCCATGTTCCTCTGAACACCTGGCTCTCTTTTGTCCAAGACTGACTTATTGACATAGTCTTAGTGGTATTCACAGTCATACCACAAGTCACTGGTAGATGGAAAGTCATCCTGCGCTTCAGGCTGTCTAATCTACACTAGTCCTTACCCTTGAACTTGAGACACGATGCCCCAGTGTTACTCAAGAATCACTGCTACATGCACTGGTCAGGGCTACAAATTAGCAAAGGTGAAGGAGAAATGACAAGTAGGGATGCAGAAAGGCTGCAAAAAGCCTCGAGTGTAAGGTCAAATAGGGTGTATCTGATGTAACAGAGCAGTGATTTTAAAGCTGTGGTCTGCAGGTGTCTAAGGGGTTGTGAAAAGTAACTACAAGAAGCAAGTAGAGTGTTAGTAGACCTTGACTCGCTATACAGAGCAAACGCCTTTCCCGGTAAATGTTCAAGGGCCTGTAAACATAAAACAGTCGAGAACTATGGCAACAGATAACAGGGTGCCAGGGAAGGACTCAACGAGAGAAGTAACATGATTAAAGCAAGATGCTACAAAGCCATTCACGCAGCAGCATTCTGGAGCGGTAAAAGGCTATTACGTATGGCATTGGTAGAAGGAAGGAGGCAACAAAGATCAGGGCACAAGCTGATAAGAAAGTATGTTTAGAGTCTTAGTTGAGTGGATGGAGTAAAGAGAAAGGGAGGACTAGTTGGGTTTTAGGTGTTACAAAGAGAGAAACAGGACGATTCTGTCTCTAATAGCTCTGACGCAGCAGTTCAGAAGAGACAAAAGCAATGGCCAAATCACAAGCAATAGGACTGCACTGTGCACAGCAATCACTCCCCAAAAAGCGCAAACACGCAAAGCAGCACCAAACAGCTTAGGCAGTCAAAGGAAAAGTAACTTTTCTTTCTCTGTTTTAAAGTCTCATAATATTTTTTCTGAACAGGCAGAGTTAGGTTATGTGAGGTGCAACATCCCTCCAGGAAGCTACGTCTTAGTCTCCCTTTCAAGCAATCTGTTCGAAAGAACCAAGTTTTCGCCTGTTCACTGGATTAAACTCCTGCAGAGAAACGGTCTCGCTTGTTTATGTACCACCCACTGCCACCTCCTGTTCGCTAATAAGAATTACAGCCACGCTGTACCTGCAGAACCACAGCTTGCCAGAACTCATCAAATCAGTACTTTTTAACTGCAGCCTTCTCAGAAATCCTGGTCAAAACCCAAGAAAGGCAGGTGGTGAACATAATAGCATCTTCAGCATCTTGAAGTATAGAAGCTGTGGTTATTTAAATAGGATCCACATCAACTAAATAATCTGAAAGTCGCCATGGATGACTTATCAAATGACTCCTACCAGCAGTTTACTTTTTAAGTATCTGTTTAAAAACTTGTTTTAACTAATCAAACATCACCCTCAATCAGAAAAAAGGAGGTTAAAAATGAAAGTTTCAGGAAGCAGAAGGTGAAAGTGCTTCATATGGCAGCTAGAGTGAAAGCTCACTGAGAATTACTCTCTGAACATGGTCCCTCGAGCTGTCACAGGGCAACTGGGGACAGAACGAAGAGCACATTTGCACTTTGGCTTCTGTCAAACGAATCTGTGACAGAAAAGCAGCCTTTACTGTAAAGTTGCAGACAATGGTGCCTGATGACGCACAGACACAAACAAAATTCCCAACACCAAGCTATCCTTGTGCATCCTTACATATCATCACTGATGCGTTGCTAAGCATAACACAGTGTATTTCACGAGCTAAGGGTAAAGTCTATTACTGAGCACATGCAGAGAGGCAGTCGCCATGAAGTAGCTGTTGTCTGGGTGTAGGTGGTTGCCCTGCAGTACAAGAAGTCAGGGGGAAAACTCAATGGAAACAGGGTTAGCCAAGAGATATTTTAAGTGCCTAGAGAACAAAGGAAAGCCATTATGCAATATGATCTTATAAATATTACCCTTTGATACAGCAAAACACCCTCTATTAACCCATTCCAACCATCTTGTGGTTCTATTAAGAGAGCTCAAGCCATCCCTTAACCCTGCTCTTTGGTAGGACGGAGCCTGTTCTAAATCCTTTAACTTTTTTCACTGGCTCTCTGTTACCTCCCTTATTTTTTCATTGTTCTACCTCAATTATTGACGCAGGATTTAATCACAAAAGACAGAATAGTAAGCTACCACAGAAAGACAGTAATATCCCACTCATGCTGGCACAAGGAAGGAGGCACAATAAGGTGTACAATTTCTTTTGGCAGCAGCACCAGTTTAAACTGTTTATAGAAATACAGCTGCACTAACCAAGCATCATTATTTACTCTTCTGTCACCTGTAAACTTTTAATAACTGTATCAGTAGTTTTTCTTACATCTTAGAATAAATAAATGCAAGAGTGTACAAAACTTGATGCTGCAAAATTTAGCTAGAACTGTGTTGTAATGAATATGCCCTTCTTTCATAGTTTTAAGAATCATCAGCTATCCCTTTTTGACCTAGCCAAAAAAAAAAAACCATACAGGTTTTACACCATTCTAGTTTCTTAATGAAAATATTGTACTAAGTCAGCAGACAAAATGTCATACTAAGCCAAACAGACATTTAAGTGCACTACACTACAGCACCACAACTATTATCAAGTAAAAGTATAGTCTAAATACACATCATTTGACAAGTGCTAGTTTTCCCCATAAAGATTTCTGTGTTAATTGGTATTAAATTACTCTGCTATTAACCTTTATTAATCAAATCCTTTACTGACTTTTGTTATTTTGCTTGAAATTGATGTCAAACTGACAGGCCTATTATCGTATGTTAATTCCCACCCAGCCTATTAGACCTGCATTCATTATCTTTGATATTGCAAAAATTGTAAGCAGAGCAGTCTTCTTTTTGGTACTTAAACTATTCCACAGGTCTCTGCAAGATTCAGGACCAGCTCCCTCTTAAAATTAAATAATAAATCAACATACACGGAGGCAGATACAGGTCTCTACTAATACATACTGGGAAAAAAAAAAAAACCTAAAGATGGTACCATGCAAAATGATTGTCACAACATCCATGGTTTTACTCAGCTTTAGTCAAACATGCTTTACTTAGCATGTTTGACTAAATTAGCCAATTAGCAACTCTAATTTTTAGCACTGGTAGATTTCCTAAGCAGCAGGAAGTTATACTTGCCAGTGGAGGTCAAGTGTCAGATGCTGCACACTGCTAACCACATACCTAGTGGTTACCAAACAGGAGACTACAGAAATCGCAGGCCTCCAGCTGAAGCACAAAAGTAGTGGTGAGTGTCATCAGGCTGACAAACAACCAGCCAACACTCTAGATGAATAAAACAGGAACAGATGAAGGTTTTCTTTCTTTTCTTCACCTTCTGATGGTAGCCTGCCAGATTTCTTCTCTCCCCGAGTCCCTCTCAAGAGTTTCCAAAAGATCAGAATGGTTGTTTCTCCCCAGAAGTTCATTGACATGACTGAATGGCTTTTAAATCGCATACTGAAATAAGAAAGCTGCTTATTCCAATAGCTTCAGCACTAACTCTACAAATAGGGGGGACAAGGACAGCGCGTTCAGCATTCAAGTCTGTAGCTACATTTCATGCCCTTTGAGCAAACGGGTTGGCCCAGAAACATTACCTCGAACATGCTAAAAATTTCTGGCTCAAAAGTAAGGGAGCTACAGCTACAACTTGAACCTAAAAGCGACAGCACAATTCCAGTTGTCACTCAAGCATATGTCAAGGATTTCTCTTGCTTTACCAGCCTTTGTAATTTTCCTTTACGTTTTGGGAGTCAGGTATTAACTCAAAGTACAACTTTATATTCACATGTACCTGCATGCACGCATACACAAGTAAATGTAATACATAGCAGATTAAAGATGTCCCTTCCCACACTATCCTGCTCACTCCCCAGAGCATCACAGCTTTTTTGAGGGGTGGAGGAGGGTTGAGGAGGGGACTACAGATACAAAGGCCCATCAGGTTATATTACAGTTAGCAGGATATAAGAATCTACACGCATGCTAGTTAGAGCGAAACCTATGAGCCAATTCACCAACGCAGAAAATGAACAAGTGTAGCAACAACATACTTTTCCACACTAAGACAGTAAAACCTCGAGGAGGGAGGGAATCAGAACGGGGAGGAACGGCGTTGCCTGAGGCTGGATGGCAGCTTTTCTACTCATCTGGCTTGAAGGGCGCCGCTGCAGCCCGCACAGCAGCCTCTGAGGAATCCACCCTGGAAGACACCTCAGCAGGGCCTACGGGCAACTGGAAACGCGTGACCCTAACAGGGAACCCACGTCCCCTGCGTCCCGCGGAGGTTCCTCGCGGGAACGAAGAGGCTTACAGAGCAGCGCTCCCCAGGAACGACGTATTTTTGGCTCTCCCTAGGAAGGAGGCACTGCCGCACCGCGGCCTAAGGCGGCTCCGCCGCACTTACTGTCCTGGAAGCCGGCGCCCTGGTGAACGCCCTGCAGCAGCGTGAGGATCTCCCGAGCCGTCTGCTCCAGCGTCTGCACAACCTTCCGGATCTCCTGCGGACACAGGCCGCCGTGAGGGGACGGCATGGGATGGGACGGGACGCGACGGCACGGGAGGGGAAGCAGCGCCGCCCGCCCACTCACCCACCCGGCCCAGCCCGGCCGGGCCCCCGCCGCGGCCTCGCGCCCACCTCGCGGATGTCCTGGTCGGCGGTGAGGACGCCTTGCAGCGCGATGAACATGTCGCTCACCGACATGGTGCCGCCCAGCCGCGCCGCCGCCGCCGGCTCCCGCCTCAGGGGCCTCCCGTGCTGCCGGCGCCGCGCCGGGGCCTCCCGCGCTGCTGGCGCGGGGCTGCCCCACTCAGCGCCTGACGGCGGCTCGGGGCAGTGCGGGGCTGGCGTCACCGCGGGGCGGGGATCGGCCTCTTGGCGTCAGCGGAGGGCCGCACGCGAGGGGGCAGAGCCGGGCCGGGCCGGGCCGGGCAGGGCCGGGCGCCGCCGCCTCCGCGGGCGAAGGGCGAGAGGGCTCCGCGGCGAGCCCGGGCCCCGCCGCCGCCACCGCCCTCCCGCCCGGCGACGCGGCCCTGGCGGCCCCGCGCCGCGTTGCCAGGCGACGCTGTGCGGGTACGCTTGGCCGCGCCGTTGCTAGGAGACGGCGCGCGCGGTGGCCGCCCGCCCGTGCGGCTCCAGTGCGCAGGCGCGCGAGGCCGGGGAAGGCGGGGAGGGGTGTCGCGCGCGCAGCGCCGGTGACGCGTTTCCGGCGGCGTGCCCGCTGAGGCGATCGCGACATGGCGGCGGTTGAGGCGGCGGCGGTGGTGACGGCGGTCCCGGCCGAGGCCGAGGCGGTGACGGTGGCGCCGCTGCTGGCGCTGGAGCCGCGGCTGCAGCGCGAGTTCCAGCAGCAGGTGCAGCGGGTCCGGCAGAACCGGGCGGCCAAGGTGAGTGGGCCGGGGCGCGGGGCCCGGGGGCGCGAAGGCCGGGCCGGGCCGGGCGGGGGGGCTAACGCGGCTGACGCGTCATGCTGTGTGCCCGCAGGAGCGGCTGGTGGCGGGGACCGTGTACGTGGGGCACGTCCCGCGGGGGCTGGGCGAGCCCCAGCTCCGCGAGTACTTCGGCCAGTTCGGGACCGTCACGCGGCTCCGGCTCTCCAGGAGTAAGAAGGTAAAGCGGTGCCGCGCCGCGGGCCCTGCGGCCGCTGCCGGCGCCTCGCCCTCCCTCGCTAGGCTCAGGCCTCTCGCCGCGTTTCGGGAATCCGTTTCCTTGTGCCGGGAGGACGAATCGCTGTTGTCTCCCGGCTTGGCTGCTGTGACTGCCCCCTCTCCTTTTCGTCCCTTTTCTTCTAAAGAGCTGTTAAAGTGAGTTTAACTTTCCTTTTCGTCTTTCCTGCTGTTACTGCTTGTGAAGTGCCTGAGCTACAGCAGTACGTGTGCCGCTCGCTTTCGTAGAGTGAACCCTAAATCTGTTAGGGCTCTGAGACTTCTTGCTTACAGAAACTACTGACTTGGATAATGAGCAAAACTAACTGCTTTCGGAAGCTCCTTAAGCAGCTTATGCGTTTTTGGCCCTGCTGCTGTTCATCCGGCTTTGGTATGCAACACGTGGAAAGCTTCGTTGCAGTTTCAAGAGTGGGCGGCAGGGGGCCCCGCGCGTAATTTCTTATCCTGAAAATACTTCCAAAATGAAATAGAGGCTGATAGGCAGCATGTGAGGGATGATGGTCCCACAAATCAGCAGTTTCAGTGCCGGTAGATGTAGCCCCTTTCTTCACAAGTGAATGTGCTGAAGTTGGAAGTGTTGCCAGAATACTCTTAAGTGCAGAATGTGAAATGTCATGGAAAAGACTCTCTTTTAACATTTCGATTGCTTTGTGCTTGATAAATTTAACATCTACACATCTGTGGGTTTATCATCACGTTATAATATTATGTAAACTTGATAATAAAAATGAAAACAGCAAATGCAGGGCCTTTCTTTATATGTATTAAAATAGGATATTGGTGAGTGGTTTATTTCATGCACAGATATGTATTTACAAATACTCTCCTACAGATCTAGGACTAAATTTGGTGCTTTTCATGAATTCACTGAACTTTCTGAAATTACAGCTGTTTAGCTGAAAATAGGCCTTCCCTTCTGAAGCATAAAAAAATTGAATTTAGTTCTTCTGCTAGATATCTAAGTGTCACTTCAGATTTCCTCCTATTGCTTGCAGACTGGAGGTAGCAAAGGCTATGGATTTATTGAGTTCGAATCTGATGATGTGGCAAAGATTGTTGCAGAAACAATGAACAACTACCTCTTTGGAGAAAGACTTCTAAAGTGTAAGTATAACCCAAAGTCTGAATTGTCTAATGTGCAAAGGAAACTCATACTTGTGTTTTTTCTGAACTATCTGAAGATTCTTGTTTCTTTACGAAGCTTCAGCCCAAAAGAATTTTCTGTGTGGCTGAGCTTTTCTTGCTTTTCTTCATATGTAAAGTATATCATCATGAGCCTTTTATTTGCTACTACTTTCTTTTCTAGACTAATAATGGTTATTGTATAATAGCATCATACAAAATCGTAATGAGAGGAGATGTCTTCTATAGAGCAAATCTAATTCCTTTAATATGAAAATTCTTTTTAATTTATAACTCTGTTGCAGCTGCTTTCTGTGCAGCTAAATGCAAATAGCTTTTCTGGTTTAAAAATTAATGAAACGAACAAATGTCTCAAACACAATGATACTAAAACTTGCTTTGTAGAGCAGTGTGAGCTATATATGCTTACCAACTTGAGAAAATCAGGTTTGTCTTTTGACTGTTTTCTGGGTGAAACTGAAAATGCCTTTCTTTTTTTTTTTTTTTTTTTTCTTCCATGCATCCGTTATCGGTACTGTTACCAGCGAGTATTTAGTTACTTTCCGGTCTTTGTGATGGTAAAATTCTGTAATAGTGCTTTGCTGTAGTGGTGGATAATGTTATAGCAAGAACTGAGTAGCATCACGTGAGTATGTTCGGTGAGAAAAGTAGCTTTGCTATGATGTGACGTTATATGCTTTTGACACAGGTCAGTTCATACCTCCTGAAAGGGTCCACGAAAACCTTTTCAAAGACTGTGACAGAAAGTTTCAGAAGCCTTCTCAGCCAGCAGTCAGTCGTTACAATAGGATACGTTCCATCAGTGAGAAGGCAAAGATGGCAAGGCGACTACTACGGAAGGAGAAACTTTTACGGAAGAGACTGGCTGAAAAGGGGCTTGATTATGACTTCCCAGGATTTGTAAGTGTGGGATCACTGTAATGAGTGTTTAAGCAAAGCTTATTTTCTCAGGACTTGCTAAATACGAGAAAATCACATGGTTTATGTGTAGCTGATGTAAGAGTTGTATTGCATCTAGAGCAGTAGAGAGACCTCTTTGGATTAAGAACTGTACAGAAACTCTTGGAAACGTCAGTGTAGTGTTGCTGGGTTGTACTATATGCACATGTGGATTTACTTTTAGAGAAGTACCTTGCTTATGCTAATCAAGCATATCACTCATTTGCGGAGTGCTTGGTTGATATATTTTGGGCAACACTGTTTTCTCTTTGTGGTATTTTTGAAAGGCCCGGTGGCAGCTTTTCATATGTTGCTATAGATGTTTTTGTTCCAACCAGATCACCTCTCCAGCAGTATAGGTCACTTTTTATTAATTCAAATTAATTACTGTAGCACAGATTTTATAATTGTGAAGCAAAGAAGCCTACAGACTGTTAGGTACGCTGTGCCTTCACATGAGGAAATCTGTATGGTTTCACCTGGTCTGTCTTGCTTCCTAGGCTGCGCAAGAGCTTCCCATAAAGAAAAAGAAAGTTAAAAAATCCAAACCAAAGCTGAATGTTTCTTTGAACAGTCAGGTAAGACTGAACAGTTCCGATGGTGCGCAGCACCACTACGGGTACTGGGGGTGGGTGTTTCAGGTCTGCAGCTGGCTTCTTTATGTTAATTTCAGTGCCTGGAAACATGGAGATTATTTTCCCTTGAGAGTCCTCTTTAGCAGAGGTGACAGCTGCTTTGAGGTGCATGAATGCATTTAAATGGAAGATAGTGGTTGAATCCGTTGAAATTCTTTGTCTTGAACAATACAAAGAGTATTTTAGCAGCAAAGGTTTCTGTTTGGCATGTTGTTACTAGCAGTGTGTGTCACGAGATATGTCCAAGCAAAGGTGTGTCTGCTGCCTGTGTCAGCTACTTGGTGGGGGACAGTCACTTGTACACCATCTATGTATGTGCTTTAAACCAGCACAAAATAATTTCCCTGTTGGTGGTGGTCTGTTGGTGTGTGCTACCTTATAACGCCCTGCTGTGTTGACAGAAAGGAAATCGAACCATTAATGCATCCTAATGCTGTTCAGCACCATGTAGATGCTATAGCATCTCTCCCCCTTCATGATCTCTAGGCTTAGCATTCCAGTATATTGAAAGATACTGCCAGCTAAAACTCATAGCAGGGTGATAGGAAAGATCAGGTCTTCAGGATTGAGATTTGGAACGCTGATAGTCTCTATAAGCTGTTAGTTTCCCTTGTGTTTCATCATTCTTATGTGGGGATGTTGGTGTGTGTTGTATGTTTTTATTATTTTATTACTGAATATAAGCAATGGTTGGGATAGGACTGGTTGTGAAGAAGAAAGGATAGCTGTCTCTATGGACTTGTATGGTCAGCTGAGCTCTGAGAATTTACTGAGAAGCTGGGATGCTTCAGCTCTGCTGCAGGCTTGAATATGGCATTTCTGTATGCCAATCAGAAATAAACTTAGCTTTTTTTTTTTTTTTTTTGACTCTTTTCCTCTTGGCTTTCTTAGTGCTTTGAGTCAGGAAATATAAAGTTTAGAAAAGCATTGTGCATAATAACATTTTAGAAAATATGACTTAATTCACGTTTGCCCTTTGGCTTTTAGTCTGAAGAAATACTGTGTAGAAAAATAGTTATTCAGTTATAAAAACAAACCCATTTTCCTTTGTAGAAATTTTGATGGAGAGCTGGGCTGCGATGTCTTGTGGTACCAGACAGGTGGTGGCAACTTTCTCTGGTAGATGCTCTGTAGTAAATTCTGGTTTTCTGATCTCTTTAGGATCCTACTCCAGTCTGTACTCCTACAGTGCTTGAGCGCCGGAAAGCTCATGAGGCAGATGATGACACAGAGGACAATGAAATAACTATCAGACTGCCCCCCAACAGTGTTAAGAATGCTGTGCAGAGACCCAAGAAACAGACAAGAAAAAAAAATGTGAAGAAACAAAAATAAACTTAAAGTTTTAATGCCTTTAGCTAAGTTTTTCCTCAACTCAAAATCTAGTGAAGTGGAGCTTCTAGTGGTTCTGCTCACCTGTCTCAGTCCACCTTACTGGACTGTGGTGTTTCAGCCTTTCTTGTACAAGGAATCTATTCACCAATCATTCCCCTCCTGTTTAGCCATCAGGGGAGCTGCGGGCTTCTCTGCTTTTGAAGATGTTCTTGACTTTACCCTCGTCAGTGCTAGTGTTCTGACATGCTTATTGTAACCTTCAGTTAATTCTGTAGCTTCCTTGTCTCTGGTGCTCACTGCTTTTCAAGATGTGAGAAGTCTGTTGAGGACCTGCTGATGGGGCTGTATTTTACATTGATAATTAACGACAGGCTATAAAACAATTCTGTGGGTTTTTTTTGTTTTTAATTGCGCTGGCTTTTGGTAGCGGTCCTTCTGTAACTGAATGTCTGTGTTCTACATGAATACTCATACAGATGCACAGATGGAAGGGGACAGGTTTTTTTTTTTTTTCCCCCCAGGAAGGCATACCTTGATTTATCTTTTGTTTGTGGTGAGTCAGGATCTGCCTGTACTGTCCTGGGCAGAGGCAGGATACCACACTGTCTGCGAAAGGCATTGGTGTTCATCCCTGCTTTCAGCAATGCCCAGGCAGCTCAGCCTTTGCTAGGACTTGGAGTGGTTGTGGAGGACTTGAAAGGGACTCGGATTAGGAAGGTGGTGAGAAGACAGATAGGAGGATGGCTGAGGTCATTTACGTTCAAGAGCCAAATTTTTTTCCCAAAGCAGACAAAAAAAAAATACTTCTTTGAGAGTGTAGCCTGCTATTGAGGATGTAGCGTAGGTCTGTTCTGTTGACTGGTGGCTTAGCCAGAGTCACAGCAACCCTTTCATTCCTCACATATTTCTGTAAAACACGTTTCACTCAGCAGAAGCCCCAGGCTTGCACGTGCTGGCATACTGGTCTACCTCTGGGCTGACTGGGCAAAGATGATTTGCTAATTCTCTGGCATTTTGTGTATCATAAACTTGCTGTTGTCTGGGTCAGAAAACTTACAAGGAACTTGAACTGAAGATGGGTGGATTGTAAAATCCATTACTTTTTCTTTACTGTTTCCTGTAAGTCCTACAGTGCTGTGAAGTATGGCTGCCTGTCGAGGGATTGTTTGTGGGGCTGTGGAGGGGGGCAAATGGTGACGGCAATTTTGCGTGCAACAGCTCTCAGGCTGAGCAAACTTCTATGCTACTGTGAAAAGATGCATCAGTACTCGGAGCAGCCTGGGTTGTATCAGTAGTTATGTTGTCCTCTAGGCCCTGCAGCATCTCATACCTGTATTTCAGTTCCACTGCCTCTGTGAAACAAGGGTAACTCCTGCTTCAGGAGGCAACAAGCACATCACAGTATTGTAGTAAGCTTCTACCCATTGGGTGGGTGAACCAGGACGGGAAGGCAGGTTTGTGTCTCTGGTAGTACAAGATCAGAGTGTATTTTTTTTGTTGTGCAGCAAGATTTATTCTTGTTCCAAATTATTAATCTGTCATAGCTGACTCGAAACTCTTAAAGCAGACGTACTAACCTTAGTGATGTCGCTAACCTTGTCCATGCGAACAAGGTATCTACGTACCCAACGTAAAATCTTACAAAGCTGTCCTTTATTTGCTGGAGCTAGTATAGAAGCTGGAAATGCCTTTTTAAACTTTTCCTGCAACAGGTGTTTTTAACTTTTTCTGAAACGTTCATTGTGGGAAGATGTTACAGAACCAGCCTTGTGGTCTATAAACATGATCTTTCTCTAAAGGCTGCTGAGGAATGAAGAAATATGTGGGAGGCATACTTTGTAGCCAGTGTATGACTTCTGTACATAGCCAGTCCTGTTTGAATATGCAGTTTGACTGTGCAGTTAGAATGTGGATTTTACTGCAAATCTGAGACACAGAAATTCCAGTCTGAGTTTTGTGGAACGTACTTAGCCTTGTGTTTTTATTGCTTGAAACGAAACACTCTGCTGCTGCACTGTTGGCTCTAGGTCAGACTTGGCAAAAGATTTCAAAGCAACGCCTAGGCCATAACAACTCAGGTAGGTGGCCAGCACTAAATCCTGGCTATTCTGAGACTTGGACTCTGGAGAGAAGAAGAAATTTGATTCATTTCCTGGATAATTCTGTCTTATGTGGCCTGATCATTTGAATAATGTGTTCATAATGACACTTGTGAGTGACTCGAATTATTTTCCTTTGTCACTGAACTGTCAGGGAAGCCACTTTGATGAATATGCCTTCACATCAAACGCTTGTCATCTTAGACATGCTAAGGAAACCTGTTTTTGCCATTATTTTGCCATAACTACTTCATACAGCAAAGAGCAACGCAACAGGAACAGAACACATCTGCCCAGAAGGGACAGTTTTCTTTAACAATGCACATTCTTAACCTTATGTATTGTGCAAATAAAGATGGCTGTTAGATAATGAACAAGGAATGTGACTACACTTTCTTCCATCTAGCACTGAATCTCTTGAATGCAATCTTAACACTGGGTGGCAGCATACTTCAACTGTGTGGATGCAGCTTTTTTTTTTTTTTTAAATTGCCCTCTGACAAGCAGAACATAAGGTCTCCTGGGAAGGGACTTCCCAGATTTATAAAGAAACCTGTCCAGCCCAAGCAGTTTAGTGTGACCCAGCTGCAGTGGTGTCTCTAAGACATCAGTCTCTGATGTGTTTCTAGGACAATATGAGAAGACATGAGAAATCTGGTACGGATCTTTTAACAAATATCCACGTTTCCTTGGTGTCAGTAAAATTAATACAAAATACTCCTGACGAGACCACTTGAGTTAAAGCTGCTCTTAAGATAACTCGCTTTATCGAGTGTAACTTATCCAGTCAAATTTTGCTTTCATTGAAATCGGAGCAGCTCCCTTCCTGTGCTTCCCCTTCCGACTCCCTGGCCTGCCTTTTGAACCTTCATTGCTTTCCTCCTCCTCTGCTTCTGTGACTGTGCTCTCTTCTGCACCTTGTGTTTTGCCTATGCCTGTGTCTGGAAGCCTGTGTCTGCTTGCTGTTTTATTCCGTGTCTGACTCTGGCTATTTTTCATATTGTTCGTCATGCCTGGGCTATCCTGTATAATCGTATGAGCTTCCAGGGCCTTATTCTTGTGCTTGTTCCTTCAAGTTAATGCCCCGTGTTCATTGTGTAGTAGTGCAAGTCCTGATGAGAAGACATTCATGAAAGCTGTGCCTACAGTAAAATCTACTTCCTGGACTTGTTTTCTTTGTTTATTGGTCTTCCTTGAATTCAGATCAGTTTACATGGCAAATCTGAGGAGCAAGGAAACAAAATTCTGTGCGGCTTGAATAATGGGTCAGTAAGCCCGACAATACTCAGGCTACAGCAATAAACTCTCAGGAGAAGGGTATCTTGGTGATAGTTTCTGTTTTTAGGCTGCCTGTGTTATTAATATACTGCTCTCCTGGGAGATGTACATAAGCAGAAACTCAGACACTTGATACTTGCCAAACATAGTTTCCGTAGCAAATGGACAGACGTGCTGTGTCATGAGTTATATCTCATTCTTTGCAGTGAGTTTCATATTCTCAGCTCTCCAGTCGGTTTGTTTGTTCAGCTTGGACAAAGGCAAACCTCTTGCCCACTGTAATTTTAGGGCAGGCTGTGAAGTGTTTTTACCAGGATGGGCATATGCTAGGGGGTTGGTTTCAAGACACAGCTTGAAAGCTCTCTGCCCTTTCACAGTAAGTGACTTACTGGGGCTAGTTTACTGAGTCTCTATGTATGTAGCACCATTATCAAGCTTCAGAAGCACCTAGATGCTATTTAGGGACATCTGCTCATTTACTCATGTTTATGCTGATCTCTGTTTGGCAGGAGGGAAGCTGGGCTTAGGAGGGTACAGCGTTTCCCAGCACTGGAAGTAAAATGGGAATGGAGGGGGAAGGAAAGGCAAAACTGGCTGAAAAACAGAGGAGAGAAAGGAATCGTGAAGCAAACGCTCACCTTTAGAGGAAAAGGTGTTGGTGGATTTGGCAGTGTTAAACTGTGGTTGGAATTAAAGATGTTGCCTGACGCTTTTTGTGTTTGTTTTGCCTGTTAGGTGTGCGAGGATAGTGGCCCAGGCTACACAGTGCTTTGGGAGGTGCTGTAAACCCTGGTCCATCTACCAGCGCCCGCTTATGAGCGCTGAGTGGAGGAGGAGAGCAGACTGGGCAAGCGATGCTTGTCCCGGGATGGTATTGCCCGTAATAAGCCCATTGGTTTGCATACCTGACTTTTAAGATGACTGCAGTCCTGAGGGGCAAGTCTCAAACTTGACGGCAAACAGCTCGTGGTGCGAGGGGTATTAGGCTCTTGCTTTCCCTGGGCAATGCAGCCAGCCGGGCCAGGGCTGCCTTGTGTAAGGCGCCGTGCAAATCCTTGTCCTGGGCAAGGTGTCACAGGTGAACGCGCCATGCAGGCAGGGTGCCAGCAATGTGGGGTTGTGATTGCTTTTAGGTGTCTTCCAGGAGTAGCCACAGGTCCTTGCCTTGGACCAGACCCCCACTGTCCAAGATGCTGTTCAAACACAGCCTGTTCCCCAGAGGTTACAATCTAACACCCAGGCTCTTAACGAAAGCCCAGCACCAGGGAGATGTCGGACTCTGGACAGCAATAATCTGCTCCTCCTTAGCCAAGGCTACGTGGAGGATCAGCCCACGGTGCTGCTGCAACACAAGACGGTCGGGAGGGCCTTTGTGTGGTTCAGGCTGCTGCCAGACCCTGCTAATCCAGGCACTCTCCCTGCCCGAGGCAAGCAGCCATCGGAGCAAGCCTGGGAAATGGTTAACTGCATGAATGAGAACTGCCAAGGTGAAACATTTTTTTCCCGTGCAGGGGGGCAGTGAGGCCTCTCATCACTTTTCCTACCTAACATTAATTAAGCATATGGCAGGAGCCGAGATGCTGGCTGTCCAGGAGGCTTGGATTAGTTAAACGCCTGCTGGCTGGGAGTTTCTGTGGCTAGTATCTATGTGGATCTCCTGCACTGGGAAAGGATAGGCTAAAGGGAAGCTCCTACACAAGACTTAGCTCTGATCAGGGAAGAAAATGCTGCTTTATGTTTTTCTTAACAAGTTGGGCTGTCTTACTGCAAACAGCCTCATTGCGAGTGGCTTCCCATCAAAGCTGAGTATGCTGAATAATGCAGAAGTAGAAGTGGGATATGCAGCAGCAAAGGGCTTTCTGAGGGACAGGAAAAACAAGTAAATAAAGGAAATGCTTCCAACTGGGATTTAAGAAAGGATGCAGCCAGTTAATCAAGTAGAGAGCAGGAGCTGTGGAGAAGACAAGCACAGTGCTGGGAGAGGATTTGTACCTATTCATCCGGTCACTGTGGTAGCTTATTCAACTGCTAGATAGCAAGCAGGACTGCAGGCAGGGTGCGCGGTCCCCGGAAAACGTGGGACGCAGGTCTGGAACTCAAATAGGAGCGTGTGTATTTATGGCTGTCCCCTCATGTAATGACTGTCCCCGTGGGCTGACTGCAGCTATTGCGACAGATGGGACTCTCGCTGCAAATCAGGCATTGAGTGCCAGCGCTCAGGTAACGCGAGAGCACAAAGGATCGTGTACAGCAGGGAGGTGGTATGGAACTGGATGGTGAAGTGACGGAAGCCAAAGAGCCGTTTGGAGCAGGGCAGAGAGGGGAGGACTGCTCACAGCTCTGGGAAAGTGCGTGCCCCCAGGGAGCTCCTGCTGCAGTCTGGGAGGGGGGCACGTGAGGAACGGTGTTTGGAAAGGCTTGGCCAGGATTGCTAAAGAAATGCAAAGATGCAGAATGCAAGAGGACTGGATGGGGGCTGTTTGCCCCAGTGATGCTGCCTTTCACAGCGCTCTGGGATTTGAAGCCCAGTGACCATCAGATCCAGCTGGATGTGGGGTCAGCAGGACAGCTGTTCTTCTTACAGTTCTACTGAGGATTGACGTAAGGCCTGAAGGCCAAGTGCAGCCATAAGCCCCACTGATGGTTGTCATCTCCCTGGTGCAGCGGGATAAAGGCTGGACTGAGCGGAGATGACTATTCCCTGCTTAGGAACTTGGCTCCCTGAGCCTTTCTTGTCCTCTCCTGACACAAGGGCCAGCAGAGTATGAGGTGGGTGGTCTGAGCTGTGCAAGTTGGGACTGTTAGAAGATAAACTGCTTTTGTGCATCTCCTTGTATTCACAGAGCCAGCTTGGTCACTCCTAATGTGCATTTTGTTGCCTACCCTGCCCTGGGTTGGATGCCCTGGTTTGGCCCCTGCCTCAACAAAGTACTTAGGCATGATGCACTTGTGCCTATGCGTCCTTCAAGCTGAAGAAGCTGGCAGTGCTTGCAGTGTTGCTGCCAGGACTTAGGGTATCGCGGAGGCTGTTTCCACTGGTGTCCATGAATCCTATGAGCTCAGTCCTCTGCATGAATATGGACACATGGAAACCGATGGAAGTGAGAAGCAGGATTCATTCATGCCATGCTATCGTACAGGCAGGGTGTAAAGCAAGCGCTGCATTAGCAGAGGCCTTCATGTGCACTGCAGGTCTGCAGCCTTGGAAAAAAGCAGGCGTGACTGTGAGGATGAACGCTGCGGGGCTTGGAGGCAGCACGGTGGGTTTCTGCAGTGAGCCACAGGCTCTGCAGTGCACTGAGGGCCCCTCCTTTCCACGGTCACATATTTGACCCTGCACTTGGCCTGTCCTGTGAAGTCCAGAGCCTGACCTGAATTTGAAATTGTTGCTGTTTTAAAGGGGGGGGGCAGGGAGGGAAGGGCAAATGCAAGTAGATTTTAGGATAATGATTCTGGAATGCCCTGTTTTTTTCTGTGCATTTCTCCAGTTGCGGCTAAGGGCTTGGTGAGCAGGTACAGACCTGGAAATCGGGCTGCTTGCTCCTCGGCTTGGCATTGCTGCTGGTTCCCTGTGAACGCTTGCGCAAGCCCCCGGCTTGCACATGTTCTGCTCCCTTTAAAAGGGCAGGGAAGTAGAGGTACTTCTGTCGCGGTGGCTTTGCAAGGCTCCAAGTGCAGCACCATTTCAGGAGTGAAGACAGTTCCTCGCATCTCTGTCTGGCTTGCTGGGTGTACTCGGGGGCGATGAACGCTCCTCGCCCGCGCACCCTGCAGCAGTGGCTGTGCTGGTCACACCGCAGCAGCACGGCTGCTAACTTGGCTGCCTGCAGATGGTTTACTTCTGGTGATGTGAGAGCTGGAAAGCACCCAGCGGGACTTTCAGGTGCTGGGCTGAGTCTGCATGTCTGACCGCTACGGAGGCTGGGTTCATCTGCCCGGAAGTGGCAGGCGGAGGAAATGTAAGGCAAATCTATAAGGCTTTTCCCTCAGCTGTCCCACATAAAGATGTGGTTTGTTGTTCATTAAACAGGCAGTGCATCGAGTGCCTTCTGCTGAGCTGTATCCTGCAAAACAAATTATCCGCGTAAAACGCGACCGCTGGAGTTGCTAGCGCTTTATGAGTGGGCGGGAAGGAGCTGTAAGCGCAAAGTATTAGTGTTAGAGGCAGCACAGCTTCTCCTAGGGCAAACCTATCCTTGGTGTACTGTCAGTGCAGTCACATCGGATAAATCACAGTCCTGTTTTTTATCCTGAGAACTACTGGCTCAGCTTTTTTTCCTCTTCAGCTCATAGTTTTACGAGATGAAATCCTGCCATGTTAATACGTAATATAGACTTAATCAGTCGGTGGTTAAGAACCATTTGGAGCTGGTGTTTTGGACAGTTTTGAGGGGGCTGCTGGTGTGTTTGCCACATTGTTGTCCAACGTCAGCCCTCCCGCTGCGTTCAGTAAGGGCTTCCATTAATTTCGGTGGAAATTTGCATTTGGGGTGAAAGGTGACCTAATCTTTAAAAAGGATCTTAATCCATTTACTTAGCGTGTCTTGCAGCGCTCAGCATTTTTTCCTTGTCAAAAGCAGACTGCATTCCTAACCTTGATGTGTCACTTTCCAGTTGGTTTAATATTTGGGTGAGAGTAAAAAGGAAATGTTTTTCAAAGATTAAAGGAATCCATGCTGTTAAGGTATGTGAGTGTGTGATGTGCATGTATAAAAAAGGAGATGTGACTATAAGAAAGAATTATAAGCGTTTTGATGGTGGAAGAAAAAGATAACATAAAAACAGGAGATGACTAAACAAAGCAAGAACAGGAAGAGATAAATCCTTCTAAAGGGGTGTAAATGGGTAATTATGAGGGAAGAGGAAATGGGGCTGAAAGATGATTTAGTGTAAATTTAAATGCAAGACAAAAATAGGAGTCCTGTTAGTTTGACCTGTAAATAGCCTCCCAGAGGCCTGAGGGCAGCCAGGGAAAACATGGGCACATATAGCTGTGATAAAAATGAGACCTAGCACCTACGTCTAGCTCAGACTAGAAGCCTTTCATCTTCAAGGCTGCTGCATTAAATCTGGCTCAGCTCAGAAGGGATGGAAAGATGTTGCTAGTAACCTGTGTGCTGTGTTTGGCGGGCTTTGGGTCAGACCCCAGAGTCACAAAACAAAGGATGTCACAATTAGCACTAATTGGTGGCTTGTGGTGCTTGTGGGGATCTCGCATAACTCACGGGACCTCAATGCCAATGGGAAATCTCGAATCAAACTCGGTTCATGCTACATCAAGGCTACCTGCTCTCTACACGGTATTCTTCCCTGGGTGGCCAAATCACTGCACGGGAGCGAACACAGACACGCACACGTGCGCACTGTCAGCCTCGAAGCCATTTGCTCGCTTCCCTTTAATCAAAACCTTCTACTATTGGGTTTTCTTTTCGGTTTGGTGACTGAAGCAAGACGTCATGTGCCTTCCCGTGGGCGTTAAGTGGGTCAGCGGGCTGTCTTGTTTGTGGCGGCTCTGACGTGGGAAGAGCCCGACGCAGAACGCCGAGCCTTGGCAGGGAAATGCCAATTAAGAGGTAGCCGTGCAGGAGCGTTATTGTCTGAGCTGAAAGCGCCTTGAGTCTAGGTCTGTGACAACTTTCATGTGCAAAGGGAATAATGAGGAATTATTAAACTGAATGCTGATCCGAACTAGCTAGCACTCGGTTTCAAATGTTTATTCTCACACAAGCCTCCTATGGGGCAAGGAAAGCTCATTCTGTTTTTCAGATAAGTAAGTGAGGGGTAGAGAAGGTGAGTCACACAAGGAGCCCGTGCCAGAGTGGGATTAGCACCACTAAGGAGCTCGGTACTTGGGCCTCGCTTTGTGTTGATCCATGTTATTTGTCTTTGTGCCAGGAGAAATCTTTGTGCCTTTTCCTTAGCACCAAACGAGTCTCTTTGGGGGATGTGTTTGTGAGATATAAGTGCCAGGAGATGGCAACAGGAGACAGCCAGCATCACGTAGAATCAGGTGAAGTTTTAATACCCCTTATCCATGCAAGTAGTCCAGTTGGGACAGGCACAAAAAGGAAATGTGGCTTTGTAAGTCTGCATGGCAGCATGTTCCCTCTGGAAAAGCGACCAAGAGGCAGCTAGGATTTGACTGCATTCCTCTGCTGTCGTGAGCAACGATGTCGTTATAACGTCATTCACAAACGGACACATTTCACCTGGGAGCACCCAGCCCCTCTGGTTCCTGTACAGACATTGTGCAAAAGACCCTTGGGCAAAGAGCAGGTCTCTCAGGTACGGTGAATCTTTCTACGGAGATAAAACAGCCTCTCTCCCTCCCATCTCATATCTCTGCCTCTGTGCCTTATTGATGTGTTTTTGTTCAAAAGAAATGAAAGCTAGATTACCCATACATTTCTGCTTTAAAATTTTTCTGCCCTTATTTTAAACACAGCTTCCTGTGCCCTGACTACAGATGTCCATACGTTGATCTCCTGATTCACCTTGCAAATGGAGCGTATTTTCTTGCACATATATAGGCACACACCCACTCATGACAACTAGACCATTTCTCAACAAGCAGGGAGAAGTGTATTTTGCAGATGGACGGATCAGTGCTGCCTCACTGGGAACAGATGTTCTTACCTTTCCGCCTACACTAGCCCTGCCTGCGTGGAGCTGTGCGCGCCAGACTGGTAAGTAAATGCTGATCCTTAACAAATGAGAGCATAGTAAGAACTACCTTTATTTAGGTACATTATTTATAAGGGTGATGCGAACTGCTGTTAAACCACTAGTAAAGTCCTTGTCAAACGCTCCATAGTGACAGTAACAGCTCCTCTAGTGGACATACTACTCCTTCAATCTCTTTGAGGATGAGCAATGCCAGATTTAGAGTCCTTTCTGCCTCCCTAGGTATGAATCCCCAATAATTGGTATAGAAATAGCATGAGCATCGTTACCTAACGATAACTCTGGAGAAACTGAGATATCCATGCAAATTTGATTCTGCAAGGGAACTTGGAGCTGGTTGCCCTCAAGGTATCCCCATATGCCTTCGTGAAGGGTTTCCTGGAGTGTATGGGGTTTTTTTTTTTTTCTTTCTGAGCAGTCACAGGCAACAGAAGGCAAAGGTCTTTCAGAGATGGTGCTAAACTAGTGCAATTTGAGGTACCTGTGAAAACTGATGCACTGCACAGTATAATCAAGAGGAGCCAACTTTGGGCAGATCAAGAGAAAAGTGAGATGCTGTGAGACTGCAAAACAGATGAAAAAAATCCATCAAGGGACAGTATTTTATCAGAGAGAGCAGGGTCAAGTGTTTAGAATACTACATGCAATACTGATGAAGAGACCTAAAGGGAAAATTATCAGAACAGTGTCTTACTGCCTACTTTTGAAAGTTTAAAGAAAACCTCCAAGTTATAATCTATTATTTTGGTTTTTTTTTTTCTTAATGAAAATTGTATTAATTGGTCTGTCTTCTGTCTGCTTCTGTTCAGCTGTCAGGCTTCTCAACTGAAGAACTTTGTAACTTCTCAACATTGAGGGGACAGGAAAAAAATCTCAGGTTTCACGAGAAGTGGAAGAGAGAAATCAGCACAGCCCAGCCTCGGGGGAAAGGCAGGGGCAACTCAGGCATGCTGTGATGCCTTTGGCAGCAGCCTACCAGCCCACCCACATGTGCACAGCTCAGGACTAACCATGCGTCCTGCTGCCCCCCCTTAGCGGGGAGGTGTCACAGGATACATAAAGGAAGGTAGGGCTGCTGAGATAGCAGTGTGGATTACAGGGACAAAGGACGCAAATCTGTAGGAAACCGGGCCTCATTAGTTCTGCTACTCATGGAACAATTTGGTTATCTTAAAAATATAGGTACAAACTATTCTAAATGTCTCTGCAGGGGATAAGGGAAATGATCATGTAATAACAGAAAAAAAACCCCACAAAACATTAATGCTGATTAAATGACACAGGAATTTATTTCTATGCAGAGAAACTTCCTGTTTTACAAGAAAAAAAATAAAAAAAACCAGAATGTCAACACATTATCCATTCTTTTCAGGGTGAGGAAGCTTCTAGGTTACATGTACTGTTCATTTGAAGTTTGCAGCAAAAGAGAGAAAATAAGTACACTTTGTGTTATTTTTGTCTAGGAGAAGGAACAAAATATTTTAAAAGCAAGCAGGCTGTGCCTT
This sequence comes from Struthio camelus, assembly GCF_040807025.1. Classification (NCBI taxonomy): domain Eukaryota; kingdom Metazoa; phylum Chordata; class Aves; order Struthioniformes; family Struthionidae; genus Struthio; species Struthio camelus. Next base: position 33,004,678 of record NC_090947.1, on the reverse strand, counting down.
TCAGCATTTATGTGGCTTCAGACAGCCAAATACTGACCCTGAAATCACCAGAAGTAACAATCTTTAAAAAAACCCCACCCAATTATACTGTAGTCAAAGGCAGTACTGAAAGATCTGCCAGGAAAAGGCCTCTTTGTTGTAATACTGAAAAGAATGAATTCACATCCAATGTGTGATATACAAAAGTTAATTCCTTACTTAATAGAAAGTATTATTTATCACAGTTCAGCTAATTTAGACTATACCTGTTTAGTTGTTATCATCCTTATTTTCTGGCTCAAAATGGAAGCTGATAGTATTTTAAACAACAAAGATGAAATCCAGAGTCTCCAAGAAACCTTTGCCCATGTAACCGATTCAGCTTAACTATGAAGATCGGTGTTAGGAGACTGCAAAATAAGGTAAGGGTGAATGATCGGAGTCTTGGCTGCAGAACTGAGTAGGGAGGACAGGGAGTGTCTCTCTTCTTAGCACACCACGATATTAAAACATATAGGGACTGGAAAACCATATTACACTTAAGCGAGAGCCATTCTGTCCCTCCAGTGGGTAGTACTTAGCCAGCTAGGGCTGTCATGAGATTAGCTACTCTCCGGGGGGTGGGAACCAAGGTAATTTGTAAGCTGGTTTGTAATCACCTGCTTTTAGTTTACACAAAGCTGCCCTGCTTCTAAGCATGAATATCCCCAGCTTTCTCTGACATCTGAGCAGCCTGTTCCACTGTTTATGTTCAACCTATGCTCATTTTTTTCATACAAGGCAGCAGTCAGCCATCACTCTGGAGCCATCAGCAGTGCTGTTATTTGGATAGGGATTGCCAAAGACTCTGGAGACAGCCATCCGGCACCAAAACCCTTATCTTACAGGCAGCGACAATAAGAGGCATGAATTATTTCAGGAAGTTATGAGTGAAATAGAACCATTTCTTCTACATACGCTTCTTCCATATGAACTGTTTTGAGGGCTCGGGCTATGTATTTTATTTGAAATGGCAATATTACAGCACCTTAGGGAGGTCAAGATTTCTGTGGGTCAGAGGACCTGGAGAGCTGCGGATGTTTAAGGTGAAATGAATGTTTCCTACAACCAACAGAGAAGCAATCATAAGCTGGTGAGGAAAACATCGCTCAAACATGACTTGGTAAAGAGTATGTGCACAAGGCATTTGTTTCCGATTTTCACCTCAGCAGCGAGAATTTAGAGCTCTTCAATTCATTCCATTTAGGAGAAAGAACGAGGGAGGAATTCGTGCCTTTTAAATGCATTTTGTTTTGAAACTAAAAACATACAGAACGGTTTCCCTCAACATGCGGGTGTGAAACAGGGGCCTATGGACACACAGGCACTATCAGGCTGCTTTCTGCTTAGCGGCCCTTAACCCCCTAAACTCTCCCTGCCTGGGAGACACCCCCCCCCCCCAGCATGAATTCCTCTTGATGCCGTTAAAACTTCTTCACAGCAGCGGACCACCTGCCGAGGGCACCGTATTCCCCCAAGCCTGCTGCTCAGGCCCAGCGGTCAGGGCTCCCTGCCGTTCACCTCGTCCTCTCCGTTATGGCTGCAAGCGTGCACGGAAAAAAAGACGTTAGTCTGGGCGCTTTACTGGCTACACCCAGCTCGTGAGCGGGCGGGGGGCTGGGGGGAAGCCTCACACCCCAAACGCTATTACTTCAGCCCGAGATATTTGCGTTTCAACAGCAGCAATTCAAAGCAACCCGCTCCGCGCGTCCCGCGGGGGCTCGGGCTCCCGCCGCCGCCGTCGCACGCAGCGCTGGCTCCGCAGCAGCTCGGGCCCGGCCCGGCCCGGCCGCTCCGCGCGGACCCCCCAGCGTGGGCCGTCGCCACTGAGCTACTTCCCCCCCCCCCCAAAAAAAAAAACAAGACCGGGCTCGCCCCGGAAGTGAATGCGGTGGACCCGGGAAGGGTTTCCCCCCGCCTTCCCAAAGCTGCGCTCCCCGGTGCCGGCCCGTCGCGGCTTCTCCCCGCCCTCCTCCTCCTCCAGGGACGGCCGGGTGGGGGTGCCGCCGCGCGCATGCGCAGTGGGCACACTGACCTCATCGTTTCTCGACTACCACAGAGACCCAGGGGAAGCGTTTCCCCTCTAGCCTTCACCCAGCACTCTATAGTACGCGGGGGAGAGGGAAGGTGTGTGCGCGTTCCCGCCGCTCGCATGCGCGCTGCTGACCCGGGAGCCTTCTAGAGGCGCGGGCCGGGCGGCGCGCGTGCGCGCTGGGCGCGGGCGGCGCCTGCGCGCTGGCTCCCATTCTTCCCGTGGCAGCGGGGCGGGCGCAGCCATGCAGCGCAGCGGGCGCCGCCGCCGGCACTGAGCGCCGTCCGGCCCCCGCCCCGCCGCCGCCGCCGGGCCCGGCCGCCAGGTAACGCCCGCCGCCGGCAAGGCACGACACGACACGATACGGCGCGGTATGGGATGGGATGGGATGGGGCGGGGCGGCTCGGCTCGGGGCGCCGTGCCGCGGTGGGAGGAGGGGGCGGGCAGCGCGGCCGGGGGCTTTGTGTGGCGCCGCCGCCCCCAGGCGAGGGCAGTGCGGCTCGGCGGCCTGCCCGCCGCGCGGGGCGGGCCCAGCCCCCCCCCCCCCCCGGTAACGCGGCTCCTTGGGAGGAGGCGGGGGGAGAAGAAAACAAATAATAAATAACGGCGTTGCCGCGCGGTCTTGCCGCCTGGCGTAACGGCCGCGGCGGGCGCGGGGTGCCGGGCGGCGCGCGGCCGGTCTCGCGCCCAACGGTCGCTTCCCCCCCCCCGCCGGGGCTGCGGCGCTGCCCGCGGAGCGCCCGGTGCGGCGCTTTGTTGCTTCCCGCAGGTCGCGGGGCGGGCGCCGCTGCTGGCCGAGTTCATGGGGGCGCAGCCCTCCCTGTGCCCGCCGCGCCCGGGTCTGGGGCTGCCCCGCCCGGAGGGCCAAGGGCCGCCGGGCGGTGCGTGGGAGCGGGCGCGGTGCGGGGACGAGCTCCGCGCCGGCGGCGGTGCTGCCCGCGCCACCACTGGCCCTGCTCGGTCCAGCTGCAGCCAAGAGGAGGTTAGCATCGGTAGCAGGGGAATACTACGTGAAGAAAGATGAAACGTAACCCGTGTTGCGGTCAGGAGCCTAAGATTATAGTTAAGTTCTTGAGGCTGCTGTGTTTTTAAAACCGTCTTGCGGAGCAGTAGCTCATCTGGATGGATTCAGCCCTCTTTGTGGTTTATTTAATTTCCATCAGAATCTTTAATGCATGCTGGATCAGGGCTGGGAGTTTGCGCCTGTATCAAGAGGTGGTTTGCTTATTATCCCAGTCTTGTAAAAATGCTTGAGAGAGATGCTGTGCGTGAATAAAATAGAATGCAATTATTTATCGGTGTTCCCGTTACATACCTATATGGTGTATGCTTAAGGTGTTTTCAGTGTTGTATGTGTCCTCAGATATCTGTGAGGGAAGGGAAGATCCCACCTCAGCTTTCTGGAAAGGAGGTGGGAAACTGAGGCAAAGTGACATGCTCCAGGTCGTATAAGAAGCGAGGGGTAGAGCGGAGCAGAGACTTTGCAGGTGTGAGGGTCATGTTCTGACTGGTGGATCTCTGTTCCTTGCAGACTTGCTTCATAAGGCAGTGTTCCTTAGTAAGAGAGATGGAGTCAAGAAAAGAAGCACGTGCCCCAGCAGGTGTTGGCGGGGCAGAGCTGTGATCTCCACTTATACTAGTCTCTAGTACAAGTACAACGCAGTCTGTTTTGTTTGTAAGTAGTCTAGATTATTTCTCTGAATGTTTTAGCGGTTACATTTCTATTATTTATCCCTGCTAATGCTTCCTGGGTGCTGTTAGAAGAGGAACAAAAGCAGTGTCTGCTCGATACCAAATGATGCGAGTCCGCTGTTTAGCTTGGTAGTTGCCACACTAGATCTTGCAAAAGGCACCAGAAGTTCAAGAGTTTGCTTCTGTGTGGGATTTTGAGCCTCATTCAGAGGGAGTTGCAACTGGAGAGAGGGCTGCAACTGGATATATTTGGGAATTTCCAGTAGGGGTGAGATCTTGCTAGGGCGATGGACTAAACCAAGTGCAGGGTGAAACCATAGTACTAAAACATTCAGGGTTTTTCCTACCACAGGAGCGTAGCTTGCTGCAGGAAGCAAGCTTTTGCGCTGAGCTCCTAGCTTGGCAACATCCAGCTTTTGCTTGCTTTCCCTGTTGAACCCTGTCAGTTAGTGTGACTGGAGCCTGGAAGTTACCAGAGGGGCATAGTAATGACTGGCTGTGTTGCCACGGGTGATCTTCCCTCTGTGTTTCGTAGTCGCACTTCTGTCTTTATTTTATCATAGTCAAAATAAATAGGGTCTTTTTTCACACTGATGCCTGCCACATTCCTGTGAAATCTTTAGAATTAATCAGATGATTTTCAAAAGTTTCTGTGTTCCAAGACGAAAAATGTCACCAAGTTAAATGCTTTGGCCTTGCTTCGCTTGGCTGATAACTTGCAATGCTAAAAGTGAGACAGCAGCATGCCTGTGAGATTGAAATAAGTTTCTCTAGTTCATGTGACATTCCCTAAGGGGACACTTGCAAAGAGTGCCTGTAAACGAGCTAGGGCTCCAAAATAAGTAGTCTTTGTAGTTATGTAGGCATTTTAAATCTGAGCTACAGCTTAAGCGTTATGAAAACCAGATAAATAGCAAAATTCAATCGGAAGTGATTTTTCTTCCTCCTGTATGTTAGTCGGTCCTTCTCTATTCATCAGTGATTCAGTCAGGGCTGTTAGTTGTTAGCGGTTGAGAGAGGACATCCTGTAAAGCTGCTTTTGGTAGGAGTTCTAGTTGCCCTCGACGGTCTGTGTATTAGAGGCAGGTCATACTGCGTTATAAGGGAAAGCATGAAGCAGGCTAGGCACAGAATGTTCAGATGGATAAAGAAATGACAACCCCCCATTTCATTATGCAGGCAGATTTTTGTAAGAGTAATGTGGCTTTGAAGCTTGTGAACTACTATTACTGGTACTCTTCTGGCCTCAGATGACTTTGTCCAAGATAAAGAGACTCCTCGTGTGTCAGTGGAGTCTCTTTATCTTGGACATTGCCTAGAGTAGGGTTTGAAATCTATTTGGCCTGCCTGCAGAGGAGGCTTGCTGTTAACACATCCTCGGCTGGCGGTTGTAACTGAAGCTTCTGCCTGGCTTCTGACAGGGCCAGTGCACCTTCAAACACCTCTTGCTAGTATATATTTTAAAAATAATAAAAAGACTGGCCAATATATGAAAGTTTCTCAGTTGAGTTAATAAAACAGACCATTTTTGTCTTAACTTCTTCAGGCTGTGACTTCAGTAAATTGCAAGCAAACAGTGCTACTGTGAGAAAAGGCAATCAGCTTTTTCCTTGGTGGAGAATTGGTGTCTGTGGCAGCCTTACTATGCAAACAGCTGCATCATTGCCCTGGGGTTTAATGATGTATGTTTCGTGTAGTGCTCTACTCAATTTTTTCATTTTCACCAGCCTCTGTACTGTTGCAGCTCAGGTTGCATTGCATGTTTGTTTGGAACTCTGTGTTTTGGGTATTGTCTATCAGGCCAACCTGTTATCGGTCTTCAAAGCTGTCTGAAGCTCCGATGTGAGCTCTTTAAGAGTTCTTGCTCAGCAGGGTACTGAAGAACTAAACATGCGTGTGTGTTCCTTGGCGTTCTGCACTGTAGTAAGTATCTGGCTTTGTCATAAACAGGAGAGATTACTTTCTTCATCTCTCTTTGGCAGGATTAGCCCTCCCACAAAAGAAGAACCCAGAAAAACAAATGAATTGGATGGAGTTCTAATTGCTCAAGTTATAGGAGGGCAACAAGTGGGTTTTGTGGTCTGGTAGGCCGCAGATGATTTCCAAGAGCTTGGTCTCAATTCATGTTTAGTGTTTGAACTTACCTCATTTCCTACTGTACCACTTAATCAAATCTCTGCATGTTCTGCTCCCCGAGGACAGAGATGTCCGTTCTGCATCTAGAAACAGTATGCTAAGTAGAGCAGCAAAACTGATTGTTAGAAAAGCATCATCGTTAGTTTATTGGACGTGAGCACGTTTTAAAATCTCTTATTTGTTTTCCATGTCAGCAAAATAACAGGATAAACAGTCTAACCAGCCAGTCCCTGGGACAGCATTTCCTAGTTTTTCAGTTTTAGATCTAGGTTGGCGGTCCTCTCTATAAACTTTGGTTGTAGATAGTTCAGATTCCAAGCTGTCTTAGAAAGCAAAATTGAAATGATGCTGACTTCTTGAAGTAAAGATCTGATCCAAATGGACTCTGATTGTGACCTGTGCTTCAAGGTGATGCTGAACAGAATGGAGGATTCAGATCCTCTCTCTCTACCCGTTGTGTTGCAGGCAGTTTCTTGGTCTATGAGTTTAAGTGCCCTGGCATGTGCTTGTCTATTATGTATTGCCAGTAGAGCTCAGCCCAATAAATGGTATCACTGATGGTCATTTTTGCTCCTAGTTGTCCTGTACTCTGCCCTTTTATAAATCTTAATGTAGTGGTGGCTTTCTGCAATCCCTTGCTGTGCCTGTATTGGGGATTTCTTCCTGCCATCTGCTTAGGTGTGATTGTGAATGCCAGATTGCCTAGGATCTGCTTATGCCCAAGCCCAGTAGAGTACCTGTCATTTCCCTCTGTGTGGCTGAGCTTGTCTTGGGTGCTGGTTCGTTGCTGTTGACTGAATGCGCCCCTGTCAATGTTTCTGCTGCTGCTGGGAGTTTTCCTGTTGTTGGCCAACAGTTTCAATGAGGGCTGGCAGCCCTGGGGAGTAATGGTGTGTGAAGAGTCCTATTTTGTCAGAGAAGTGTGCGTGCACACACATGCATACGTTTGATTTGGAGTGGTGGGGAGAAGGTGGGCATCGGCATCTGAACCCATCAGCTAGGAGGCCTGAAGCCCATCTCTGAGGCTCTGAAAAGAGAGACCAAGAGAATAAAATAAACTACTTCTAAAACTGCTGACTTATGAACTGCTGCTGTTACATCCCACAGTCAATTTATAGAAAGTTCTGTCCTGGTCCACTTAAGTTCTTTTTTTGTTCGGTTTTGGGTTTATGATTAGTTTTTGTATGAGCGGGCACCTTAGCGTGAGTGTTGTTTTCATTAGTATGTATTTAAGTCATCGTCTTAACTGGAGGTGCTTCTGTCTGTAGTGTTAACGCATCTGCTTCACGTTATGAATTTTTTGTATGTATGAACAGTGTGAGATGTAGGCTACATGGAGGTTATTTCCTCTTTGCTCCCATATGATACGTGTTGTGTTAAGATTGTGTAAAGTACATTTGTATGCTTGGAGGAAGCCTTGTGGGAGATAGAGGGAAGAAATCTTACTGAAAGGTCCATAGTGGGCACTCAATGCCCTTGGAGGGTTTGTACCAAAGATACAATCCTGTGTATTCTTTTTCCATTCATCTGTCACTGTACTACTAGCGCTTGCCTCATGCACTTGCCTCTGGGGTAGTTTTGCTTGGACTCGTACACAAAAACTTCTAACCTATTTCTTCTGTGTCACTAGCTAGTTATACATTAGTAAGGATAACAAGCTCCTGGAGGATTTGCAGAAGTATAGAATTTATATCACAAACCCACTGATCTCTTTAAAACTAGATTATCCTGATCTTATACCTAGCATGTGGTGGTATGGGTTATTTTCCTTTCCCCTGAGAAGTTCCCTTGCCTTCAGTTTCTACTGCCACTGGAGCATTGCTTTGCAGTGGCTCTGGGAAAGACACTGAGTTTCTGCTCTGTTCTTGTCCATAAAATATGAAGTTCTTGGTATTCTCCCACCCTTTTCTGCAGGTCGCATACTTTGAGAGATGTTCTCTGTCTTCAGGATCAGCTAAATTAGTAATCTTAGCCTTCAGTTATTGCAATACAAATGGGAATTACCAGATTCTCACGCATGCTGTGGAACCACTTGTCCTGCTAGCAATCTGACAAGTGATGGGTGACACTGCTTTAATTTTCAGTAATGTTTTACTTCAAAGCCTTGCACTACTGCTAATCTTTTTAGACAAATGAGGCAATAGGTGGAAGTTGTTTTTTCCTCTTTTCCCTGTGTTTTTTCCTGATGATCCAGTCTTGCCACTGGAGTGTGGAGGAGGGGGTTGGGGCCTGAATCTGTGAAGCTCTTTCCTGAACTTGGGGTTGCAGTAGGAAGGGGGCTGGGTACTTTTTCAGTTCTCCTGGGGTGCAGCACCACAGCCTCTCTGGAGACCTTGCCCACCCTTTGCTCTGACACCTTGCAGAGCAGAGTGAGGAGGTGCTGGTGAGAGTCAGGTAACTTATGGTCAAACCTTCCCCCTGCTGAAGCAGGCGTGTGGGGGAGGATGTAAGATGGGCACAGGAGGGCAAGCCTGAGTACAAGATTGGTGTGCTGAGCACCACTGTAAAAATGGCATGTAAGTAGTTTTGTTTTGATGCACTATACCAATATGATCTGGGAGTCTTAGAGAGCCAGTACTATACTGTTTGCTGGCCAGATTCCCGCAGGTGTCAGAACTGGAGTCTGCAGGCTCTACGGTATGGTTAGATCTGAGAATGAGAGGTAAGGGGGGGAAAAAAAAGGGACATGTTTGTGGCTGCAAAACCAAAACTTGTGTACTATTTACAACATAAACTTTTATGTGGATAGGGTTTTGTCCTGTGGTACAGTAGGCCCCTAATAAATCACTTCTAGTACAGTACCTTGGAGGCCTACAACAGGGGGTTGCACAGTGTTGTTCGTGGGCAACTGATCTGAAAAGAGCAGCTCCTAACTTGTAGGACTTAGATCTGCATCTCAGCACTCAAACTGTTAAAATGGAAGGAGACCTTGAAAGCTCATTCTAGGTTTGTCCTTGGTATCAGACAAAGTTAAAACCAAACTAATTTCAAATAGGGTTTATATTAGGAAAACAAAGCGCATGAAAACTCATTATTTTTTACCCTACTCCTGAAGAGTTGCTCCTGCTCAGTGAGGTGGTGCCATTAGTGTGAGGTGTTGGGGTCACATTCCAGTCTTAAGCCTGCAAGTGATTTTGATTTGCTGCAACCTCTTTATTGTGGGGAGTCTTTGAAGGTTGATGCCTCAGTGAAATTGCTATCTCTGTATGAGGTGTTCAATTACTGAGGCAAAAGAATTCCTATTAGCTAAAGCTTATCTCTCATCTAACCCAGAGTGATGTAATGCAACTTTTCAGGCTAGCGACTGTTGTAGGAGGATTGTATGGGGGCTAGAAGGCCTTAGTGTAAGCCCTGGAAATCTTGCGGTGTCTTCATTCTAGAAATTGCCTCAAATCTCATGCCAGTGAAGTTGGGCATCAGCATGAATTGGTTCCAGCCTGTGCTTTAAACATGAAACCCCTTAATACACTCACTCCAAGCAAGTTTAAAAAATAATTACTGTTAGCAGTGTGCTAGCAAGCATTCAGCCAGTAGTAGGTCTCTTGAAAGTGAACTGCCAAGAACAGTAGGAAGTTTAGCAAAAACTTCCTTAGTGGAGGAGGAAACCCTACACTGAAGACCTAATAACACTTCCAGCAAGGAAGCTGCGTCCACATGGGCAGTACTTGATTGCACTGTGTATCAGCAAGGCTGTCCTGCCAAGTACCTGTAGTGTGCTGTGGTGGCCACCCTGTCTGAGACACAGGTAAAGTTACTGCATAGGGGGATTAGAAAGAAACCGCATGAAGGGCAGTCAGAGGCACCTAGTACGTTGAGGAAAGCACGAGGCTGACCCATCAGCTAATCAGTAACAAAGCGTGAGTCTTGTCAGGCTGGAAATCTAAAAGACATCTTTGGGTTAAGGGGATGCTGAAGTAGAAAGCTAACGCTAATTACTAATTTAAAACAATCATAGTGATTGTGAAAAATTCCTGGACATTAAAGAAACACTATTGCCTACCTATGGAGACAGCTCAACGAAAGGGAGAGACCTCTTGTTAATTGCTGGGTGGGTAACTCCTGCCAACTGCCTTTGGCTCAAAAACAAAAAAAAAGTGCTTTCCTCTTCAAATAGGACACTTGATGTTTACTTGCCACCTCATTCTCCCCTAGGGTTTGCACGACAAAGAGGCTGTCAGTACTGATGCTTTGTCCACCACTACTTCTACATCTGGGGAAGAGTAGATCTAATTGAGCTCATTGTGAGTGTTTTCATACTCTGTGAAGACCTGATAGCAAATCCCCTCTGGGCAGGGAAGAGCCATAATAGCTGAAGCAAAAAAAAAAAAAAAACAAAAAAAACCCCAACCTGTAGAGGGCAATGAGGGGATAGAAGGCTGAGAGTTTCCACCCTTTATGCAGAGCCTGAGCTTTCAGCTCCTTGCAGATGAGACTTGCATCTAGTCATTGTAGTACTTTATCTCTAGGTGCCATTGTCTTTGGGCTGAACTTCTTGCACGAGGCTGTCCAGTTGGTAAACCCAATAGTTCAAATATTTTACCTTCCAGTAACAGTGAACAACTGAGAGCTTGATGCCTGGTAGCTTTTATATTTGAAAAGTTGCTGCATTTTGTTAGGGTGGAGGTCTCTTGAGGGAGGTGTTTTTGTTGTGAAAAGTCAAGGTTCAAGGAGATGTCTGTCTAATGTACCTTGAACTAATTTTACACTGAAGTTTGCGTGCAACTAGGTCCTGAGAACGATGGAAGAGAAGGCTTGTTGGTACAACTGCACTGCTGTGCTACTTACACAATTGCTGTGCTATAGCTAACCACACACAAAATAAATATTACACCGAAGAAGTAATGTCAAGTTTGGAAGCTGTTTAAAAATCAAACTTACTGGCTGGAAGTAGGTACAGGAAGGTGGTGGAGAAAGCTTGGCGCAGCAAGGCCGGCAGCACTGGCAGTTGCCTATAGCAGTCATCATCAGCAGCAATGACCTGTCTCTCTGCAGCCTGTGTCCTGAGTAGCTGTGTTAGGGCAGCTGACTGAGGAGGCTGTGACCTGCGCTGGTTTGTCTGCAGATGAAGATGATAATGAAACATGGTGAAGATAATTTAAATGTGGTGGCTAGAGTGGAGGAAAGTGGGGTATAATTTTTAAAGTAGAATGTGTATGTTGGAAGAGCCCCGGGACAGTAGCATTGCATCTGTTCTACATGCTACAGGTTTCCTTCCTCAATGCAAGTGGAAGGAGAAGATGTAAAACTTCCTGTAAAAAAAATATCCTAAACTCTTAATTTACAGTTGTAGAATGATGCAGAATTTCACTTAGTCTGGGGTGGGCGGGTTCTCCAGACCACTGAAAACTTAATTGTCTTACATACTCAGTTTAATGTTTGCACAGAATTTTAGGTAGCAAGCATTTCCCCATTACTGTTTGGGATGGCTTATTCTACATACTGAACCAGTTGCTTTGCTCTGAATTGTATGAACTTCTGTGATGTTAAAGTGGTAGTATCTGGCTGAGTAGTTCTGGGCTGTTAAGTCTTTATCATCTTTCTTCTTTAAAATCTATAATTTTGAGCCCCACACTGGCATTAAACTTAAGTCTCTCTAATGGCTTTCTGCCAGGTAGCTCTTGAAGAAGAAGCTAGGTGTGTTACTAGCAGAAACTTTGACCAAGCAACTTAGTTCTGATGGCTTAATAGTGATTGAGAGAACTTTTTTTGCAGTGACAGGGGTGGTGGAGAGAACAACTTTTCTTGTGGTTATGTTAAACTTAGACTAGGATTTGATGTTCCCAGATGTTATTTTTTCCACTTCCTCTTGTGAGATAGAGGGGGAATTAGCAGACTTCCTAACATATGTAGAAATACTTTTTAAAGAACGAACAAACAAACAAACCAACCCCCCCCCCCCCCAAAAACCTCAGGGAAAAAAACCACAGAAGTGATGTCACTTAAAAACCTGTTGGCTGGTAGATATAAGCCAGCCTTGGGCTTTCCTCTTGGTTTATTACTTTTGCCCTCTGCAGGATTCAAAGATATTTATGACTCTTCTTCTATGCATGTGTTTGAAGGTGGTGCCATATAGTGTGTGGTGCATCTTCTTTAGACGTCAGTCCGCAAACTTACGACATAAATCTGTTCTTCTGCAGCACACAATTATTTTTATGCTTCCTTTTGCATAATGTTTTAAAAAAGGAGCTTTTACAAAAATTCCTTTAAATTAGTTTATTAAAGGATTGCTTGTAGGCAGACTTATAAACTTTTAAATGAAAACCACACAGAAGAAAGACTAGGAACTTTGAACCTTCCCTTCTCATGGTAGCATGGCCAGCTAATGCTTTCTTGGATGTGTTTGGACTTGTCTGTATGTGAAGTTAATCAGAAATGGCTCTTCTGTGGTAAGTAATAATCATTCGCACCCTTCTGGAATCTGAATGAATTTTCAAGTTTAAGCAAGTTCCATGTTTCTGTTTTAAGAGTAATTAAGAGATCTTTCTCACTGTATTCTACTGAATTTTAACACAGTTAAGTCCTCTTATGGGCATGTGCAGTATCTGCTGTACTCTTGAGATAGTTCAGGCTGGAGTAGTGGTCACAAGTGGTAAGCTGTCACAGCCCTAATTTAAAACCCTAGGTGCCATGTGTGCAGTTCCAGCTAATGGTTCCTTGCTGCTTTGGAATGTCAGGTTTTACTGGTGAGAAGGGAGCTTAGTCTAGAGGCCCTTCTTGTTGATAGTAGGGTTTGCTAGGCACATGGCTAAGATTGCTGTCGCCCAGTGGAGAGTTGAACTGACTGCCTGAACAGAGGGTATGCTCTCTTGTGACTCCTCCTGCCTGATGAATAAGCAGTGCATCCAAGTCCCAGGCAGCTGGAATATGTCCGATTGCAGTTGTGGGGTTAAGGAAAGCCCTGGACCACAAGCTGCTGTGCTCTCTCTCCCTAGGTGCGCTGCTTCTTTTTTGTAAGATGTGGCAGTTTGCAAGTCTGGCCAGGGAGGATGGAGGTGAGATAACGAACTGAAATAGTCTGCTGCAAGGTGTGCCTTCATTTACAGGCTAGGACTTTTGTGCATCTCATCTGCTTTCAGATCCACTGTGTTTTTTATTAAATAAGACTTTTGTGAAAGTCTTATTTGCTCAAAGAGAAGGTATATAGATTTGCTGCCCAGTGCTTCCAGTTAGTGAACTTGTGCCTCTAGCTTCCTTCCAGTTGTTTGTTGAACTGGGTATCTGCTCCACAGCCTCTTTCCTTGCACTGAGCTTGACCTGCTTTCTTTGCACTGGTGGAGAAAGTAGGGCAGACTTCTAACTTTGGATATTATTAGATGGGAAGAAAAAAGATATTCTGGATTTTTATCATCCCCTCCTAAAAGAGTTGACCTGTGAAGGAGCGCTTCAGGGAAGCAGTTGGTGGTGACAGGAGCCCCTGGTTTGCAGGAGGCTGGAGGACAGGCTGGGAGATCGGGTCCCCGGCTGCCTGTAAGGGTTCATTTGACTGCGGATTGGGAGGGACAAAGAAAGGCTGCAGCTGCTTGTGAAGCAGAGCTTGCAACTAGCAGTGTTGGCCCAGAAGACCCCTAATGTAGTTCCTGTGTTATGGGGCAGGAGAGCCTCTAGGGTGGCAAAGCCACTTTTTTCTCTTCTTCTTCTTCCTTTTTTTTTTTTTTTTTTTTGCGCACTTAAGCTTAATTTGTGGATAGCACTGCCTCTGAGTGGCAGCAAAGTTTGGCTCTGCCTTTCTTTTATATGATTTTGGTTTTTGGGCAATCACAGGCACTGTTGGTGGAACTGTTGTCAGTGTTATGCTAGGAAGAGGGCAATGCTGTTTCCTCCGTCTGTGTAGTTGTGCTGTAACAGGATTCAGCCTGAAAACAGCTTGAGCACTTTGTATTTGAAAACTGCTCGTTTTATTACTGGCTGCCAGTGTTAGACCTGTATTTTAGAGCTGTATCTTTTAGGCCAGCTGATGGCATTGATTGCTGAAGACTAACAGTCAAAACAGGATCCAGACGTCTTCCTCTATTCACTTCTTGAAACATGCGTTATCCTGGTGACCTGCATAAGGATTTTGTCCCTACTTTTGTGGGTGGATGATGACGTTAGTAGTTGCGAGAATATTGTTCATTAATCGGCTCTTATTTAAGTGCCAGATTTACTGTGTCTGCCATTAAAACTACCTCTAAGGAGCTGATGGGTAACTGCTGCTGTAAAGAATAACCAAAGGTTTTTGTCCTGACCTACCTCGTATGATCCCTTAAAATAGAACAATGCTGCTCAATCCAGCTTATCGCAGCTTTGCAGCTGTATATGAATAACCTATTTTATGACATGCTTTTGATTTCTTTTTTTGCTCCATTCTTAATTTAACCTATAATACTGTTCTTTTTCATTTCTTTCAGAATGGACTGCTGAATTGGGAATTATTGCAGACCCAACAGTACAGCACTGCTCACTGCTTCATCTATTACTAGTTTAAATTGGACTTTTAATATCCTGCCAGCTGCTCTTCACACACACATGGTGCATTGTTGCCATTCTCAGAATTGCATCTTTGAAACCCAGACCCTCAGTAACCTTCATCGAACAAAGAGGCAGCCTCCTGAATACGTTTGTAGAGGGATTTTTTGGACCTGCTGCCCTCTAGCTTTCTTGCTGGTGCTGTATTTCTAAGACACTATGGAGCCCAGTATGGAGTATTGCTTAGCGCAGGTGCTGCAGAAAGATGTTGGAAAGAGGCTTCAAGTTGGCCAGGAACTGATAGATTACTTCTCAGATAAACAGAAGTCAGCTGATCTTGAACACGATCAGACTATGTTGGACAAAATGGTTGATGGACTGGCCACATCTTGGGTAAATTCCAGTAACTATAAGGTAAGACTTTCCAGGTGGAATGTGATTTAGTCAGGTGTTTCACTGACAAATTTTACTTGATCTGAATGAAAGTTATACGGTAGACTGACTAACATTCTGCTCTGTAAAATGATAATTGTGTTGAATCAACCATTTGTATTCCATTTCTTGGTAAATAGTCGATGGCTGATATGGTATTGAGGATTCATGGTGGTAAGACTCAAGCAAGTGAGAGTTTAGTAAATGGATTCATATTTAGTATTTATGCTTTCTGATAACTAGTTTTTTGGTGTACCTTGTTTGCCTTTGGGATGCTTTGATCATTCCAGTAGCTGGCAAGGTTGATGAAATTTTTTTTATCTTAAAAAAGAGAGAGAAGCAGGGGGAGAGTTCTAAAGCCACAGAAAGTATGTATATGTGTGTGTATGTATGTATATACATACACGTGCACGCGCTGCCAGTATCTTTTCACACTGTCAATGATTCTTCCTAGATTTTTCTAAATTCTGGGTGCAATTGAAGTACAATTCATGATTCTATTAGAATTAGCTCAGGAAAGCTAATCAGCATGTGTGTCTTCTGTTGGATTTGATGATCGTGCCTCAACAGGGATGAGGAGTGAGACAAGGAACTCAACTGCCTTGTTATCCCTATAGTGTTTTTTCCATTTCCCTACGCTTTGTGAATAAGAAGTGCTACTACTGCCACGTACTCTGATTTCCTCATTGGGGAGGGGTTCTGAGGTGTGATTTGGAAAAATGCCTGTCCTTGTCCTTTCCTGAGGCACGCTAATGAAGCAAACAGGGTACCTAAGCTGCTGCTATAGGGAGAACTAGTGGATTTTGTTCCTTTCTCATAAGTCTGAAAAAAATCTCTGAGGGTAAAACCTCCTACAGACCTAAGCCTGAAGCTAATTAGCTGTGTGTTGTACTGTGGAATACAACTATTAACTGGAGTTGTCTCCTGTGGAAGTGAAGGAGAGCCCAGCATATAGGTTGCATGTGATCTGAAGCTGAACATCCTCAGATTCATTTAAACTATATTTTTAATAGGAATTTTGATGGAAACAAGAATGTGGTATATTGGTTCATGTGTCCTATGCAGATGCACTTTTGCTCTTCATTTTGTCAACAAGTAACTGCAGTGGAGGCTGTTTGGCATAAAAAACCAAAGCTGATATAATCTTGATGGAGGACCGTTCTGGCTCAGCCCACAAAGAACTCTTACTTAGTTTAATGTCCTTATCAAACGCTATGTGTTATTTTCTCAGAGCATAGCATGTTCCTATTGCCCCTCTTCTTGCTTAACTGGCTTTGTCTTAGACTTGCATAATTCTCAGCAGAAAGGTAACGCAAGCGCAGCAAACTTGAAATTGTCGTGAAATTTACTGTTTATGTGGGTTTTATGAATTTACAGAACTATGCAGTACTTCGTGAATTGTGTGATCCTTTTTCGGACAACTTGTTCTCCCTCCCCTCTGCTTCCCAATCTGTCTGTTGAAATACATACTCTCACAAAGTCCAGTGTAGTATTCATTACTAGGTAACAAATTGATGGCACTTCTGTGTTGGAGTGACTCTATTCCAGAGTTAATGTTCCTGACTGAACTGATTGTTCATTAGTGTGCATGTTCTATAGGTAGCGTTTGCTATGTTTAGCAAGTTAACTTCTAATGTGCATAAGAGGCCTTTCTTAAATGTGTACGGAGGGTGTTTTGTTCAGTGAGTGAATGAAACAGAGGATTTGAAACCTCCCAGTTGGACAGGCTGACCACCTGGAGTTTAGTGATGTAGTGACCCTGATTCAGCATCAGAACAAGACTTAGTGCATTGTCATTTGCCAATCTCCGTTTTGTTTCAGTGTCTGCCTCTGTAATGTTGTCACCTTTCTTCTTGACAGCTTGTGGGGGACTGTAGAAACTTGGCTGTGCCTGATGTTAGTGAGGATAGGGTAGGTCATGTTATCTGATACACTAATCCATGAACTGGAACAACCCTAAGAGTGAAAGGTCAAGCATCACTGCCCTAGAATAGCCATCTGGAGAGCTAAACTGCAGTTTGTTTGCTCATGATTGAAAAAGCCGTTATATTTGCACTCTCTCTCTCTCTACTCATGTCATTCCCTTGATCTGAAAAATAATTGATTTAAAACAAAGGTGAGAGACCACCTGCAAGACTTGAAATTTCTTAACATTTCGGTGATAAAGGGTGTTCTCTCAAACTTAGGCTGGGTTTGGATAGCAGACCCATTAGCTTGGGAGAGGGTTCAGTTGATTCAGTTGATTCATGGCAGCTGCCTGTCTCTCTGGGACTGTTCTAACTAAAAAATTGTGCTTATGTGTTATCACTAGGGAAACATTAGCCAGCCAAACGGAAGTGATTTCTGTGTGACAGTGGTGTTCAGAGCTTAGACTGAAGGAGCCTCAATTGATGAAATTACTAAGCCTTTACAAGGAGGGTTTAAGCTGTTCCCCACACTGTTGTGCGAGTTTGAGCTGTGTAAGTCATGACCGTGATAGGTGACTTTTCATGCTTTGGGTTTTTTGTACACTGATTCTATTGTAACCTGATTCTGTTTCGTGAAATCCTTAACCTCAGCACTGGGAGGTAGACCATACCATCTTCTTTTTTGATTGATGCAGCAAAGGGCAGTGATGGAGGAGGAAGGGATGTTCCTCTTCCCTTGTGCTATCAAAGTCTAAAAGCATCGCGTGTGAAACGAGAGGGGGACCCAAGATGCTTTGACAGCGTTGAACTGTCAAATAGACACCTCAAAACTCTTCTATCAAGCAGCCTTGAGACCCCTTCAAGCAGCCTTGTCCCTGCTTCACAGCAGGTGGCTGCCTGAGGTACAGAAGATGCTCAGATAATCCAGGATGCTTTTCAAGTAAAAGAAGCATGAGGGATGTTATGTGAAGCAAGGCATTGAGGTCCTATGCAAGACCCTTTACTGCTTATCTGTGCTTGTCAGGAGCATACTTGAATTGCACCTAATAGGCACTGCCTGGTCTGTATTTTCCCAGTAATGCCAGTGGGTAGCCAGAAGACAGAGGAGTGGTGCAGGGTGAAAAGATGGCTTCTCATTGAGGACTTTTATGTTTCCCTGGAGCTTGGTTACCCAGAGCAGGGAGTCCATGTTTGCATGCCTGCTAGGAGTTGTGGGGTCTAACAGAGAACTGATTGAAGTGATTGAACTCCACTGATTGAAGTGGCAATTCTCCCTTTCCCTTGCTCCGTTTCTTCTCTGGCTTGTTTGCTTGGTGTGTGCTGTTTCAGGATGGTGCTTCTGCTGGACTCCATGTTCTCTCCTACTAATCAACAAGATTTTTGCAGAGCTTAGAGACTCTGAACGTCAACAAAGGCCTGCACTGAACTGTCAGTCTTGATATGCAGCAGACCTGTGCAGTGATGTCTAGGGCTTCAGCATGTCCTCTCAGCTTCACAGTTGTGAAGCACGGGGAGAGCTGAAATACTCAGAAATACCTAGTGAACCATCTCACTTTGAGCTGCTTGTGGCAGTTATTAGGTAGACAGGATCTCCTTACTCATCTGTGACTAACGTAACCTTCTCTAGACCCAGGCTATGACATGCTATTGGAGTTTCACATTAAAGTGTAGTGTTTAGGTATACATCCAGGATCTTAAAGCAGTCTTCTACCAGCCATTGATATTCCTAGGGGCAAACTGAGGGTGATTGGCAGTGAGTGACCTCTTGCCTGCTACTCCCCAACAGATGAGCACTGTGCCATCTATCAATGGGAGAAGAGATGTCTTGCACCTTTTCTTTCCCTGCAGTGTGTAACCTGTACTGTCAGAGTTTAGTTTTACTTAGGAAATAGCTCCTGTATTGCTGTGTGTGTATTTTTTGTTTGTTTGTTGTTTTTTTTTTTTGACTGGCAACAACCAAGAGTGAACTCTGCTTGGAGAAATGTTTGCGACAGAGGCTCAAGGCAGGAGAAAGGTCCATGTAATTGAGCAAAGGTTACCTTCAACCTGTTCTCATATTGCAAAGTGTTAGGATAGGCTAGTTCAAATTGAAACTGGGTGGGGGTTACCGGTAAGGAACTGGATGAAACTTTCTGTTTCTGCTGCACCTCTGCAGTTAGAATGATTTTGGAGCTATTCTAGTCTCACATTGCATGGGATCTCCTCGCTAAGGAGCGTTCCTCTATGTGGAGGATCCCTTTGTCCCAGTGCTGCTTGAGGCATGTGTGTGAGGCTCTGTACCCAGCGCCTTGCAACGTTCAACTTTGACTATAGAGTGGGCAGCTACAAACTAACCTGCTTAACATATCCTGGTGGCTGAGGACCTTGCACTTGCAAAGGTCTCTTAGCTGTACAAGTAAAGCTGTGCTGGTAGACTCAATACCTCAGGGTGAGCTGTGCAGTGTTGTGTATCTGGGACCTGGTGTTGATTTGTGTTTATGCATGCAGGACTTCTGATTTGGTTATTTTAGCTCCTAATTGATTTTGTTACTTACAGGGGCATCACACTCTTTAAAACAAAATATATGGTGAAATATTACAGGGAAATTTTATTTCTCCTGACAAAAATGCTAATTATGTTAGGGAAAGCAGCCTTGCACTCTCATCTGTGTCTGAATCTTAAGCATTACAAGAGCTTGCTTCACTGAGCTGAAGAGAAATAAAACTTACATACATAAATTAATTTCCTTAAACTGTGCTTTGAATAATTTATTTGTTTTTCTCTAATTGAGAGGTAGAACAGATGGCGCAGGCTTAGTTTAAAGTGGTGTCCATTAGAGCAACTTAAGCTGATGAATGGTTGTTCACTATAAGCATACCTTTGTTCTCTATACCGTGTTTATTTTGGTTGGAATTCAGTGGAAGAAGTTCTGATTTAAGAGATAATTATCATGCATGGTTATGGGTTGATATGACTATTTGGTAAGTGTGTTTCGAGTCTTTAGTGCACAAGAAAAAAGACTTATTTTGAGGAGGAGGCAGGTAAATCCTAAAGGGTTTCCAAACAGCTGCTATCATTAACTGGTGAGTTTTAGGATGCTGATGGGTACATGAAGATCATCAATACATACGTTTATTCAGCAGTTTCGCCCCTGAAGACCTCTTTACCATGAAGCTATCTAATTGGTAATAAGAAAGAAGATGACTTAAAATTATTTTGATGTCCAGGAGACAGGAGAACCAGACCATGGAGGAAGAGTCATCCTGGAGGTCTTGGCTGAGAGTACATCTACTCCTTGCATGTGCCTATATCGCAAGAGGTATCTTAGCAAAAATGGCATCTGACTCCTCTTGTTGCCCAATCAAAAGGGGCAAAAGACTCACCAGACTTGAACTGCATTTGCAATTTCATGTGCAGTCCTTCATTTTAGGCTCTGGTGCTGGCATGCTTCTAATCTGTGGGTTTTCCTGCCCTAAACTATGAAGGAGCAGAGAGTTTTGGCTCCAGGATTTCCAATTTCCTTTAGGCATTGAAATGGTTAATTCCCAGCACACACTCAGTGCAGCTGGTCCGTCAGTTTTTCTCTGGCTCACTTCTCTGTTGTTCTGGTAGCTGGACCTGCCTTTCCAATGCTTACTACTGGGTATGGTGACTTGGTCTGGTTATGATGCAGCTCTTATCAGTTTGGTTTCAGCAGTATGGGGAGTGCCATAGAGACAGATGCAGAACGGAGCTGTAGCGACTGAGCTAGATTGAGTTTAATGTTAGTTTCAGGCCTTCATATTCAGGACAGGAAAAATCAACTGCTCTAGCAAGTCAGCCTTTAGACTTTTCCTATGGACTTTTCTTAATGCTTAGCTGATAACAATGATTGGCTCTAGCAAGAAGAGTTTTCTTTTCCAAGCTGGGGTGGGAAGAACTAGAATGGAATAGAAATACTTTTTAGTTCTTTTGTATATGATGTGGATGCGCTACTTGAGTGCATTTAAAAAAAAAAAAAAAGTTTGTGAGCCTGAGTGTACCAGACAACAGTATCTTTTGGCTGTTTACAAAGATATTATGAAATCAAATATAAGTAGTGAGGGGCCACAGAATCTCAAGGGAGTATGAAGAGTGGAGACCCAATACTGAAATAGAATAAAAGTTTGTTTCCACAGCGGTGCACGTAACCTGACGGGTTGAGACAGGCCAAAGATCTGTCTAGCTCAGTATCCCATCTCTGACAGTGGCCAGTAGCGGATGGTCAGAGAGGAGTAAAAAAATGGAATATAGACTAAATCTATATCCTGTAGGATTTTAGTGCTGACACTAGGTCAGGGTCAGAGCATTGTATATGGCTTGTGCAGATGGGCACAGACAAGTGGGCCCCATGGAGGCTGGGGGCTGGATAGCTGGTTTTTCCTGGTGCCTGGTGGTGCGACCGCCTCTGCATTGGTGAGGCTAACCAGGCTCTCGGTTGGGACTGGGAGTCTGGTCAACACAAAACAGACTGAGGCAGCTTGGGGGCTTAGCATCTAGGTTACTAAATTGAGAGGATAAAGCTATTCCTTTAATGCTGGTGTAGTGTTTCAGTTGCAGCATGCAGTGCTTGTCAGTAGGGTGTTTTCAGAGGTGCGTTTTGGGGCTAACGTGATTTGCTCTCTCCTGGGAAACCTTGAATGTACTAGCTGACTGCAGGGTTTTTGAGACTCACAGCTGAACAATCTGTGGAAAAGGCAGATTATTGGGGATTTACATCCTTGGAGATAAGTGTGTACTAATGCTATTGTACAAGGCTTTATTGGACCCTTCTCTGGAATGTGTCATACTGTTCTAGTTGCCCATGTCCAGGAAAGAGGAATTCAAGCTGGAACAGGTGCAGGGAAGGGCTAGTGTGGTGTTCAGTGGGTTGGAGAGCCTGGCTGACCAAAGGAGACTAAAAGTTTGGGTTGTTTAGTTTGCAGAAAGAAGGCTGAGTGAGAACATGACTGCCACCTATAAATACGTCAGAGGGATGAACATCAGGAAGGGGGAACAACTCTTAAGAGCTGAAGGGCAAGGTTGGCACAAGAACAAACGGGTATAACCCGGCCATGAATAAATTTAGGCAAGAACTTTGAGGGCCTGGAAAACTCTTGACTAGGAATAGACATGGGCAAGAAATCTACCTGGTTTTAGGATAGATCCTGTGAAGATGAAGTGGTTTATATGCAATATAGAATAGGATTATCTATGGTGACAGGGAAAGTCCATTTCAGTTGTTTTTTTCCTCTGGTAGAACAGATATAATATTCTGCCTGAAACCTCTCTGATGCTTTGAACAAACATGACTCTTTTAAAATACTGCTTTTTGGTCTTAAGAAATCCCAAAGTGACTTATAAAGATGGTTCATGCTGTACCTGAAAATCACTTGCCTGTTGCCCCAGAGGTAAATGCACTGCAGTAGAACTAGCAGTTGCTCTTATGCCCAAGTGATCCAGCTAACCTTGTGCTTGGTAGGTAGCAGGATAAAGGGGCGGGAGAATCTTTTCTCTGGCACTGTGACTCCAAGTACTGATCCTCAGCTAGAATTGGTGGTTAGCTGCAGTGCCTGAACTTGCAGGTGTCCTGTTTTTTTTGCGTACTTGATGGCTCTGCTAGGAGCAGAGATTCTAGAGTGGTTCTGTGGGATTCTCTAGTTCTCTTGATGCTGAAAGAAATACTCATCTGCCCCTACAGTCCCCTCACCAACACCAGCTTCACCTGCCTGTTAGTTTCTCTTAGCTAAAAGCATTTATGCTTTTCCATGCCTCCTTCTTATGGGATACTCTTGAAAGACATTCTTGTCTCACTTTTTGAACTTCAGCATGGAAAATCACCTAGTAAGAGTCCCGTAGACAGTGGGATCCATCCAGTTAGTTGCCTCTGGCTTTGGTTTTAATTAGGTCATTTTGTTTTAAGCAGAAGAGTTTTATGGATCCTCATTTCCTTTTGCTTTCTCTATGTAGAGCTGCTGGTGTCTAATGTTATGATTTTTCTCATAGTTAAGTCTTTTCTCTTAATGGAACTTTTTCACTTGCTTATTAGTATTTGTAAGAAGGAACATATCTTTGGGATTGCTGTTTTCTCAATCACATTTGATTGAAATTGATCAAAGAATTCAGCTGCTATGGGGAGAGGAAGGAGTATATGGATGATTGATAGACATTGCAATGATACAAATATCTGAAGTCCGACTGAAAACTACCTACAGTAATAAAAATAAATGCATTTCTTTCACCCTGGCATATCTGGTTTTTGTAACATAGCTGTTAATACTGAAGGCATGTTTTTGGTGGACCAGCCTGCTATACTAGGCCGTTTTATGCAGGGGTACTTTCTGTTTTAATGTGTGGTTCTGGCTCTGTGGCAGCCCTCCTTTGGCAGTCACAGTTTGAGACTGTAAGGTACACTTCCCTGCGCAGTAAGAAAATCAGCTCAAAGGATCCCAGGAAAATTCAAGTTGCAAGGGGCCTCAGGAGGTCGTCTAGTTACATCTACTATATCTGTGTTTTCAGCCAAAGCCTTAAAACTTATTTATTATTTGTTTTTTCTAACAAAATTGATGGTAACATAAGTGGTTGGTGTCACAATGTCAGAGGTGCCAATGTGAATCAGTTCCCATATAGGTGCCCTTAGGATGCCTGTGACCACAGGGTGGCATGGTTTTGTATTCATCTTAAAGATGAATACAGCATCTAACTAATAACTCTAAGATGAGCCATCTAAAGTACCTGTGACAATCTAGCTGAGGCTCAGCAGAGTCTGATTTGTCCTGTTGCTTGGTTTGCTCAGAGCTTCAGGTTTCTGATGGCTGGACAGCTAGGTGTGTATGAGCTAGTTTGTGTAAAGCTAATGCACATACTTGTATCCCGTGGGCTGTCGGCTCTTTGGCTCTACCTTTAAACGTAAGAGGGAAGGTGTGGAACGCACTGGAGTCCTGTATTTTCTCTGAGTGAACGCTACCTACCGTGAGCTCTTCGTTACTTTCCTGCTACATCAGATCTCATTTTTTAACTAGACAAAAAAACCTGCTATGTTCCTCATTTGGTATTGCTTTTGTGCCAAACATGAAACTTTAAAACAAAGCAACATTTGGCTAGTCAAGTGTTAGAGCAAAGAGTTCCAGTTATCAGAGCGTGGAAGGCAAGATTTTTTTTTTTTTTTTTTTTAATAGCATGGCTGGGAGTTTAGCCAGAGAAAAGAATGTGTAGGATTTGACCCTGAATTAAATGAGAGCAATTTTTCATGTTTAGTAATGCTTTTTCATTTCAAAAGTAGCCTTGTTGAGAGTTTTGTGAAACGATGAAAAATAAGGCAGTAGTGTCCCTTCCTATCGTTCCCTTGTTGTGGATAGATCTGCTCGGACTGGGAGGACATGCATACAAGTAGAGCAGGATTCTGGGTTAACAGTGGCATTACTACCCTGTCAGGGCAAGAGCATTAGTGCCTGTATCCTAAATGGTTGAGAAACTAGTAATAGTGAATGGAAAACCTAAAGTTGCTTCCGTTCAGTGTATTTTGAAATTTGTGTTTGAGGAATGTCTGCATTTGGTATAAATGCTGTGTTAGAAATTGATTCTTTCTACTAATTGTCTTAGTTCTCTTTGTTAGATTTTTTTTTTCAGTTAAAAGATACGTTTTTGCCTTGTATTCTCATGAGTCCCCATTTGACTGTGACGTAGTCATGTTAGCTTGAAATGGAGATCTTGCAGCCAATGAACACATTACTGCTTATGCAGTGACATGGAATAAATGTCTACTTTTAACAGTTTAGAAGAACTTTGTGTCTGACTATTTGTTACTTAAAGGGGGTGTCACTTGTTCAGCACTACTTAAAGGTGAAAGTTATAGGCTTCTACTGATGTGCACCCACCACCAAAGTTACCTTGTGGAACCAGACCTGTTAAGAACCCAGTTTCTTTCTATCTATCTATCTATGCAGGCAATTTTGTATCTTGCATACTGGAATAAGAAATGCATTTGAGTTCTGGAGGGGATCCTATGGACAACATATCTGTGCAGATTCTTAATATCTGCTTAATTACACTTTGTTCCTGGGGTGGATTCTTGGGGTAACCTCCTAGCTTTTTAAATGAAAGATAGTGTGGAGTTTGCTCATTTAATCCTGGAGACTTTGTAGGATCACTGCAGTGTTGCTCTTATGCGCCTGCCTGAACTGCTTAGCATCCTGAAGGAATTTCTCTTGTAATAATTTGATGCTCTATAGAAAGTTGAAACCGCCCGTGGGTTTCAGGAGGTACTTGCTCTTACAGATGGAGTATTTGGGGTTTTTTTCTGTCTGGCTAAAGCTTCTCTTCCAGGTCTGTATAGGTGGCCTTCCTGGTATGTCTACTGCTCACCTCTTCTACTTTATCCATTCCTTTATGTCTCTAGAAAGTTGCTACCTATAAAATGTTGCTAAACTGTGAATAAAATATCACATCCGCTTGTGAAAGCTTCCACTAGCTTCAATAAAGATCCGAGCTTTCTGATCACCCTTGAAGAGCTCTGCTTCTTTCTTGGTGTTGCCCAGATCCCTTTCTCTTCCTGTAATTTAATCCATCTGCTTGTGCTTTTTAGAAGTATCTTTATTCTGTTGTCTTCAGGAAATTCCTTTCTAACTAAGCTAGCTTAATGGAAATAACTGAGGAGCCTTTCACAAGTAGGAGGGGATGTGTGGAGAAAAGTGCAGTGGTGCTTGTTTGAGAGCTTCTCCTGAAAAGTGGGGGGTATTGGGAACTGGCAGCCTAGAAGAATAGGAAAGCAGGAGCTGACATCTCAGACCAAATGACATACCCTGAAGGAGGAGGGATGAAAATGTCAATGTTTGAAATGTTAGAGAAGGATGGGGGTGTAGAAAGAAGGGGCATCCTAGCCAAGATACCAGGATAGGAAAATTATCTCTACAGCAGTAGTGTGAAATGGGCCAGGACTATATTTGGCAAAGCTAAAAGGGAAAGGATATGTAATAGCAGAAGGGTGTGCTACTGAGAACCGAATGAGAATTTGTAGCCGTTTGGGATAGACGGGACAGGCTTTCTTTTAGATGCTATGTGAAATTCTGCCAGGTTAGAGACTTAGTAAACTACTGAAAGTATTCTTCAAGTCTTACTTCTCCCGTGTATCTGGCAAGTGACAGTGACTAGATGTGCAGGTGCCCAGGTATGAACAAGATTGCTGACTGATCTTGCTTATTACCTGTCTTAAAAGGCTCAAATCTGCCAATTGTGCACACAGCTGATCTGTCTCACTCAGTGTGTCCCATTCAGCGTCTTACTCCTTCCCTCCCTGTTTGCACCACTGCATATTTCATTTGTCCATTAGAATCCCTGTGTTTGCCTTGCCTCTTGAGATTGTCAACTTCTTTGGTAGGACCTGTCTTATGTTGGTGTTCACCAGCTGGGACAGTGTCTTCTGTCCTAACAGGAATCTGCTTGTCCTTCTGCAGACGAGGTGGTGGAGAACAAGGCACTGTGCCAGTGGGTGAGATTGTGCAGCCTGTTCCCAGTGTGTCTGATTTGAATTTCTTTATTACTGTTGCTTTTTAATGAATGTGAAAGAGAAAACAGCTGGAGTCCATAAGGAGAAGCTGAAAGGAGAAAGGTTGGGGACAGAGATCAGGCCTCAAAACATGCATAAGTGTCTGTAAGAATGAGTAATGGAAAACAGGAGGAAAAGAGGGAGTATGGAGCGATGTGAGGAAAAGGTCTAAGGAAACTGAAGGACCTAGGCCTGGCAGATGAGTAGGTAGAGGTAAACAGAATCAGAAGGGGAGAGAAGTTGGGATGTTTTCACAGGTTTTATCCTCTCGTTTAGAGAATTTTACAGTGGATTTTTTTCCTTCAGCTTTCCAAAAGATTGGAGGAAGATGCAGTCAAGGGGCAGGACCAAATTAAGGCATGTCCCAAGGTTTTGTTAAGAGGGACAGTTGGCTGTGTGTATATTACCAATGTTGCAGCTGGGGGAGACAGAAGAAAGGCTTTTTGGGTACTTGCTTTGGGTGTGTGTTCTCCTGCTGGTTTGTATGGGCTCAGCATGCCTGAGGGTGGAGGCTGGTGTTCGGCGGTGCCTATTGGGACAGCCCTTGCCTTGGGGTCTCTTCATGCCTTCATCCAGGTGTGCAACATGTAGAGCCACCCCTCAGTTCGTTTTTGCCGTTTGTGCAGTGAACTGAAGTGGACAGGCATTACTTCTTCTCTGTACCTTTGCCCTTTTTTTTATATGAATGTGTGTAACTAGTTAAGGATTGAGTTCTGTGTTATGAGAACAGTGTTAGGAATATTTACGGAAATTACTTTTCTTTACAAGGAACGTTTTCCAGTTGCTTCAAAGCTTTTTGCTATTGCTTTGTTCCCTGTGGTAAGCAGAAAACCTGAGGGCTTAAGAAGTGTATGCTTTTTGAGTTAGTAATAACTTTGAACATTCAGCATACTAGCAGCCTAATGTGTCTGGGTGAAAAGTACATCAGTCAGATGTGTCACTTCTAATACTTCCAAAAGGTTCCCAGTGGTAAAAGAATTTTTCTGGGGAATTTTGTGCCTTTTTTAGGCTCCATTTGTACTTCAGGCATCTCTCATTGCCTGCTTGGTATAAATCCTTGATTAACAGAGGTTGAAGGAAGAGGTATAGATCTCCTTCTTCCAAGCCCTTCGACCTCTGGGACTAAAAACTTCTTGAGACAGAATTGGAGTAGCTTATGGCCTGCAAAGGTTTCCTTGTGTGTTCTTTCAGTTAAAGGTGATAGGGGTGCAATATTTAGGTCCCCTGACAGTAGAATTTTGGTGGTCGTGGTGTTAGCCTCCCATACTGACTACTGCGTAGAGGGCTCTGGTACTGACTTTCCTAAAATTGCCTTATTCAGCATGACTCTCGGGAAGTAGCAACCTTGTTTCCACCAGTAACAGAGTTTCTCAGAGCCAAGCGTTACTCCTGACTTATTAGTAATTTTTTAAATACTGATATTTCTGAAGTTTTTTCCGAGATAGTAGGGTAAGTACTGGATTGGATGCGACTACGTAGTTGGTACCAAGAGACACTTATGTAGTTTGGAGTCCTCTATCTTTTATAAGGCATTCTCTTCATCCTTTGGGGGGAATCTCTTCATCTGCTTGGTTCTTTTGTCTAAAACATTGATGTCCTCTAGACCTGCTCCTCCTGTCACTGGCATAGGACCATAGGAAGCCTTGCAGATCATGTAGTTGCCAGAACCACGCATCTACCAGTATGTAGTGCCATTTGGGAATCCCTAAATCTAGGGGAGGTGGATGAGTGTTTCATTATATGCCTGAATTACTTTCTTCGTCCACCAGGGAAGAAGGGTGTGCTGCTGGTGTTGGATAGCAGGATGAGGAAATGCAAGCACACATGTTCTGCCTCTGCTCCAGTTTCTTCCTCCTTCAGAAGAGGCAAAGCTGCCCGCTTCCACTGCGGACTGAAGGACAATGTATGGCCTGCTGAGCCTGGCACTTGCTCCAGATTCTTTCTGGATCTTTTTGGATCTTTTCCTTGGTCTACATAAACCTCTTGGCAAGCTTTCCAGACTTCTATTCATTGTATGCAGTTCCACGTTGTGTGGAACACTTACATGCATGTGGTAAATCCTAGCTGCTTTATCCTATTTGTCTACAAATACTTCTGGTTAGTGAAGTTTCATCCTATAGATTCAAGTAGTCCTATCTTCAGCCAATGTCAGGCTCCTTGGTAGTGGTAGCAAGTCATTTCCCCCTGCTCCAGGTGCATTAAAGTGTGACCTCACTGTATAGATGGAGGTTCTCTCTGTGCTCACCTTCCCATTGGGCCTAGTTTTGGAGAGGGGAAAGGAAAAAAAGGGGGGAGGGGGAAGCTTTAACCTTAAAATAAGTATATCTATTTTTGCACATTACTGACACAAGAATGTTAGTAAATTACCAAGAACTTAGAGTGCTGAAGGATTTTTAAATCTGATCTTACTAAGAGTCATCCTGTGGTCACAATTTTCCTGCGGGCAGTCTTGGATACACGAGACGCTGCTTCCAGATCTGTGGTTGTTGTACATTACTGTGAAAGCTCCTTCTGGCACTGGTGCTAGAGTATAGGTGATGGTTATCAGAAGACTTCTTTCTGAGAGAATAGTTTACAATGAGTAAACAATGAGTCCGTTGCCTGACCTACTGCAATCCCTTCAAGTTTCAAGAACAGCATTCAGGTCTGTGGAAGTCTGTACCTATGCTCCCAAGCAGGAAATACAGACTGCTTATATCAAAGACTGCTATTATTGAACCGCCAGGTTCACTGCTGAGCTGGCAGGTATTTCTGAGGAGAAAATCCTCCATGTCTGTGGCTGTATAGTCTTGCCGATCCCCTTCAATTTAAGGAGAGCAGATTTGACTTCTCAACTGAAAGGAAACTGCTGATTTCTGTGGATCTTATGATTCCCTTTTTAAGGCTCCTTCAGAGATTTGTGTTACCCACTAATAAAGGATCCTTTTCTTACAAAGATTAAAATTTGATCGTTGTGGGAAGCCTGAGTCCCTTCGAGCTTCTTACCGATTGCTCCCTATTTCCTCTTTTAAGATCAGATTTCCCCCCCCTCCCCCCCCCCCCATTGGCCACGATCCTGGAAGAACTGTGGACCTACTGCCATTTACCGTGTTTTACGCAGTAGTTTTGAAACATCCTTGAAGTTCTTCTGTGGTATGTGAATTTCACTTAACTCCTGTATCTACCGGTATTTTCTCCCTGGCACATACCATCAAATGTTCCTCTCTAGTTGTACATGCAAATGTTTCTTTTTACTTTAGCAGGACAAAATACTTAGAAATCTTCTAGTCTTTTCACAGATCATGAGGGAAGAATTAAAGATCAGTCAGTTACAAGACAAACAATCTCTAATCCTTCTGCATCAAGGCATGCAATGTTAGTGGGACAGTACCCAACTACAGAGGAATTTTGATTGTGTATTCAGCAACATGGGCCCCTTTGCAAGTGTGTTAGTTGAGTACTAGGTAATAACATGTGGGAAAGACCATGTTTACCCCCTCGCTGTGCTGCTATCACTGAGGTATTCAGGGCTGATGGTAACTGTGACAGCAATCTTTCAAAGAGTTTTCTACTGCCCACTTCTGGGAGGAATTACTGCATGGGAAGTGGAGCAGTGGAAGGTGATGTATGTAGCTGGGTCAAATGCTTGAACGGAAGCTGATTACTTCTCTAGGTGGTGAGCTCTGTTACAAAATTTTAGATGGTGAAAAGCTGTGTGAGGCTGGCTTGCTCGCTGCTTTCTGTCTATGGAAAGAAGACGTTTCTTAAGACATGGTGCTGAAGTAATCTAGGTTGTATGGGCTGCATAGATTCCCCAGGCACTCATTTCAGTAAATGTAAAGAGAAGGGGAATGGGATGAAGGGAAAGGATCATAAAGAGAGAGGAACTCAGATGAGTTATTGGAATATATATTAAATATTGTGCATGAGTACTTCAGGATTCTGAATGTTTTGCCCTTTCTGCTTTTAACCAGAATCCAAATTTATCACAATTGTTTTGCAGGACTGCATTTTATCATGATCTCAAGACTGTTAGTCCAATGTCAGTATAATTTTGTTGGACTGGGATCTGAGGGGTGACTGGGGTGGTCTTGCAATCTGTTTTTATGCTCCCAGCCAAAGGGGCGCATCTGGGGCGGACACTGTTGAGCAAAGGCTATGCTTTGAACGTATGAGATAACATTTACTGCCAGTGGGAGAGCTGTGTATGTGGCTGTGCCTTCGAGAACTAGTTACTGTGCAATTTGGCAGTTAAAAAGCCCTGGATAAAGACATACAGAGAATGTGGGCAGGAGTGCCTAAGCAAGGAGTTTGGGGAAGATCTGAGGAAAGATGGGGATGGGAGGAAGGATGAGGGTGGGGTAGATGCTTGCCCAACAGGGAGATGTCCAGTGGTGCCTGTCATGGCAAGTGACTGAGAAGAAGGGAGGGCAAGTTCTTCCATGCTTTATTTTAATTGAGATCGAGGTAGGTGCAGGCCCAAGAGGAGAGGCTGAGGGCAGGGCTCTGAAGAGATGGCGTTCATCGAAGCAGGAGGTGAACCAAGCAAAACTTTTTGGGAGGTCAGGGAGATGACTTGAGCCTATTCATCTTCCTTCTGTTTTCTTCAAAGCCTTCAGCAGTTGTAGGTGAATGACACTTTTTAAGTTGAGAGGAAGGAAATGAAATGTGTTACTGGTGGTTGCTTTCTGTGTATCAGAAAGGCACTTGTGATAAGTGAGAGCAGCAGTTTTGATAAATGAATATATACCAGCAAGCACCCCTGGCAGCCACACTTGGCTCAAAGACTGTAACTAAAATAAAAAAGCTCTAAAAGCTGCCTTTTTTTTAAATCGGGAAAGGTGTGGTAGGGTTGTGACAATGGGAAATGTGGTTCTTCAATGGCAGCAGGATTTGGCTGTTAAGTCAGACAAAGCTCAGATTGACCCTGCTCCAATATTGTGCTTATAGCATGTCCCCTCCAGGCGGACTGTCTGGAGAGATGTATGAACAGTCTTGGATGAACAATCGCAACTAGTTTGGACAAAGATCTGAGAGTCTTAAGTTTGTTCTTTCACAGCCTATTGCATGTGAACTCATAGCAGAAGTTTTGGCTTCCATGCCAATTACTGTGGCATTATGTGAATGTGGCATCTTTGAGAAAGATGCTATGTTTTATATGAAGCTTTTACAGAGCAGAAGACGAAGAAAAATCCTGTGGCTGTTACTGTTTTGTTCTCTTGTGCTGCTGCAGGAATGGACATGGGAACAGCCCAAACCCTCTTGGTTGTTTGCAGTCTTACTAGAGTATACCAGTTCCCATCCTGTCATCTCTGGCTCCCTTGAAACTCGGGATATGTTTTAGGGACCTAAAAGACAACTTGAAGGAAAAGAGGCCGTTGCCTGTAGGCTTATATTTGCTATGCAGTGCTCTACAGCCTTACTAGAAAGTATGTGGGCATCTGTAAATCTTAAGATTAAAAACTGTTGCATGTAAATCGGGAGTGGAGAGAGTAAAAACCCTTTTTGGCAAATAAGAAAATTGCTTATGTCTGTTTGCATTTTGCTATGGTATATGCAATGCCTATATTTGTAACGAGAAATAAATCTGTGTTCAGAACTCTTAGTTCTGATCTTCTGTTACTTGATTTGAAGATCTTAAGTCAGATTAAGCCCTGATGTTGTTCCAGAAGAAATGCTTTGTTCACAAATAAGTGGTTTCAGTGGAGGAGGAACTGGTTGGAATTCTATGAGCTATATTATATAGGATGTCAGATTAAGTGGTCTAATGATCCCCTTCTGCCTCAAAATCTA
The DNA here is from genome assembly GCF_040807025.1 of Struthio camelus. Lineage (NCBI taxonomy): Eukaryota > Metazoa > Chordata > Aves > Struthioniformes > Struthionidae > Struthio > Struthio camelus. The sequence goes on along the minus strand of NC_090947.1, from coordinate 32,972,723 downwards.
TTAATATAAGTCGATGGAAGTAACAGGATAAAGAGATCGTGGTACTTGATGGCTTTGTTCTTTAAAGTAATGTTGTTGATGGTAGATGGATAACACTTTCACAAATCTTTTTTTTTTTTTTTTCCTCTCTCCTTAGCAGGACCTGTTCTTGCTGTTTCCTTTGCCCTTACCAGATGTGAGAAGGCTGTTACTTCTGCTTCCACATAATAACTGTTTTGATGCTCTGTGGTGTGTTCTCTGTTATTTTGGAGCAAATTTGGAATCTCATTTGACTTGAATCATTTCAGGCTTAAACGTCTCTGAGAAGAGCTAACTAACCAAAATTACCAACTGGATTGTGATTTGGAATTCAGGGCTTCAATCATGAGGAGGTGTCCCTATGCTGAATGTTATTTACTTTGGTCTGTGCTGGGTGATCATTTGGGGTGATTGTGTCATGCTCTAGATCATATTTGAAAGGTTACTGTTTTGTAGCACATACAAGCTTTAAGAACTAGGCTTTTGGAAGAGGTCATTAGCAGATACTCAGTTACCTCTGGACCTGCGGTAGGATCCAGATCCTTGCAAGAACTTGAGGTGCATTGTGTTCCTTTGAATTGCCGGTCAAGGCTTGGTTGGGTAAGGCTGAGAGGGGGCTGAGCCATAAGATTTTCTTTCTTGCTGACAGATTCGGTGTTTGTGTATGATATGCTTCAGCTGTGTTATGGATATTGTTTTCATCTTTGTGCCTATGTTTTGAGTATCCCTGCTGCTCAGTGTTCCTTTTGGGAACAGTTGCGTACCTGTGAGATGGATCTTATTTTTTCCTTTTGTCTGACATCAAAAGCTGATAAGGAAACTTGGAGAGGCATATGCTCTTTGTTTGGCTTGCACAGCTAATTTTCTCCTTAATGCAGTGAACTCCCGCTTTCTGCTGAAAGTAAGTGCGTGCCCATGCGCATGAGTCTGCAAGGGGAGCGGGGTGGCAGGATTTAAATACTGTTTCAGAGGGACTGTATATTTTTTTGATGCTCTTTTGTTAGTAATGAATAATTATAAATGATCTGATGGCCTATGAATACTTGAGCCTCATACATTACTTTTTACACAGTTTTCTAGCCCTGGTAGGTGGAGTCTCTACTCTCAGTAGAGACCACATCTGTCTAGAACGCTTGGGCTGGAGCATTTAATGGGCTCCTTCAGTGCAAATAATGCTGCCAGACAGTTTTGATAATCTAAGGCCTTCTCTCGACTGTTCTGCATAGAAAACTTCCAGGTAGGGAGCCTTTGTAGGAGGAACCCTGATTTGTCCTCCAAACTTGCAAGATTTGATTTAGAAATATTGAGTGTGCTTTTTTTCCTCTACATATCCTGCAAATGGTTAGCTTGGAGATTCACTGCTCATCTGACATAGTTAATGATACACACATCCTGAAACAGTCTTTGATGCTAGATCAAAGGAAAGAAAATCATTTTGCAAGGATGAGATTAATATAAATTTTATAATTCTGTAGCGCTCTTCATCCAGAAGGATCTTGAAGTACTTTTCAAACCAGCAAAATAGCAGAATCCATTTCTGAAGCATGCTGCTTTTTCACTTACTTTAACGATAAACTTAAATGTGTTGCCTTCTGTAAAGGGAACGGGATTACTTAAAAGATATTGATGTGGTGTACTTTAGCCTCCTTGCATGAGGCAGAGGTTGTATTTAGCTCTTATTTCACATACTAAAATAGTAAGGTAATCCCACAGAAAAATTTTGGAAGTGGGCTAGGGAACTTCAGTACTCTTCTTGGCACGCGAACTAGTCGCTGGGTAGCTGGTGAAGTGCTCAACAAATCTGAAAGCTCAGCTCACAGCGCATCAAGCAGAGCTTCCAAAATGACTTTCCCTAATGACAGCACTCTGACCTCATGGCTGTGTTGAGGGCAGGTCCCACTGCACTGCATGTGCTGCTTAGTGCTATGGAGCTGAGTCCTCTCTTCAGTTGTGCGGGTACTGATGGATGTATCTATTCATGTGGCAGGCAGGTGCAAAGCCCACCGGGGAACTAGATTTCTGTCTTAAGTCCTTCCCCGTTCCAAGCAGGAGGTTGTTCTGATTCTTTCTTTGTAGCCAAAGCCAGTACTTCACACTCTTGTGTTGTTTTACAGACCTTATTAGCAGACAATCTCTTCCTTGAAAAAGAGAGAGAGAGAGGAGAAAAGCAGGAGGTAAGAGTATGCCTCTTGCTTGCTTCCTTAGACTTTATCTTGTAAGAAGTTTTTCCTTCCCTACTCTCTCTTTCTGGAGCTACAGAAACCGGACTTTGTGGGACCTGAATGGAAAGTGATACAGGATACTTGCACTGTAGTTTTCAGCCTCGCATCTGCACTATGAGTGGAAAGGCACTTTCCTTGAAGAAGTAAAGGCACTTGCAGAGACCGTAGCGGGCCGGTAACTTCTGTCCCTTATGCTTCACATGGAGAAGCTCTTTCTTCCTTGGTCTTCTCCTCTTTCTGTTTTGCTAGCAGTTGCATTCAGTTGCTTGGCTTCTCAGACATGTTGCTGTGCCTGGAGTCTTTCTGCCCTCCGTGGTTGAGGCAGACTGGATGCCAGAAACATTCCTTTACCAGGTTGTTTTGGAGCTTCCTTGTTCTCAGTCTCATCACTGCAGGCCAAGATGCAGTGTTGTGTGGTATTGTCATGACTGTTTAGATGGAGAGGTACAGAACTACTTTTAGGAAAATGTATGTTCTGGACTGGGAGAGTGCTCTCCTGCCATGTAGGCAAGTAGTAGGAAGTAGGCTGATAAACAAGGTGACTCTGGAGAGGAGAGGAAATCCCTGGTTACTTTTCACACTCTTCCTTTCCTGTCTTATGTTTCTATGAAGTTGGCCAAGTACTCCTAAAAGAGTAGAGGCTTCCCCACAACTTCCCTATGCAAAGAAGGATTTTTAATGGTATGGGAAAGTCTGGGTAGGTTGCTTGTTAGCCCCCTCCTTTTAGATATAAGATGATGCAATGCCGTCAGCTGAGTGGTGTGTGTGTGTCTGAAGACGATTACAAGTACTAGTTAGAGACCGTGTGTATGGATTGCTGAACTGTGAGGAACTGAATGGGAAATGAAGTTCTTCTGGTGCGAAGATCTGCTGGGAAAGCAGATGCCTTTGCAAGGATTAGCTCTGGGGAAAAAGTTGTTTCATCTCCCTTGTATGTGAGGGTGTTCTGGCTACTGCCATATGCAGATGCTTCTCATTCCAGGTTAATGATGATTCCTTTCCCCAGGTGTCAAGGAGGATGTTTAAGGAAGGTAGAAGCGTACTGGCAGGATTCAATGACTACATCTGGTCTGTTTACCCAGTTCCTAAAACTACCAGAGTGAATTCACTCAGGAGCCACAGGAAGAGCTTCGTTCCTGCTGAGCTGGCCACCTTCACAATAGTTAATTGCAGTTGTGCCTCCAGGATCTTGGGCACTTTGGAAATGACCAGAGGACGTAGCTTTCCCACCTGGAGAACTTAGATTTAAGTATACTCTAGGTTTATGAGAAGCAAACTTCTGTTGCAGAGGGCTGTTAGGCAACTAGAATTGCTCGCAGTCTGATCTATGGATCTGAGGAGCTTGTCTGTGAGTTTTATTTACTGTGAATAAGAGGAGAGCGATGCTGAAGAACTGTTGACTCTTAGATTGCAGCAAACCCTCCTCTCTGATATTGGTGAAGACTTTTCATTGTGCTTCAGTTGCCCAGGCTGTAAAACAGAGGTCGTGACAACAAAATCCAGGTTTGCAAAACACATCTGAAATGGAGCTGAGCTTTTCTGCCTAAATGGATAGGGTCAGAATAGCAGTTCAGCATGGTTTCTGAACTGAAGTTTTGGGTACTTTGCAGGCAGCAGAAGGGTTTTTATTATTATTGTCCTGCTTATGATGTTTTGCTGGCAAACAGAAGGAGACATAAATCCTGCCTGTAGGATATTGTTCCTAGGTTAGAGAAACGAGTGGAGACAGCAGAGTTTCAGTAGCAGTGCAGAGTGGCCCACCTGGAAATTTCTTGCCTTTTTTCTTCACCTGTGTGCAGGGAAGGCACTGGAGGAAAATCCATCAGAGCATTTGGACTCCATGTGAATTTTCTGGGAAACTTGAGCACTAGCTGGACTTCCCCCCCCCCCCCCCCCCCCCCATGACTGAGGTTTTGAGATGAATAGGCGTTGGGATAATGTGATACGAGTACAAAGTGTTCATGTGCCTGACTAACCTGTGGTAAACAACGTGTTTTAATGGTCTCTGCCTTTGTGGTATTCATGCTGTTGGCAGAAGAAACAAACCGAAAACGTTTCCCTGAGATACTTTGTTTTATTTTTCAAATCAGTTTGCCCTTTCCTGATAACCTGGCCTGTTTATCCTCACTTGTGTGCCCAATGAGTCTGTTTCCAAGGCCTTGGCACAGGTTGCAGATGTCTGCACGAGGCACACCTTGATTCAGCAGAGATGTAAAGCTTGTGCTTAGCGCAGGAGCTAGGGTGTTACAGGCATAGGTTCACTTCGCAGCTCTGCCACAGGTTTATAGTATACAGGATCCAAAGATGATGGTAATGTGTTTTCCTCCTTGTGAATCTCTTCTCTGTTCTTCTGGTAAAATACTATGCTTCCTCAGTTGAAGATGTTGGTTAGTGTAAGTCCAGTGTGGTAAGTTGAGACTATGGACTGATGTGAAGACCAGTATAGCTAGGAGAGTGTTTCTGTGGTTTCCTGCTGATTTGGGGACATCCTCTGATTGCTGTTCTTGGTGGGCTTTTGTGAGTTGAGAGTTTAACTTAAGATGAGGGTATTGCAGGTGATTTCTTGGTCACTCCTTGCCTCAGATGAGGTGTGTGTACTTAAATAGCATGGACCTTGCCTTGCGTTTCACTCAATGGTAGATCTTACGCTATATCTGCATAGCGGGAAGATGCTTTCCATATTATCAAGTTTGGAAAATTGTGCAAATTCCTTTCTCTTGATGCTTTTATGATGAGTTAATTTAAAACTATTCCTAATGAGCTAAAAGGCTCAAGTCTAAAGTAAACTTTATACCGATTTGAGTGGCCTGGGGACTTTTTACATAGTTTCACTCACTTAAACTGAAGCCTTTCACGCAGCAGTACAATTGGGAAAGGGCTAGTCTGTGTGTTGTTCTGGCTTTAGTAGCAGGTCTTGCTGCAACAAAGCAACACAACTGAGTCACTCTGAGATGGAAACCAGGACAGGGCGTTCTGAATATACTAACATTGATTCCGTTCATGCAGCGTCCAGTATGTGTGCTCCACGAAGTCAGATGTATGAGTGATTAGAAAAGCTCTTATGAATAGCTGAAAGTTTATTAAGACTTATTGTTTGCTCTTAAATGAGTGTCACAAGAATATCAAGTTCTGTTTGGTATCAGCAGCTCAGCATGGCTGAATCCAAATTGCATCCTTATATCTTGTATGCAGTGAGAAGGAAGCTGTAAAATGTTTTGTGAATGAGTGCTTCCCTAGTATGTTATTCCAAGAAGCCTCGTGACATGCTTGGTTAGTACTTCTCAAAATTGGGCCCAGAATAGGTGTTATAAAGGAAAAAACAAATAATCTATTCTTGTTTCTGTTTAAGTCGGTGACATCTGTTTTGTGTTAGTTAAGGATCCTGAGGGGAAAGGAAGGAGGGATATAGTTTGAGTTTCAGATGTGAGAGAGGGAGTTTAAGGTTCACCTTAGCCTTGACATACTTTATGGTTGCGCATTAATCTTGAGTTAAGCCAGTGTTGCAAAATTTTGTTAACCAGTGTGTCGGCCTTACCCTGGGAAGTAATTTCTGTTTGATGCTAGTATAATTTATATCTACAGTGAATTGTTAGTAAGAGTCTATTGCCAGTTTGCCTTCTGTTCATAAAGGGTCTTTACCCACTGGTCAAATAACTTCTTCTACTGATATTGTATTTCTAATGGTAACAGGAAGAAAAAAACTTAGATGCGATGTAGTTATAAGGAACCTCAGGAAATAGTCAAATCCAACTTCTTGCTTGGAGACGAGAACCAAACATACCCAGGCCTCTTCTGTCAGGCACTTATCCAATCTTTTCTTAAAATACACCATTTGAAGACTTTACGGCCTCCTGAATTAGTCTTTCTGTGCCTGTTTATGCTTAATTTCCCGTCTATCTCATCTAAGAGGATTTCTCTTTATCCTTGTAGAGGATATGGGAAAGTTGATCACCACTCTTCACTAGAACAGGCTCGAACGAGAAATCTTTTCTGTGTAAATTCCCTGCAAGTATTTACCTGTCTGCCAAATGGGGCTAGTAGTTTGTACTGTGGTATAAGTATTGGCAGTGTTGGCAGTGCTTTGTATGTGCTAAATCATCCTCTTATTTTTAGATTTGGTGTGATTCTGGGATAAGGGTGCAGAATTCTGTTGCATCCCAGAATGGTGATAAATAATTGAATGGCATAGAGGAACTTGACGTGCCTGCGGATAGATCTGTTTAAAGGCAGGTGCCTCACTTGCACCTCTCTGAGGGCTCATATACTCCTGAAGGTGTAGTTCATCTAATGAAAATCCTCTATAGAAATCTTCAGCTGTTCTCTGCTAGCTGCTCTGATTTCCATGTTCTCTTGTTTTCTGCTCCAGTTCTGTAACTTCCTCTATAACAAGAGGAGGTGGGGGGAGACATGAGGTGAAGCTCTAAAGGCATTGCTGTGGGCAGAGATGCTTCCTAATCTCCAGGAAGATGCAGCATGTGGCAGGGAAAAGAGCATGCTGGCAGATGGGGTGAGAAAGAGCTACAGTTGTACCAAGGAGATAGACCTTGCAAACAGGAAAACTTTCATGTTGTGGCAGACAAGTAGGTCACAGTGATTTGTCACGCTGGGTAGGAGCTACTGCTGCAGTCAAGAATGACTCTATGAATCAAAAGCATTTCTGGGGTGGGCATCTGTAGGAGATGGTAGAATTAATTCATGTGTACTGAGAATTTGTCCCTCAAGGACAGAGGAGGGCTCAGCTCAGATTCTCTCTTGAATAAACTTCATGCTTGTAGAGCCAGGAGAGTTAGTGTGGAAAAGAAGAAGGTCTTGGAGGCTCCTCCCCTTGGCTACAGCCGGAGCACCCTGGACAAGTCAGCTGGACCTTACTTTCCGTTTATGGTCACTGCATTTATAAAACGTCTTACAGTTATCTGGGAAGCATGACAGAAGCGATGTTAGCTGTGCTTTGGCTTTGGTTCATGACTATGTCCTGTTAGCAGTCATCTTCTTTCCTATCTTCCCTTGATGGTACTACCTTTTTAGTATTTCTACTGACTATTGTGGTGTGAGGAAGAATACACCTTGCATATGCACTGAAGCTGAGCTGAAATGTGCTTGCTATATGGTATTGACTGAGGCTAAGTGAATATAGTGAGCGCTTGAAAGGAGCGAGGGATGGCTTTATGCCTGTCTGAAAAGAAGCTCCTGAACTGCGATTATGTAAACAGAAAACTGGTTTGACTTGTGCTCTTCTCCTACAACTTGATGGGGAAGGAGAGCTGCAGCATGTCTGTCTGTTCCCTCCTGAGAGTGGCTTATGCTGAGCTAGCTCATTGCTTAGCTCAGTCACAGGGGCAGCTCTGTCCAGAAAGGTGAGGCCACAGAGGTCTGGAGTTCAATATCCTCTAGCCAGCATCTGTCTATAAGTTTATTACCAACAGGCTCTTCTGTGGGATCTTTCTTGTATGAACTTAGCTTTCCCTGGACTTAACCAAAACCCAGCAGAGAACTGAAGGTGTGTGAGACGCTATTGCAGTAGGATTCTCATGGGAGGTGCTAACACCAGGACCACCTGAACTTGACCTCTAGATTTTTTACTAGAGGTGGGCATAATGGTGAAATCATGCACTCAAGGCTGGTTAAGCAGGGCATCGTTGGTAGCAAAAAGGAGCTACTGGCTCTGTTGTAGCAGTTTCCTTTATTTTTCCCAAGTGCATAATTTTTATAAATATGTGAATCAGTTTTACAATGTGGATGAAGACTTTCCTCCCTATCCAGGAGGGCTGAATTAAGATCATTGCTGATGTTTCCTTTGACTCCCTCCAGGTTTAGTGCTGTTTACCCAGTGTTGTTGACTCAAACTGCAGGAGATCTAGTTAGAGATTCAGACCTGCATCCCTTACTCAGGGGGTGAAGACTTGACCAAAAACTTGGGAATCGGAAGATCTGGGAGCCTAATCGTAGTTTTACTGTAATCATGAATGTGTTTTGTGCCACTCAGTGTCAGCTTGGAGTGCGCTGGGTTTCTTTTCTGTAAAGTCAGAAGCAATCCAATGTTCTTTGCAGAGACGGCGTGGACTGAAGGGTGCTATTTGCCTGCATGCAGCTTTGCACAGGCAGAGAGAACAATAAAGTCAGTGCTGGTATTAGTATTACATCTGATCTCAAACTCTTTTGAGAAGAGATTTCAGACTAAGCTCTGAGGAGCAGGGGCAGAGGCTCATTCTCTGGGTATTTGGCCTGGGACCTTGTGGCTGTTATTGGAGATAAACGATAAAAGGGGAGGAGTTGATGCTGCCATGTTGTGACGTCTAGCCCTGATTACCTGATTAACAAGAATAATAATATGAAAAATAACGCGACTGAATTTGTTTCTTACAAAACAAGAAAATTTCTATTCTCTTGGATTATTTAATGAGTCACTTCATCCAAGAGATCAGAAAGGCATCTGTAAGGCCAGCCCATAGTTGGGCAACTCTTTCAAGATTAGGCAGTGTAGCTAGTAAACGGAAATAACAATTCCACAAACAGATTTTTAGTTAGTACTTTTTTTTTTTCCTTCCTAATGCAGTGGAGGTGATCTTAAAGGTCTGTAGATTACAGTCAAATGGTAAGAAACGTATAGTGGCTGCTGATGCTCTCTGCTTCTTGGGAGAATGCTCTTGAATACAGAGACCTGGTTTCAAGACCTGAGTTTTGCTAGACTGATGGTCAGAATTTCACCCAGAGCGGCAAGTCTGAACTCTCTGCTTTTGGTGGATTAAAAGTCAAGGTGCGCCAAACAGAGTGCGGGGCCCACATAGCTTGTAGCCCTTTTCTTTAAAGAAAGAGTTAATGAAGAGTGTGTGCTTTGCTTCCATATTGCTCTGTGCTTTTGGCATCATCTTTGATATATGAATCTGAAGACAAGGATTAGAATGTATATGTATGCTTTCAAAATATTTTGAGTTAAATCCTTTCAAGGAGGGAGGAGAAATACCTTTAAATGGTGATGTGAGCGTACTGAGCAGCTCTGCATGGATTTTTTTCTGCATATATAGATCTTGGGTCAAACTTTGTAACTGGACTGCATGCTGGCACAGTCCCAACACTGCAGACATATGTATATGAAGTAGCCAAATAATACTTCTTTTCGAGATACAGCCAGTACTGCTAGACCTCACCGTGACAAGTTTATGATAGCAATAATGCTCTCTAGTTCCAGATGAGGATATGAAAGCTCTTGAAAAACATCAGTTTATACTTCCATGTTGCCAGGATATAGGAAAGTGCTATTAGTCCAGTTTTACAGAAGGGAATAAACAACACTAAGGGGACGTAAGTGTAGTCGTATTCCCTTCCTGAGTAGCCAAATGTTGTTCCTTTTGTGGCAAGTTTGTCAGCTGAATTGCTTGTGTTTTTTTTTTTTTTTTTAAGTTGCAATGGTCTGTGCTGAAGAAAAAGCAGCCATTGGATCTCTAATCTGTACCACAAGCAGTGTTATCAGGAAAGCATATTGTGTTTCTCTGTTATCCTTGGGCGTTACCTTATCTTAAATGATACGCTCCTTTCCTTAAATGATGCTTTCTAGTCTGACATACTCGCTATCTGTGAAACTCGAACTCTCCTATTCTTCTGAAAGACTCTGTGCCATAGACCGCAAAAGACTTGCAGTGATCCCTCCTCCTTCTCTTTGAACAAAGTTATTGTTGACACAGACTGATGAAGAGAGGAATAGTAATTGGAGCCTATCACTGTGTGTGACTTTGAACTTTTTACTTTTATCAATGTTGTCAAGCTAAGAAAACAACTCCTAAATAAATAAACTGAAAGCCCAGTGTCACTTCTTTGCTGAAAAGAACGTACCAGTTCCTGCTACACATAGCGATATTTGAACTTGACACATATGCATGTGCACACACGTGCTAACGTTGCTGCCTGATCCTGTCGTGGGGCTTCCATACCCACATGAAATTGTGTTGAAATACAAAGATTGTCATGGATCAGATCATGCAGCTAGAACCTCTGGGATGACAGAGTCACCTGGTTTCACTACTGTCCTTAGAGAATGATTAAAAACAAACAAAAAAATCCAAATACCTCCCTTCTCTCTCTCTCTCTCTCTCTCTCTCTCTCTCTCTCTCTCTCTCTCTCTCCCCCCCCCCCCCCCCCATTATGCTATTTTGCAGTCAAGCCAGCAAGATCTTATTGGGTGGTGACACAGAAGCTCATTAAACTCGGTCATAGATTGAAAGGACTGTTTCTAACTAGAGTACATAAAATTCATGTTCTTGAAATCACTTTAAGAATCTGGTAAAACAAAAAGCTTTGTATAAAGCTATGAGCAACCTGATCTGATTTTGTGTGAGAGGATTGAGCTAGTTGATCTCCAGAGGTCCCTTCTAACCTTACTTTATTGGTGGGCCCTACTCTGACTTTAAAGGTTGAAAAGCTGTTGTATCTTTTAATGTCATACAGAATCTGCAGCAGAGCTGGATGGGATGGGAGGAAACATGCCTGCAGTCCTCTTCTGGTCAGGTTAATAATGTCATGATATGTCCAGCATCGTCTGTCTGTCTTCAGTTTTTACAAAGCATCAGGTCTTGGTTCTTGCAGTTCTTATGACCATACTTATGCATAAAGATGTAGCCTTATTTGTTAAGATGAAACTTAATACCAGCGTGTGGTTTTTTTTTTCTTTTCGATTTTTTTTTTGGAATAATTGCTTCAAAGTCAAAAAATACCTTTTGGATTTACAGGAACAGGAAGGCTTACTTAACTTCCAACCTGAATGAATGAAAAAAAAAAAAAAGCATAAAAATTCAAAGATGTGAAGGGTTCATTTTTAAAGATATTTTGATACCCCCAGGTGCTGCTGGTATTTATTTAAACTGGCACCTAATTTGTGCTTTAGAAAATTCTACCAGGCCTCCATTAGAATCTCATGGCAACTTTAAAAATAAAAAAATTCATCTTTGAATTTGTTATGACTGGGGAGAGTTGAGTCAATTCCTTTACTAATTGCAAGTATTGCTATGTTTCTTTAATAAAAGCAATTGATTTTAATTGAAAGGAATCGTTTAGAAAAATGTTGTCTCCTTCCCCTTTTTAAGGGGAATGTAACCTACATCCTGCAGATAATTATTATTCTTTAAAACTATTCTTTCAGTGTTGTTTCAGATTTGTGCAGTTAAAAAAAAAAAAAGAACCCAAAAACGTTGGCCTGAAGTATGACGCAAACTCCTTTAAGATATATTCAGTTTCTTAATTTTTGAATTTTTATAAAGGTATGCTGTGCTATTGTTTCCTGTTCAGCAAAAAGTTAGACTGTTTTGAGTTGAAAAACAAGTAGCCAATGCGAGTAAACCTCTCTCAGAAAATGACAGAATTGATAAAACAGGATAACTATTTCTTTTAATCACAGTTAAATTCGTTATTTAAACATCTGATTCAGTTTAATTAGTGTTTTGAAAATAGTGATGGAGTTGAGAAGGGAAGAACAACATGATGAAAATGTTCAGAAATGTGAAAGGTGAGCAGAACCTGCTCAGGAGGTACCGTTTCCTTAGGACCCTTTTCAGGCACCAGCCCAGTTAACTGTGCGGCAGGGTGTCAGCTATTTGTATAGCCTGCGCTGGAACTGAGTGTGGTTTCCTGTACTACATTTACAGCTTATGTTCCTCTGATGTATTTCTGTTTCCTAAGAGTTCTATTTAAAATAATTACTCCAAGAGCTAATGATTTAGTTAAATGGTGAATTAATTTATTGTATTAATCCGCAAGAATTCTTGGACGCCTCTAAATTAATGGATGCTTATCTGGGGATTCCCAGCCTGAGAGTGGTTTTTATTTCCAGTGTAGTTGAGATGTTAGAGTATTGACAGGAACTGTTTGACTTGTTTAAATGTGTGTTTAGAATTGGATACAGAAGCCAAAACGTGTGTGGTTTGTCCCTATAATTTTCCAGTTGGTTTTTCACTTGTGCTGTCAGCTATTCAAACAGCTTGTTTTCTTCCCTTCAAGAAAAAGCTGACTCCTCTGGACAATGCAGGATGAGGAATTCCCTTTGCTTTGCTGGAGGCCTTTGTGCGTTGTCGTCCCCCACACCCCCCTCCCAGCCCGAGTAGGAATTCAGTGACTTCTGTGGAGTATTTAACAGTTCTTGAGACTGGAGTTCTTTAGACACAGAAACAGATGTAGTATGGGTAGTGGCAGAGCTGAGTCTTACTAGTCTTAGCCCAACTCCATGTCTTCTTGGGTTGAATCTTGAACCAGCTATAATGACAGATGGCTCGTGTCGGTCTGCCTGTGGTTGTGCTTATGTGGGTGCCGATTGCAAGAGTAGTGGTTTTTTTTTTGTTTTGTTTTGTTTTTTTTACAAAAAAAAAAGTCGTGGATTTCCAGCAGGACTATGCAAAACCAGTATAACTCTTTCCAGGAAGACTGGCTTAACAACTGTCCTGTGGCAATGACTGTCACCCATTTCTGACCTGGAATATCAGGTGAATGGGATGGTTTGGAGTCTTGTATGTATACAAATGGATTTTCCAGTCAGCTTGTTAGAAAAGCCACAAGTCTGCAGCTGACCTGCAGCACTAGCACGTAGCATGTGTTCTTCTGCTCCGTAACGGCTCTGCAGACATCTGCAGTCTGTAAATGCCAAGGCAAGAGATCAGCCCTTGCCTGTGTGTAGGTGTCTTGCAGGCCCTAGATGTTTGTGGGATGGGTAGCTTGCCTTGAGATTGCAAAATCTATTTGGGTTTCTGACAGCATGCCGTGCACAATTGTGGCCCAAGGGTGTGCCCTAATGGAGATGCGCTGTACTTCACTATTCTGTCATGTAATTGGGTATCTGTTGGAAATGACTAAAAAGGCATCTGTTTTCAGTCTGAGGCAGGAAAACAGATGTAGTATTCTCTTGTGGGGGCTCAGCAGAGTGATGCTTCAGCTGTTGCTCCAGATCTCAACAGAATGGCAGCCAAAAAGGCAAAGGGATAGACACAGGTCAGAGGGAGTTCAGGAGAGGAACGTAGTTAGGAAAGAGAAGAATGCTAACTTCCTGTGTGCTAGCAGCATGTGGTGCTTATTTTGGAGCCTGTGGAAAGCATTGCTGTCAAAGTTAGCATTACTTACTTTTCAAATAGGTAGGATTTAAATCTGTCTTTTTCTTTCTTTCTGATTGCTATTTGCTAGACCAGGTGGAGAGATTAGATTCTTTGTAGATAACCTATTGCTAGATGTTAAAAGATACTAAAAATCATGCCTAAATTAATCAAGGATTGTACTAAGAGCTAGACCTATGAGAGCTGCAATTGTGAGATGTCTGCATGGGGATAGGCAGATTAGAGCACTGAGCTGGTGAAATGCTAAGCCAGAAGCTGTACAATGAGGCTAGCCTGGTGCTAGGCCTGGGCCAGTTATGTTCCACTTGTCAGTCAAAGAACCCTGTGCCCTTACAGGAGGACATAGTTGCTCAAGTAGAGCACTGTGCCGTCACAGCTGTCCAGCTTGCACACAGGCACTGGTTCATGCCTGCTAATGGGTCTGGTGTGCTCAGATTAGCAGTTCAGGGCTGGGACTGTCCCTTTCTGTATTTCTGTGGCACTTGGTTTTCTGTGTATGTGATTGTGCTCCCCTCCCCCCTTGTTTCTTCTCCAGCTAAAAGTGGAACCACTGGTACACCACTGCAAGTGATGCTGATGATAAACCGCTGGAAGCTTTTCCTCTTGAGGATGTTTGTGCATGGGGGGGGGAAAAAAGCCTTTAAACAAGTATGAGGGAGGCTTTGAGAGAGAATGATATAAGAAACTCATTTAGTTAACTTTTAGCCAGTAGTTCCCAATATGCAGTGACCTATGTTGACAGTACTGATCAGTATGTTGTAAGAAGTGTCAAGAGTTGCTTTCCTTCTGCTCCAGAAGCAGAATTCCTGTTGTATGAGCCATGATCAGTCTTATGAAAGGTGTAGATTCTGAGTTCGAGCTCAGGTGCACAGCTCACTAGTGTAGAAGAGATTGAGTAGTGTTTTAACCCATGCGTTCAAGGTTCATCTGTACTCTCTTGAACTCCAAATGGATCATGGAGGTGTTTGAAATGCATTCTCTCCTCTCCAAGGCTCTTACATGAAGGAAGGCCTTGTCATCTAGTGCCATGGGGTGGAGGTTCCCACTACTGCTTAGGCTGCTGCAGCTTCACTGGCTTTGGGGAACGGGAGCAGGGTTAGGCCCGCACGGAAAGGGCAGCACGTGTTACATCTACACTGGAAAGCAACGTTGCTTAGCCTAGGAGGCCAGCTGCTTTGTGCTCCTCCGCGGAATTGCTTTTTTCTGGAGTGTCAGGGTTGACTTGGTTCTGAGATCTCTTGAAACCCTGACTTTTGGTTTTGTCATCCCAGCTTTTAAAGCCCTGTTGTCTTGTGGTACTGGGCACTGGAAGAGCTGTCCCTGAATTATGAATAGCACTTCCTAGGCCTGTGGTATGTAAAACTTACCTTAAGGTCTATAGACTATGCTGCAAGAGCATGTTTTTGTGTGGAAAACTTCACTTGGATTCTCCTGTTTGAGCTGTTATGTTTGTTCCTGAGATGGCCAGCTCTCTCCTAGCCTTGTCCTGTGGGTTGTGTCACTCTGCCAGTAAGAAGTGATTTCCTTTGGCTGCAGATTTGTATTGTCTTATGGTTGCAGGTGAGAAGAGCTTAGGGAGCCTCTTAAAGAATAACTACCTAAAAATAATTTTCTGTATTTGTTAAACGCAGTCTGACTTTCACCTTTTCTTCCAGCTCCAGTACTTAGCGCTCTTCCTAAAGGATTCAACTTTTGAGGCTCTTCGGAAGCTATAAAATCAGTAGCTTATTTACTTGATTGTTTAGAGCTCTTCAATGCCAGAACTTTACAGCAGTTTTTAGCAACAGAAGTGAAGAATGGACTCTTCAGACAAAGGATGTTGAAATCATCAAAGCTGGAATTTAGGCAGGCTATTGCAGCCATTACCCTTAAGGTGAGAGGATGTTATGGGCCTTCTGCATGACCAGGTGGCCAGAGCTTCAGCTTTTACCGTCTCGTTTTGGAGATTTCATACCCCATAGCACAGTGACTCTGAACCATGCTGCATTATTTGCTGAGGGCTTGTCTAGCAGCCCCTCTAAGGGTAAGAAAAGATTTCAGTGGACTAAAGCAGCTGTGCAGGAATAAGACTCCCGCTGAAGTGATGGCTCTCTCCACGGAGGAAACGTTCCCTCCTGCCAGCTGTGGTCCTTTCTCTGTCTGTCCGTTTCTCCACTTTTGTTGCCTACTGTTTTTGTGTAGCTTGCTTCTGATACTCCTGCAGCTAACAAAGGCATCTTGAAACTTTATTTTCCTTTTCTTAGTAGAGATCTTTGTTCTTGTGCCACTAGGTGGTTGTGGATTATGGTCGTCTCTGGAGTCTATTCTCCAGCGAGCGGAGCTGGAGATGCTGAGCAGGCAGTCTGATTGCACAGGGCTGGGAGCTTCTCTGGAAGCTGCAGGCTGTAAGGGTGTTTCCAGAGTTTTGCAAAGGTGGTGGCTACTGAAAATGCTATTGCACATTTAATTGCATGTGTTCTTTTCCTCCCAAATATGGCAAGGAAAAAAAGCTGTTAGCTGAAGTCCAGCAAGAGATGTCAGCGTCCGGTATGTACCCTCTACCCTACGCAATTCAGCTTCTGCAGACTCCTAACCACAATGAGTGTTTGGCCTTCCCAACAGACCCCACAGCTCTTTTTCCCTGGCTGACAGGACCAGCAGCGCTAGCAGCTGATTGGGCTGGGCTGAGTTTGCACCTATTTGGTGCCCCCCTCAGGAGGCTGTCTGCATGGCCTGCTGTCACTGCTTTTCTGGATGCTAGTGTTGCTGTCCCTCATGCAAGTTTATGTGGCAAGGTGTAATCTTTTAACCAACCTGGAAGTGTAGATATTTGCAAGCATGGAAACTAGTCGTTAATTAATTACTCAAGCATGCTTGAGTAATAAAATACTCAATAATTAAATACTCAAGCATGCTTGCAATTTTCGCTACCCTTCTTGAGCCCCAAGGGAGCAGAGAGGATTGTAGATGATTATCCAGCAGGTTGCTTGCTGCTTTGTTTTTTTCAGGTGCTGTCTAAATCTTCAGAAACAGTTCTGTTTTGGTTTCAAATGCACTGACCGCTTTCTATTCCTGTGGATGTTAGAGATGGAGTTAGTCAGCGCTTCTGTATTAGGAGCTTTAAGCTGCCTCAGCTAATATGATTCTGCCTAAGGGCAGTTTAGAAATGTGATTGCTCACTTTCCCTGTGTACTTTAGCGGGCTCTTGCGGCTAAGGAGCAGGGGGGAAAGCCCCCTTATTAGGTAAACCAAGCTGGGTTGTTAATAAGGCACACTGCTATACTAGCAATTTACTGGTTGCCATAATAAGGGCTTTCAGTTTTCCCATAAAGAGCAAAACAGGGCATTGAAGTGTCTCTCTTTTTTTAACTAACGTTCTTATTGCTTTTCTGCGAGGTGTGGCCTAGTACTCATTGCGCGTTGCTTCATTTTGCCTTGTGCTCCTGAAGTGCAACTTGTTGCCAAAGCTACAAGCTTGTTCAAGGGCCAGATTTCCAGCCAGCCATACACAGGTGTGATCTCATCATTGCCCCCGGAGTTAGATCCATTTTTCTTTACTGGCTCAGGACTTGGCGGTAAAGGTATGTGTTCAGCTGGCAGTGACTATAATGCACAGAGTGGTGGCAGTGTTTGTGACTAAGGGGACATCTAACTGCTTTGTGGTGAAGAAGCAAATTGTAATACTAGTTGGTCACACTGATTTTGTTTTGATGCTGTTTTATGTGAAGACACTGAGTATTATCTTGCAGATATCCATACCCATAAGGAGCTGCAAAAGCAGGGCTAACTTTTTGAGACAGTGCTTGCTGCCACTGGTTTTCAGTGCTGTTTGGGATATTGAGACAGGAAGCTGGGACTGAAACTGGGACTCTGCCTTCCACCACACTGTCTCCTGATTGTGGTACACAAGCACTGCTTCCCCAGCTGTTTGAGCATTGACTGTAGTTTGCATTGCTAGTGATTTACCTGCTGTACTGTCTGGAGCTTTGACCTTGCGAAGGCTAGAAAAGCCACCTGTGCTCCACAGCAGTGACTCTGCAACTTGTGATTTCCTTGGTGTCCTTTAGACAGAGCCCCGTGATTACATGCTGCTCCCTCTCATTGCCTGTGTGCGACCACCCAAGGACCAATGAAAGATCTTTGAGAAGGAAGGTGAATTTATTCTTAGGAACTCAGCAGGGTAGGGAGCAGCACGGCTGGGCGCTGACTCTTTCCCAGGGTCTTCATCCAGGTCATCCTTGTCAGCTCTCCTAGAAACAGGTGTCAGTGCTCCAGAGTGATCATGTTCGCCTAAGTGCCCCCAACTGTTTTTGCTGGGATATCTACAACAATACCTTCTTGCTCTGCACTGCTTTTTCTTATTTGAATTTTGGTTGTGTTTTACCAAGTCTCCATCTCTTATCAGGACAGAACTCTTCTGTTTTTACTGGATCCAGGATGAGCTTTTAGAGGTATTTTGTTTTGCCTAAGCCAGATGCCCCTGTGGCTTAACAGTAGTTCCAAGAATACATCCCTGTAGTGATTGTTCCTGACTCTTTAAAATCTCTCTGCTGCTGCCCATCCCCCCCCCCCCCCCCCCCCGAATTTATGGCTTTAGTCTTTCTGGAACTTACTCCATTGTAGAGCTTTGCATTATTTGAGTTGCTCGTGTGCTCCCAGGTATATAAATGAAGAAGAATTTTCCAGTCAGTTCACTCCCCTCCCCCCCCTCTCCCCCCCCCATTTTACAAGTGTTGGTGGTTTTACTGGGTGTTTTGGTTCAGCCATTTCTGTCAGTCCAGCACTTGTCTCATGGGTATTACTGTCCTTCATCACTGTTGCACAGTGTGCTTCACCATTGTAGGTTGGGTGAGTTGGCATCACATAAACCCCTTCCCATGAAATCTGGGGTGAGCAGTGGTCCTTAATTCATAGACAGTTATTTCTGCTTGTAGCAGTAGTTTAAAAGTAGCTGCAAAATGCTCTGAGGTCCAGGTTGTGTTAGTGCAGTAGCGTGTTAAGAGTATGGGCTGGCTATAATTCTCCCTGCTCTTCTACCCCTGAAGGCCTGTGGGAAGTTGTTGCTCCTTCTGCGGTGAAAATGAAGCACTTACTGGAGGCCCAGATGATTGGGACTGGTGTGGGCACCTGACCGTAGTACTAGCTGTCATCCTAGGGACAGAAGGCAAAGTCAATTGACTAGCAAGTTTTGTGTCATCGCAGGAGTGCAGGGTGGTGTTGGTGTGGAGGGGCAGGGAAAACACAGTTACTAGATGATGCTGGGCAGAGCCTTGGACTGAGGGGAGCCCTGCAGGTAGCAGAGATTTGGGAACTAGTCTGGGCAGAGATACATAGGGCAGTCAGTACCTCCTGGGGTTTCCCTTGAGAGCATGGCACTGCATGGGCAGCATGAGCAGCCTGGTCTTTGCTACCTTTAGGGATGACTGCTGTCACATGCCATCTTCATAGGGCATCATACAGCGGGGGAGGGATTCAGTGATGGAGAAGGAAGAGCAAGACGTACTGCCAGAATAGGAGGAAAGGCTTTCAGGTGTGAGATGAGAGACTGGGAAAAGTGATGTAGAGATGAAAGCTGTTGTGTGGTTCAAATCCTGCCAGGTCTGTTAATTGTGCGTTGCTGTTCTGACTTGCTGAACAATTGCATGCTATGCTGCAAGGAGACCCTCAATGCTGATGTTTCCTGATGTAGAGGAGCTGGCCCCCTGGCTAGGGAGGGCCAGAGGGCCAGTGAAGCTCATGATCTGCTGGGAGTGTTCTCAGCCCTGGGTACTGTTTAACGCTTGATACAGTGCTGCTTTGTGTAACTGCTTGTTCTGAGCAGAATTAACTCTGATCAGCCATGTATCAGGGTGGAAAAACCCTCTGAAAAGTTTCTGCAACTGTTTCCCCCATTTTTCTAAATCCAAAGCAGATGGCTGGCCTATCGTGTAAAACAAAAAAAATCACTCTGATCGCTCCACTTAGAAATTTAATTTTCTATCCCATAGAAGACTTAGAATCTTTGTATGAATGATGAGAAATATAAGGAGCATTTTTCCATTGGGAAGGCGTTCCAAGAGACTGCGGCCCCTTTTCCAGTAGAAAGGCTCATATATCCAAACCAAGCAGCTGCTTTCTTAAAGGCCTTGTGGTATTAAATGACAAATCAATGGCCCAGCGTTGAAAATTGCTTGTGGATTTTAAAGGCGGTGTCTGTGAAATACTTGATGTCTTAGAATGGATGGTATCCCATGGCTCCAGAGAAAGACTCAAAATTGGTATTCCTGGGTTCTTTCCCCTGTTCAGCCCTTACTTCCGTGTCTATTCGATACACAAGATGCTGTAAAACCAGCTGCGCTACTGTCGCTTTTTTGTTTGTTGGCGTTATTTTTGCTCTTCTGTACAGTACACTGCTTTGCACATGACTTGTGTGCATGCTGGGAACTTTTGGCTGGGGCAATACTCTGATGTTCCCGTATAGATGCGACTCTGCCTTGAAATGTTAAATGTTAACTGTGCTGGAATGGCAGAATGAGAGACTTCCTCCAGTGTGAATGTGGTTATGCTGGTGTGAGGGTGGGAAAGAGGAGTCAGCGTTTCATAAGCGAACTTTATGTTTGTCTGTCTGCCAGGGGGTTTTTATTGCTATCCTGACCCAAAATATATACCTGACTTCAAAACTAAATTTGCAAATGTCATCTAATTTTAGCTGTTGCTGTCTTGGGTGCCCAGTTCAGTTGTGGTGGATATTTCATGCCTTGAAGAATTAGAACTGCTTTAGATGAAATAATCAAGTAGTAAGATAAACGATGATTGGTGAGTGTGTGGGAATCTGTGCTTGCCTGAAGTTTCTCAGTGTAATGTGGAAAAGTTCTCCTTTCTTCACAAATACATTAAGTTTACTTGAGGTAAATAAGCTCTTCTCTATGCTTTAGCAACTGAATCCAAAAGGTTATCTAAGTAGATATTAAAGAAAAAATTGTTTCTGTGGTTAAATTCTGTGAGGTGCATGACCTTCTCTTAAAATTTTTCACACTTGGCCTAAGATTTAAGTCTGTCCTCCTCCTCCAGAAAAGGCTCACAGACAGATCCCGAAGTGAAGTAGCCAAATGGTGTCGCTGCAGTGTTACAGATAAGAAAACTGAGGCACAAAGCAAGCTGGTGACAAAGCCGAGATAGAAACCAGATCTCCAGCCCTCCTGTTCTGTTTCTGAGCTGCCTGTGCCTGTGGTCCAGCAGGAAGCCAGTAGAGTGAAACTGGCCCATGGGAAGGTGCTGCTCAGCCCATCACCCGTTCCCTAGGAGGGACACAGGATTTTGTAGCCTACAAACAGTGCATGCATTTCTCTTCCTCCTTCTCAGAGGAAGTGGCTCTTCTTCTGCCACAGCCTGGAGCTGCCACGTTAGTGCAGCCTGTGGGGTAGCTCAAGATTGGCTCATTCCAGCAAGTTCATGGTATTGGATTGTGCAGCTTGCTGTCTTACTTGCGCTTTTATGAGAGTGCGTCCAAGTGTGTCTTGCTTTAAGCTATGCAGGATGCTCTTGTGTTTGTCTGCCGTGTTTCATGAGCATTTACTTTTAGACCAGATGATGGTAGGCTGTGCCTCATCTCTGATATGTGGAGCTGCCTGTAGGCCTTTCAACACCACCCAGGTATTAAAGGATGTATGCTTTGAGTTCTTTGAAGTAATTTTTGATGACCTGTAAAAACAGTTTTTCAGTACTGGGAGAAGTTATATTGCATTCTTGGGAACTAGCAAGAGCCTTGGTCACTGGGAATGATGGTGCCTTGAAACCCAGCGACTGGAGGGAGGCAGGAGAAGGGCTTTCTGACAGTCCTTAGCTCCTATGGAAAGTACCATTTAAGATGTTACAAAGCAGCAGGAGATGCCAATTGAACTGAATTCTGGATGGCACAAATTGTTTTGACTGGCTTGAGGAAGCTCTGGAGCAAAATAGGCAAAGCTGCTGAGCCCCAGGACTAGAACAGTGCCACTCTATTTCTGCGCAGTGAGATCTGTGCGGAAGATCTGAGATTTGCCCTCTTGGGATCCTATATAAGGTAGAGGACTAAGAGCAGCAGTAGCTGACTCCACGTTTCTCTTGGTTGAAGGCTGAGACTCTGTGCTGTTAGTGATGATAGTGGAATTGAGCCCTACCTTGCTCAGACAGCATGAAGCAAGACCTGCGTGGATGTAAAGGCTGTGAATAGCTCTTTAGTTACCAGTACTCTAGTGTTACCCTGAATTTTGTGCAGAGAGCTGGCTTTCCTGTGCTTCTGCATGCTACTGGCAAAGGGCCCTACTTTGGGGGGTGTGTGTTTTTTGTATTCAATCCAGTGCAACAAGGGCTGGAATTCATTTCCTCATTTGCCAGTCATGCAATGGATTTTCAGTGTTATCAGTCTCTCTTGCTAGTGGTTCCACTGGAGCTCTCAAATCATATAGGATTTCAACTTTTCACCTCTCTGACTGTCAGCAGTTTCGGAGGCGGGTGGCAAATCAGGTGTGATAAATGAATCCAGCTTGGCTGGGAATAATAGTTGCCCCCTTTTCCTTTAATTAAAAAAAAAAAAAAAAAAAGCTGCCCAAACCACCACTATAATTATTGTGCTTAATTTGCTGTTGTGCTTAAAGAAATGGAGAGCTAAAAGTCTTGGGAGACTTCCTCTGTGGTCTGATCCTGGGGGCAGACTGCAGGGTGATTGGGTATGTTTGTACTGCGTGTGTGTTTCTTTTAATATTTGAGTGATGAGTTCCTCTCGCTCTTTCCTGCTGGCAGGCGGTTTGAAGAAGAGATGGATCCTTTCCTCTCTAGGGATCAGACTTATCCCTGGGGCACACCTCAGTAATTGCATTCAGCACTTGTTTCTTAATGCAGGATGCTGTTGTGACTCTGATCAGACAGCTGTGAATGACCTGTTTTCAGGTTTCTGGTGACTTCTTTTAAAAACAGTTGATCTTTTAGCTAATGGGGATCTAAAAAAAATCATCTCCTATTGGGGCTCTGCTGTTGTACCCCAAAGAGAAGGACCTGAGAGTGAAAGGACAGAGTAGTGGGTAATGACTGGGTATAAGGCAGCAGGCTCTGAAGATGCCTGAGCATTTATCTGTGGTAGAGTAAATCCAGTGTGCAAGATGAATGTGAATAGGAGCCAGAGTTTACCAAAACATGAGGAAATTCTCCTTTGGTGTGTTAATTGATCCTAGATTTTGACAGCACATTGTAAATTGTGTTGAATTAAAAATGACACATTTAAAGGAGCTGTTTACTTTGGAAGAATGCTGTTTGGAGAAGCTATAGTTGCCTAAGTGGGAAACTAAGGAGAAGGCAGGATCCAGGGGCTTATATTAGGAAGCTTTTTTTTAAAAGACTTTTCATAAAATTAGCTATTTTCTTTGCACACTGTTCATACCCCACTTGCTGTTCTGTGGCTGAGTTTGGAGCGAGTCCATATAACAAGCAGAGGTGGAAAGGTTGGGTTATGGGCCGTGAATGTGCAGAGCAACTGCAGCAGCTGTAACAACTGCAGCAGGAGAGTTAAAACAATGATTGAATGATTTAATATGTGAGGGTTTTGGTATATACAGTAGCATAACAGGCTTCATGGTAATGCTGCTCTTGTCTGTGAGCCTACATATATCAGCTAATTTACTTCCTATCGCGTATTTCTTTGTTAGGAATGCTGTTCATTTCCATCCAGGTTACTCCTGCTCGAGAAAAACACAATAATAGGGATGGAGGGGGAGGTGGGGACCTGGCGTTTGTGTATAGGAAGTCCAAAGCCGAAACGGCTCACTCTTTTTTTTCCCCCCCTTGTGGTGGTGGGGAGGAAATACCAGCCCCGTTTGGTCTGACGGACACAAGTGTAGCGCTCGCCCCTCGGGCAGTACCCGGCGATGCCCCGCGGAGGGGCCGGCCCCCGCAGCGGCCGCCTCGGAGACCCCGCCCGCAGCGGCCGGGAGGTGCCGGGCGTAGCCGAGGCGCAGGCGGCCCCTGGCGGCCAGAGGGGCTCGGTGCGGGCGGTTCCCCGCGAATGGCACGGCGCTGGGCAGGGCGCAGCGGTTCCAAAAATTGCGCCGCGCCGCAGAGCGGCGGGCGCTGCGTGTTGCTAAGGCGTTAGCAGTGCTGCTCTCACCACGCGTTCATTGAGCAGCCGCGCAACCCCAAGATAAGGACGGTTGCCGGGGGACCCCCGCGCGTCTGCCGTAAGGGAAAGGCAACAGCAGCTAAGCTTAGGGTGAGGGGCAGCGCGCCGCCGGCCCCCTCTCGCCCGCCGCCCAGCTCGGCGGCGCGCTCCGAGCTTGTGCCGCCGGCCGCGCTGCCATATCTTTATCTTCCCTGCTCAGTTTTAAGCCTTTTTGTCGGCCGTCGGGGCGGAACCCAGAGTGCTTTGCGCCAGGCGGGCGGCTATTTGCATACGGGGCTGGCCAGCCGCGGCGGGGAGCGCGGCCCCTGCCGGCGGAGACGGGGGCGCTTCCCCTTCGGCGGGGCACGGCGTCCGTGCTGTGGCACCTCTGGCCAGCGCTACTTCGCAAGCGTTGCATGCTTTAAGCAATTCTTAACTCTTCACTCGAGTGAAGAGTTTATGGGAAGCGTTGCTCTACGGGAATTTTTCCTTTCTGTGTTAGCGTATGGTATGGGTTTTTTTTACTGTTCTTTTTTTTAAAAAAAAAAAAAAAACAAAAACGGCTGATCAGAGTGGGTTTTATGGTACATGATCTAATGTGGAGCTTCTCCTGAACAAATTGTTTTCCCCTGGGTCTTAGTTATGGCACAAACTTGTTAGTTTTTAAATAATTTCTGCAGGTCAATAATGAGGCAGCTGTTAGTGCACATCACTTTCTAATTATAACTTAGTGTAAATAATAAGTTAGAAACTTTATAGCAAATACTGAAATTGTTATGCATATGGTATGTGTACGTTGCACGCATGTGTTTGTGTGAACTTAGCGTTGTACTGCAATTATATAGCTGTTGGTGCAGCCAGGCTCTTGGCCGTGAGTTTGGGGTTGGCAATGTCATGGGCAGTGGTAACTGCTTGGGGGCTTTGTGTTTTGAGAAGCACCCTGCCTGTGTCTTGGGAGCAGTGCAGGGGGGGGGAGCTGCATATCTCACATGGTCCCCTTATCTGTGTGAGCGCAGATCTGAAGCGATTCGATACCGCGTGGAGTGCAGGTCATGGACTGCCCTCCCCATGCACCGCAGGGGTCTTTCGGGGGGCAGCATGTGACACCCCCCCTCCCCCACCTCCCAAACCCTTTGCAACATGTTCCCCAAGGCCCCGGTGAAGGGCTCTGTGCTAAACAGCTATCTGCTATGTGTTTGCAGGTGGTTCTCCTGGGCATGGACATCCTTTCTGCACTGGTGTCACGCTTGCAAGATCGCTTCAAGGCACAGATTGGCACAGGTGAGGTGCAAGGCGGGTAGCGTTGCTGTTGCACGAGCTGTCAGGCTGTGCTCTGGCCACCGCCTGTTCCTTCTCCCCCCCATGCTGTGTTGCTGCCTTCAAAAATGGGAGGAGAAGCCATCAGATGAGTAATCTGAGGCTGGTATTTGGTTGGCAGCAAGTGTCATTTGGTATATTGAATCAGATGCAAATATGAGGATGTGTTTCTATTTTTCTGTAGATCACCTGTGCAAACTCGGTTTGAAAAGAGGCTAAATGGTTGAACTAAAAAGAAAAAAAACAACTCAGGAATACAATCCGTTACCCTAAAAAATATTTTTTTAACCTTGCACATGAAGCCTTCTCTCGCTCCCTCCCCGCCTTGAGAGCGCTCACAAGGCACTTTAGTGATGTCACGCACTGCTGAAGGCCCTTTTACTGTTACCCCGCGGTATGAATAAAAATGGCAGACTAGCCTCTGAGCTACTGCCGTAGGTAACTAGCCTGTGTGCTGTCTTCTGTTTTCCAGCTCTAAGGATGCTTCAGTCTTAGGGTTTTGGGGCAGCCCCAAAACCCTATCAGGCAATCGGAAGCTGGCTGCATAGCTCTCCAACTGTAGCCCCTTGCATAGGAGGGGATGTGGTTGGGCTCAGCACAGATCTGGGTTGAAGAATTTGCACAGCCACTCCCACAAGCGCGAGCCAGTTGTGGTTTCAGTCCTGCATGCTTTTTGGATGCCAACTGTACGCAGGGTTTAGGAGGAAGGACAAGGGCTTCCCATGCTTTCTTTCCTGAAGGTGCTAGTGCTCTCCAGCTCCAGAGCCTGGACGCTCTGCTGCTTGTCCCTGCTGAGCTATACCATAGGGAGAATCCCAATTCTTACAGCACGTTTTCTCTGGAAAATATTTCCCGTGCTTGTAATGTCATGCAGAGCCTCCCATGATGCTCTCCTTTGAGTTGTTGTGTGCTCTGGTTGATGTTACTGGGAGCTGAGGGTGCTTGGCTCACCCAGGTTGTGCCTATGCAACCTTGTGCAGGTTGTGCTGCCTGTGGGGAGCAGGGGAGCCCACTTTGTTGTTGGGTCAAGGGAGAGCAGAGGGACTCCAACTGTGATGGTTTTCTTCTGAGTGTCATGAACGTTCCTGTTTTGTTTCCTCAGTGCTGCCGAGTTTACTTGATAGGCTGGGAGACTCTAAAGACTTAGTGCGGGAGCAGGATCAGACCTTGCTGCTGAAAATTATGGAACAAGCTGCTAATCCTCAGGTATGCTTGACAAGCCTTTGCAGTGTGGCTGCGTAGGAGAGACTGACCATTTAAAAAGCAGCTGTTTCAGAACCTCTCTTTTTGATCCTCTGGTAGTCCTGTTTTCTCTAACTGATGGGAGACAGCTGGCTGACTGTCTCCCATGTCCACAGCATAAGCTCCCGAAGGCACCCTGCGGTACAACTTGTCACCTCAGTTTCAGGGAGCTCCTGTTGGCTTGTGTTAGCGTTCTGACTTGGACTCCAGCGCAGGTGGTGGAGTTAGCTTGCTGCCCTCTTCAACTGAATGTGGCGCATCTGTTGTGGTTAGGTCTTTGGGATGAGTGTTTAACTGGCCCTGTGTGGAAGTTAACAGTCCTTCCTCATGTTTTATTAGACAGAGGGTTTTCTCCCATGTCTCTGGCTGAAACACTCCTCCTCCTACACCTTTGTTCTGAGAATTCACCTTATTTGAGAATGCTGTTGCATGTGTCTGGGTTGGCAGGATATGCACGGGAGTTTGCATGTTAGTTGGGTTTCCCGGGGGGATGGGCGGATGGATGTCACAGCAGTTGTTTTGGGTGCTGGAAGTCATGTGCTTTCTCTAGCTAAAACAATATTACTTTAGCTAGTGACAAGTTACTATGAAGTCATCAAAGGGCAGAAAATTGGTTGTATCTAAAAATGTCTTCCCACTTATTGTTTTGTTCTGCTTGAATGGATGCAAAGCTTACATTTAAACTCTAGATATGTTGGTGTACTTCTGCTAGAGAAAGAATCCCTTTCCCTTTTCCCCTGCCTCCTTTTCTGCTGTCTTACCTTCTTTTGTCTTCCACAGTACGTGTGGGATAGAATGCTAGGAGGATTCAAACACAAGAATTTCCGGACAAGAGAAGGGATTTGCCTCTGCCTTATTGCAACACTCAATGCGTAAGTCAGAACTATTGCACATTTAGTTTTTTTTATACACAAGCACGCTCTATTAATTCACGTTGCACTTTTGGTCTTTATTCCCAGATCTGGAGCTCAGAGTTTAACACTGAGTAAGATAGTGCCACATATATGTAACTTACTTGGAGATCCGAACAGCCAGGTAAGCTTTTTGGTGTGAGTCACTTCCTAAAAGCTGTGCTGATCACTACCTCTGTCAGTAAACAGGGCTCTGAGTTTTGATTGGTAAATTAGTGAACTGTGCTCCTACTAGGGGATTTTAAAAGATTCTGTTTTTGAAAAAGAAATGATTTGAGGTATGCCTAAAACAGCATGTGAATTGCTCCCAGGAGTTCAGCAGAGCACCCTCAATCTGCAGATCTGTAGAAGAAAACCTTAGTGGAAAGGGAACTTGCACTAACACCAGCTGCCTCAGTGCAAGGGAAGCTGCAGGGATCCCTCTAGGCTCAGTGCAGCACCCGGCACCATTGGGTGAGAGCTAGTCAGGGTGGGGAGGGCAGATGAGACCAGGACCAGTTTGACAGCCTGGCCCTGTACTGCCAAAAGTTGTATGAGTAGATTTTGAATGAGGGGTGGGGGGAAGGCAAGCTGTATAGGAGCCTTAAACCAGCAGTGTAAGCCAAGTAAAAAACAGCTGCTGAAGGAGAGATGTCACTTCCATGTACTTTCCCTCCTGCCATAGAAGAGTCAGTTCTTCATATCTTGTTCTCTCCCAGCTCTATTATAGCGATAATATACTAAGCTGGGGCAGACCCAGTTGTTCTAAGTGCTGTTTTGCTGCAAGGAGGAGATTTCTTGCTGTGGAGAGTTTGTAATCTAATCTGAAATTGGATGTGAGTAAGTGAGGATGGTGAGAAGAAAGGAGGTGGGGGACCAAGGCTTAGATTAATGCCTGTTGGCTTTTGAGTATCCCTCTTCCTCCTCCCAGAATGGATGCACATGGATGAAATCCAAGTCTATAGTAGCTTTTTGGCTGATGGGAAGCGTGGGATGAGTGGCCAACTGGGAAATGGGTTTCCTTCGTTTCTGCATTTGGCTGTATTTCCATGACTGTCAGGGTCTCCCCTTGCTAAAGAGGAGGACTGTGCGTGAAGCAGTGTTTCCTTGCTGGTTGTGTCAGCACGGGAGAATAAACTGGTTACCCAAGAGGCTTTTAAGGAAGTTTAATGTTCAGAGTCCTTCTGGTTCTGAGCTACAGCTGAGCAAGCAGGTACTCTCTGAGTGGACCTCAGGACTCTTATTTTACAGGCAGAGACACATCAGCCTTGCTATTGTGGTGAGCTGTTAAAACAACTAGGAAGTTGGTGAGGGAGCTGTGGGACACGTTATCCTGCTCCACTGTCTGTCTTGTGTGCCTGGAAGACAGGCTACTCTGTCCACTCTCCTGTGTGCGCTGCTCTGCTTCCTCTCCAGAAAGCCCAAGCGCAAACTGATCAGACGCAAATCACTGTCAAAGTGGGCTCCTGGTTTAACAGGGCTTGGCTCTGGGAAGCTGCCTAGTGCCCGCCAGCTGCCTAGTGCCCGCCAGCTGCCTAGTGCCCGCCAGCTGCCTAGTGCCCGCCAGCTGCCTAGTGCCCGCCAGCTGCCTAGTGCCCGCCAGCTGCCTAGTGCCTTTTTCTGAGCTCCAGGAGACCTGAACTGCTGAGGCTTGGTCAATGCTGCCCCCTCTTGGTGAAATAAGATGGAGAAGCAGAGATCCATGTCAAGTACAGTATTCTTTCTGTTTTGAGAAGTGGAAGCTATTTTGTTACTGCCCTTTTCAGAAAGATTTTGGGTGAGGGGATTTTTTGTTTTTAGCTAATGCAGCTTCTGAGAGCTTGTATAACGCAGGGATTATCTTGGTGTGAAAGTGTATTTACTCTTGCAGTATTTTCTGAAAAATAGAACTATGAACGTGACAGCTTTGTTATTGCTATGAAAGATGAAAGAAGTATGATGGCAGGGGCTTACTGCCGTGTCTGGTATGGTGTTTACCCAGTCCTGCAAACACACCTCTGATTAACTTTGTGCCCTCGTGCAACCCTTCAGAGCGGCACAAGGACCTACAGTGGCTATTGCTTGCGTGTGGAAGGGAGTCATGTGAGTGTGGGGCTGCGTGAAAGGCCGTCACTGCCATGGATGGGGGCTGGGGCATGGTGGGAGGCTGGGCACGTGTCCTCTAGCAGAGCTGCTCAGCGTGGGGCCCACAAGAGAGAGCTCCCTGGCTGCGCCTGGCATGTGGGCTGTGGCCCTGGGGCAGGCTGATTCCCTGCAGACGTGTGAGATGCAGGCACTGCGGAGGGGGAGTGCAAGACAGAAGCTGACTGAAGAAATCTCACGCTGGGCGCGTGAGACTTGGCAGATCTGAATTCCTGCTCTGTCACGTCTGTCTCCTCGCCCTGCCGGGGAAAGGCGATGTGGTGGACCCGCACAGGGAAGACAGAGCTCTCCGTGTCCTTGCCCTCCTTGTAGCAGGCTCTGTAGCCCTGAGGCAGGGCAGCTGCTTGAAGGGACGCTCTGTGTTTCATATAAATAGCCTTAGTGTTTAAAACATCTTTTCATCTAGCTTCTGTTCCCAACTGTAATGCCTTGTTCTCCCTTACTTCAGCGATGATCCATTGAAGACCTCTTTGGGAGGATTGGTCTTTACTTCTGATCTTGCTCTAAGAGCCCGTGTCAATGAGTTAGCGCTTGCTGTGTTCCTTAACTAGGACGCTAGGCTAACATCCTATGTTTATCATTGTGCTGGGATTCTGTCCTGGTTTGAAGCATGCGCTGTTTGCATGCTCGTATTAGCGATCTACCTCTTCCTCTGCTGTCCTGAGCAGATGTGAACAAGAGGCTCCTCCACAGCTGATCTCACACATCACTGTCCTGAGCAACCTCTCCTCCCTTGCCCTTGGAAGCAGGGAGCAAGGCTGGGTAAGGGTCTGTGTACCTGAGAACTGGGGATGCTGAAGAGTCTGTCCTGGGTTGTGCCCAGGAGCCCTGCCTCATATTAGCCCTGCTGTTAGGATTAAAACTTAAGAAAAAATAAACAAAAAACAAGACAAGGGTGAGTCAAGGGTTAGTCATGTTTTCCTAGGAAGTAGTGTGGGCGCCTGTCTTTTGACTTCAACCTGTAGGGGATTTTAGCTTGCATCCACAGAATATCTTGCATCTGGTCCTGGTGTGTGCAGGCACTGGGGTAGCTGCTGGGCTGTCTGCAGAGAGGTGCTGTGCTCCCGTGTTGGTTCTCGTTCCCTTTGCAGCTCTGCTTCTGCAGCAGTTGTTTCAGTGCAGTCATCCACCAGCCTCTGCTTTGGGAACCTTTTCTGTGCAGGTGTGTGCAGAAGGGAAAGTTAATGTCAGAAGCAGGCAGAAGTGTATGGCTTTGTAGGCTGCCTTGTAGGCAGAGGAGATAGTTTACCTTCTGCCCGCTGCGTCTGATAGAGGAAAGAGTTGTTTTTAAGTGCAGAAAGGTGACTTAAACTTTATTCAGATTTGTGGCCCTTCTGCTGAGAGCTGGAGGGGAAGGATGTGCTCGGCAGCCAGTGTCTTGCAAAACAGTTTAAACATGCAAAATTATTCGACTAAGAATCCAAGCCAAATAATTGCTCATAGAGCCTTTCCTGGTGTTCATAAGACTCCTTGGATTGGAGTAAAAACATAGGACATCTAAAAACCGAGCAAGCAGCAGTTAATTTATTGGTGAAACTGTTTTGCTGCTGTATTAATGTAAAGTTGATTTTAAGATAAGCTAAAAATGGCTAAGGATTGGCTAGAGATTTGGGAGGTTTCAGTGCTTGGCTTATGTAGTCTTTTGCTTTCTCTGCTGGTCTTCCTTCTACCTGGGCTTTTCCTGCTCAGTAGAAGTGTTCAGCTAGGGGCTGGGGCGTGCTAACTGTAGCTGCATGACACTGCTGCAAAGCTCTTGTTGACTTGGAGCGAGCCTACAAAGGATTAGGTATACATATCTTTATCCTTCTGTCCCATTTATTTCTATATAAATGTTTTTCCTATGCTGGGTAATGTCATCCAAGTCAGTCTCTGAGATCGGGAAGCAACTTTGCTACAGCAGTAGTTTGGAGAGGTTTTGGCTAGGAAATGCCTGTTTCTTATAGGAGAATCGAGTATTGAGCCTTCCTCAGCTTTTGTGACAGTCGTGCAGGTGACTGATTACTTCGCCCTCCCTCTGTATTTTGTTGTCAACACAGAAAAAATAAGTTTGAGACTGTGTTTAAAAAAAATCCATTTGTTTCATAACCTGCTGGTAATATAATGTCTGTTTTTGTCTTTCGCCATGTTTTTTTTTTTTTTTTTTTGATTCAGAAAACTTTCTTGTTGCAGACAGTAAGTGGAATTTGGCAAAGGCAGCCTAATTCCCTATGGGTGTCTGGGCAAATCTTTCAGCTTCTTGCATCTTGTCTGCCTTTTCGATAAAAATAGGCCTAATGATACTGTCAACATCTGAAACTTAGAGGTGGAAACTACTTCATGAGCACTGTGATCACACGTATATAGAGGCAATTGTTGTTGCTGAGAAATATGCAAATTTTCTCCTAGGAAAAGCAGGGATATATTTATTTAAATTAGGAAGATGACTTCTCTCATGTCTCATTCAGGTTCGAGATGCAGCAATAAACAGCCTTGTGGAAATTTACAGACATGTTGGTGAACGTGTAAGGGCTGATCTCAGTAAAAAAGGACTGCCCCAGTCTCGGTAAGTTGAGAACATCCTTATGTTCTAACTGTGTTTGGGTTTCTCTGTGCTCTTCCTTGCTTTAGCAGGTTTCAGGAGCTGCGTGATTGAAACTTTTCCTTGGGTTAGGATTTTTTCATCCTACAAACGCTTACTCAGGTTTCGTTTAATGTGATCCTTTACCTGTAAGTATTTCAAAGTTGGGGCCCCTGTATTTGGAAAGCCAGTAAAATTATTACAGTAGTCTAGTGAACTCAGATGGTGAAGAGTTATGCGGTGCTTTGTGTTCTGTATGCGTAGAGAGGTCTTTTCAGAGTACCCTGTCTGTATGCAACCTAGAAGGATGACATTGTGGGGGGGGAACCTACAGCCTGTATTGCCAGTTCCAAGGATTAAAAGTCTGTCCCTCTGCTTCTGCTGCCAAATCACGATAGCGATATCTGGGCTAATGCTTGTCGTTGTCTTGGACGAAGGTGTTAGGCAGAGGGTGCGTGATCCTAGAGTTCAAGTTCTCAAAGAAAAGATGCGAGGTGGGGGATTTTTTTTATTTTTATTTTTTACTTCTTACACCTGTGCCTAGTTGAGACCTGATATGAGACAGCCATAAGCAGTCTTTATTCAGTCTGCAGCTCATTATATTAGTTTCATACTTCAGGTATTGCTCAGGAATTGGGCTTAAGGAGTTTGGCTACTGAAACATCATATGTCAGTATTTTACAGTAAGGGCAGGCGCATGTACAGCCCAGAAGCTCTTACAGACTCTAAGCTAATGCTGCTTCTGTTGAAATCTCCTCTGTTCAGATGCAACAGGTTGTGTGCAAGGGCTATGTGTGTGTTCCCCCAATGTCTCTGGCTGAGAGACTCTGAGGAACCCGGAAAGAGAATCCTGAACGCTCTTAAAATTTAGTCTCAGGTACGGCTACTGAGCTCTTTGGAAGCTTGGTCAAGGGTACTGCCCTGTTAAGGTGCTCTGCGCTCACAAGTTTGGGGCCCAGCTGAGAAGGGCTAGGTCTATGGATCTCTAGGGCAGTCCGGGAGGGTACAGAGGAGATCACAGGAGAGCTCAAAAAGAACAGCAGTACGACAGAGCTGTGAAGGTGAGCACAATATTCAAGTTCAGCTGCCCGCAGCAAGTAGAGGAGTAGTCCTGTCTCCTACTGGCCCCTGGGGAAGATTGGGTCAGGATCATCTGGCCTTACATCTGTGAGGGCTAGTTTGTAGCTCTGGAACTTGCCTGAAGGGCACCGAGAGCAGCAGGAGCTTTTCAGGGTCTAACTGGGCTGTGGGTGTGGTAGTCACCTTTTCCTGTCTGCTAGCAGTGGTCAGTCTACCAGTGCTGCTGCCATGTCAGTGGATGTATGTGATATCAGCAATGAAATTCTGCTGCGGTTATGGAAAACTTGTGCCTTACCCTGCTGCATGCTACCTGATCCTGCTGCCTGATTCTCTCCTTCCAGAGTTGGGGCTGTGCTACCTGTACAGCCTCAATGCTTTAATGGGAAAGGAGGG
Organism: Struthio camelus; assembly: GCF_040807025.1. Classification (NCBI taxonomy): domain Eukaryota; kingdom Metazoa; phylum Chordata; class Aves; order Struthioniformes; family Struthionidae; genus Struthio; species Struthio camelus. The sequence goes on along the minus strand of NC_090947.1, from coordinate 32,939,691 downwards.
CAATTGAGAGTCAAGTTTGACTTCTCCTTTCTTCTCCTTCCTCTGCCCAGTGCAGTCCTGGGGCAGAGCTGTTGCATGTGTGAGGTTGGTGGGAGTTAGTCCTGAGGGGCATGGCGGATGGGACTAATGCTGAGAGAGAGAGGATCTCGCACCTGGTAGAGGAGGAGTTTCAGCATTGCCACCATGTGTTTTCAGCCTCATCTGTGAGCTGTCCCACAGGCATGGCCGGATTGGCCATCTCCATTTCCCCACCTGTAGCATGGGCCATCTGTGCTGCTGCTCTGAAGTGCTTGGTGCTTTGCTTTTAAGCATCTAGTCTGGGCGCGTATGCAGTGCGTGTTTCAGGAGAAGTGAGAAAGTTGCTCTGTGCCTGGCTGCGGTCTCCAACACTGTTAGACCTGAGGAAGGACTAGATGGCAATGTGCCATGGCACAGTGGGAGGAGGGAATGTGCAAATACTGTTTCAAAGGGGTGGAGTGCATAGAGGAGCAATACTACTGCCTCTTGTTTTCCAGTGGAAATGTCTGCTACAATGTGGCCTAGACTAATAAACTCTCTGGAAAGGAATAATGAGATGTAATAAAGATCTTCCTGTCCAGCAGACCTGTGACATGAATGGAAAATGTCAGGGCAAAACAAGAATTCATATAAAGCTTGTTCCCCCCCTATTCTGTTTTTACAAAAAGCTAAGAGATAAGCAAAACAGTAATGAACTGGAAGTGAGTTTACAATGAGACGTGTCACGTTCAGCAATGTACTGTTCCAAATCATATCTCTAAGATGTCACTACTGTCTTTCAGTTTATCCTTTTTCTTTTAAGCCATTGGATATTCTAATTTTTTATTGTTACACATAAAATAACTTCCATCCTCATTGGCATTGTTGGCAAAGCTCCCAGTGACTTGACTGAAGCAAAATTCATCCTGTAATATCCTAAATTAAAAGGGTCCTAAAAATCAAATTCAAGTATTCATTGTGTATTTTTATCTTTAACTTTCAAACAGGTTGAATGTAATTTTTACAAAATTCGACGAAGTCCAAAAATCTGGAAACATGATCCAGAGCTCAAGTGGTGAGTAGAAATGCTTGTATTCTCTCATGGTGTGGTGTGTTGTTGTGGGTTTTTTTTTTTTTTTAAATTTTTGTGTTGGTGATGCATTCAAATGGCAGCAGAACAAGCTTTTTGTTAGGGAAGTAGGGAAGATTACTCAGAAACGTACACATAATTTTTGCAGAAAATAGATATCTGTTTAGTCTTTTTAACTACCTAAGTAGTATCAGAAGGCGAATGAAGGACATGTTTCAAGAACACTAGGATATTATTAAAGCTATTTCCCTTATGAGTTTCATTAGGGAAGTACAGCTTCTGTTTTAACTTTTCATAAGGTAAATTCAATAGTAGCTTAAACTTTTTCAATTTAACGCCCTTCACAGCACAGGAAACGTACATATTAATGCAATTGTTTTATGCTAGCACACTAGTGCTATTGCAGTATAGAAATGAAATAGCATTTCGTTTTAAAGTTCATACAGTTTAGAGATTATGTTTGGCAGCATCTAAGTTTGTGAGCTTCATATATTTATAGCTGATACTAAGAATTAATTAGCAGAATCTTTATTCTGTTTTTCTTGTGAGGCTAATATTTTGCTTATTTAAAAACAAATTTTTATTATCCCTAAGAAAAGCAATAAGTTTATGAACTAGAAAGTATTTTATATGTATTGCTCACTTTTAGAAACATTTTTGAGAGAGTTTTCAATTCAAAGGAGGGAATTTCTTTCTACTAGTTGTGGGGTAGACCAGAGATAAGCACATCAGTTCAATGCTGTGCGTTGCTTTTAGGCAGAATGCTGCTGGACTTCTCTGAAAAGTCTTACATTGTGGAATAACCCAAAATATGATCTGATATTCTCTTGTGTGTCTGGGAATGACAAGGATTTAGTTCAGGTGCCTGTGTGGTGTAATGAGGTTAAAATGCCAAGCTTTTACATAATCTGGGAAAATACTGGCCTTGTAAATAGATGAAGCTTACAATGGCAAAAAATGCAGCTGAGAAACAAATGCCTATATATATATATATTTTTTTTTTTTTTAAAGTAGGAAGTAAATATTTACTCCATTAGCGAGTGTTTTAAGGTTTACAGCCTCTAGATGTTTAATTCTGAAATCCCAGCTCAATCTGAAATGAGCTTACTGTTGATGTAACTTCTATCTTCTGCTTGGCTGGGCCAAGTAAGAATTTTTGCTAGTAGTAGAGTAAGTTTAAAAAAAAAAAAAAAAAAAAAGTGTGCATGATTGTACCAAGTTGGATGCTGTCGTCTGGAGTTTGAGGCTGACTTGTGCCTTGGGTGAGATGTGTTGCTACGTTGTCATTTTAAACAAATGATGTGGTGGAATGATGAGTGTGGGTGAGATTTCTCTTGGGTTTCTTCTCTGGGAGGGGGGAGAGAGATTTTGGAGTTTAAGGTCCAAAATGTCTAGTAAGCATTTGGAGTTAAATTTAAGCTAAGCGCTTAGAGGGATTTTCTGAAACAAATTAAGGTATCTTAGAAAATCAGGTATGTTGCAACTGATTAGAAGAGTACTTAGTATGAAAGAAATAAGAAAACTAAAAGAATAAAATTAAATGAAGAGTGGGAAAGTAGCATTTGGTTTAGAATTGCAATGCAAGTTTTAGCTATGCAATCATTTTAGCATGTGTAGGATCCAGATAAGCACTAGCACCGTTATATTACCTGCTAATCCTTGACTTTTCTGTGAGGTTCTTATGGTTTCTAGGACAACTTAACATCCTAGCTCTAATGTGATTCATGGCTGTAGGCAATCAAAGGTATCAGGGTATCAAAGGCAGCAAAAAGAAGCTAGATGGGACAATAGAGATGACCTCTTCTGGGCAGGCAGCTCCTTCAGAATGCCTTCTGTCTTTCCAAGGAAATGGGCATCTATTTTAAGATTCAGTGAAAGAAGGACTTTATAGGAACATTACTTTGTTAAAGTGAAAGCAAAGCATCCATATATCCTAGATAGACTAGTTTTAGGCTTCATTGCAAATTTTTAACACCCCTTTCCCTGCCGCCATTTTGATGATGAATTTGAAGACTTAACTCCCTTGCACGTACAGTGCCTGAAACCTTACACACCCTCTCTCACATCTTTCATCTCCACTCTTGTTGAGCTTCCAGACACAAATACTTTGTCTTCCTCACTCCGTTTAACTCAATGTGCTTAGTGTTTTATCTCCTACAGTCCTTGGTTGCCCTATGGCTGGATGCAATCCTTAGGGTGTGTGCGTGTGGTAGCATTTCTCCTCTCCTGAGGCTCCTGAGTGGGCCCTGAGATCAACCAAAAAGCAGTCTGGAAGAAAGAGTTGGGGCAAGTGGAGGAGTGTTGCGGACTCAGTGAGCTACAGCGAGGATAGGCTTTCCCTTTGATCTACTGGAATACTTTCCATCTTCCCCCAAGAAAAATTGTTAACAGTTGATAGTTGGATGAGTTAATTTTAAAGCAGTTACTATTTGTGAAGCTAATAGTGAGAACACTAGTTACTAATCTCTTGTGTGTCTGAGGGAGGGGTTCAGTTTCCCGTGGTATTGTAGGCAAGTTCATTCCTTCTTCCTCACCCTCCACCCACAGCCCACACACAGCATATTTGCTCCCCTCATCTAGTGTGTGAATAGCTCTGTGCGACTTCCAGTTCATCTCTTTTGAGATTGCATTAGCCATGGGATGAGACTTGCCTTCACTTGTGGTCACGTGTCTTATCGTGACCTAAAGACAAGGCAAGCTTCTGTAGGTCTTCTCGTGTCCCTTATGTCTCCTGCAGCTTTTGAACAAAGGTGACGTTTTCAGCAGCTGTCAGAGTCACTAGGGAAGATAAATATTGCACATCCAAAACCTTAGCCTTTTTCGGGAAGCAGCTGTCTTAGTCTTGTTAATCCTTTAAGTCTGGCAGAGTACAGTATTGATTACCCAGATCTCTATCTTATCATTAATACCACTGCTTTTAGTTTGCAACTCCACCAGGCTTTGCCTGTGGCAGTGGCAAATGTGTAAATGTAGACTAGCTACTAGCTCTTTAAACATCGTTATCTGGCCTGCCCTGGATCAGATTCAACTGGGCAACGCAGTAGAGTCGTACCACATCTTACAAGCTCACGTTAGCCTCCGTGCGTACCTAGCTTGTACTCCTTCTAGCTCTGCGCTGGCCGCATTAGCGCCTTGGAGATCTGGGGAGACAGACTAACAAATCTTTGTGGGGGCTGCAGTTCTGTAAGTGCTTGTCGGGGTAAAACAGCACCGCAAAAGAAGCGGTGTCGGCTCGCTCTGCCTGGGTTTTCTGCCCTGAACTGCTCCCTGCATTGGGTGGGAAAAGCGCTAGTGCTATCGGCAGTGTCCCGACTGCAGAACAGCTCCGGCTGGAGACGAACCTCTTTCTGCAGAGTTCACTCCTGGAGTAAGGGCTTTCTGTTGTTCTGGGTTAAAGCATGGCTTTAAATGGCAAGATCAACTGAAGTTGTATCATGACTTCCCAGCAGAGATGAAGCCTAACTTGATCTACTACTGTATGCGGTTTTCAGGTGGCTGAATACTTGGATTCTCTGCTTCTCAGATGGGTAACTGTGAGCAAGCCGTTGGCTGAAAATACTGCTTGTAACTGAGCCCTGGCCACCCCAGAGCAGTGGAGTGTGCTAGGATTTGAAAATAGTTGTCTGACCTGACTTATTGTAGCCTATAGCAGTACTGGGCAGGCAGGAAAAACAACAACTGTTTCTGAGAGAGTGAAATTTGCCTAAATAAATAAAATTGGTCAAAGTAGAACTATGACTAAAATTGATCTTTTGGCTCTGAGGCTACTGTTTTGGGATAACTTCTCTTGCAGGTCGTTGAAGATTCACGTAAAAGAAAGCAGCTGCAGCAGCGATTTTGTATGTAGAGAAATGTGGAGGTTAGCAAGTATGCTGCAAGTCATTAAAGATTTCTCTTAAACAGCTAAAACTTCTGAAGAGACAGTAAATGAGGGAAGATCTATTCAGTCTACTAGTAACGGCGTTTAAAATAATAGGGCATATTCTGATCCCGTGTATAAATACAATAAATCAACTGTACTCAGCTTGTGAATTTTATAAGACTTTGAAAATGACTCCATATATTCTTTATATATACTTATTTTCCTAGACTGTGATCCGTTAGCCCTCCTTCTGAGTTTATCTTGAAATGCACGATTACTTTTGTGTATGGGCATCTCGTTTTTGTCGTTTAGTACAAGAGTCAAGCCAGAGTCGTGGGGTGGGGGAGGCTTGCGTGGTAGTTGGAGGGGTTTCGTTAAGACGGCGGGAGGCCTTGCTGTGCTGAAGCACGCTGCTTGTTGCTTGGCTACCAGCAGGCCTTATAGCTAGAGTATGGAGTTAAAATCCATGTTAGATTTCGCAATAATTTCTAGTCTGTCTGTTTTGTTACTTGGCATATAATTAGCCAGCCTCTTGAAGCAAAAATTATAGTTTTCCCCCCTTCAGGCTTTCAGCAAGCTAATTATTTTTTGTGTAACTGCTTTTGCTAATTATGCAGATGTCTCATTCCCCTGGGAGAAATAGGTTTTCAGCATGAAAGAGCCAATAATTGCCAGCTAGTCAGCGGCTGTCTCGGTGTGGCGTTGCGTGATGATCTGTAATTGGATGTGATGTGGGGAGAGACTATTGGACATGAGCAGAGATTTTAATCTACTCCAAGAAATTCGTGCTGCTCTGTTTTTCTTGGCCTTATGTCTGAAAGGACCTGAGCTTAGACCATGCAGATTTTCCGTGGATTTGAATGGTCTTTGGATCAGGCTTAGACTCCAGAAAACGTTATGTTCAAGTTCTAGGACATATTAAGAACATTATTTCCTGAGAGATGCCAACTGATAGGAGATAGTGACCCAAAGCAAAGCCATCAGTAAACAAAATATTTTGGTGTATTTTCATGCTCTTGATCATTGCAAAATCATAATATGGTTTTCCTTGAGGTAAAACCTCCATTTCTATGTAGGTCAAACCCTTTCTGGGAGCCCTTTTTACATGGGGATATCGGGGAGGGGTGCCTGTATGGTACCTGTGTGTAGAGAGGGGATTGAACTTGATTTGAATTTTGACTTTCTTCGGGAGAGCGAGATTTGGGGATAGTGAGATGCTACTGGTTTTGGGCTGCAACAAAATCACAGCAGAGATTAAGTTGGAAGTCCGGAGCTGAGATCTCTACCCTGCGTATGCTTACACAGAGTAAGGAAAGGGATGATGCAATTTTAATAGTTGCCTGCTTTTGTTAGACTTCAACAAACAGATTAAGACAATTCTAAAATATCAAATGCAATAATTCCAGTTACTAAAAACCTACAAAGAAAGAGCAGTGTTACTCTTGAGTAGAGTTACTGCTGTATTTAAGGTATTCTTTAATCTAAGGTAAATATGCTATTTTTTGCATGAATTTTGTTTATGATGAGGTTGAGAACTTGGAGGCAGTTAGAAAAGTTCTGGTATTCATCGAGATTCACTTATTGTGCTAATAGTAAAGGCTAGCCAATGATTGCTATTTTGATATCACAAGAGGAAAAATAACCCACATTTGCGAAGTGTTGCGAGTTGGGGGATGTTTGTGGACGCCCATCAAAACACCAGAACTACAAACTGGAAGGAGGGGGTGCTTTCTCTGATACCACAACAAGGTTTTGAACTGACAGGCACTGCACCGTGCTTTTCTGGATTCATGCCTCTTTGTGCGATTTAATTTTCCGTCATGGCGTGTACTCTATGAATATTGACTACGAATACTCAACTTTCAAATAGAAATAGCAAATTAAATAGAAAATTCATTTCACTGGCTCAGAATTCCTGTGGTAGAAAAAAGAAAGGAAATATCCCTTTACTTGTATGGAGGTAGAGAAAGCAATGTCTCAGTGATATTTGAATGAGATAGATTAATAGTATGTATTTGTGGAAGGTATAAACGGACAAGACCAGCTCTGCTCAGTTTTTTACACAACTTGTTAAATTAACATATTACTGCCTCATGCTTCTAAGATTCTTTAGACTTAAGGTAAAAGGGGAGATGTGAGCAGACAAGCTTAGGAAGACAAACGGTGCTCAGCTGAACGCTGAGCAGGCTTTTATTTTGGAGGAGAGGAGGCAACCGCCTGCCAGGTCACACACAAGTCATTTAGGAGGGTGGAGAGTTTGCTGGTGCTTAAGTTACTGAGAGACATGTACTGTAGGGCTGCTCTGGGAGCACAGCGCTCTTCCCCAGCATCTCCCGAGCACTGCAGATAATGACTACCGGCAAAGGTAGGTGCTAACGAATAAGCCAGAGGGATGGACAGGATTTTTTGTTAGTGTCTGAGTATGTGTGTTAAATTTTTTTATTGCTGTAAAGAGAGTGATAACTTTTTATTATTGAAGCAATCTTGCAGTAAAGATGAAACTTTAAAAATAGCCTGTAAGCATCTGTAGCATGACGACATCGAGCTCAGTTTAAGCTTCGTATAAACATGATAAATAATAATCCATTTGACAGAGGTAGAGTGCATATGGATAAGGGAACAGAACATGTTGTGAGAAGGGTGAAGGGCAGGTATTTTCCGTTGTCCTTCCTAGTACGTGTGGTGTGTCTGGTCACTGAGGCTTTGTTTCTTAGCTGTTTCTTTTTGCCATATCAGTTGGGAAAGACCATTAAATTGATTTTAAATCCTTTTGAATTAACGCTGAAGTGCAGTTTCAAGAATGTGCTGAATGGAGACATCAGTGGCTTTTCTGTGGTTTTGTGTTTTAACTATGCTTTTGTAACAGAAAGGGTATCTGGAAGTCGGAGAGGCTGGAGGGAACGAGATGAAATGTGAAGGCAGAGGAGCTCTGGATCTATTTGGTTGTGAAGAAGTAATTTACAGAATTGAAGGATGTATTGCATTTATTTTTGGTACATCTGCAGCTTGTGCCTTTCATCTGAGCTTTCCGGGGAAATGATTTGTTAGCCATCTATACAAAAGCTGCGTCTCCTCTTCCCTCTCTTGTGTGCACACAAGGTACCTGTTGTCCTGTTCAAATACTTACTGCGCTGTGGATGTAGCAGATTAAATTTAAGAAGTTTGAGACTGTCGGTATCCGAGTTGCATAGAGCTTGATTTTTATATTGATGTTTGCCTTCTCAAGATCTGAGTTAATTGACAGCTGCTCTTGTAATGGAATAGAAGGTAGAAATCACCTGGGTAAATTGAACCCTGTGGGACTAATATTACATATTGCAGTATTTGTTATTTTTATGCAGCTCTTCACTGTAGAGATTTAGAGCCTTTTGGAATATGATGATCTCACAACATACTTTTGAGGCAATTATTAATATAGTTCCAAAGGAGGCAACTGATAGGATGTTACGTGTGAACAGGCAGTACGTGCCTCTCACCTCTGGGAACAAACCCCGAAACCTATTTAGTCTGGTCTTGTTCTCAATTACACCCCTGGACAGTGTGACCACCTGCACAGTGAAGTCCTTTTCCACCCTTGCTCTTCCTGGACTGGTCAAGGGAGGAGTTCAGAGTGATGTATTATTTTTTCCAAAGTTTGGATTCTGTGTGTTGAAGAACTTTAATGTACTTACCTGTTTTTTTGGAAAGAAACTGAACATGTTGTTAAAGAAGAGTGACTGGCTTCCTGCTGCTGGGAATTTGGAAAGGTCAGCTGGTGGAATGGAGAGCCTGGGGCCATAGTCCAGCTGGTCTAATCTGTCAGGAAATGGCTGACCACAAGGTCGACCCTGGTTGTCTAAACTGTGCTAATATCAAGTGACAGAAGAAAAGCAAGTGCAGAAGACAGTAATGCTGTGTAAGAAGAGAATAATGCTGTATCTCCTCTGGTTTGAATCCAAAGTGCTTCTCATGTTGTTGACCCACTAGTCTCTTCAGATATTGAGAAGAGGCTTCCATGTGGATCTGATCTCCTTGTAGGTAAAGGTTAAGTGTGAATAATCTTGATGGAGCTCTTCTGCCTTGAGACTGGCACCTCCTTCAGGCACTAGGATTCCCTTGCAAAGAAGCAGTAGACCAGGGTGACTGGTGTGTGTATTATCACTGCCTTAACCCATAATGGCTTTGTATGAACACAAAAACACTCTTTTGGGAAAGCTTTGGTGTAACCAAGCAGAAACATTGCAGCACTGCATTTCATTATATTTTTAACAGGTGTGCATAAAATGCAGGCTAAAGGAGCGGTCAGCTGCCATTTAGTGTGAACCTCAGTGAGTGAAAGTAACACACACACACACACACACACACACACACACACACACACACACACACACACACAATTCCTTTAACACTGATGTAGATTAAAAGCATTACTATCATACGTGTCTGTAGACGAACTTGTTTATACAGGGCCTGTTTTTTCCTTCTCCTGTGGCAGAGTACTGTGTGGATTTGAGGGAGCTCAAGGGATGTCATAGAGGACACATGAGACTTGGGATAAGTTGCAAGAGTAAATCTATAGAGCAGTGTCTATAACAAGAATTACAGACACTGCTGTAATTTGTAATTAACTTGTAGTTAGTGAATTACAAAAGATTCCATACCCTTCTTGTGGAAACTGCTGGTAATATCCACTAGCACTGTGGAGACAATTACATTTCAACATTGCTTAGTAGTGTTGCTACTTTCTCAGCTGTGGATGTTTTTTCTCCAACGTTTTTTGTGTCATTCTGAGGTTGGTATACGTTATTAAAATAAAGCCTCAAATCTGCAGCAGTTAATCTCCAATCTCTAGACTGGTGACCCTGGTACCAGTTCCCAGGTACCTGCTGTTCTCCCTTGCCCAGCTAGCTCTCCTTTGTAGATTTGTTGTCAGAAAGAATTAGGGGTCAAGGCTGGAGCACTATTAATTTCAATGACGTTTTCATGTGAAAGCACTAACTCTAAATCTCAATTTTTTTCCTGATCTGTTAGCTTTGACGTTTATCGTAGACAGCATCATCCAAGGGCAAGTTTGTCAATAGGGTGGTTCATAAGTATATGCATGTGTATATACATATGAATCATACGTATGAATTGAGTGTACTAATTATAAATCAGAATTTTAATTCTCAAAACTTTTCTGAAAGATTGGAATTTAAATTACTGAAATAGCGTAAATGAAGGTGGGCATGTTGAGAGCCAGTTCTTATATGTTTTAACATATTCCATGATTATATGCTCTGTAGATTTGTGAAGCTTGATTGGCTTGTGTTGGTGTATTTTATGCACTCTCAGCACTTGTGGAGGCAGCACAGTAACATACGTTCACTTTTGCTCTGAAGTATCACGTGCTTTCTGTTTCTGGTGCTATGGAAAGTATTACAAAAGTGTTCTTGATGCATGAAACTTTGCCTGAAGCTTGCAAACAGTTTGGTCTCCATCTTAAACAAAAACTGGCTACTTGGGTTCTTGAAAGCAGTCCCCTGTACTTCTCATAAAGCTGATGCTTTGGGCTGATTTTTATATGGAATATATTTTATATATCCCAGTTGGAATTAAATTGCTGCCCTTGATCAGCAGCCTCATCAATGACCAAAGATGGCTTGGGGGAGAGATGAAATTTTCTTGCAACTCTCATGGTGCTCTTTGACAACTTGTGCTGCTGCTTGTTTGAGGTTGGTTTTCAGGCTGAGCTTGTAACAAGTGAACTGAGTTAACTGGTGTAGTTAGCAGCTTCTGATGAGGGCGGCATCTACCCAGTGGCAACTGGTGAACCACAGGATAGGCTTTTAGGGGTGATAAGAGCGTGTGAGATGGCATGCTCCTCCTGCAGGCAGTCTGGCTCTTCTACATGCTGGTGGTGAAGAGCGTTCCCGTCCTTGCAGAATAGCATATGTACGCTGTAATCGCAATAGCTGCGGTTTCCATAACCATGAAATCTTATTCCAGTGACCAAAGAGCATATGGCTGATTTCTAATTTCCTAAGAGCAAATGCGTGCAGGCTTGAGTGTCATCTGATAACTACTCATTTTACATATTCAAATCATTGATCTTAGGCTGGGCAAAATTGATTAGGCGGATAAGTCTATATTTGAGAGAAGATACTAGTATGACAGATAGCTGATCCAGTTTTAATCTAAAGTTGTAGAACAAGAAAGTACAGTTACAGCCATGTAAGTCAGGGGCATTAATAAGACCTTTCTCCTAAACACAGGCAGTGGACAAGTGCTGATTTGTTACTGCAATGTGAAGTATAGTAGCGCATTGTCTATATTTGGCCCTGATCTGACATTACATTGCTCTCTTCCTTCATTATGTTTGGCTGAATTATTTTGTCTGATGCTCAAGCATAGTGAGGTGAAATAGAGCAAAACCTACACTGTAATAAGTGTCCTATTTTTGTATTATTAAGACAGCAAATACTGTATAATGACTGAGCTGCTTTTGCTTGCTGAAGGAATTAATTCTGCCCTGCTGCTTTATCAAAGGGATCCTTTTGTTGCATTGCGTGAAGCAGTTTGAATCTCTTCTGTTTGTTCCCACAAAGCCCAAACCTACAGACAGCCTGAACAGTCCTCGCTTGGTTTGTACTATGTGTAGCCTGCAGGGAGCTCCCTGAAGCCAAAGGCTTTATGAGAAGAGCTGCGAATGACTTCTTTGCAATTGGCCTTCGGGAGTCAAACCAGGTGAATTTGAGAGCAAAGAATGCACTACAGATGAGAGAAGTATCGTCATTCACTGTGCACTTAAAGCACCTTTCCTAAAAAAAATGGCAAAACCTGTAGCAACTACATTTCCAAACCTTTTCCTTTTTCTGTAACAGGCCTGACTGGCCCACCTTCCTTCTGAGCTTGTCAGGCCACCACGAATACACCTTAAGTGCTTGGCATGAAACTTCTAATGCAGATGCAGGCGTTAATGCCTAGAGTCCAGTGAACGTGAAACAAACCTAAACTTGTTTGGAGGCCAGGGTGAATAGCGATTTGATAGAGTGGATGTTTCCAAGCAGAGGTAGGAAATAAGTTTGCCCGGTTTTTCTTGAATCTGAATCTGCTCCCTCTGAAGTTAATGGATCTTTTTCTAGAAATGTCAGTAGGAAAAGAATGGGACCCTTTGTAAGCTGCTGATTGACTACCTGTTGTAATAGCTTTGTATGGTTGTTTTAAGCATGATTGCTCTGAGCCTTTCGGAGAGAAAGGGAAAAGTGCTTTTATGTATGAAACAGTATTGGCACTCTTCTTCCAATGTTTCCTTTGTGCAATCGGCAATGTTTTTTGTAGAGGTATTTCTGCCACTACCCCCACTTAATGAGAACCTTCTCTTTGGGCATGGTGTGGGAAGAGGAAAGATGCATACATCATTTTTAAGAAGTGATATACATCTTCCATATACATGTAACCTCAGTGATGTGACTCCTGTCCAGTAGTTCTGTCTCATAATGAAACCTGACCTTTCTAATTAGGTCTGGTTTATGAAAAATGTATCTAACTTTGTTCTTGATTATATTCCCCCCCCCCCCCAAAAAAAAAAAAATTTTTTTTTGCTTGTGAACAGAAGCAGCCCTGGAGCCAGCCCTGGACAGGCAGGGGTGAGGTGAGCTGCTCTCCCTCTGTAGCTCTGCCAGCGCATTTCAGCCCAGATTTATACCCCTGCTGTTTGAGCTCTGTGCTGGGCAGGAGCTGAATCTGCAGAGACTTCTAATCACATGGAGCATTTATGATGTGGAGAGACAATCATGCTCCTTTTCACCTGAGACTTAAATAAGATCTGATCCCAAGCTTCCACAGGCAAAATGTTTATGCACCAGCTCACTGCAACTTGCTTGCTAGCTTCCTCTTAAGAAGCTCCGTAGTGGTCTCTAATGCTTTCCTTTTTTTTTTTTTCCTTTTTTGTTTTTTCTTTTTTTTCCTGATGTTGAGTGTTTCTTGTCTCGCTGTACTAGGAATCCTCCAGGAATCCGAGTCTGGGTTGGTTCTTGTGTATGCCTATACCTTGTGCTCCTTGCTTATCATTCCCTCCATGTTATCCCCTAGGGTCCATGTATTATTACAGGTTCTGAAGCAGTTTTGTCTCTGTTTTTGTCCAAGGCATTTCCTCTGTGTAATAGTGTAGTGTAAGCAGCTCTGTGCACACTGCTGTTGCCTGAGAGTGAGAGATCTGGTAGGATACTGGAGCACACAAAAACTTCATGACATAGGTGGACTGTAGTAGATACCGCACAGTATTTCAAGGTAAACATGGAGCTTTTTATTCTGTTGACCAGTAGTAAAAATAAGATTAAAAAATAGTGTTTTGTGTGAAACTAGTGGTGGGGAAAGGTGATTGTTTGACAACCAGAAATCCTTCACGGAGAAGGTACTACCCAGGCAGCTACAGTGGAGGAAATTCTCCTCTGGGCGTCCAGTGTCTGTGTGAGGAAACCGTTCTAGCTCCCAGCCTGGAAATCTATCACAGCCATCTAAACCAACATGTTTCACCTTCCTCATGAAGTACTATATACTACTGATTTGAGATGAGAATTGACCTGAGCAATGTTTGATAGCTCCCTTCACCCTTGGCCACCAATGATCCCACCTGCCGTTTTATAAGGTAGGTCATCTCTTCTCCTTTAGGCCGTGGAAGATAGTGATTTTGTATTAAAAAAAACAAAACAAAACAAAACCCAACAACACACAGTACAAATGTTAATTGCAGGGCACTATCTGACTAGCATCTCATCTCTTGTTAATTCTGGACTAGGCTGGACAAGGAAGGCCCTGGCCAACATGATCCAACTTTGATGTCAGCCCCGCTTTGAGTGGGAGGTGGACAGTTTGACTTCCAGAGGTCCCTTCCAACCTGAATTACTGTTTTTCTGTACCCTCAGTAGGAAGGAGTGGTTATCCAAGATCTCCCAATTCATCAGATGCTTTTTGACTGAGTACTTCTATAGCTGTGTGTTAAGAAGCTAATGACAAAGATTGTTAATGTGATTTCAGATAGTGTTTGCCTCTTACTGAGCACGTTTTGGTTTAGCAAGAGTGATAACAGTGCCAAAGGCATGAGAAAGTGTGACCTCATCTAACAACACAACCTAATGTGAGCATAACACTTCGGCAAGCCATAACAGAGGCACCTCTTAGAAATGGCAGCCTGCGTCATTTAATATACATCCTCTGCCAGTTTTACTGGAACTGATGAGGTTATTTTCTTCTGGTTTTACCAGTCTGTCATACCAATTTGACTGGCAAGTTGCACATGAGCATATTTCAACATAGAATTAAGATAGATGCTACTTCTTGATTTTAGTATAAAGACACCCTAAAACTTGATATTTACATATGGGTGTAATGATCTGTTTATCTGAGGAGGAGCTTGCTACAAATTAGTGGGTAAAACTATATTTTGTCCATTTTAATCTTCATGCTGTACTTCAAAATACCTTTGTTCAGTCTTCCGAAATTTTATTCTTAATGATAAGCTTCTTGCTGGATCTGCTCTGTGTTCCAGTTTCCCCATGCAGGAAAACTAAATGTTTTTTAAAACTCATGAAATCTGAATGCTTTTTCTAGCTCAGTGAAAATTAAAGCTTTTGACCCTCTTCCCTCATGTTTACATAAGGAAGCTAAATAAGCCTGGTGTGAATGTTATCTAGGTGGCAAAAGAAAAATAAACCCACCCACTTTCCAGGCAGTAGTTGTCCATGGGAGGGGTTTTCCAGATGCTAGCAGGGATTAGTAGATTCCTGTTTTTGAATGTTAAAAACAAGAAGGGGGGTGTGGGGGGGGGGGGGGGAAAGCTATGAAACAAAGAGGGAATGGAAGTTCCCTGGCAGATCTTTTGTGTTCTGTCTTCATGGGCTCTTGTCTTTCAGTGAACACTTCATCAACTCAGCCTCCAGCTTGTAAAGCAGAGAGTGCAATAGTAGACACCTGTGAAGCTTTGCTTGGGAGAGAAGGCAAGTTCAAAAGCAGGCTAATTACTGGGGGAGCATTGACTTCACTAATGCCACTATGTGAAGGTGGAGTTGAAATTCACATGTTTGAAAGCAAGTAAGTTCAGATGTGTTTATTGGTAAACTCTGGAGCCAAGCTGAAAGTAATTCTTAGTTGTCTGTCATATCCTATGCTTCACATGTATCAGCTCCTCTGTTTGCTAATACTCCTTTAAATAAAGGCAATCACAGATGGTTGCTAAAGAGAAGCAGATGATTTGCCAGTGTGGTGGTGTGCTGACAGGGGTGAGGCTTGGACAGGCTTGAGGCTGCTTCATTGCTATTGTTTTTAGTCCAAAATTTTCATTCAGAAAGCTTAAATTCCTCCATCTTATCCCCTTTAGTTGATGATGGGTTTAACTTATGTGTTTTTCATTCTAGCAGGGTGTTGGTTTACCTTCCTGTAGTCTTAAAGATGTTTTGATGTTGTAATCCCTAGGAGCCATTCTTGTTAAGTGCAAGAGCCTAAACAAGAATACAGTGCATGGAGAAGTTCAAATGTAGGATATGCCTTACTTCATTAAGAAAATTAAGAATTCCTCTCTCCGTAGTGCCAGGAGGCAAAAGAACCCCTCGTCCTTTAACAGACCTTTTCCTTCAAACTAAATAATACCAAGATGAGACCCTAACCTGAGGGGGAGCATGAATGTGGTTTCATCTTTTTAGTTCAATTGAGTTAGCTTAGCAGGATTGAAAAGCCCCCAGGTGCCGGTTAATATGCAGGCTAATGGTTTGAAAGCTTTCTTTGTGGGCTGGGTTGCGGCTGCTAATCATAGATCCGGTATTTGGCAATGACTGGGCAACCAGTGGGTTGTGACCGCTTCTTACTGTGCTGAGCTCTGTCCTTCCGCTGCCCTTCACTCGACCGATCTGTTGTCCAGAAGCCCTAATCCTCTTAGAAGCAATAGGCAATCCTTTCTGTTCTTGGAAACGCATGCTACTCTTGAAGGCGGTGTTTTTCAGTTTTTGAAGAATTGTCAAGCTGAAAGCTCTTTGACCCGGACACCATCTTTTTTTTTTTTTTTGCTCTATTTGTTTGTCCTATCCAGTGAAGTAGGATGCCAATCACTGAATACTTCAGGCTGCTACAGCAATGCAAATTGTAACTACCTATTTTATAACTCCGAGCTACTCAGTTTCAGTCTGGGCAAAATAATTGCTGCTTTGAAATAATGCACTTGTTCTCTAACAGTTGAGTGAGGTGGCTCAAGTGAGCAATGTGATTGACTTGTGGACCTCGGGTGAACCAGGCTGATCCTGTCTTGTGTCCTGGGACCCCCCCAGAAAAACTCTGAAGACACTGATAGCTAGTAAAGCAGTTGGCCACTTATGAAGAATAATTTTATGTAAATAGGAACTTCTCACTTCTGTTGTACCTACAAGTATACAGGATTTTGATGCTTATGCTTGCAAAAGCATCAAAGAAATCCAGCAGGCCACTCAAAGTGGTACCTAGGCACTCCAGAACCACTGAAGGTTTGTCTGCACTTTGATTTGTTCTTTAGGAATTTGAATATCTTGCATGAAAAGACATTATTTTTCCACAAATTGTATTCCTTTTGCTTCTGAGTTTTGGCTGCTTCTGGAAACAGCATGCTATTAGCTGCTGTCTTGCCCTTAAGTGTTCACTTTTGAGTAATAGCTGTTGGCAGAAGGCAGCACCCAGTTGTTTCTAGTTAAACAGTAAGAAGGTGGTAGCAGCAGCCTATAGGGCATATTAAAAATTACTGCATGGGTTAGAGGTGGATCTATGTGTCTGTCTTCTGCATCCTCATCTGCTAACATTTTCAAGTCTGCTGGTACCTTTCTATCTTCCTTTGATTCATGTCTTCATAGTTGTTCATAAGAATTGTTAAAAATGTTCTTAATTCTGATTCTTCAGATAGTCTAAGCAATGCCTGGACACAGCTGCTAATAATATAAAGTTCCTACTTTTGTGCTCATCCCTGTCTCCGCTTTCACACCTCCTCCATGTTATTACCACTTTCATTCCTGATGGCGCTTGAGTGATGGGAGTTTGGGAGCATTAGTGTGCCAACCAGTAGTAATTCTGCCTGGCACGATGATCATTAACACTTAGCTGTGTAGCATAACACTGACATAGTCACTGTTTCAGTTTCTGATTTGTGAATTTTTTTTTAAAGGCATACCAGTCTAGAACCCTCACTGTTCCTCCTAAGCAATATTACGATAATATTTTGCTTGCCTGTCAAGCTCCTTTTGCTCAGTGGATGAGTAAATAGAAATAGTGAGGCTCTGTTCTCCAGCATTCCTCATGTCCGGTTGAGGTTTCTTGTGCCTTGGGACAGATGTACTTGCGGAACAAGGATATGAGCAGGACTGTGAGCTGATGTGGAAAACCCAGAGGGATAAACCCAGAAGTAGTTCAGAAATGGAGCTATAAGATAAATTATGTAACTAATAGTTGCAATTTGGAGGTTGGAAGATTAATTTCTGAATCTCTTTGAACTAGTAGAAGGAAGGTCTTGGCTTCATTTGGATTCTTGGTGTTGCTGTAGTACAAGTAATAAATACAAAACAGCCAGTACCCTGAATGTAGTGTTTGGCACATCTAAGTGAGATGTTATTGTGAAAGGAATAGTATACAAGGACCATTTCTTTTTCCATTAGATTTCAGTTATGTAAAACATTTAATTTTAACATGTAAGCCTTGGCGACTTGTTTAAATTCTCCCTGTCGCATGTTTTCTGTATTGATGTATGTAAAGGGATCAGTCCTATTCCAACAGGTCTTTCGTATGAACTTGCAAATATTAACACCAGAAAGAAGACCTGAGCCATTTTGGTCTTGGTACCTACCTGTAATGTATATTCCTCTGACTTCAAGTGTGTTCTTATCTGGAATGAAACATGTTTAAGTATTGTTAATTCTTTGCCATCTCTCATTCCCTTTATTTTCTTCTTTTCCTTCACTGGGAAGTAAATCCTGGGTGTGTCCAGAGGCTTTATGACACATGAAATACAAAATGCCTTTAATACCCTTGAGCCTAGGCTTTTTCACCATGCTGCCCGTAACAGTCAATGAGTGTATTACAGGCAGTAGTGGAATTGAGTGAGGATTTGCAGTAAGTTCACTGTATAAGCTCATCCATCTGAAGAGAAAGCATCAGCTTAACCTTTTGCAAAATGGAGCCAGTGTTTTCTTGCAGCCTTCTCTGGTGTGAGTCATGTATTTTCTCCTGTATTAGAATGCAAAGTGAGGGGGAAGATGAGAAAACTGTCTAAAAATAGAGAACGAGTAAAAATGGTACCATGGGAAATAATACTAATCAGAGGAAATGGGCTCTTTTGGTCTGAGCCCAGTAGGTGCCTGAAAGAGCTTTTCTTCCCTCCGCTCTCCTCTATCCTCTCCACAGCCTAACTGCTGCAGATATTTAACCTTACAAAAATTATCTTTATAGCAAACTTAAACAAATCTCTTCCTCCCAGTCATCCCCTATGGCTAACCTCGGTTGTGGAAAAGATTTCCTCAGTGCTACTGCACTGAAAAAGACCACGTAGTTGAAGGCCATTATCTCAACATTGGTACCTATTGTGTTTTAGAAATCTTTCCCTGTTATGGAATTTCCAGGAAGTAATTATTTCAGACCTGAGCCTTGCTTATTTATTTTAATTGGCTGAATAACTTGGCTGAATAACTTCTCACTGAAACCAGGGGAAACTTTTGGAAAGGTTGAAAAAGAATTTCAGGATGAGATTTATTGTACATGCTGCATTGCTAATATGGCACCATCTCTAGGGTAGATGACAGAAGCTTTGTGGACAAAGGTGCTTAGTGCACTGCTCAGCCGAGACTCAGAGTTGTTGGCTGAAGTCCTAAGGAAGGTCTAAATTAATATAAAGATGTTTCACAATGCTGCATGTCCCACAGAGCAAGTGGGCCTAAGGTCTCGGGAGCCCTGTCCAGAAGGTCTTCATGCATTAAGCTACGTGCAACAATTTATTTGAACAGGAAGTTCTAAACTGATTGTATTTAATGTTTGTCCTAGATAGACACATAGGACCAAATTCTAGGATAACTAGTAATGTAGAAAATATCCACCAAACAGGCATTCTCAAGGGGATAACTAGACATTTGAATTCTCTCTTGGATGTTACGTTTCTTTAGTCATTCTTTACTTTTAACATCAAACCCTGTGAAGTGACTTTATAATAATAGAGTATAAGGAATCATGACTTCATGCACTACGAAGTATTTAGTTGAATTGCTGGGCTAAGTGGTGCCTGTCCCTTCCTTCCTGAGCACAATGTCAGTTGATTTGACAAATAAGGAGCTGCGTATGTACCGACACCATAGATGCCTCTCAAAGGGCCCAGCTGTTGAAGTCTTTTTTGCAGTGATTTGTGTCTTCTCTTTCCCATCTCTATCTCAATTTCCCCGTGTGTTCTTGAAACTTAACCTCCAGCCAGTAACTTCATTGGTCTCTCCTTGGTACTCTTCCATGCCTCTTCCATCTTCCAAAACTTTAATGTGGGCAAGGTACAGCAACATCATGTTAAGCTCTGTGCTGATTACCCTGTTACGTGCATGCTTGACCACAGCAAGACCAAATATAAGTGCTGTGCTGCCACTAGAAGTCACTCAGTTGGGTATTTTGTCTCTGTCTAGTTGCTGGTTTCCCCCCCTTTCCCAAAAAGCCCTAATTGGCCAAGAGATTTAAGATTTGCTGGGATGGAGGAATAATGTGTAATGGACAAATGGAGAGAGTGACCTCATAAGCTTAATTCCCCTGACTCCTTAGAGTTGGCAGGAAAAGTTGTCAGGGTGTGGGGTCTGCCTAGGTGATGCTGGAACAAGTTAGCACTCGTAAAGGAGGAGTTCATTGTGTTTGGTAATCTCTGGGTTTTGGACTAAATAGTAAAAATCCCTGTGACTTTGAAGGTTTATGATTATAAACTTCAGGGTGGTTTGCACATCCTAGAATGAAATAAAAGTAGGAGCCATTTCTTATCCACATATATATTTAGACTATTACGATTTGACATAGTATTTACTGAAGCAGAGACAGTGATGTAATGGAGCCTGCTGTACTCTTGCTGAATCCTGCTTAACAGAGTGAATGGCCCGCATGGAAGAGGAAAACTTG